>NC_053500.1:124102240-124702240 GCF_905171775.1 Rana temporaria
CAAACACAGAAGAACATGCAAACTCTGCATCCTCGGCTGCACAGGATAAATGGACAGAAATAGCTCTGTGCAAAGGTTTCCTGTTCATATAAAACATTATGAATGGACACATGAGAGATTGGTACCGATCACTCAATGTGTCCATTCAGAAAAGTAAGGGCCCTTTACAAAAAAAGAAGTAAAGCAAAATATATATTAAAAAAAGGGGACCTCTGGGCCCTTTAATAAAAACAAATAAAGATATATTAAAAAAAGGGGGGGGGTTGCCATCTGGGGCCCTCTGGGCCCTTTAATAAAAAAATAAAAAATAAACCTCTGTGACCTTTAATAAAAAATAAATAAATATATATATAAAAAAATAAACATTTATAAAAAAAAAGGGGGTGGGTTGCCATCCAGGGCCCTGGGGACCTCTGGGCCCTTTAATAAAAAAATAAATGAAAAAATATTTTAAAAAAAATAAACATTTAAAAAAAAAAAAAAAGGGTTGGCCACATGGGGTCCTGGGGACCTCTGAGTTCTTTAATAAAAATATATAAAAAAAAGAAATAAAAGAAAAGAAAAAGAAATAAAATAATATAAAAAAAATATATATTTTTTTTTATAAAAAAAGGGAGTTGCCATCCAGGGGGCCGGGGGACCTCCGGACCCCTAAAAAAAAAAAAAAATGTTTTTTTTTTTTTTAAAGGGGGTTGCCATCCGGGCCCCTGGGGACCTCCGGGCCCCTTACAGGTGTACTGCCTGTACCCCCCTGATGGTGGCCCTGATCCTAAGGTATTATTTTAATGAAAGCTGTAGAATTGAATGACATTTACCCCTTCCCCATAGCTCCCAACTGTCCCTGATTTCGAGGGACTGTCACTGATTTGAAACAATGTCCCTCTGTCCCTCATTTCTCCTCAATTGTCCCTCATTTTGGTCTGATCTATAGAGTTGTATATAAAATGCACAATTTATCTATCAAAAAGTGTTTCCCAGCACTAAACCTTTCATCTGATTTTTTAAATTGCTGCATTTGTAAATTCCTAAAGCCAATATAAAGGAATAGTAGTGATAAAAAAAAAGCACTTGTGGGTTTAACCAATGGTATTTTTTGTGTACAATTCTCCTTTAAGAGAGGCGTGGCAAGGGGTGTGTCCTATGCCTGCATACTTTTGCTGATAGGTGTCACTCATTCCCATCTCAAAAAGTTGGGAGGTATGCCACCCCGGGATCCCTTTGGCTGGGGGGGGCTCAACAGAGTTCAAGATCACATGACCACTTGTCGCAGTAGTCACCTGATCAGGAGCCTGTTCCCCCGGCTTCCGATCGGGGAGTCTATGACAGATCGGTCACTGTGCTATGAACATTCTCTGCGCGCAGAAAACTCTACTGAGTGTCCATGGATACATATGTGTGAAATGTGGACGTTAAAGCCATGTGCATCATGTGGGTGGTAAGAGGATAACATTTCAACGCTTAACCACTTCGCATCCAGGACAATTCTGACATTTCTCTCCTACATGTCATTTTTTTGATAGAAAATTACACAGAACCCCCAAACATTACATATGATTTTTTTTCATCAGAGATCCTAGAAAATAAAATCGCGGTCGTTGCTACTTTTTTATTTCGCAGGGTATTTGTGCAGAAATTAATCAAACATGTTTTTTTTGGGAAAAATTTCATGTATTAAAAAAAAAAAAACAGTAAAGTTAGCCCAATTTTTTTGCATAATGTAAAAGATGATGTTATGTTGAGTAAATAGATACCTAACATGTTACGCTTCAAAATTGGACACACTCGTGCAATGGCGCCAAACTTCAGTACTTAAAGAGGAAGTAAACCCTCTAGAAATTGTCCTAAAAACATCGGGCCAGATTCACGTATCTGGGCGTATCTTTGTGCGGGCGTAGCGTGTCCTATTTACGCTACGCCGCCGCAACTTAGACAGGCAAATGCAGTATTCACAAAGCACTTGCTCCGTAAGTTTCGGCGGCGTAGCGTAAATGGGCTGGCGTAAGCCCGCGTAATTCAAAGTAGGCTGGTAGGGGGCGTGTTGTATGGAAATGAATCGTGACCCCACGTAAATGACGCGCCTAACGAACGGCGCATGCTCAGTATCACGTCGAATTTTCTCCCGAAGTTACGCTGGCTCAATGCTTAGTCGGCGTGAACATAACCTACGCCCATCCCCATTCACGTACGACTTACGCAAACGAGGTAAAATACGACGCTGTTCCGACGTCCATACCTTAACATGACTTACCCCTGCTTTATGAGGGGTAAAGTTACGCCGGTCGTACGCCTTACGTAAACAGCGTATTTTAATACGCCGGGCGCAAGTACGTTCGTGAATCGGCGTATCTAGCTCATTTGCCTATTCCACGCGGAAATATACGGACGCGCTCCTAGCGGCCAGCGTAAATATGCACCCCAAGATACGACAGCGTAGGAGACTTACGCCGCTCGTATCTTGGCAACATTGAGGTGTATCTGATTCTTTGAATCAGGCGCAGAGATACGACGCCTCCATTCGGACTTACGACAGCGTATCTGGAGATACGCCGTCGTAAATCCTTTGTGAATCCGGGCCAAAAACTCTGCAAGAGAAAGGCATAATGAGCTAGTATGCATAGCATACTAGCTCATTATGAATGACTTACCTGAGATCGAAGCCCCCGAAGCGCTCCTCTTTCCCCTCCTCCTCCACCGCCATGTCTCCTCCGAGTGCCTTCTGAGTATCGCCGCTCCGACGCTGTAACTGGCTGGAGCGGCGATGACGTCACTCCCGCGCATGCAGATTCCAGGCAGATCCCATTCAAGACCCGGCACGCTCAGTGCACCCACGCTGTAGACATCGGTGCATTTCTTTTTGGCACATATCTCCTAAACCGTGTAGGTTTAGGAGATATTGCAAACACCGACAGGTAAGACTTACTCTAGGCTTACCTGTAGGTAAAAGTTGTCACAGAGGATTTACAACCACTTTAAAAATCCCCATAGGCGACGCTTTTAAAATCTTTACAGGTTACATGTTTTGAGTTACAGAGGAGGTCTAGTGCTAGATTTATTGCTTTCGCTCTAACGTTCGAGGCGAAACCTCACATGTGTGATTTGAATGTCGTTTACATATGTGGGCGTGACTTACGTATGCGTTCGATTCTGCAAGGGGCGTGACTTACGTATGCGTTCGATTCTGCAAGGGAGCATGCGAGGACAGGGGCGCTTTAAAAAAAAATTATTGTTAATTTTATTTTTCTAGTTTGATGTTTTCTTTTTTTATCTTTTTTTATCTTTTTTTTTAATCACTTTTATTCCTATTATAAGGAATGTAAAAATCCCTTGTAATAGGAATAGTGCGTGACAGGTCCTCTTTACAGTAATATCTGGGGTCAATAAGACCCCACATCTCACGTCTAGGCTGGGAAGCCTGAAATAATAAAAAAAAAAGATCCTGGCTTCCCAGCCGAGGCGGCAGCATTTTTTCAAATGCAGAAGCTGGACGTGACGTCCTAACATTGCACCTGACCTCCGAATGATCATAGAGACTTTGGGGACAGCCTGTGGTCAGTAGGAGGAGGAATTGTGCCCCATAATGGGTATTAATGATAGGAGTAATGCCTTATCGTTTGTGTCAGTGGAAGGAATAGTGCCCCATTATTGGTTTCAGTGGGAGGACTAGTGCCCCATCAATATTAGTGGGAGGAATAGTGCCCCGTCATTGGTTTCAGTGGGAGAAGTAGAGCCCCACCATTGGTTTCAGTAAGAGGAATAGTGCCCCATATTTTCTTTCAGTAGGAGGAATAGTGCCCCACCATTAATATCAGTGGGAGGAATAGTGTCCCATCATTGGTGTCAGTAGGTGGAATAGTGCCCCATCGTTGGTTTCAGTGGGAGGAATAGTGCCCCATCATTGGTGTCAGTAGGAGGAATAGTGCCTCATCGTCAGTATTAGTGTAAGGAATAGTCTCCATCATTGGTGCCAGTGGGAGGAATAGTGCCCCATCATCAGTATTATTGGGAAGACTAGTGCCCCATCATTGGTGTCAGTGGGAGAAATAGTGCCCCATCATTGGTTTCAGTAGCAGGAATAGTGCCCCATCATTGGTATCAGTGGGAGGATTGGTGCCCCATCATCAGTATTCGTGGGAGGACTAGTGCCCCATCATTGGTGTCAGTGGGAGAAATAGTGCCCCATCATTGGTTTCAGTAGCAGGAATAGTGCCCCATCATTGGTATCAGTGGGAGGATTGGTGCCCCATCATCAGTATTCGTGGGAGGACTAGTGCCCCATCATTGGTTTCAGTGGGAGAAATAGAGCCCCATCATTGGTTTCGGTAGGAGGAATAGTGCCCCATCATTGATGTCAGTGGGAGAAATAGTGTCCCATCATTAGTGTCAGTCGGAGGACTAGTGCCCCATCATTGGGGTCAGTAGGAGGAATAGTGCCTCATCATTGGTGTCAGTGGGAGAAATAGTGCCCCATCATCAGTATTAGTGTAAGGAATATTGCCCCATTGTTGAGTCAGTGTAAGGAATAAATTGGGAGGGCGGGATAAAGGCATGCAAAGGGCCCATCAGTGCAGCCTCATCAGCGTACATCAATGAAGGAGAAAAATTACCCGTTTGCTAAATTTTATAACAAAATATAAAAATATATATGTATATTTTTTTTAAATTCAGTATTTAAAATTTTTTTAAACAAAAAATGAAAATCGCAGAGGTGATCAAATACCACCAAAAGAAAGCTCTATTTGTGGGAAAAAAAATGATCAAAATTTCATTTGGGTACAGTGTTGCATGACCGCGCAATTGTCATTCAAAGTGCGTCAGCGCTGAAAGCTGAAAATTGGTCTGGGCAGGAAGGGGGTTTAAGTGCCCGGTAAGCAAGTGGTTACTTGGTTAAATGTAACCATATTACTACACTTAGAGGCTCCTCTCTTCTCTTTTATAATCAGTTGTGACATGACACTACTCTTATATCAAAACATCGCTTGTATATCAAGTCATCATTTATAAAAAAAATTGGCTTGTCTTGCAAAACGCTCTCAAACTAAGTTACTCTCAAACCAACATTTTACTGTATATACACTGGGCCAGGTCCACATAGCGAGTACGCCGGTGTATCTCCTGATACGCCGGCGTACTTTCAAATTTCCCGCGTCGTATCTTTAGTTTGAATCCTCAAACCATGATACGACGGCATCTGGCTTTGATCCGACAGGCGTACGGCTTCGTACGCCTTCGGATCGTAGGTGCAATACTTCGGCGCCCGCTGGGTGGAGTTTGCGTCGTTTTCCGCGTCGGGTATGCAAATTAGCTATTTCCATCGATCCACGAACGTACGCGCGGCCATCGCATTCTCTTACGTCGTCTCTAGTCGACTTTTTCCGGTGTATAGTGAAAGCTGCTTTTTTTGCTGCGTATAGTTAGATTTGCCATGTTACCGTATTTATCGCGGTATAACGCGCTCCCGCGTATACCGCGCACCCCCAAAGTGACCCCCAATCCTGTGGAAAAAAAGTTATTTTTGTACTTACAGTTTCGGTGTCTTGCGCGGCGTCCATCGGCGGCCTCGTCGGGTCCGGCGTCCTTCTGTGGCTTCGGGTGTCCTCTTCGGAGGGTCTGGCGTCCTTCTGCGGCGTCGGGTGTCCTTCTGCGGCGGGTCCGGTGTCCTCTTCGGCGGGTCCGGTGTCCTCTTCGGCGGGTCCGGCGTCCTCGCGTCCTCCCCGCGCCGAGTTTTGAATACTGCGCCAGCATATACCGAGCGCAGTACACTCGGGCAGGCTCGGCAACTGTCGCGCTCACGTCCTGTACGTCCAGGACGTGACCGCGGAAGAAGCCGAGACTGGCCGACTATACCCGAGAGTACTGCGCTCGGTATATGTCGGCGCAGTATTCAAAACTCGGCGCAGGAAAGCGGG
This sequence comes from Rana temporaria, assembly GCF_905171775.1. Classification (NCBI taxonomy): domain Eukaryota; kingdom Metazoa; phylum Chordata; class Amphibia; order Anura; family Ranidae; genus Rana; species Rana temporaria. Next base: position 124,108,147 of record NC_053500.1, read on the forward strand.
TATCGGCGTATATCGCGCACCCACGATTTTGCCCTGATTTTCAGGGCAAAAAAGTGCGCGATATACGCCGATAAATACGGTAAGTATGGCCGTCGTTCCCGCGTCGAATTTTGAATTATTTTTTTTTGCGTAAGTCGTCCTTGAATCGGGATGGTCGTAAGTCACGTCTAAGTTTAAAAAATGACGTCCTTGCGACATCATTTCGCGCAATGCACGGCGGGAAATTTAGAAACGGAGCATGCGCAGTTCATTCGGCGCGGGGATGCGCTTCATTTAAATGAATAACGCCCCCTAATCGCCGATTTGAATTCTGCCGCCAGAGATACACTACGCCGCCGTAACTTACAGCGCGAATTCGTTGTGGATTTGAAACAAAGCCAAGTAAGTTACGGCCGGCGTAGCGTATCTTAGATACGCTGCGCCGGTGCCGATCTATGTGGATCTGGCCCACTGTGCCCACCCATGCCCACTTATGCGATAATATACCCTTTAGCAAAGCCATCTGTCTGTACATTTTTGTCTTGTATTACACACAGCCATGTAAAATAATCCATGAATTATTCACATCCTAAAAGCTCATCTTTTAACCCCTACCTCGTTACCCCCCCCCCCCCCCAGGGCACCGCATAGACCTTTGGCGCCAGCGAAGGGTTAATGTATGTTTGTGCACCGGCAGAATTCTCGCTCTTGCTTTGGGGGCAGAGAAACTCACGCAGTGACACCGCCGGCAAGACAAGGACACTACAAGGTCATAGGAATGTTGAGCTACTTAAGACAATCTGGATGGCCCTTCTGATGCAAATCGCTTTGGGTAGCGTGCTTTTAACGCTTACCGAGCCAAGCTGGCCAGGTCCATTGTGTAACTCCCATGGGGGGTGGGGGTTAAAGATCAGGAAGTCATGATGGACAGATGATAAGCGATGACTGCGCCTGCATGGAGAATTTTTTTTTTTTTTTATACAAATGAGCCTGCTGGAGCTGAAGACGGAAGGGGGAAGATAGCAGACGCCACATAGGACTAGCATAGGACTAGCCTCACCTGACCAAGTGGCTAGTGCGATCGTTGAGGCTTCCGATCAAATAATTCTGCGTGCGTCGAAAGTTCAGCAGCCTCCAGTCTTATTAGCATTGATACCTGTCACCGGGGTGCTGTATGTTTATATAAAACATGCTGGGTTAGGTGTCACTGAGTTTATTGGCAGTGCATTCTGGGTATTGCGTTGCATGTCTGTGCGCCGTGCACAATGAATAATGCATTGAAGACATCCCGGAGATCCAGATGTGATCCATTTTACCACGGTACTCTTCGCCAGCCCTCCCTCTCCGCACCTTCCTTGCTATTTTCAAACTGCAGTAATGTCTGCTAAATTAATTAACACCCTCCACAGCGATGGGGAAATAAGTAATAAGAATGGCGACGCAGCAGCGCGCACCTAGTAAAATGGGTCACTATGGAAGCGACGGCGTTATATGTCATTTCACTCCGCTTCTACACCGAGAATGATAGGTGTCTGAAGTACAGTTTTGTTGCTCTGAATGTACAATACGAGCTACGGAGAGAAAATTAACGATATAATATATCAGCAGTTCAGGCAGAGTTCAGCCAACTGACATTTGGTTAAAGTTGAACTCCAAGCAGATAGAAAAGACAAAACATTCATGCAGCTAATCATTTTTACATGATTATTTGCATTAAAGTGGAAGTAAACCCATCTATTTGATAGTTTAAAAAAACAGTTAACATTCCCGGCATGCCGGAAATGCTAGGTGTCACATTTGCTTGTGCTCTCAACCAAACTGTCAAACCAGCCAATGGCTGGTTTCATAACTGATCACATGTGCAGCATTGTGCAGTTGCAGATTAAACAGAGGCCAAGATGGCAGCTTCCTTGGCTGAAAACAATAGGAGGGTTTACTTCCACTTTAAATTACATTTTTTAACTGCAAATTCCTGTATTTGACCTAGTACCAGTGTAGCGCCCCCTTACTTTCAGTATGGGCACTACGCTAAAGTTAGTGGGGAATGGGAGAGTTATTTTGCTCCCATTCACAATTTTATTTAAATTGTGACTTCTGTCATTCCAGGACGGTTCACTGGGTCAGTCTGTGCTCCAGGGAAGCGTTACCATTCCTGGCCAGCAGTTGGCACCAGTGGGGTTCTGGCAGAGTGAGTTTTCCTCAGCAGCCAATTAGAGGAGTTTTTCCCTCGCAAGGCATGCTGGGGAGGGGGTATATCTGTGACAGGTGTCATGTGTTCTAAAATCTTTGCGGGGTCCTGGTTCCAGGTGCGGCATCCACCTTCAGGGTGCGCGCATCCATGGACCCCGCCAGCGCGGCCCTCCAGGCCAAAATTGCAGACTACACAAACCCTCATCCGCAGGTAAAATGGGACTCCAGAAATCTACTGGGTTCCCGGTTCTATTGAGAGGATTCCAGGCTGAGTGCCGTCCGATTTGGGGATCTGGTGACCGGAATGCTGACAGGTACGCTTTGCTGTCACCCGGTGACCGATGCTAAAAATCCACTGGGAGGATTCGCTCTGTTCATCCATCTAGCTCACCTAAAGTAATTGGCCTGTGGCAGAGGCCCTAGAGCCGGGTCTGTGAGAGAGGTCTGTCCGGGGGGCACTTTACCCACTCTGTCTATAAGTGGCGACGAGTTATAACTTGATACAGCAAGGGCTGCTCAACTAATATCCAGGCCTGATACTGCAAGGTTCTTCTTTTCCTTCATCAACCTGTTCTTCCCACCCAATGTTGATGTTGGCCGTGTTGGCCTGGAAATAAAGCATTGGAAAAACCTTTATTCACTTTTTTATATCAGAGCTACTTTATTTGTTATCAATAAAATGGTACAGCCAACTGGTTTCGAGGATTGGGTTCTCCTTCTTCAGGGGTGGAAGTGATATTTCAGATAGGTGCCATAGAGCCACTTTATTTGTTAACAATAAAAGTACACAGCCAGCTGGTTTTGGGGATTGGGCTTCCCTTCTTCATGACTTGCAGTAATATTTCAGGTGTGTGCCATGCCGAGGAGCTACTTAAAGCGGATGTGCCACGGGGAAAAAATATTAAAAGCCAGCAGCTACAAATACTGCAGCTGCTGACTTTTAATATTAGGACACTTACCTGTCCTGGAGTCCAGCGCTGATCGCAGCAGAGCACGAGCGATCGCTCGTCTCTCTGCTGCTCCCCCCTCCATCCACGCTGAGGGAACCAGGAAGTGAAGCGCTGCGGCTTCACTGCCCGGTTCCCTACGGCGCATGCGCGAGTCGCGCTGCGCCTGCCGATTGGCTCACACGCTGTGTGCTGGGAGCCGAGTGTTCCCAGCACACAACGGGCGACAGACGGGAAGTCAGAAAAACCCGTCTTTCGCCCGTAGCGTGTGGCCGGAAGTGGGTGCAAATACCTGTCTTTAGACAGGTGTCTGCACCCCCCTCCCCCCTGAAAGGTGTCAAATGTGACACCGGAGGGGGGGAGGGTTCCGATCAGCGGGACTCCACTTTAGGGTGGAGAACCGCTTTAAAGCTGAGTTCCTACTAAAATACAAATATTAACAGTCAGCAGCTACAAATACTGCAGCTGCTGACTTTTAATAATTAGACACTCACCTGGAACGCAGCCTTGCTCGTCTCCCCCTCCTCTCTGTGGTGCCGGAATCACTACTGTGGGCGCCCGGCTGCGCACCGTGATTGGCCGAGCAATCATCTGGGACCTATGACGTGTCCCAGATGATTGCCGAGAGGAGGGGGAGAGGTGACCTTCCTTCCGGCGCCGCGATGCCCAGGGAGGAAGTGGGAGCAGAAACCCTCTAAAAAGAGGGTTCCGCCCCACCCCAAAAAAATGATAGGGGGTCACTTTCCCTTAAAGCAAAAGTTCCATTTTTGGGATGTTTGGGTTGGGCTGGAGTGTCGACATTTCTCCCACACAGCAAAACCTTACACAGTTTGGTTGCTTGTAGTCTTCTTCAGAAGTATATTTGATGAGATAACCACGCAAGAGCACTAATGTTGATAAATGTAAAGTTATGCACTTGGGGGCTAAGAATATGCATGCATCATACATAATAGAGGGAGTACAACTGTAGTGAAGAAGGATCTGGGGGTTTTGGTAGATCATAAGCTCAATAATGACATGCAATGCCAAGCTGCGGTTTCCAAAGGGAGCAAAGTCCTTTCTTGTATAAGAGAGGTATGGACTCCAGAGAGAGAGATATCATTTGCCCCCCCTGTACAAATCATTAGTAAAACCTCATCTGGAATATGCAGTTCAGTTTTGGGCACCAGTTCTCAAAAAGGATATCGGGAACTGGAGAAAGTGCAGAGAAGGGCCGCCAATCTGATAAGAGGCATGGAGGAGCTCAGCTATGAGGAAAGATTAGAGGAACTCAATTTATTCACTCTTGAGAAGAGGAGAATAAGGGGGGATATGATCAACATGTACAAAAATATAAGGGGTCCATAGCGTGAACTTGGTGTTGAGTTATTCACTTTACGGTCAACACAAAAGACAAGGGGGCACTCTTTACATCTAGAGGAAGATTTCATCTCCAAATACGGAAAGGTTTCTTCACTAGGCATGTGCAAAAGGGAAAAATTTGTTTTGTTTCGTTTCGTTTTAATTCGTTATTTAATTAACTTCCTTAAGTTAGATTCGTTACATGTGTTAAATTCGTTTTCGCAATTCGTTCGTTTTCGACCGAATTTCGAAAAATCCGGACGAATTCGAAAATATTTCGACCGGATTCGATAATTCGTTAGCTTTCGACCGAATTTCGAAAAATCCGGTCGAATTAGAAAATATTTCGACCGGATTCGATAATATTTCAATCGGATTCAAAAACAAATTCTATTCAAATCAAATTCGAATGAAAATTGAAAGCAAATTTGAATAAAAATCTAAAAAATATAAATCGATTTCTAAAAAATAATGCAATAAAATAGAATATAAAATAATAAAACAATAGAATGAAAATCAAAGAATAATAAAGAACAGAATGGAATTTAATAGAATGTAATCAAATACAAGATGACCTGGCTTCCTCTATCTATCTTCCATTTTCTGAAATTCGAAATTTATATAGAATGAACTCAAATTCGAATAGAAAAATATTAGAAGAGTAGAATAATATATATATATATATATATATATATATATATATATATATATATATATATATATATATATATATATATATATATATATATATATATATATATATATATATTTTATTCTACTCTATTCTAATATTTTTCTATTCGAATTTGATTCGGAACGAAACGAAATGCACATGCCTATTCAGTAAGAGCTGTGAAAATGTGGAACAGACTCCCTCCAGAGGTGGTTCTGGCCAGCTCAGTAGATTGCTTTAAGAAAGGCCTGGATTATTTCCTAAATGCACATAATATAACTGGGTACTAACATTTATAGGTAAAGTTGATCCGGGGAAAATCCGATTGCCTCTCTGGGGATCAGGAAGGAATTTTTCCCCTGCTGTAGCAAATTGGATCATGCTCTGCTGGTTTTTTTTTTTTTGCCTTCCTCTGGATCAACTGTGGGTATAGAATTGGGTATATGGGATTGTACGATATTTTTTTTTTTTTCTTATGGTTGAACTGGGTGGACTTTTTTCAACCTGACTAACTATGTAATGGGAGACAGTTGTCACTCAATGCCAAGAACTGCCCGAACAAGGCCCCTTAGGGCAGCATCATCCAATATACCATTAATATAAGCAGTAGATTTAAGAATGCTGAAAACAACTTAAAAAATGACACTAACATTCTAAATCTTCAATGAAATATTTAATGATTGGGTTAAGATCGACTTTAAGGCAAAATACATTAAACATTGCAATAACATTGTTTAGCTTCTAGCATGAACCACGACACAAAAAAATAGTTTGCGCCGATCTGAAAGGCCTAGTAAACCTAAATTAAAATGTGCTTTGCATAAATAATACATTAATTCATACAGATAAACATAAATGATTTATGCAACAGAGTTGAGGATAACATTAGGTCTGTGGGGACCCTCGTTTTCCTACACACAGCTAAATTTCCTGTCCAGTAATCACTTTAAAGGACACAGTAGTCAGCCTCTGGTGAGCCTTTGTCTGCCGAACATGGCTGATAAGATTAAACAATTAGATCAGTTACAAGTATAACACTCTAAGTGCTTCTAAAGGCTCAAGGTTTTTTTACCTTCATGCATTGGACCCTTTACATCTCCGTTCTGCCTCTCCGTGGAGCGATCGCGGGTGACCAGCGGACATCGGGTCCACCTGACCCGCTGATTGGCTCCCGCTCCATGAAACGGGCACGTGCCCACAGTATCTATTGCGCAAAATGATGTACAGGCACGTTGTTTCGCGCAGTAGAGCCGCAGTATATATGCGGTGGGCAGTCTTTAAGTGGTTAAAAGGTAAGGGTTCACAATGCACTATGCAAAAGTATTGCAACTTTTTTTTTGGGGAAAAAATGTTTTATTGAATTTTTGCAGTATTGCAACTTTTTGACTTGACATATCTGGTATCTATTTATCACGTGATTTAAAAATGTACAACTACCATCTTTTTATTCTACAGGTTCCGTCCTTTTAGAAAATTGCAACATTTTAAGGGTTTCTAAAGCGTAAGGTCGCCGAAAAGGGGGAGCAGGTTCTTAGGCTGCTTTCACATTGAGGCGTGCAGCCGCGGTGACGGTATAGCCGCGCTATTTGTAGCGCCGCTATACTGTCGTATTTACCGCGATATTCGGGCGCTATCGGTGAGGTTTTAACCCCCGCTAGCGGCCGAAAAAGGGTTAATACCGCGGTATAACCGCGGTTTCCCATTGATTTCAATGGGAAGGCGCGGTATAGGAGCGGTGAACACACCGCTCCTATACCGCGGTAAAGATGCGGCTAGCAGGACTTTTGGAGCGCTCCTGCTAGCGCACCACTTCAGTGTGAAAGCCTTCGGGCAGGTTTTTTCATGCGGTATAGCAGCGCTATTTTTAGCGCTGTAGCGTATTAAAAATGCCTCAATGTGAAAGGGGCCTTAAAGTGGTTGTAAACCCCCCCAACAAAAAAACCCTGCAAGACAAAGACATAATGAGCATAGCATACAAGCTCATTATGAATTACTTACCTTAGATCGAAGCTCCCGCAGCAGTCCTCGTCCACCCCTCCGGCAGCAACATCTCTCCCAGGGGTTACTTCCGGGTGTCGTGGCTCCGGTGCTGAGACTGGAGCCGCGATGATGTCACTCCCGTGCATGTGCGTGGGAGCCGCTGGTAACAGCACACGGACTGAAGCAACGGCACACATAGGTGCCATTGCTTCAGTTTGCCACCGTGCGCGTGTGCCGATGACATTGGCACATGCAGGGACAGGGGATATCTCCTAAACCATGTAGATTTAGAAGATGTCCTGGGTAGCTACAGATAAGCCTTATGTCACGTACACACGATCCGAATATTGTACGAAAAATGTCGTCCGAGGAAGAATCGTCCGATAATCGGATCATTAGTACAGGGCTGAACGAGCCGATCATTTTAGTTCATCCGATATTATTTTATCGGACATGCACGAAAATTTTCCTCGTACGATACCAGATCGTACGATTTTTGTTTGGTCAGTACAGTTGTCGTCCGAAAATACTACACAAATACATTACAACACATGACATCACTTCCGATTTTTTTTTCCTGTCGTACGAGAATTTTCGTGACTTTAGTAACCTGTTCAATTTCTACTTGCGAACTAGTAAACGAAAAAAGTCCGACGATCTGTCGTCCGATTTTCGGATCGTGTGTACGTGGCATTAATATAGTCTTACCTGTAGCAAAAAGTGGTTGTAAAGGGTTTACAACCACTTTAATTGTATCACTGTACCTGGTTCTAACGTTTTTGCAGCTGCTGACTTTTAAATGTGACTTTAAGCAATTTTAAGGCTTGAAAAGTTTTAACTAGGGTTGTCCCGATACCACTTTTTTTCAAGTACTCGCCGATACCGAATACCGATACTTTTTTTTAAATGTGTCCCCAAATGCAGCCATGTCCCCCACATATGCAGCCATGTCCCCCCACAGATGCAGCCATGTCACCCCACAGATGCAGCCATGTCCCCCCACAGATGCAGCCATGTCCCCCCATATATGCAGCCATGTCCCCCCCATATATGCAGCCATGTCCCCCCCATATGCAGCCATGTCCCCCCCATATCCAGCCATGTCCCCCCCATATCCAGCCATGTCCCCCCATATCCAGCCATGTCCCCCCCATATGCAGCCATGTTCCCCCCTCATATCCAGCCATGTCCCCCCATATGCAGCCATGTCCCCCCATATGCAGCAATGTCCCCCCCATATGCAGCCATGTCCCCCCCATATCCAGCCATGTCCCCCCCATATATGCAGCCATGTCCCCCTTACCTACATGCTGCCGTGCCGCGCCGCCGCTTGGTTAATACGGGCGGGGAACATTACAGCTTTCATTTGAATAGCTGTAGTCTTTCGCGCCGCGCTGCGTATAGACACTCCCCCTTGCTCGGGATTGGACAGTTCAACCGAGCAAGGGGGAGTGTCTATACGCGGCGCGGTGGGAAACACTACAGCTATTCAAATGAAAGCTGCAATGTTCCCCGCCCGTATTATCCAAGCGGCAGCGGAGATGCGGCGGCGGGGGGGGGCAAGTATTCTATTTAGGCATCGGGGGTATTTGCGGGAGTACGAGTACTCACGCAAATACTCGGAATCGGTCCCGATACCGATACTAGTATCGGTATCGGGACAAACCTAGTTTTAACATGTGTACATAAAAAGGGATAAATCACTGGTAAATGAACAGGTACTGCAGAGATTTCATTCTGCTCTATATACTTTACATTTCTTTCCATTCAGTGCTGACAGTTCACACACCACAGACATACAGCCTGGTGGCTTGAATTTTCTCTGCTTCGGTTCAGCAGTACATCTAGATCACCTCTCTGTCCCCAGGGTATGATTGGGCACTGAAGAAGCAGCCGCAGACTGATGAGGTGATCTCTCTGCTCTAACCTCCTGTCAAGATTTTCCCTGTTAGCACATTTGCATGCAGCACACCTAATTGGCTCCTAGTATTGCCCCTCTCCCATGCAATCTGGTTACTGCTGTAAATGGGATTACATGGAGCTGAATATTGTTATTATTATTATACAGGATTTATATAGCACCAACAGTTTGTGTAGTGCTTTACAACATGAGGGCAGACGGTACAAAACAAGAGGAATCAGAGGGCTCTGCTTATTAGAGCTTACAATCTAAAAGGGGGGGTCACTGTGACGGGAGTCACTTTGGGGCGGGGGCCCGTGGAACCCAGAATCCCTTCGAGAGGTTGGGAATCCCTTGCTCAAGCTCCCCATGCACCTCCTATGTCTAAGTTACCCTGTGTCTATTCGGGGCACAGGGTGACCGAGAACCCCATCTGTACTAATCGGACTCACTGTACAACCACACTGAAATGTTGTGTGTGTGTGTGTGTGTGTGTGTGTGTGTATTAGGGTGACCACATTTCCAAACTGCCATTCAGGGACAATTTTGCCAAGGACCGAACAGGTGAATGGCTGGTTTTGGCTGGTTTTAGCACTCATATCATCCCAACACCATGCTTGATATGGTGTCAGGATCATAGGCGCGCACACAGGGTGCGCCAGGGCCCACCCTAATCACCCCATGTGCCGCAGAATCCCCCTGTTTGGACCCCTGGAATTTCACTGAAGTCCTCTAATGATGCTCCTAAAAAATAAATAAAAAATGAATAAAATATTCAGTAAAAATAATAAAAAACAAAATAAAAATGAAAAAAATAAAATAATGATACCGTCCACTGCTCTACGAACACCGTCAATATACATACACACATGCATGTGTGTTTGAGCTTTGGGATGCACACCCTAATGCAATAGGCTGCGCACACCTATGGTTAGGATGATCAAATCATATTCCTTTCTATTATTACATTGTAATATATAATGAAATAGTTCAACTCACCATAATGCAGAATCATTGGGAACCCTGAGCGTGTCACTTGCCGCCAGATGCAGCGTGCCACCAAAAGCAGTGTGTCACTTGCCGCCAGATGCAGCGTGCCACCATATGCAGTGTGTCACTTGCCGCCAGATGCAGCGTGCCACCATATGCAGTGTGTCACTTGCCGCCAGATGCAGTGTGCCACCATATGCAGTGTGTCACTTGCCGCCAGATGCAGCGTGCCACCATATGCAGTGTGTCACTTGCCGCCAGATGCAGCGTGCCACCATATGCAGTGTGTCACTTGCCACCAGATGCAGTGCCATTTGCCACCCATAGCCTGCCACAAGTCTGACACACCAGAGCCCAGGGAAGGTGAAAGTGGCGGGTTCAGTCACTTTGAGAGGCAGCTGACCTACCTGCCCCCTACACTGACCTACCTGCCCACTACACTGACCTCTAAAATGACCTACCTGCCCACTACACTACACTGACCCCTAAAATGACCTGTCCACTACACTGACCCCCCCTGACCACTACACTCCTTCCTGCAGTACTCACACTACTGACTACTTCCCCACACAAACACAAGGTAGATGGGTGGATTTCACTCACCACTCCAGGCCTCCATCCATGAAGATCATCCATAGATGACTGCTATCTCCCAGTCGCTCCAGAGGAAGTTACACGCAGAAGCCCTTCCTCAGGACATGATTTTTTTGTATTGCAGATTCGCAGGGTCCCTTCTTGAGGGTGACATAACTGAGCCATGAGAAAGGGACACTGTGAGATGGATCCCTTCAGAGGAAGCAGCACTCCTCCCCTGCAGGCCAAGAACTCCACCAGCATTCTCCACACGCTCGTCTGCACCGAGCACTCTCCACACGCTCGTCTGCACCGAGCACTCTCCACACACTCGTCTGCACCGAGCACCGTCCCTCCCACTCACACAAGGCAAGCACCTGAGGCATCATGGGGGACAGGACAGGCCAGGCTGGACCAGACCACTGGAGTCCCTGGGCGGGGGGGAGGTGCAGGTGCTGAGGGCTGGAGTCTGCTTTATTGATCGTGCACAGTGATAATAGGGGCTGCTGGAGGAAGTCACTCTTGGCTGTATGTATATATATACAGATGTGAGGAGGACTGACATATATACAGGTGTGAGGGGGACTGACAAATATACAGATGTGAGGAGGACTGACATATATACAGGTGTGAGGAGGACTGACATATATACAGGTGTGAGGGGGCTGACATATATACAGGTGTGAGGGGGGCTGACATATATACAGGTGTGAGGGGGACTGACATATATACAGGTGTGAGGGGGCTGACATATATACAGGTGTGAGGGGGGCTGACATATATACAGGTGTGAGGGGGGCTGACATATATACAGGTGTGAGGGGGGCTGACATATATACAGGTGTGAGGGGGGGCTGACATATATACAGGTGTGAGGAGGACTGACATATATACAGGTGTGAGGGGGGCTGACATATATACAGGTGTGAGGGGGCTGACATATATACAGGTGTGAGGAGGACTGACATATATACAGGTGTGAGGAGGACTGACATATATACAGGTGTGAGGAGGACTGACATATATACAGGTGTGAGGGGGGCTGACATATATACAGGTGTGAGGGGGGGGCTGACATATATACAGGTGTGAGGGGGGCTGACATATATACAGGTGTGAGGGGGGCTGACATATATACAGGTGTGAGGGGGGCTGACATATATACAGGTGTGAGGGGGGCTGACATATATACAGGTGTGAGGAGGACTGACATATATACAGGTGTGAGGGGGGCTGACATATATACAGGTGTGAGGGGGGGGCTGACATATATACAGGTGTGAGGGGGGGCTGACATATATACAGGTGTGAGGGGGGCTGACATATATACAGGTGTGAGGAGGACTGACATATATACAGGTATGAGGAGGACTGACATATATACAGATGTGAGGAGGACTGACATATATACAGGTGTGAGGGGGGCTGACATATATACAGATGTGAGGAGGACTGACATATATACAGGTGTGAGGAGGACTGACATATATACAGGTGTGAGGGGGGGCTGACATATATACAGGTGTGAGGGGGGCTGACATATATACAGGTGTGAGGAGGACTGACATATATACAGGTATGAGGAGGACTGACATATATACAGATGTGAGGAGGACTGACATATATACAGGTGTGAGGGGGGCTGACATATATACAGATGTGAGGAGGACTGACATATATACAGGTGTGAGGAGGACTGACATATATACAGGTATGAGGAGGACTGACATATATACAGATGTGAGGAGGACTGACATATATACAGGTGTGAGGGGGGGGCTGACATATATACAGATGTGAGGGGGACTGACATATATACAGGTATGAGGAGGGCTGACATATATACAGGTATGAGGAGGGCTGACATATATACAGATGTGAGGAGGACTGACATATATACAGGTGTGAGGAGGACTGACATATATACAGGTGTGAGGGGGGCTGACATATATACAGGTGTGAGGGGGGGGCTGACATATATACAGGTGTGAGGGGGGCTGACATATATACAGGTGTGAGACGGGGCTGACATATATACAGGTGTGAGGAGGACTGACATATATACAGGTGTGAGGGGGGCTGACATATATACAGGTGTGAGGAGGACTGACATATATACAGGTGTGAGGGGGGCTGACATATATACAGGTGTGAGGGGGGGGCTGACATATATACAGGTGTGAGGGGGGCTGACATATATACAGGTGTGAGGAGGATTGACATATATACAGATGTGAGGGGGCTGACATTTATACAGATGGGTGGGCTAGCATATATACCATACTTGCCAACTGTCCCGTTTTTAAAGGGACAGTCCCGTTATTTGGGACCTAGTCCCAGCTAATTTAGCCTGCCGGGACTTGTCCCGGCTATTGGGGAAGGCAGGTGCGGCTTCTGGGTCTCAGCAGGGACCTGAGCCTGCGCTGTGTGCTTGGGATGCAAAGCTCCTCTCTGTCCCCTCCCCTCTCTCCAGTCTTGTGCTGTGCGGGGTCCTTGTTATCTCTGACTCAGCCTCCCCCTTCAATCAGCAGCGCGGTGTGCTGTGAGACCTCGGAGGCGGAGCTCACTGTAGCTCCTGTCGGCTGGCCAGAGGAAGGGAGGAGGTGAGTAAGCTGAACTTTTCTGGGAGAAGTTTCCTAGGGTGGATAGTAGTAGTTACACACTTTCAAGGAGATTTTTTCTTAGGAGAAGAATCGGGGGAGATAGTGAGGGGGAGGGGGCTGAGGTCTGCAGCCCAAACACATTTTGACAGATCACTTCTAAGCATGAACAGTCTGTGCAAACATCATCCAATCCAATTGCTCAGACTAGATAATGTGGAGTCATTTATAGCCATTCATGTAACCTGTGTGTAAGTGGTGAGTTCACACCTCTGAGTGTACATGTATACAGGTTCTGAGTCTGTGCAATCAGAAGTGTCAACTCACCACATACACACACAGGTTACATGAATGGCTATAAATGACTCCACATTATCTAGTCTGAGCAATTGGATTGGATACAGAGTGCTATAAACTGGATTACATAGATCTGTACTTACATCTAGTACTGTTGTAGGATTTATTGTTTTAAATGTTTTTAGTGGATGAGTTTTTTTTTATTATATACATCGCTATCTGACCACTTCTCAGTCCCCCTCTCCTGTACATACTGCCCCCAGCTTGCATCACCCCCAGATCACATCATACAGACATCACTCCGAGCGAAATACCCCCCCCCCCCGCTGAGGGACATCATTCCATGGTCACTTACCTTCCCTTATCTTCCCAACATCACTTCCTGATTACCCCATAGACACCACAAGAAATCCCTCCCCATTATGCCACCGCCATACCCTCCAAACTCCTCTCCCGTACTAACTGTGCCCATCATACTCTCTGCACTCCTCCTCTCCTGTACATACTGCCCCAGCATACCCTCTGCACTCCTCCTCTCCTGTACATACTGCCCCAGCATACCCTCTGCACTCCTCCTCTCCTGTACATACTGCCCCCAGCTTGCATCACCCCCAGATCACATCATACAGACATCACTCCGAGCTGCTTCCTACCCCCCCCCCCCAGCTGAGGGACATCATTCCATGGTCACTTTCCTTCCCTTATCTTCCCAACATGACTTCCTGATTACCCCATAGACACCACAAGAAATCCCTCCCCATTATGCCACCGCCATACCCTCCAAACTCCTCTCCCGTACTAACTGTGCCCATCATACCCTCTGCACTCCTGCTCTCCTGTACATACTGCCCCAGCATACCCTCTGCACTCCTCTCCTGTACATACTGCCCCAGCATACCCTCTGCACTCCTCTCCTGTACATACTGCCCCAGCATACCCTCTGCACTCCTCTCCTGTACATACTGCCCCAGCATACCCTCTGCACTCCTCTCCTGTACATACTGCCCCAGCATACCCTCTGCACTCCTCTCCTGTACATACTGCCCCAGCATACCCTCTGCACTCCTCCTCCTCTCCTGTACACACTGCCCCCATCATACCCTCTGCACTCCTCCTCTCCTGTACATACTGCCCCAGCATACCCTCTGCACTCCTCCTCCTCCTCTCCTGTACATACTGCCCCAGCATACCCTCTGCACTCCTCCTCCTCCTCTCCTGTACATACTGCCCCAGCATACCCTCTGCACTCCTCCTCTCCTGTACATACTGCCCCAGCATACCCTCTGCACTCCTCCTCCTCCTCTCCTGTACATACTGCCCCAGCATACCCTCTGCACTCCTCCTCCTCTCCTGTACACACTGCCCCCATCATACCCTCTGCACTCCTCCTCTCCTGTACATACTGCCCCAGCATACCCTCTGCACTCCTCCTCCTCCTCTCCTGTACATACTGCCCCAGCATACCCTCTGCACTCCTCCTCCTCCTCTCCTGTACATACTGCCCCAGCATACCCTCTGCACTCCTTCTCCTCTCCTGTACATACTGCCCCATCATACCCTCTGCACTCCTCCTCTCCTGTACACACTGCCCCATCATACCCTCTGCACTCCTCCTCTCCTGTACACACTGCCCCATCATACCCTCTGCACTCCTCCTCTCCTGTACACACTGCCCCCATCATACCCTCTGCACTCCTCCTCTCCTGTACACACTGCCCCCATCATACCCTCTGCACTCCTCCTCTCCTGTACATACTGCGGAGTGGGTGGAGCTTCGGGGAAGTGAGTGTGGTAATTAATTAATAGCTGTGCTGCAAAGTGTCCCTGGAATTTTTTTTCAAATGTTGGCAACTATGATATACTGGTGGGGGGGAGTTGACATATATACAGGTGTGGGGGCTGGCATATACAGGTGTGTGGGGGGGGTGACATATATACAGGATTGAGGGGGGCTGAGTGCATACAGGTGGGATGGCTGGTGTGTGGATTAGATGGGATGGCCTGTGGGCAAGCCCTGGGCATTGTTGGTGGTTGGGCTGGGGCGGGAGCAGGTCTAAAGCTGTGGAAGAGAGCTTTAAAAAAAAGAAAAAAAAACACATTTAATGGCCAGATCACCAGATGAAAATACAAGAAAAATCAATTGATAGGCCGCAATATATTACATGTTGGTTTTTGGGTTTAATACTGCTTTAGCCTTGTACACACAGTCAGATTCTTGTACGAATTTTTGTACGTTTTTTGTTGAATGCTAGTCTCAAATCGAAAGTGAAGAGGGTACTCGCCATCAGAAAATTTTCGGACGACAGAATTTAACGCCAACATGTTGAATTGTTTTGTATGTGTTCTTTTATTTTTGAGCATGACTAGATGTTTTTGGTCAGAAAGCCGTACTAATGAAAAGAAAACCGGACGTTGTGGTCACATCAGACAAACATTTTGGAGCCTGCACATCCAGTTTTTGTCTGATGAAAATTCGTAATCGACTGTCAACGATCAGAAAAAGCGGCAGATCGTTCATCGGACGAAATTTAACTTCAGATTTTCTGACCGCGTGTAGTCATATGAGGCACCTTTGTTCCCTAAAATGCTCAATGTGACATAATGGTGGCCATATTTATCAAATTATCTTTGTGCTTTACACCTTTCATCCAGCCTTTCCTTTTTTTTCTGCCTTTAGTGCTTCTACGATCTGTCCGTGGTGCTGAATTCCTAATGAATGATGCATGCTTATTTTACACAAACTGGGACCAGTAAGCAGAAATTGTCAGTGCTGATTTAAACAGAAGTTAATACTCTAGCAACATTGAGGGATAAAGAGAATGTAGCACCGAAGCTCCATGTGTCAGCAATCATTTCATGTTATTTTTCGAAGAATCAGCA
The DNA here is from genome assembly GCF_905171775.1 of Rana temporaria. Lineage (NCBI taxonomy): Eukaryota > Metazoa > Chordata > Amphibia > Anura > Ranidae > Rana > Rana temporaria. The sequence goes on from NC_053500.1 coordinate 124,124,497, forward strand.
TTCAGCTCTTGTTAGTTTATTTGTCTGCCGTGCCACATTAGAGCCAATTCCAGGCAGAATGATTTATTTTCCCTGATTTTGACAGAGCATCTGTAATTCTTTTTTATTGTTACTTCCTGTCTGGCTGACAATGTAACAGGAAGTAATGGGAGTCTGTGTACTGGGGACAGAAACGGCACAATATATATATATATATATATATATATATATATATATATATATATATATATATATATATATATATTTTTTTTTTTTAAGCAGAGCTTGCAATGTCAAATGACTATAAGGATTTTTTCTTCAGTCTGCCAACCAATGGCAGCCCGTTCACTAGGGACGCACGGGTGGCCGCAGGCGAGTCAAGCTGCAGCTATGAATCAACCGTCTCCATCAGAGCTGTTGTCAGATCGGCCATAGCAGGGGGGCAGACCAGTGCTCTTAACTAGGATTAAAAATCACAGTACTACATGTACATTGTCCCATAGGGGACAGCACTTTAAAATGAAAATGGTAATGTTAGCTCTTCTTTAACCTCCCTGGCGGTATGATTCTTTCAGAAAAAACATGCTGAAAGCGGTACCATTATTTGCAAGGAAATTTGGCGTTTTATATTGTAGGCCTGTAATTTTTAGAAATAACTCACTTAAATCTGACCAAACAAGATTCTAATAGGCATCCCGGGTATGACATTTTTTTAAAAACAAAATTATAAATTATAATATAATAAATAATTATAAATAATTATAACAAATAATAATATAATTATAATAAAAATGTATTCAATAATGTAATCAAATCAAAATCACTGAAATTTGCTCAGTTGCAGAATTGTTGCTGTCATTATTTTTTTTTTTTTTATGACGAATTTCCCCACAAATCGCTATCGCACAATTCTGCATAATAATTTATTATCGCTGTTTTTTAGCTGATCTAAAACTATTTTTGACATAAAGGGACACTTTTGGTTGCTATGGACAATCTACAGTTTGCAGGCAGAAAGAAACATTTTTATTATATAAAAGTACATGTAGGACACTGGGCAGACCACTAGGGACAAGGGGTGTGTGTTTTTTTTACATACAGTACTGTAATCTATAAGATTACAGTATACTGTATGTAAAGTGTTTGTTTACTTTTTTGAATTTGGCGCCGTTCTCCGTCCCCGTGCGTCGTAACGGAACGGAGATCGGCATCACACAGAGGCACTGTGTGAATCGAGCGAGGTCCCGCTCGCTCACACAGCGCGGTGGCATCGCTGGATCCAGGGACAAGGTAAGTAAACCATGCCTGTGGATCTAGCGAGGCAAGCCCGAGTCTGACTCGGGGTTACCGCTCGCAGCAGGAAAATCTAACCCCGAGTCAGACTCGGGAATACCGCCAGGGGGGTTAACATGTTAATGCAATTTTAAAAGTAATTTTTGGTGTTTTTGAAATGTGCACCTTTTATTAAAATAATGTCGGACAATTCTGCCATGAAGGTTCTTGTTCGAGCACCTCCAGTTGTCATGGGGTTGATTTACTAAAACTGGAGTGTGCAAAATCTGGAGCAGCTTGTGCATGGTAGCCAATCAGCTTCTAACTTCAGCTTGTTCAGTTAACCGCTTAAGGATCCCTTCATGGCGATATACGTCGGCAGAAGGGCACGGCTGGGCACAAGCACGTACCTCTACGTTGCCTTTAAGAGCCTAGCCATGGGTCGTGAGCGCACCTCCGGCGGCGCGCTCGCAACCTGGTCCTGTGTGGGACCCGCGGCCCCGATAGCCGCCGGTGTCCCACGATCGGGTCACAGAGCTGAAGAACGTGGAGAGGTAAGTGTAAACAAACCTTTCCCTGTTCTTCCTAGTGTGACTGCCACTGATCGTCTGGCAAGCATGGGGGGTGACTCCCGTGGGAGTCTATTCCCGGAAGTGGGTAAAAACACCTGTATTATACAAGTATCTGCACCCCCCTCCGCCCCTTAAAGGTGCCAAATGTGACACCTGGAGGGGTGGAGGGTTCCGAAAAGCAGAGGTTCACTTTTTGTGTGGACCTCCGCTTTAAGCTTTGACAGTAAAACCTGGAAGCTGATTGGTTTCTATGCAACGCTGGATTTTGCACTCTCCAGTTTTAGTAAATCACCCCCAATGTGACAACCTTCTATCTCTGTTTCTCAAATATGCCCCTGTGTTGTCGCTCTTTTATGCAGGCTTCAGGTGGAGGCTCTAAGTGGCCATTTCAACACCCATTTGGTATGAGAAGTCTATGGTTGTCACCCTCAGGAAACCAGAAATGGGAAATGCCCTGCATCAAAGTCATTTTCTTCCTTATCCTTTGAGCACATCGGCGGATGCTTGATGTCTTAGTTGGGTAAATGTTTTGGTTCAGCGCAGCATTAGATTATATAATAGTTATTCTCACATTGGGATGATCAAATCTGAACAATTACCAATTCAGCACTGCTTGATTCTCTGAAATATTTTCTTGTAGATCTGTCTGGCCTGCAAATAATTACCAAATATCCAGGCAAATGTGATTCATGAATAGTATGATTCTTTGTAGACTGGACAAATCTGCATGCATATATGCAAGAGAGTCAAGACATTTGCAGTTCAGTAAGTACCCTGATTTGCAAACCAGATTACTTCTCTTGGAAGGGCTTATGATGAGTCTTAGGTCAGATATGTGTCTCATAAGAAAATTCTTTTGGTGGCCTTGAATGTAAGCAAATTCTCTTGGTAAAGCAGCTAAGTACTGACTTCCACCGATTGTGGCTGGAACATTCCACCATTCTTTTATATGGGACTAATGCACTGCAAACACAAGCCAAGGATTTGGCTCAGGCCCCGTACACACGACCGAGTTTCTCGGCAGAATTCAGCCAGAAACTCGATCGGAGCTGTATTCTGCCGAGAAACCCGGTGGTGTGTACGCTTTCGGCCGAGGAAACCGACGAGGATCTCGTCAGGCCAAATAGAGAACATGTTCTCTATTTCCTCGTTAGTCAACGGGGAAACTTGGCTCGCCGAGATCCTCGGCGGCTTCACAAGGAACTCGACGAGCAAAACTATGTGTTTTGCTCGTCGAGTTTCTCAGCCGTGTGTATGGGGCCTTACAGTTGTGGTGCAGCCCTGTTGACTTGAATGACCAAGTTTGAGAGGTGGTGCCATATGTCAACTTGACATGCTGTGTTAAATTTGCTACCCCCACTATACTTTGCATTGCAGCTTCAGCCTCCTCCAGCTGTATTTTAGGCATAGTTGAGTCGCTTAGCCTTGTATCCACGTTCTATGCATGAAAATGTATAAAGATCGGAGTTTTGGTCCCCAAACAAAAAAAAACAAAGAGCAGAGGCAATTGGACTATTACGGTACAGATAGGTAGGTAGAGTTAAGTGTAGAAGCACATTTATAGAAAAATATACATGGAATTTTTATTAATACAAAATCAATAAAACACACATAATCATGTACAATTTAAAAGCATAAAGATAATCCATACATATCACCAGTATAATGGTCCCCAAGAGGGGACAATCACAGTGGGATTGGTGGTCACGGAAAACATCTCAACAAGTTTTGCGGTCTATTACCGCTTCGTCAGGAGAATATCTGTAAATTGATTAACAATTAATCGGTAACTATACAATTATACAATAAGCCAGTGATGACAAACCTTGGCACCACAGATGTTTTGGAAATACATTTCCCAAGATGCCCAACTACTCTGCAGAGTGCATGGGCATCATGGGAAATGTAGTTCCAAAACATCTGGGGTGCCAAGGTTCGCCATCACTGCAATAAGCCAAAACAATAGTACAGTCACATATAACAATAATAACAATGTAGACATGGGGAGAAAAGGGCTAAGCTTCTTACCTAAAAAGAAAACCTTGCCAGTAGAGGACGGAAAACATAGGAAATGGGGTGCAGAAAAAATGGCAACAGTTGCTCTGGACTGATGAACCAAAATGTGAAATATTTGGCTGTAACAGGAGGCAGTTTGTTCATGAAGGATGAGAGCGGTACAATAACGAGTGTCTGCAGACAACAGTGAAGCATGGTGGAGGTTTCTTGCAAGTTTGGGGCTGCATTTTTGCAAACGGAGTTGGAGACTTGGTCAGGATAAATCAGATACATAGCCATCATGCTATACAATCAGGGAGGCGTGTGATTGACCCCAAATGTATTCGGCAGCAACTACCCTAAGCACACAACCAATCTCATTGGCAGCCTTAATGCAGATCAGTCGCATATATGTGTACCAGAATACAAACAAAGCTGTGCCGAGAGCGCAAACCCTGCATGCTCCCAACACAGTTACCAGCGGCTAAGGAAAAGCTCCCGATCTCTACTTGTGATTGTGAGCTTTCCAATCATGTGACTGCTGTGACAGCCAATCCCAGCAGTCACAAGATCAGAAACCCCACCCCGCCTCCCGACATGAGAAACGTATTAAAGGGCCAGGAGGCGCCGGCGTTAAGAGGTTAGTGTCAGGAACCATGAATCAGACCGAGACAGAAGTACAGTTAAATCACACTTGTTTAATAATAATAATAAAAAGATAAACAGAGTAAGCGTATTCGAAACCTAGCCAGAGTTTAGGAACCGGATCGGATACTTAGACAAGCCAAAGGTCAGGGAGCCAGAGATGAACGTAGTAGAACAGCAAGAAGGATCGGGAGCCAGAAGGGATGTCAGCCAAGCAAAGTCTTTAACAGGAACGCAGGAGAAAGTCTCTGTGATGTTGACCAAGGCGAAGAGCAGAGAGCAAGTGAACTGGAAGGCTTAAGTAGGCAGGACTGATGAGCCGGATCATCAACAGGTGAGTTACTGTGGAGATATGAGCTAGCAATTAGCCGACAGCTGAGCGGCCAGCTCAGAGAAGGAAGGGCTGAGCCCAGCCCTGACAGTTAGAAACTATCTTCAGCGTAAAGAAGAACAAGGAGTCCTGGAAGCGATGGTTTGGCCTCCACAGAATCTTGATCTCAACATCTCTGAGGCTTCGTACACACGACCAGTTTCCTCAGCAGAATCCATCAAGAAACTTGGTGGGAGATTTTTTTTGCCGAGGAAACTGGTCGTGTGTACATTTTTCAGCGAGGAAACTGTCGAGGAACTCGTCGAGCCAAAAAGAGAGCATGTTCTCTTTTTCCTCGACGGGAATGGAGAAAATTGGCTCGACGAGTTCCTCGACAAGCCTAACAAGAACTCGACGAGGAAAACGATGTGTTTCGCCTGCCGAGTTCGTCGGTCGTGTGTACGAGGCCTCTGTCTGTCTGGGATTACATGAAGAGACAGAAGGATTTGAGGCAGCCTACATCCACAGACGATCGGTAGTTAGTTCTCCAAGATGTCTTGAACCACCTACCTGCCCAGTTTCTTCAAAAACTGTGTGCAAGTGTCCCTAGAAGAACTGATGCTGTTTTGAAGGCAAAAGGTGTTCACGCCAACTATTGATTTCATTGGGATCTCTCTTCTGTTCATTTACTTTCTATTTTGGTAATTGATCAAAATAAATTATTAACACTAATTTACAGCACAGTATTGTGTATAAACTCAACAATAATTGTTTTATATATTGTAGTTACAAGTCCTCAGAGGTGGTGGCCATGTTTTCCTATCCTAGGGTGGCAACGCTTACCGTATGCATGGAAGAGAAGCATTGTCTCCCTAGGAAAGGACTACAGATGACCTCTCCCCTTTTCCATAATACAGGAGGCAGGTGTTTTGCAGTCCACAGATATATCTGGTATCTAGGAATATTTGAACTGGTTATAGTCAGCAGAGGAAGTTATGAGTTTAGAAAACTTTTGGGAAAAATGAAAGGGTATTTTTTGTACTTATCGAATAGATGTAACAAACCATTTTCATTGATATAATGAACAAACCAAAGGGGGACCAAATAAGAGAACTATGGGCCAGATCCACAAAAGGGATACGCAGGCGTATCTGCTGATACGCCGTTGTATCTCTGTTTCTATCTATGCGGCTGATTCATAGAGCCAGTTACGCATAGATATCCCTAAGATCCGACATGTGTAATTGTTTTACACTGTCGGATCTTAGGATGCAGCACCGCGGCCGCCGCTGGGGGGAATTCGTGTCGTAAACCAGCGTCGGGTATGCAAATTAGGAGTTACGGCGATCCACAACGGTTTTTCGCGTTCGCTACGTCGCCGCTAGTATAGTTTCCCGTCGCAAATTTACACTTTTTTTTTGCTGCCCTAACTTTAGTCAGCAAGTGTATTGCTGTCTAAAGTATGGCCGTCGTTCCCGCGTTGAAATTTAAAAATCAACGTCGTTTGCGTAAGCCGTCCGGGAATACGGAATTACGTTACGCGCGTCGCCGTTCGAAAAAATGACGTCATGGCGCGCAAAGCACGACGGGAGTTCGGAAACGGAGCATGCGCAGTACGTCCGGCGCGGGAGCGCGCCTAATTTAAATGGGACTCGCCCCATTTGAATTGGCCCGCCCTGCGCCGGCCGGATTTAGGATACACCGCCGCAAATTTCCAGGTAAGTGCTTTGTGGATCGGGCACTAACTTGGAAAAATTGCGGCGGTGTAACTTAAACCCGAAAAGTTAAGTTGCGCCCGGGCTTCGTGGATCTGGCCCTTTATTCTTAGGGTTCACGTGCACTTTAGGAAATATTTAGATAGAACCACGATATAAAACCATTTGTATCTAGCTTCTCGCACGTACAATTGTGTGTTCTATATCAGCATTTTCTTCCTTTCTATTTGGAAATGATTGCTCTGTGTAATTCCAGGGTTCAGTTCCCGGTCCTGAGCATTGATTATTTTGCTGTTGTTTGGCTGCCTGGTATTATCTTCTTCATCTGTGTTTGCTTCTATTGAACATTGGTTCCTCTGGCCCAGGTCATGTGAACCAGACTCTGAATTTTCCTCGTTATTTGATACTGTGATTTCTCTAACCTTAGCTTATTGTTGACTCCTGGATACCGGATTGACGGTTATTGTGTAGCTCATAACCCTTCTTGTAACCCTTCTATGGGATAATCATCTGCTTTCTTTCAAAGAACATTTAAAAGTGTGTCTACAGTTCCTGACAGCATGTAGGAGCTTTTGCTTTCTCTAAAGTAAACTTGTACTTGCCGTAGGTTAAGGTTACTAACCTTCAAGCTTTGCAACAGTATTTTTAGCTATTTTTTCGTATTTTATAACGTTTGAATTGGTGATAACCCCTATCGGGTTTTCATTGCTGTGTACAAAGTCCAATTAAAACACCAAACAAGCAGACCAGAAGTCCAAAAACCTTTAAAAAGGGTATTGGTTTACAAATACAACACAGAACAGACAAAGCATTTTGGGGGTTTGAAGACCTCCCCCTTCTTCAGGGCTACAGCACAACCATGGATAGCCCCGAAGAAGGGAATCTTTGACCCCTGAAGTGTGTTGGCTGTTCTGTGTTGTTGTTTGCCAATCAATAGTGTTAATGAAAGTTTTTGGACCTCTGGGGCCAGATTCTCAAAGGACTTACGACGGCGTATCTCCACGTATGCCGTCGTAAGTCCGGATGTGACCCGTCGTATCTATGCGGCTGATTCTTAGAATCAGTTACGCATAGATTTGGCCAAGATACGAGCGGCGTAAGTCTCCTACGCCGTCGTATCTTGGGTGCATATTTACGCTGGCCGCAAGGGGCGCTTCCGTAGATTTACGTGTCGAATATGTAAATTAGGTAGATACGCCGATTCACGAATGTACTTGCGCCCGCTACGTCATTTACATTGGGCTTACGTCCGGCGTAAAGTTACCCCTGCTATATGAGGCGCAGCCAATGCAAAGTATGGACGTCGGCAAGCGTATCTTTTTACGTCGTTTACGTAAGTCGTACGTGAATGGGGCTGTGCGTAGGTTACGTTCACGTCACAGGCATTGGGATGGGCGTATCTTATGGAGTAAATTCGACGTGATACTGAGCATGGGCGCACATGCGCCGTATGATCGGCGCGTTATTTATGTGGGGTCACGGCTCATTTTAATAAAACACGCCCACCATCCACATTTGAATTACGCGAGCTTGCGCCGGCCAATTTACGCTACGCCGCCGCAACTTACGGAGCAAGTGCTTTGTGAATACTGCACTTGCCTGTCTAAGTTGCGGCGGCATAGCGTAAATAGGATACGCTACGCCCAACTAAAGATACGCTCTCCTACGTGAATCTGGCCCCTGGACTGTTGGGTGCTTTGTACACAGCAATAAAGACCAGACAGGGTTACAATAACATGAAGAAGGGGGAGGTCCTAAAGGCTCTGAAATGTGTTGGATGTTCTGTGGTATAATTTTTTAATCAATACTGTTATTAAAGGTTTTTGGAGTCTTGGACTCTCTTTGGACCTTGTACAATTAAATCTTCAAATCTATGACCCTTGCTTGAAGGACACCCTGTTTTTTTCGAGAGCTGCCTCACCAGAGCCACTGTGCCTTGCCCCCTTTTCCGGTCTGCTGTTTGAATCGAATACCTCATTTTTACTTGCACCAGGTTTTGATGCTGTCTTTTTTGCTGCTGGGGAGACTCACCGCTCTCTATTTGTGCCAGTGACCTTTGGCACTAGGAATGCCTGCCACCCCTTCCCTGTAACAGTGTGTGGGGTTCCTCTCCCCACAGCTGCGGTTACATTAAAAATCGAATGAATAAACTACAAGTCAGGCATGTACTTTCAATGCACTAGAAAATCAGCGTGCTCACAATCCATTGACACTTCCTCCAGCTTTCCAACTGAAAACCAATACAGAAGTACGGACAGAAAGCTGAAGGGAAAGTGAGCAGGAGCCTGAGTTTGCACCTGTAAGGATACTACCTTATGAATACTAATTAGTACTATTGGATCTCAGCTGCAGAGGCTTCTCAGGTCTAACCACCAGTTCACTCTCTATATAGCCAGAAAGTTTTGGGGTTAATTCATCACAGCCTCAATCTGTACCAACATAAAGTAGCTTACTACTGCATAGTATGAAAACATATAAGGAAAGTAGTTTAAAGTCTCTTGTATAAAAAAGGAAAGCTTACTGTGTACCTCGCTTGACAGTATTATGTTACACCTGTCTTTATGAAGGAGTAATTATTTATCTGGCGTTTATATTGTTACTTCACAATATTTCTGCTCAGTACTGAAACAAGCATAGTCCATAAGAGTATTAAATCAGGTAAGTATTAGCAGAGGTATATGTAATAACGTTTCCTCAACTTGCAAGTATTGGTTTCGCATCACAATACAGCAGGTAATTATATGAACATGATACTTGCGGTTCTGCTGGGTCTTGTAGTACACTGCTGCAGAATGTGCATAGGAGAGTCCCAGGTTAATGGATGTTGAAGAGTCTGTGCAGGGTTGAGGAGGAGTGCAGTGGGCTGAAGGCTCACTGCTTGATTACACCAGGAGACAGAGATCTGTGGTCAGGGAGCTGACAGGTGAGAAGGTCTGCAACGGCTCCTGGGCTTCAAGGTGTGGGAAGGTTGTTCACAGGTGACGGCAGGCATCCAAGAGAATAACCGAACACCCTGCCGTCATCTGTGGGGGATTTAAATAGCCCCGATTTCGCGGGGAAAACGGGAAGGACGCTGAGTCGCACTTCCGCGTTCCAGCTTGGAACGCAGACGTCCGCGCACCGGAAGTGACGCGGACGTCTTTGCAGAACGGAGCGCAGCTGCTGGGACAAGGCACAGCTGCGCTCGTTCTGCGAACAGTAACATCAGAGATGTTACATACTCCCCTCCTCAAGGGGGCACCACCACTGCTCCTAGAGATAGAGGGCCGATTAGGGTATCTTCGGTGAAATTGTCTGATTAGACGAGGGGCATGTATGTCTGAAGAATTTTCCCAAGAGTCATCAAGTTGATCGTAACCTTTCCAACGTATTAGGTATTGAAGAGTGGAACCACGTTTTCTAGAATCGAGTATTCTCTCAACTTCGTATTCAGTCTCGCCATGTACCTTGATAGGTGAAGGGGGAGATGGCTTCCTATTAGGAAATGGATTAGAAACAAAAGGTTTAATGAGAGATACATGAAATGAAGAATGTATTTTCCAATCTGGGGGTAGAAGTAATTTGACAGCATTAGGATTAATCAAATGAGATATTTGAAAGGGTCCAGTGAATTGGGTGCCTAGTTTTTTTGATGGTATTTTTAGGTGAAGATTTCGGGTGGAAAGCCAAACTAAATCCCCGACCTTATAATTAGGAGGTACCGATCTGTGAACATCATAGTATTGTTTTTGTCTTTGTTGAGCAGTCTTTAGGTTGGAACGTAGAATATCCAGTGTATTTTTTAAAGAAGAAAGGTAATTATCAACTGCTGGAACACTATTTGGGAGATAAGTGGTTGGTAGACTGTTGGGGTGGAACCCATAATTGGCAAAAAATGGTGTGAATCGAGACGAAGAACTGATGGAATTGTTATAAGAGAATTCAGCAAGGGGTAGAAGTTGAAACCAATCATCTTGTAGATGTGTACAGTAACATCGTAGGTATTGTTCCAGGATTTGGTTGACACGTTCTGTCTGCCCATTTGTCTGAGGGTGGTAGGCAGTGGACATGCGGTGGTCAATTTGTAGAGCATTACATAGGGCCTTCCAAAATCTAGAGACAAATTGACTACCGCGATCCGAAATGATTTGTGAGGGTACTCCATGTAATTTGAGAACATTGGTAATAAATGCCTTTGCTGTCTCAAGGGAAGTTGGTAACTTCTTTAAAGGAATGAAGTGTGCCATCTTGGTTAAAAGATCTACTGTGACCATAATGGTGTTGGCACCGTTGGATCTAGGGAGATCAACTATAAAGTCCATCGACACAACTTCCCAAGGTCTATTAGGTACTGGGATAGAGGCGAGAAGACCGAAAGGAGGTTTCCTAGAATGCTTGTTACGAGCACAAATTTCGCATGAGCTAACATATTCATGGATCGTTTTAGCCAGATTGGGCCACCAATAATCTCTTTTAATGAGGTGAGTAGTTTTGTTGATCCCAGGGTGGCCGGCTAAGGGTGAGTCATGAAGATGCCTAAGAAGTGAGAGTTGTAGATTGGGGGGAACGTAGATCTTGTCGTTGAAAGTATAAACACCATCTGGTAATCTAGTAAGGTCTTTTGGTAAACAAGAGGGATCTCTGGAGAGTGTTTGAGAAATTAGCTGTCTAAAGGAGGTGGAAACGCCAATGACTCGGTTTGATGGAATGATAGATAGTGGAGGAATCTCAGTAATTTGGTCCTCATTCATACGAGACAAGGAGTCAGCCTTGATGTTTTGTGTTCCAGGCCTGTAGGAAATATAAAAATCAAACCTGTCAAAAAATAAACTCCATCTGACCTGACGGGCAGAGAGTGTCTTACATGCCTTTAGATGCTGTAAGTTACGGTGGTCTGTCAGGATGGTTATTGGATGAGTACTACCCTCCAACAAGTGTCTCCAATTTTCTAATGCATCTTTAATTGCAAGGAGTTCCTTTTCACCGATGGGGTAGTTCTTTTCTGCTGGTGATAGGGTCCTGGAGTGAAAAGCTACAGGATGTAAAGGCTCAGATAGAGTTGCACGTTGAGAAAGTATAGCACCCAAGGCATAATGAGAGGCATCTACTTCTACAGTGAAGTGGTATTGAGGGTTAGGCAGTTGTAAGATGGGGGCCGAAGTGTAACAGAGCTTAAGAGTGTCAAATGAATTCTGGGCCTCCTTTGACCAGGAGAAGGGTGTCTTTGAGCTAGTAAGAGCACTCAATGGTTTGACAATTGCTGAGAAATTCTTGATAAATTTGCGGTAGTAGTTTGAGAAACCGAGGAACCGTTGAAGAGCCTTCCTTGAGTGAGGTATTGGCCAGGAGATAATACACTCTACTTTAGATCGGTCCATTTGGATACCTTGGGGTGTAATTTGGTACCCTAGGAAAGAAATACTTGACTGGCTGAAAACACATTTCTCCAGCTTGGCATATAAGGAATGCGTTCTGAGCCTGGCCAAAACCCAACGGACGTGTTTAGTGTGTTCCTCAAGTGTATCAGAATAGATCAAAATGTCATCCAAATAAATTACTACGCATATGTCAAGCAGATCGCGAAAAATGTCATTTATGAACCACTGGAAAGTAGCAGGTGCGTTACAAAGTCCGAATGGCATCACAGTGTATTCATATAGACCGTAGCGAGTTTTAAAAGTGGTCTTCCACTCATCACCTGGACGAATCCTGATCAAATTGTATGCACCCCTAAGGTCTAGTTTTGTAAAAACTTTAGAGGTTTGAAGGCGTTCAATGAGTTCAGGAATGAGTGGTAAGGGGTAGCGGTTCTTCACAGTGATACTGTTGAGGGCACGGTAATCAATGATAGGCCGTAGTGAACCATCCTTATTTTTGACAAAGAACATGGCGGCACTTGCGGGAGAAGTGGATGGTCTAATAAAGCCCTTTTTCAAGTTTTCATCGAGATAACTCTTAAGGTGCACAAGCTCTGGTTGTGATAGAGGATAGATACGTGCAGTTGGGATTGGACAGCTAGGTAAGAGATCTATAGGGCAGTCGTATATTCGATGGGGGGGAAGAATTTCTGCCTTTGTTTTACTGAAAACATCTGAGAAATCTAGTAGATAATTAGGGAGATCTTTACAGTAAACTTCTGTGGAGAGAATCGTAAAAATTGGGTAGCAAGTCTCGTGGCAAAATGTGGAGTTTAAATTGAGTGAGTGGTTAGACCATAGAAAAGTTGGCTGATGGAGTAGTAGCCAAGGTAACCCGAGAACTATTGGGAATAACGGAGATGGAATGACATCAAAGACAAGGGTCTCTGTATGGTTATTCCCGCAAGTGACCAGTAGGGGTGAGGTCTGAGAGGAAATTGGGCCATAGTTGGAACTAGAACCATCAATAAAAGTGACAGAGAGAGGATTTTGCTTAACCACACATGGAATTTTATTTGAATTCACAATTGCTAAATCAATGAAATTGCCACAGGCACCGGTGTCGACCATCGCTTCAATGGTAATTCTGGTTTGATCCCACTGTAAGGTAAGAGTGACATAAATAAATCGATTAGTGGTAGTTCCAGGTGGATTGGTTTTACAAATGTTAGAAATGTTACCTTCGGAGTTCCTCTTAAGGAGTGGACAAGTGGAGACCATGTGGTCTGGGGCGGAACAGTAGAGGCAGAGGTTATTAGCTCTGCGCCGTTGTTTCTCAGCCAATGTTAAAGGACCTTTAACAGTTCCTAGTTCCATGGGAACATCCTTTGGAGGTGACTTAGATCTCCTGAATTGTGGAGGTAAGTAAGTGTTGAATCGTTCAGCCTTCCTTTCACGGAGACGCCGGTCAATGGTGAGAGATAAATGCATCAGATCTTCTAGGGATGGAGGAAGCTCTACGCGAGCTAACTCATCCTTCATTGATTCAGATAAACCTAATCTAAATTGATTACGGAGTGAAATGTCTGTCCACTGTGTCTCTCTGCTCCAACACTTGAATTCCGAAATATAGTCCTCCACATGTCTTTTCCCTTGTTTAAGGCTCCTAATGGTGTTCTCAGCTGTAAGCTGTTTGTTAGGGTCCTCGTAGAGGAGTGACATCTCATCCAAAAATGTATTAAATGCCCCCAGTAATTCACCATGTTCTTCCACATATGCATCAGCCCAGACCCTAGGCTCTCCTTTCAAATATGATATGAGGGTGAGGATACGAACCCTGTCTGAATGATAGGTGCGGGGGCGCAGTTCAAACATGAGGCGGCAAGCACTAATGAATTGGCGGAAAAATTTTCGGTCCCCTGAAAAGGGTTCAGGGGCGCAAACTTTGGGTTCAGGTCTCTCCCTGGGTAATGCAAAATTTTGGTTGCGTAAAGCGTCATTTTCTAGACGTAAATCATTGACGGTGGCAGTGAGGTTATCCACTCTTTGTGAAAGTCCAACTAGGTGGTTAGCAAGCTCTGCTGGATCCATTATCCTTTTAAAAGGGGGTTCGGTTATTATGTAAGGATACTACCTTATGAATACTAATTAGTACTATTGGATCTCAGCTGCAGAGGCTTCTCAGGTCTAACCACCAGTTCACTCTCTATATAGCCAGAAAGTTTTGGGGTTAATTCATCACAGCCTCAATCTGTACCAACATAAAGTAGCTTACTACTGCATAGTATGAAAACATATAAGGAAAGTAGTTTAAAGTCTCTTGTATAAAAAAGGAAAGCTTACTGTGTACCTCGCTTGACAGTATTATGTTACACCTGTCTTTATGAAGGAGTAATTATTTATCTGGCGTTTATATTGTTACTTCACAATATTTCTGCTCAGTACTGAAACAAGCATAGTCCATAAGAGTATTAAATCAGGTAAGTATTAGCAGAGGTATATGTAATAACGTTTCCTCAACTTGCAAGTATTGGTTTCGCATCACAATACAGCAGGTAATTATATGAACATGATACTTGCGGTTCTGCTGGGTCTTGTAGTACACTGCTGCAGAATGTGCATAGGAGAGTCCCAGGTTAATGGATGTTGAAGAGTCTGTGCAGGGTTGAGGAGGAGTGCAGTGGGCTGAAGGCTCACTGCTTGATTACACCAGGAGACAGAGATCTGTGGTCAGGGAGCTGACAGGTGAGAAGGTCTGCAACGGCTCCTGGGCTTCAAGGTGTGGGAAGGTTGTTCACAGGTGACGGCAGGCATCCAAGAGAATAACCGAACACCCTGCCGTCATCTGTGGGGGATTTAAATAGCCCCGATTTCGCGGGGAAAACGGGAAGGACGCTGAGTCGCACTTCCGCGTTCCAGCTTGGAACGCAGACGTCCGCGCACCGGAAGTGACGCGGACGTCTTTGCAGAACGGAGCGCAGCTGCTGGGACAAGGCACAGCTGCGCTCGTTCTGCGAACAGTAACATCAGAGATGTTACAGCACCCACCATCCACTGACTGCTGGTGCAATGTTTGGCAGGCTCCTGTGGGAAAAAATAAATAAATGCCCATTTGTTTCCTGCAAAAAAATGTACATTTATTATGTTTTCCTTAAAGGCAAACTTAGCCTTTAAGAAAAGATTTATATACTCGAGTATAAGCCGACCTGAATATAAGCCGAGGCACCTAATTTTACCACCAAAAAATGGAAAAACATATTGACTGGAGTATAAGCCTAGGGTGTCCATCTGCATGTCTCACTGTGCCTCACTGTGTCCATGACTAGACTGACGGTTAACATGGGAGTTTATGGTAGGGGTGCCCGGCTTTGAAAAATCGGTGCTCCCCAGCCGTAGGTCCCCCAGACAACGAACTTTGCACACTGGTAAAGGAAGAGTGGGGCTACACTTGTGCCATGGCTGGTACTGGGTCCCCAAAGTCCGGGAGATCAGGTGCAAAAAGGTGACTTGAGTATAAGCCGGGGGGGGGGGGCATTTTCAGCACACAAAAATGTGCTGAAAAACTCGGCTTATACTCGAGTATATACGATATTTGAATTATGATTAAGGCCACTTAGGCTGAAACACTTAGGATTTGTTACTGTTTTGACAAGAGAAGACTTTAAGAGACAATTGTGTTTCTTGCTAAGAGAAAATATCTCTTATTTTGGAGAGCTTTCCTCCAACTTCCTGTTAGGCCTCGTACACACGACAGAGTTTCTCGGCAGAATTCACCGAGAAACTGGGTCAAAACCCGGATTCTGCCGAGAAACTCTGTCGTCTGTACAGTTTTGGCTCGATGGAGCCGCCGAGGAGCTCGACGAGAAAATAGAGAACATGTTCTCTATTTTCTCGTTGTTCTATGGGAGAAGGCGTCCCGCCGAGCTCCTCAGCGGCTTCATCCCAGAACTCGACGAGGAACTCGACGTGCCAAGCACGTCGAGTTCCTCGGCCGTGTGTACGGGGCCTTAGAGGAAGTTAGAGGAACACACTAAGATCCCTTTCACACTGGGGCTGGCAGGCTTTGACGGTAAAACACTGCCTTTTTAGCAGCGCATTACCGTAATTTTAGTAGTGCTATTCGGTCGCTATCGGGGCGATTTTAATCCCTGCTAGCGGCTGAATAAAGAGTTAAATGCGCCTGTGTAGCGCTGCTGCCGATGTGCTTTGCAGGCGCTTCGGCAGCCGTGCCCATTCATTTCAATGGGCAGGAGCGCTTGAGGAGCGGTTCATATACTGCTCTTTCACCGATCCAACGATGCTGCTTGCAGGACATTTTTTAAAGTCCTGCCAGCGCAGCGCCCTAGTGTGAACGCACTCTTTCTCCAGCAAACTGAACGAAAAAGTTAGTACAGTGATCTCTCCTTCTGAGCTACTGTGTTCTGACGGCCAGAGCACACCGGTCATCCAGACCTTTTTCAGTCAGGCCCCTTCAACAGAAGGCATGCCGGCTGCCATACACACATGCCGATGTCGGCCGGTTTCTATTGAATCAGCTGATGCCGCCCAACATTTGGCTTGCGTGTATGGCCCTTTAACACAGAAAGTGAAGGAAAATCTCCCCAATGGGTCACAGACAGCAATAAAAGTACAGCAAAAATAAAAAAGAAATACCATGGGCTAGGCTTACCAGACCTTTGGTTGGTCTTATTGCCTTTGCGTGGACCGGTAGATCATAAGATGTAAGGTGAAGGACCTGATGAAAATAAAAAATCAATGATAATCATAATATGGATGAGTGATGATGACGAATTGCCAATTTCGGTGACAGTGAATCACTGAAGCAGAGACTCTCAATTTCACTCATTGATCTGCTTTTGCAAAACTTGATTGAGAAAAAACATGATTTACTTTTTTTCCTTAATTTAGACAATGTAAAGTTTTTTTTTTTGTTTCCTATTTGTGTGATATATACTGAAAACAATTGACCTGTGGTCGCTGTTTCCTAAATTGTTTGTTGGGAATCAGTAGATCCAGTAACACTTTATTTCTAGTTGGTGCGTCTACCATCTGATCCATGAAATTGTCCTGCAAGACATTTAGGAACTGGCGAGCCTTAAACAAATGCGTGGTTCTCTCTGCCCAGTCTATGTCTGGATAATTAAATCCCCCATTATGATAACACTGCCCATCCTTGCTGCTAATCCAAATTGTTATAGGAGATCTGTCTCCCCCTCCTCCCTCAGGTGAGGTGGCCCAGTATTATTCCCCCCTTAGCTTCATCCCTTTGAAGCTCTACCCATAAGGATTCCACTTCCCCCCTAGCTCCCTTAGTGATGTCATCTCTCACATTCACTTGTACATTATTCTTGATATATAGGCATACCCCTACCCCTTTTTCACCCTCTCTATCACCTGCAATACAGGGTATAACCTTGAATGGTTGCCAGCCAATCATGAGTGCTGTTGAACCAGGCCTCTGAAATTCCCACAAAATCCAAATCCTCCTCGTACAACCGTATCTCTAGTTCACCCATCTTGTCCACCAGGCTCCTGGCATTGGTGAACATGCCACATAGTTTAGACTGGCCGCATACTATCCTCTTAGTGGGTGTTCCGAGATTGCAACTAGGACTTGTAACATATACTTATCTTGGGTTTATGTGCTTTAGTCAACCTACCACTAATGCCCCCAATACTACCCTCTGGAATATGTTCCACACTGACTATCTCTACCTCTGGGCCCTCCCCCCGTTGCCTATTTTTCAAACCCTTCTAACTTTTTGGCCATCTTTACTCCCAGCTGATCTGCACCCAACTCATTTAGGTGCAGTTCTTCCCTTCTATAGTACTGGTGATCAACTGAGAAGTTGGCCCAGTCCTCCATGAACCCAAACCCCTATTTACTACAATTGAGTGTTCTCACAGGGGGTGTCAAAACACAACAGCTCAGCAGGGGAGATCGCTGAACTAACCTTGCATGGTTAGTACAGCAGCTCCCGACTGGAGCTGTCAGGTTTTTGCAGAAATTAAAAATTTAGGGCCAGATTCTCGTAGAATTTGCGGCGGCGTAGCGCAAGCCATTTACACCACGCCGCCGCAACTTACTGGAGCAACTGCCGTATTCTCCAAGCACTTGCTCCGTAATTTGCGGCGGCGTAGTGTAATTGGCCCGGCGTATGGCCTGCGTAATTTAAAGGGGGCGGCTTGTATTCAAATTAAGCGCGCCCCCGTGCCGATTGAACTGTGCAAGCGCCGGGCTGAAAAATAGCCCAGTGCGCATGCTCCAGCTCACGACGGAAAACGTCAATGACGCCGACGTGTGCGTCATTGACGTAAAGTCGTATTCAAGAACGACTTAGGAAAACGACGTAACCGACGGAAAAAGACGACGCGGACCCGACGCCATACTTAACATGGCATATGGCGTAAGGTTACCCCTCATATAGCAGGGTAACGACGTAAGCGACGAGTACGCGACGCAAATTCGTTCGGGAATCGGCGTATCAGGCTCATTTGCATAGTCAAATGAGACCTGAACGTAAACGCCACCTAGCGGCACATCTAAGATCCGACGGTGTAAGTGACTTACACCTGTCGGATCTTGGCCGTATCTATGCGAAAATGATTCTAGGAATCACTCGCATAGATACCCGGGCTCAGAAACAGAAATACGACGGTGTTTCCTGAGATACACCGTCGTAACTCTTCTGAGAATCTGGCCCGTAGTGTGGGGGTGAAGGACTACTAGTGCAGTTATCACTGCATTTGTGTTCCACTGATAGCAAGCCCCTCTGTGGCAGATAGGACAGATCTCTGTGAATGACTGACACGGTTGTGAAGGCACAGCCACCCAAATTTGAAAAAGTGACAGGAGAAGTGTCCACAGACTCTGTGAGAGAAGGCGTATTGGGGGGTGGTTGGTCAGCAGCTTGGCATCCTAAATATGGGTGTAACGTAGTCCAATAAAAGGTAGACTTTTATTTTGCCTTACCCATTGACTCATTTCAATTCAATTTGCCAAAATTGTGAAATTTTGCAAAAATCTTCCAAGGCTCTCAGTTTCGCTTCTCTACTGTATATAATAATTCTTATCAGATGGGAAAGCCAGAACAATCTATATATATAAAACTCAACGTGTGTGTGTATGTATGTATGTATGTATGTATGTATGTATGTTCCAGCATCACGTCCAAACGGCTAAAGATATTAACATGAAACTTGGCACACATGTTACTTATATGTCAGCAACAAACATAGGATAGGTGGTTTAACCCTTACCCACCCCCATTTGCCATGGTCGGGGTTTTCCTTTAAAGTCCCATTCAACTCTATGGGAAATACATGTTACTTCATAACTTCCAAACGGCTGTAGATATTTTGATAACACTTGGTCACATGTTACTTCTATGTCCACTTAAACTATAGGATAGTTAATTTATCCCTTAACTACCCCCATTTGTGAGGGTCAGGGTTTTTGTTTAAAGTCTCATGCAAATCAATGGGAAATGTATGTTCCCACATAACTTCTGTACGCCTGGAGATATTTCAATAATACCTGGTACACATATTACTTATATGCCAAATAAAAATATATGACAGGTAAATTAACCCTTACCTACACCCTTATATAAAACATGGGTATATTTATATTACTATGATTTTCCTCCCCAAAATGTTAAGATAGGAAGACCGGGCAACGCCGGGTATTCAGCTAGTATGCTATAAAACAAGAGTGTTTATTGTTCTTAGTCATCCCTGATAATAAAGTGGTCCTCGTTCATCAAGGCGTCTAAAGGAAAGCTTATTAGACAGACAATCTTGCTCGTAGCATCCACTCGGAATCTCCCTTCCCCCTTCCCAGGGAGTTGATTGGCTTCCAGGGACAACACAGACAATTTTACATCAGACAATGTGATAAATGAGCCTTGGCGGTTTGCTTAGAAAGGTCAGTGAACTGCTTGTTCCTTATTTCAGCATATTTGGTCCTATATAGCTGCAAATGCTTACTCACTTTAACAATGGCAGTTGACATGGAAAGGTGCTAATTGGGAAGGGGGAGCAGTGAAAAGGATGGTGAAAAGAAATTCAGATTTGTGATTTTTTTTTTAAATGGAGCAAAAATTTATAAAAAAAACAAAATAGAGGACAAATAATTTCTTCCACTTTTCTCCATTGACAGTAAAGGTCTTTTTCAGGCTCAAGCTGGTGTCTTAAATTTTAACGAACGATCAGGCATAGGGTATATTTTCCCCCAAATTACCTAGAAAATATATTTTACAAGATGAATTTCATCATTCTCTGCATTATGGTGAAAATGATGAAAAAGATTGTCCGGGCAGCTGTAGGAATGGAAGAACCTCTGTCTGTTTTGACCTTTTATAAATTGGCCTTTTAATGTCATTGCTGCAGCCTCGGCACGATGACATCACAATGCTTGCTGTGATAACATCACATTGTCCATTCTTCTGCATGCCGAGATTTCCACTGACCCCCATACATAAGGGTCAGCTCACTAAAGCATAATACAGGATGGATTTTTATTACCATGGATTATTTGCTACTTCATTTTTTTTTTTAATTATGTTTTTATACTACTAATGATTTTATGGCTTCAATCAGCTGAATTCACTCCATGCACAATAAATTATTGATTTTGGTGATATTTGTTATGGAGAGATCAATTTACAAAGACTATTGCATGGCTTAGTCTCTCTTTTCCATCCAAATCTTTCGGTCCATCTTTGCTCCACAGACGTCCATCTTTTGTGTCTGATGTCTATAAATAATGTATTATTTAACAACCAAAAGTATTATGCCTTATGCATAGCCGGATTCTCAAAGACTTACGAAGGCCTATCAGTAGATACGCCGTCGTAAGTCCGAATCCGCGCCGTCGTATCTTTAAGCGTATTCTCAGTCTGAGATACGCTTCTCTGTTGCTAAGATACGACCGGCGTAAGGCCCTTTTCAGACGTCCGCTCCGCTCGTCCGTTCATTACAAGTCCGTTTTCCGGACTTGTAACGAATCCCTATGGGATCGCGTCCGTTAGCGGATGGAGCATCCGCTAACGTCCGCGACCATCCGCGTCCGTCGGGATCCGCTTTTGCGAACGGAAGAAACCCTATTTTTCTTCCGTCCGGCGGAACGGATCGGATGCATCCGATCCCCCATAGGGGAGAGCGGAGCAGAGACAGGGCGGTCTCTGCACTGTGTGCGGGGACCACCCTATCCGCCGACAGCTCAGCGGGGATGACGGAGGATCCCCGCTGAGCTTTGGCTGACACACGGCGCAGACACAGAAACGGTCCGCTCCGTGTGAAAGGACCCTAAGTCTCCTACGCCGTCGTATCTTAGCTGCATATTTACGCTGGCCGCTAGGGGCGTGTACGTTGATTTACGCCTAGAATATGCAAATGACCTAGATACGCCGATTCACGAACGTACTTGAGCCCGATATGCTGTTTACGTAAGGCGTTTCTTTTCAGGCGTAAAGATAAACCACCAAAAAGATAGCGCAGCCCATGCAAGATATAGTCGACGGAACAGCCGTCGTATTTTACGGTGTTTGCGTAAGCGTACGTGAATGGGGCTGGGCGTAGGTGACGTTCACATTGAAAGCACTGAGTATTTCCGACGTGATTCTGAGCATGCATGCGCCGTATGAACGGCCTTCATTTACATGGGGTCACGATTCATTAACATACAACACGCCCCCTACCTGCCTATTTTGAATTAGGCGGGGATACGCCGCGCCATTTACGCTACGCCGACGTAACTTAGGAGGCAAGTGCTTTGTGAATACAGTACTTGCCCCACTATGTTACGTCGGCGTAGTGCAAATGGGATGCGCTACGCCGACCTAAAGAAGCGCCGCTCTACCTGAATCCGGCTATTAGTGTTTAGCCATGGTGCATAAGGCAGCATCATGGAAGGAAGGAAATGCGGATGGAAGGTACAGATGCACCATTCAGCCCTGCTGCTGGCAGCCCTATAAAACTCTATGGGAGGATGAGGGCTGCTGTGGCTGGATGATGCACAGAGCAGTGTTAATATTTAGGGAAGTATTCGCCCAGGGACGAATGCCCAGAACACAAGCAGCCTTTATTACCAGCATTTAGGGGGAGAGTATTTTTGCTCAGGAAATTTGAGGGGTAGCGGACAGTGGCAGCTGGGAGGACACCACCAAGCCACAGACAGACGCCGGACTGGAGCGCGCAATACCCCGATAAATACGGTATATATATATATATATATATATATATATATATATATATATATATATATATATATACAGGGTATAAAAGAGAAGAGAGGCACCTCTAATGCCGCGTACACACGATCGGTCAATCCGATGAGAACGGTCTGATGGACCGTTTTCATCAGACCAAACCGATCGTGTGTAGGCCCCATCGGTTATTTATCCATCGGGTTAAAAAATGTGAAACTTGTTTAAAAAAAAAACGATGGATACCTAACCGATAGAAAAAAAAACGATCGTTTGTAGGCACGTCCATCGGTTAAAAATCCACGCATGCTCAGACTAAATTTGGGGACGGAAGTGCTCGTTCTGGTAAAACTAGCGTTCGTTATGGAGATAGCCCATTCATCACGTTGTAACAGAGAGAAAATCGGGAATTGTCTTTTACTAACACAAAATCAGCTAAAGCAGCCCCAAGGGTGGCGCCATTGGATTTGAACTTCCCCTTTATAGTGCCGTCGTACGTGGTTTACGTGACCGCGTTCTGACACGATCGTTTTTTTAACCGATGGTGTGTAGGCACGACTGACCATCAGTCAGCTTCATCGGTTAACTGATGGAAAAATCCATCAGACCATTCTCATCGGATGGACCGATCGTTCGTACAGGGCTTTACAGTATTACATTGCAGCTTACCAATTCTTAGATGTGATTAGGAACAGCGATCTCTCCCCTCCTCCATTCAGTCCCATCCCCTCACAGTTAAAAACTGTTGCTAAATGTTGTACCTCCATTAAATGTAACCATATTGCTACACTTAGAGGCTCCTCTCTTCTCTTTTATACTCAGTTGTGACATGACGCTACTCTTATATCAAGACATCGCTTGTATATCAAGGCAAAATTGATTAAAACATTTTGCTTGTCTTCCAAATGCTCTCAAACCAAGTTACTCTCAAATCAAGGTTTTACTGTACTTAGAATGAGATGTATTTCCACTGTCCAGGCTGAACTTTTATAAAACGGCATTGATAGGAAAATAATGAATTAAAAGATAAAATGTTCAAATATGACACATAAAATAAAGAGAGTCCCAGTGTCCCCTTACAATCCTGTCCTACTTAAGCTGTAAATGAAGCTCAAATGAGCAGTATTGTTGGTGGATATAAAATGAATTAATTGCAATTAATGAAAAGGGTTTTCTCGAAATTCTCCTGTCAGATAATATATAGCAATGTATTCCCAGTGCAATTTTGTAAGGAGTGGCAGAGGAAGCGAGAAGCGAGCACATATCTTGAAAATGACAGTTTAATGCACTTTATTACAGACATTATTGTCGATTTGATAGGGAAGGGTGAGCTAACTTTTCAGACCATATAAAAACTCTGGCGGCGTATTATTAACCACTTAAGACCCGGACCATTATGCAGGGTAAGGACCAGGCCCCTTTTTGCGATTCAGCACTGCGTCGCTTTAACTGACAATTGCGCGGCCGTGCGACGTGGCTCCCAAACAAAATTGGCGTCCTTTTTTTCCCACAAATAGAGATTTCTTTTGGTGGTATTTGATCACCTCTGCGTTTTTTATTTTTTGCGCTATAAACAAAAATAGAGCGACAATTTTGAAAAAATAAATAATATTTTTTACTTTTTGCTGTAATAAATATCCCCAAAAATATATTAAAAAAATATTTTTTTCCTCAGTTTAGGCTGATATGTATTCTTCTACATATTTTTGGTAAAAAAAAAACGCAATAAGCGTTTATTGATTGGTTGTAGGCAGACTGATGCCCTGTACACACGACCAGTTTTCCCGTCGGAAAAACTGCGATGAGAGCTTTTCGTCTGGAATCCCAACCGTGTGTATGCTCCATCTGACTTTTTCCCACGGGAAAACTGCCGGAAAAAAAAAGAGAGCAGGATCTCTTTTTTCCCATCATGGGAAAAAATCCTAGCGGGAAAACCGTTCCTCTGTATGCTTTTCCAACGGTTAAAAAAACACACATGCTTGGGAATAATTCGACGCTTGCTTGGAAGCATAGAACTTAATTTTGTCGGCTCTTCGTAGTCTTTTACGTCACCGCATTCTTGGCAGTCAAAAGTTCACCAGACTTTTGTGTGACCGTGTGTATGCAAGGCAGGAGAGGAATTCCGTTAGGAAAACCATCATCTTTTTTTTCCGAAGGGAAAACCGCTCGTGTGTACGTGGCATTAGAGTGCGTGGCCCAGGGTGCTCCTGGTGATGAGACAGTAATCCAGGCTCTGAATATATTTGTGTGGGGCCCTTTCACACAGAAGATACTTTTGGGCATCAGTATGCTGTTGCACTACCGGTACCCCACCTATGCATCTGCTCCTTTACACCTGGATGTTTTGGGTGTATCCATCCACCCCTTCATGCTACAGCTCTTACTGAACCATTTTCTATAATATTGTGTAGCGCCCTGCTACTATTGAGTAGACATTATATTTAAATTTTGTGTTATCTGAGCTGTAGTTAGTGCTGGTTTCTGTGTAATTCTTCCACTTGACCCTGGGTGTCACTGTCATTTTTGGGTCAAGGTTGCAAATACAGCATGCTGGGTGTATTGAGTGCTTTCTCCCCAGAGACAACCCAGTGGGAGTGTTCCTGTCGCTGGGCATTCTGGGAGAGGGTACTTAAGGCACAGACACTGGATTATTTCAGGCTTTTTTGACCTGATGTCCCTCCTGGCCTACGGTGTGGCGTGGCAGGTCTTCTGCCTCGGGGCCTGCTGGCCCGAGGCTTCGTTACTAAAAGTAGGCCCAGGAATTCTGGGGCCTACTGATCCAGGGGTGGTCCTGTGCTGTCGTGCCTGTGAGGAGAAGCCAAGCAATTGGAGAAACCAGGGGAAACTTGGCACACATGTAGCCCCACTCTTCCTCTACAAGTGTGCAAAGTTTGTTGTCCGGGGGACCTACTGCCGGGGAGTACCGATTTTTCAAAGGCGGGCACCCCTTGCATAGACTCCCATGTTAAACGGTCATTTCTCCGATGACTTTGGGGACCCGGTACCGGCACCGGCCGGTCGTAGGTCCCCTGGACTCGGAACTTGGAACACATGTAGCCCCATTTCTCCTCTACAAGTGTGCATAGTTTGTTGTCTAGGGGACCTACAGATGGGGAGCACCCATTTTTCAAAGCCGGGCACCCCTTCCATAGACTCCCATGTTAAACGTCAGTCTAGTCATGGACACAGTGAGGCATGCACATGGACACAGTGACGCAAAGTGAGGCTTATATTCGAGTCGGCTTATACTCAAGTATATATGTTAATATATAATAATAATAATGACCACAGTAGGTGTGCGGTCCTGAGAATTTAGTATTTAATCCAGGGATCTCGCCACTAGAGTCCCTAAAAAGTATAAGAAACTGGTGGTTGACCTTCCAGCATCTACCAAAAACTAAAATATTTCTGGTGGACTGACCCTTTAACGTTCTACAATTCTCTATAACAAAATCAGAAACACCTCTGTCTGAGAATATTTCAGACCAGAGCAGTTTTTTAGCTTTTTCAGACTGAGAGGACAGCTAAATTAATCTGGGCATGTAATATGGACGCCACCCCCATCCCAAGAGGCCCTATTTGGATCCTTTCCAGGTACCTGGGAGGAGGCCAAGAACACAGTGGCAGTTTTTTTCCTGTCAGCTGACCTGGAAATGCATTGGAATTCCCAGGAAGAGCCTGAGGCTGTGATTGGGCGATGTCAAATCGGCATTGGCCTGCTCATCCTCCTGTAGTGACAATGACTTTTTCAATTATTTATTATTGCTCAGTACTCATGTTCCTGCTATATAGACTTCTACTCCCAGCCCTATCAATTCATCTCATTTATACCATATCCAAGAGCTGCAACCTACATTTGTTTAGTGCACCCGAGCACAAATCACTAACCCAAACCAGGCTGGGATGAAACCTAGTAGACATGTGCGCAACAAAAAATGTTGTTTCGTTTCGCCTTGTTTCCGTAGATTTGTAGAGATTCGTAATTTGGTAGGACGGGAGTTTTCATATTCGGACTCGTTCGTATTTTCGTAACAGTTTTATTTTCGTTGATACTGAATGATTCGTAATTCTGTCTAATTTATTTTCTTTGATTCGAAATTCGTAATTTTGTTAGATAATAATTTTCGTTTATTCGGTACACGTCTCGTAATTTAGTAATTGTTACTTTTGTGAGATTGCCTTTTCCGTTGATTCGTAACATTGTTTTGTTTTCATTGATTTATGTCTACTACCGTGCTTCGAATGGATTCGTACTTTCGTAAATACATTGCGGTCATTCGCAATCTCGTATTTTAGTTCCGTTTTCAACACGCAGCTATAGCCTCCTACCGTGCTTCAAATGTATTCGTTTTTGTTATTTCACTATTTTCGGCAGCGCAGTACTATATCCCCTTTTTTTCATATGTATCATTTGAGGCTGTTCACTTTACTGGGTGTATGTGAGGGTTTACATCCACTTTAAGTGTAAAAAATTTTAAGCTTTAAAACCATTTTAAACCCAAAAGCAAACATTTACAGTATTACATTGCAGCTTACCAATTCGTAGATGTGATTAGGAACAGCGATCTCTCTCCTCCTCCATTCAGTCCCATCCCCTCACAGTTAAAAACACCTCCCAGGGAAAACATTTAACCCCTTGATCGCCCCCTAGTGTTAACCCCTTTCCTGCCAGTGACATTTATATAGTAATCAGTGCATTTTTATAGCACTGATCGCTGTATAAATGTCAGTGGTCCCAAAAAAGTGACAAAAGTGTCCGATCTGTCCACCGCAATGTGGCAGTCTAGCTAAAAATCGCTGGTCATGGCTATTACTAGTTAAAAAATAAATAATAATAAAAATGGCATAAATCTATCCCCTATTTTGTAGACACTATGGCCCGATTCAGAAACATCTGCCTATCTTTAGGCGGGCGAAGCGTATCTCATATACGATACGCCGCCGTAACTTTGAGAGGCAAGTCCTGTATTCAGAAAGAACTTGCGCCTAAAGTTACGGTGGCGTAGCGTATATTGGCTGGCGTAAGCCCGCGTAATTCAAAATAAGCTGGTAGGGGGCGTGTTGTATGCTAATTAGCCGTGACCCCACGTAATTGACGTTCTTAACGAACGGCGCATGCGCCGTCTGTGAAAATATCCCAGTGCGCATGCTCCAATTTACTCCGCAAATAGTGCTTTAGACGTGAGCGTAACTTACGCACAGCCCCATTCGCGTACGACTTACGCAAACGACGTAAACAACGCAAAATTCGACGCTGGCCTGACGTCCATACCTAACATTGGCTACGCCTCATAGAGCAGGGGTAACTATACGCCGAAAAAAGCCTAACGTAAACAACGTAAAAAAAATCGCCGGGCGCACGTACGTTTCTGAATCGGCGTATCTAGCTCATTACCATATTCGACGCGTAAATCTACGGAAGCGCCACCTAGCGGCCAGCTTAAATATGCAACTTAGATACGTTGGCGTAAGAGACTTACGCCGCTCGTATCTAGGCAACTGTGAGGCGTATCTGATTCTATGAATCAGGCGCCGAGTAACTTCTTTCTGAATCCGGGCCAATAACTTTTGCGCAAACCAAACAATATACGCTTATTTCGTTTTTTTTTTTACCAAAAATATGTAGAAGACTATATATTGGTCTAAACTGTTTTTTTTTTATTATTTCATTTTTTTTGGGGGGGGGGGGGGGGATTTATTATAGCAAAAAGTAAAAAAAAAAAATATATATATATATATATATATATATATATATATATATATATATTTTTTTTTTTTAATTGTCATTTATTTTTTGTTTATAGCGCAAAAAATAAAAACCGCAGAGGTGATCGAATATCAGCAAAAAAAAGCTCTATTTGTGTAGGGAAATAGGGATGTCAATTTTGTTTGAGTACAGCGTCGCATGACCGTGCAATTTTCAGTTAAAGCGACGCAATAATGGCCTGAACATTAAGGGGGAAAATCTTCCGGGCCTTAGGTGGTTAATGCCGCTTTAAATCTACTGCAGTCTAGGTGGGGGGCCCTAGTTGGAGGAAGCTTAGCGGCTTTTGCCCTTCGTTAATCTATCCCCAGTACTCGGCGTCTCTTTTCTCTGCCTTCTGGAGCAGATATTTCTCTCCCCGGCACCTGGTGGATCGCCCGCTCCGTTTGTACCAAGCTCCCCTCTGTCAGTGTCGGAGTGACCCATTTTCTTCTACAAAGTCATCTATTTTAACCTCTGAAATTTCATTTTCTGCTCACAATATACCATTGGAACAGCTGTATCTAGACAACCTCAATGACTTACTCATTGCCCTTTTTATAGGTTATTACTTCTTATTCATCCTCATTCACAGCTATCTCATAGAATTAAATTGAGGGTTCCTCCAGATTTGGAAACTTCTTTACAGAAATAGAAGCTGCATTAAAGGATGTCTTTATTTCCCAGCACTGCCAAATAAAGATTTTCGATTAGGGGCACCGAGTTTTCAGCTTTTATGTCATAAAAACGCTCATTTCGGCATATCGGGGACATTGCTAGGTCTTAAAAGACGTGGGGCACCTCGACCGACATGTTGTAGGTCACGCAGCATAACATAATGAAGTGGGTGGGGCTCTCTATAAAAAAAAAATCATATACTGTGCGTGTGTATATATACGGTGGGTAAAATAAGTATTGAACTCGTCTTTTTGGGTAAATATATTTCTAAGGGCGCTATGAACATGAAATTTTCACCACGTCGGTAACAACCCATGCAATCCATTCATACAAGGATTTAAAACAAATAAGTTCAGAAATTAAAGCGGAAGTAAACCCATCCATTTACCAGTTTCAAAAAAACTGTTTTGTTTCCGGTGTCCTGCCAAAAAAGTTCCTTAAAGTGTAAGTACCGTATTTATCGGCGTATACCGCGCACTTTTTTGCCCTGAAAATCAGGGCAAAATCGTGGGTGCGCGGTATACGCCGATACCCGCTTTCCCGCGCCGAGTTTGAATACTGCGCCGACATATACCGAGCGCAGTACACTCGTGTATTGTCGGGCAGTCTCGGCTCCACCCGCGCTGACGTCCTGGACGTACAGGACGTCAGCGCGAGAGTAGCCGAGCCTGCCCGACAATACACGAGTGTACTGCGCTCTGTATATGTCGGCGCAGTATTCAAACTTGGCGCGGGAAACGAGCGGGGAGGACGCGAGGACGCCGCAGAAGGACGCCGGACCCGACGAAGAGGACACCTGAAGCCGCAGACGGACGCCGGACCCGACGAGGCCGCCGATGGACGCCGCGCAAGACACCAAAACTGTAAATACAAAAAACTTTTTTCCACAGGAATTCAGGGCCACTTTAGGGGTGCGCGCTTTACGCGGGAGCGCGCTATACCCCGATAAATACGGTAAACCCCCCTATCATTTTCAGCCAAGGAAGCTGCCATCGTTGACTCTGTTTAATCAAACAACTGCCATGATTCTGCACATGTGATCAGTTATTAAACCAGCCATTGGATGGTTTGACAGTTTGGTTGAGAGCACACTAGTAATGGCGGCGATCAGCGATTTTTTTTCGTGACTGCGACATTATGGCGGACACATCGGACACTTTTGACACATTTTTGGGACCATTGTAATTTTCACAGCGAAAAGTACTATAAAAATGCACTGTTTACTGTGAAAATGACAATGGCAGCGACGGGGTTAACCACTAGGGGGCGCTAAAGGGGTTAAGTGTGTCCTATTGTGTGTTTCTTACTGTAGGGGGGCGTGGCTGGACGTGTGATGTCACTGATCGTCAGGGACAGGGAACAGACGATCACTGACAAGCCACAGAGAAGAACAGGGAAAGGTTTGTTTACACTCACCTCTCCCCGTTCTTCAGCTCTCATGACCCGATCGCGGGACACCCGCAGCGGGTCCCACGGGCGCGTTTACGGAGCTTCGGACTGGTTCCGGCGGCGCACTCGCGACCCACGGCTGGGTTCTTAAAGGGGACGTACATGTACGCCCTTGTGCCCAGCCGTGCCATTCTGTCGACGTATATCGCCGTGCGGCGGTCCTTAAGTGGTTAAAGAACAAGCTCTTCTGCAGATATAGTAGCTGGAAGGATGAGACAAACTATTTAACATTGACAAGGATGCTTATAATGGTCAGCTTATATTTATGTATGTAAAACCTTTATTCATAAAGGAAAAAACTGTTTGCTGTAGATGCATATGAAGTATGAGCAGGAGTTTGGCTTCAATTCGTTAGTGTATGAATTCACGAGTACAGTGGAACCTTAGTTTTCGAGTAACGCGGTTAACGAGCATTTTGAAAGATGAGCAACTTTTTTTTTTTTTATTCTGACTAGGGTTTTCGAGTGTTGTCTCCCAAAACAAGCAGAATTAAAGCTAATGGGGTGTGCAGTACCGCATTTGGCCAGAGGTGCGGGGGCACCGGAGCCGAGCAGAGCCGATTGTTTTTAAGTCTCTCCGGCGCCCCCCCTCACCTCTGGCCACATGCGGTATTACATGCCATTGAAGTCAATGCAGATTAAATTATTTCCGTTTCCATTGACTTCTATGGGGAAACGCGCTTTAATATGCGAGTGCTTTGGATTACGACAATTCTCCTGGAACGGATTATGCTCGTAATCCGAGGTTCCACTGTATATCTAACACTCTCCTTCATGCAAACTGACAATACTGCTTTTCAAAGGTGCCCCCTGTGCTCATTCATCCAGAGTGGGGGGGTGCTCTAATACAGGAGGTGTGTTACTGGCCAGATGACTGGATGAAAACAGAGGGGGAAAATGCCAAAAAAAAAAAAAAAAGAAAACAAATGCAGCCACCGCATTTAATGATTGGTATGCTGCAATATATGATATTTTTCGTTTTAGGTTTTATTCTGCTCTAATCACTTCAGCCCCGGAAGGTTTTACCCTCATCATGACCAGGCCATTTTTTGCAATACGACACTGCATTACTTTAACTGACAATTGCGCGGTCGTGCGGCGCTGTACCCCAAAAAAATTGATGTCCCTTTTTTCCCACAAATAGAGCTTTCTTTTGGTGGTATTTGATCACCTCTGCGTTTTTTAGTTTTTGCGACAATTTCGAAAAAAATATATTATATTTTTTATTTTTTATATAAAACATATCCAATAAAAAAATTTAAATAATCAAATTTCTTCATCAATTTAGGCCAATATGTATTCTGCTACATATTTTTGGTAAATCCAAATAAGTGTATATTAATTGGTTTGCGCAAAAAAAGTTATAACGTCTACAACGATGGGATATTTTTATGGAATTTTTTTTTTTTTTACTAGTAGTGGTGGCGATCATACTATGACATTGCGGCAGACAAATCGGACACCTGACACGTTTGACACTTTTTCTGGGACCAGTGTCACCAATACAGTGATCGGTGCTAAAAATATGCACTGTTATGCCTCGTACACATGATCGGAATTTCCAATGGAAAAAGTCCGGCAGAATTTTTTCATCGGATATTCCGACCGCGTGTGTGCCCCATCAGAGTTTTTCCATCAGAGATTTCGACAGACTTAGAAAGAGAACATGTTCTCTTTTTTTCCGTTCGTCTGTATGGAACTCTGACTTGGGAACCAAGTCGACGCATGCTCGGAAGCAGGGCCGTCTTAATAGCATCATGGGCCCCTGGGCAAAGTAATGCTCTGGGGCCCCTACAATGATGACAGTGCAGGTAAACAGACATCAAGTAGGTAGTAGGCAGACTGCCTTCCCTGTGTATCCATCACTCTCAATGCCATCATAGGGCCCCCAATTTTGGGGCAGCGTGGGCTCAAGGACCAGCTGCTTTGGGGAAAGTGCAGGGGCCCCCCATGCAGCTGGGGCCCCTGGGCAGTGCCCATGTGTGCCTTCTCATTAAGACAGCCCTGTTCGGAAGCATTGAACTTAATTTTTCCCGGCTTTTCATAGTGCTGTAGGTCACCGCGTTTTGGTCAGTCGGAATTTGGTGTGACAGTGTGTATGCAAGACAGCTTGAACGGAATTCCGTCAGAAAAATCAGACGGAGTTTATCCAGACGGAAATTCTGATCGTGTGTACGGGGCATAAACTTTACTAATGACACTGGCAGGAAAGGGGTTAACATCAGGGGAGATCAAAGGGTTAAGTGGGTCCCTAGGGGGTGCCTGCTAACTGTGTGGGGGTTGCTCTTACTGGGGAAACACTGAGATCCGTGTTCCTGCTTAGCAGGAACACAAGATCTTTATGTCCTCCCCTGTGAGAATGGCGATCTGCCTTGTGTACATAGGCAGATTGCTGTTCTGCCTCTCTTAAGCCTCGTACACACGCTCGGTTTTATCGGCATGAACCAGCAAGAAAACTGCGTGTGTACGAGTCTTTCAGGTTTCTCGTCAGGAAATCTAGCCAGAATCTCGATGAGAAATCTCTTCTCGATGATCTCTTTTTTCTCATCGGGATTCTTGTCGGCCTGTTTCCCGCCGAGAAACCCGAGCGCATGCTCGAAATGACTTTGACGCATGCACGGTAGCTTTCACGGCATAGGTAGGGTGAAGCAAGATGGCGGTGACGGCATCGAATGCGACGAGCGCGTGCTCGTCATACGCGATGACGTCACCACGTCCTTGCCTTTCAAAAGAGCCACGTTTTTTTTGTTGAAAGGTCTGTGTGTACACACAGGAGACATTGCGGAGGTCTGCCGCAAATTAACGCGGGATTTAGAAAGAACTTTAAGCAAGTGACTTGAGCTGGACATTGCCGCTTAGTGAAGGATTGGCTCGGCTGCTCTAGTCCTGCAAAGGGAACTGCGTTCCTGCTGTGAAAAAAGTGCAGGAACTCCGTTCCCACGCGTTCCCGCACGAATTGAGCCCTTATCTCATCCCTGAAACCAATCTTTCTGCAAGAGAGTTTTTTTTTTTTGGAAAAACAACAGAATTACTGGACAGATCACCAGATGAAAATAGAAGAAAGAAAGCTTAAAAAAGAAAACGAATGCACCCACCACATCTAAGAACCGGTAAGCTGCAATATAACCAAAGTTTGCTTTTGGGTTTAATACCCCTTTCATCTCTATTAATATCCATAAGAAGCGTTGTGTGCTGTTCAAATATATCTGTTAATCATCAGACAATTGTCCACAAAGAAATCCGGTGTGTGTTCTAAGAAAATTGGATTTGTGAGTCTGACGCGTTAGAAAAAAAAAAAAAAAACACAAAGTCTTTGATAAGGAGCTTGTAAAATAGTCATATAATAGGATTAAATTCTCTATAATAAAAGCGGTAGTTCCACCTCAGCTGTAAAGGTATCAGGAAATCTCTTGAGGAGAATATGAGGGACAAACCAGTCCTTGCGAGTAACAGCACTGCGCAAAATATCACAAGTGAATGATAATACAGTAAGTAGTACATCTGCACCGAGCCTGCCTATCATGATACTTCTATCAGGCGGCGGAGATGAGGACATTAGCGAGCGTTGAATACTGGGAGATGACAGCAGGGGTCAAGTCCTAGGGAAAAAAGTGTGGGAACTCCCACCCAAGATCCACTCTCCCACCAAAAAATAAATAAAAAAATTATACCCTTATATGCATAATTACTAAACCGCAATTGTTTTTTTTTTTAAGCAAGTTCTTTCTAAATGCTGCGATAACTCGCGGCAAACCTCCGCAATGTCTCCTAGGAACAATGACAAAAGCTCCCAGGAGACATTGCGGCATTGAGGAAGTGACGGAATACCCGCACACTACCCAATGAATCCACATACAGGAAGCGGGCAGTAATATAAAGGATTACTAAGGTTCGCCTGCCCCTGACAGTGACTCGAGCTGGGCATCGCCCCTTAGTGAAGGATTGGCGTGGGCGGCTCGGCTGCTCTAGTCCTGCAAAGGGAACTGCGTTCCTGCTGTGAAAAAAGTGCAGGAACTCCGTTCCCACGCGTTCCCGCAGGACTTGAGCCCTGGATGACAGGTACTCATTCCACTAGCAGACGCTTTCCACTTGAAGGGGAACATTTAGTATGTATTCAGTAAATCTATATATATATATATATTTTTTTTTTATTGTGCTCAAGTGGACCTGAAAGTTATTTAAAAATTTTTTTTTACATGCTGTATCATATTTTAGTTTCTGATTTTTGATGTATTCCTTGTTCTTCAGCCCCGGAAGAATTTACCCCCTTCCTGACCGGGCCCTTTTTTTGCGATACGGCACTGCGTGGTTTTAACTGACAATTGCGCGGTTGTGCGACGCTGTACCCAAACAAAATTGATCTCTTTTTTCCCCCGCAAATAGAGCTTTCTTTTGGTGGTATTTGATCACCTCTGCGTTTTTTTTTTTTTGCGCTATAAATTTAAAAATATTTAGCTAGATTCAGATACAGTTACTCCGGCGTATCAGTAGATACGCCGTCGTAACTCTGAATCTACGCCGTCGTAAATTTAAGCGTATTCTGGAAACCAGATACACTTAAATTAGGCTAAGATACGAGCGGCGTAAGTCTCCTACGCCATCGTATCTTAGGGTGCATATTTAGGCTGGCCGCTAGGTGGCGCTTTCGTTGGGTTCGGCGTAGAATATGCAAATGAGCTAGATACGCCAATTCAGAAACGTACATGCGCCCCGCGCATTTTTTTACGTTTACAAGGCTTTTTCCGGCGTAAAGTTAGTCGAACAAATAGTTGGCCTAGCCAATGTTAAAGTGGAAGTAAACCCTCCTTTTTTTTTCAGCCAGGGAAGCTGCCATCGTCGAAACCATTACGTCCTTGCGGCGTACTTTGGAGCAATGCACACTGGGATATGTCCACGAACGGCGCATGCGCCGTTCGTTAAAAACGTCAATCACGTCGGGTCACTAGTCATTTACATAAAACACGCCCCCCTGTTCCACATTTGAATTAGGCGCGCTTAGGCCGGCCCATTTACGCTACACCGCCGTACAGGCAGACTCAGACGCTACAGAGGGAGATCTCTCCGCTGATCTCCACTGAGCCGGTGTGTTGTCATATTCTGCTCCCTATCGCAGAATGCTGCGGAAGTCACGTGGCGGCCAACTGTGCATGCGCAATGCGCTCCAACGGCAAATGTGATGCGTTCCAGGGGATTTACGACACTACCCTTCAGTGAACCATCACAATTTGTCACGGAAGTGACGTATTACCATAGACGGAGCGGGGGGGAGAGAGAGAGAGACCCATTCACAGCGAGAGAGAAATAGACATATAGAGATACTGAGATACATTCAGAGCGGGAGAGAGATTGTGTACATATATTTTATATAACGGAAGTAATGCACATAGGGGAGGTAATCCCCTCCCTGAGCCCCGGTTCTCTCTCAGTATCTCTATATCTGTATCCCTCTCTCGCTCTGAATGTATCTACATATCTCTATAGGTCTATTTCTCTCTCGCTGTGAATGGGTCTCTCTCTCTCTTCCCCGGGTCCGTGTATGGTAATACGTCACTTCCGTGACAAATTGTGATGGTTCACTGAAGGGTAGTGTCTGTTGTAAATCCCCTGGAACGCATCACATTTGCCGTTGGAGCACATTGCGCATGAGCAGTTGGCCGTCACGTGACTTCCGCAGCATTCTAGGATAGGCAGCAGAATATGACACTGCACCGGCAGATGACAAGTCCCTCCCTGCTCACTGAGTGGGAAGGGGCTTGTGCAGTGCTGCTGTCTCCTATGAAGAGATCTGATGAAAACGGACAGCATGTACATTTTTATCAGATCTCACCCGATCCGATCCGCCATGGACGGATGGGGACGTATCGCCATCCGTCCGATTTTGGCGGATCGGATTGGGTCGGATGTCAGCGGACATGTCTCCGCTGACATCCGAAGCTCCATAGGACTGCATTGAGAGGTCGTTCAGGTCCGCCGTCAAAACTGACAGGCGGACCTGAACGGTCCGATCGTGTAAAATGGGCCTTACACCTGCTTTTCTTGTATGCCCTGACAACATACTTTACTAAGAAGAAAAACCTGAGGAAAAAAAATCATTTTTATATATTTTTTGGGGATAATTATTATAACAAAAAGTAAAAAATATAGAATTTTATTCAAAATTGTCGCTTTATTTTTGTTTATAGCGCAAAAAATAAAGATAGCAGAAGTGATCAAATACCACCAAAAGAAATCTCTATTTGTGGGGAAAAAAGGACGCCAATTTTGTTTGGGAGCCACGCTGCACGTTAATGTACGGGTGTGAAGGGGCCCTAACAGCCAGGTAGCTAGCATTATCAGATGAAGAGGTCAAGGAATGGAGACTCATATATTTCCCTACAGTACATTTATTTTTTATAATAATAATACCACGCTGTTCTGTCAATAACATTCCCACATTGCGTTTTCTGAAAAACAATGAGATGCAAATTTTTTTTTTATTTACTTTTTATTAAAAGCTGTGATATCCAATATTATTCGACAAAAACAATGGCCAACGGCTGCTCAGTAGCTCTGGGAGACACCTGAGTTTCTCCCTGCGCTCATCTCCATAAGGACGCCGTGTTTCCGCAGCACATTTTACGGCATAATTCAGCCCGAGATTTTATGAATGAGAGATCAGCCAGCCAATAAAAGGCCTCCATCTGTTCCCAGGCACCTCGGTGGCAAATGTGTTTTCCTGTCACATCGCTGTGTATGGAGTGGGTCACGTGACCCAGATTTTCAGTGCTTTCTCCCCGGTGCGGCATGCGAGCTGTTTGAGCGTGAACGGCTTATTGCTAACTAAACAGTTGTCAGCGAACCCAAATATTGCAGAGAAAGGCTGCAGTAATTACTCCTTATTATTAGAAGAGGAATCCTTATTGACTGCTCGCATGATGCAAAGGGTCACTGGCAGAGGATGCCGGGAGAGCGCGAGCGGCTAACGTTACGCCGAGGTGTACTATGTGCAACGCGAGACATGGATTAAAATGTCTGCGCCTGGAGATGTGTACAAATGTTATAGCGCATTATTATAATGACAGCCTGCACAGGCATGGCAATTTTCTATGCTATTTTCACCTAAATCGCATATAGAAGCAAACGGCGAGATTTAAAGAAAATGAAATGCTCTTAATTAAGTATACAGCTGTGCAGAGGCTCTTAGCTCAGCGTTTTAAGATGTCACTAGAAATAAGTAATTGCCACTTCTTTGTATTAATCTAAAGCTTTATGGTAATGTAAATAGAACTGTATGGAAATGATTAGGCTTTTCAGGCTTCTATATTGAGGCAACGCACACAGCAATGAATATTTGCAAAGTGCAGTAACCCAAATGAGCCAATCAAAGATCATCTTTTTATCACTGCTATGGCTGCTTGAGAGAAGATGGAGTCTGGTACCTGGTGCTTTTTTTTTTGCATCGTCATTGCTTGTTTGGGGTGTTATGACATAAAGCCAGCATGAATGAATGAATGACTTGTATAGCGCAACGCATGCGAACTTAATCGCCTCTGGGCGCTTTTTCCAGCCAGCATGTGGTGCAATGATCTGAACTGGGAAATGTACAATTGCTGCGTCGTACAGTTTTGCTGCTCCGTCAAATCTTCTTAGAACATTCGACCGACACCATAAGCCTTCAATGACAGATTCGACCTTAAAGCGGGGGTTCACCCTGTTAAAAAAAAAAAAAAAGTTTTTTTTTATTAGACCATTAAATTCGGCATCGTAGCGCGAGCTACGGTATGCCGGTCTTACATTTTTTATGCCCGTACTCACTGTGCTAGCGATGATTGAAGAATCCGGGGAATGGGCGTTCCTATGGTGAGAGAAGGTGATTGACGGCCGGCCCTGGCACGTCACGCTTCTCCGGAAATAGCCGAAATAGGCTTGGCTATTCACGGCGCCTGCGCATAGCCTGTGCGCAGGCGCCGTGAATAGCCGAGACCTACTCCGGCTGTCTTCGGGGAGCGTGACGTGCCAGAGCCGGCCGTCAATCATCCTCCCTCTCCATAGGCACGCCCATTCCCCGCGGGAGTCGGATTCTTCAATCATCGCTAGCACAGTGAGTACGGGGATTAAAAATTTAAGACCGGCATACCGTAGCTCGCGCTACGATGCCGAATTTAATGGTCTAATGATGGAAAGGAGGGTGAACTACCGCTTTAACCACTTTAGCCCCGAGCCTGTTTTTCAGATTCGTGTTTTTACGAGACTAAAACATTTTTTTTTGCTATAAAATTACTTAAAACCCCCAAACATTATATATATTTTTTTCTAACACCCTCGAGAATAAAATGGCAGTCATTGCAATACTTTTTGTCACACCGTATTTGCGCAGCGCTCTTACAAGCGCACTTTTTTTTGGAAAAAAAGCACTTTTTTTAATTAAAAAATAAGACAACAATAAATTTGGCCCAATTTTTTTACATATTGTGAAAGAAAATGTTACGCCGAGTAAAATGATACCCAACATGTCACGCTTACAAATTGTGCCCGCTCGTGGCATGGCGTCAAACTTTTACCCTTAAAAATCTCGATAGGCGACGTTTAAAAAATTCCACAGGTTGCATTTTTTGAGTTACAGAGTAGGCCTAGGGCTAGAATTATTGCTCTCGCTCTAATGATCGCGGCGATACCTCACTTGTGTGGTTTGAACACCGTTTTCATATGCGGGCGCTACTCGCGTATGCGTTCGCTTCTGCGTGCGAGCTCGTCGGGACGGGGCGCTTTAAAAAATTTTTTTGGGGGTTTTCGTATTTATTTTTATTTATTTTACAATTTTTAACACTGAAATAAAAAAAATAAAAAAATTATCACTTTTATTCCTATTACAAGGAATGTAAACATCCCTTGTAGTAGAAAAAAGCATGACAGGTCCTCTTAAATATGAGATCTGGGGTCAAAACGACCTATATTTAGGCTTAAAGGCAAAAAAAAATAAAAAAAAATTTGAAACTGTCATTTTTTCAAATGACAAAAAAAAAATGTTGCTTTAAGAGGCTGGGCGGGACTGACGTTTTGACGTCACTTCCGTCCAGCAGAGCTATGGGGACGGGTGAAGGAGATTTTTCCTTCACTCGTAACCCTGCTCAGCCGAACGGTCCCGATCTCCTCCACCGCTACCGACGGCTACGGTAAGCGGCGGAGGGCGCGGGAGAGCGGCGGGAGGGGGGGGCCCCTCTCCCGCCACCGATAACGGCGATCTCGCGGCGAATCCGCCGCAGAGACCGCCTTTATCATTTACATGGCCGCCCACTGAAGAGATGAATATCTCGGTTGTGGCAGTTGCTGCTGCCGTTACCGAGATATTCAACTTTAAAGTGCCGACGTAGAATGACGGTGGGCGGTCGGTAACTAGTTAATTCATTCGGATTTTCGGACTAATGCATTTTTTAACGAAACAAAATAAAAACGAATTTCGGGAGTAACTAAATTAAAGCGGTTGTATACCTGAATTTTCGACTTTGTATTGCTCAAAGCATCTTAATCTCCCCAATGCATTGCTCTGTGTCTATTCTGTCCTACCTGCTTCCTTTCCTGTATATCGCGGATATGCCGAGTGATGACGTCGTTCCGCGCATGCGCCGTACAATCGTTCAAACCGGCAAGCCGAGACGCTGCTGGACAAATCTCTGTTTATGTCGGGGCTGCGTCATTTCCTGCTGTTGACGTCAGCCCCGACATCACGCGATGGTTTGCGCTGACTTTTTCCCCCCCCAGAGTTTCATGGGTGGAAACGAAGAAGAGGCTTGAATATTGGTGGTAGTGCGCACGCGCGGGATTACAGCAAGCGTAATCAACTGTGGGCGGAAGTTATGCCTGCAGCAGATGCGGAAGACCTAAACGAGAATGGCGCAGGCATACTATGAGAAGGAGACTGCAGAAAAGCCAAGATTTAAACGGTACAACTAAAAATTACATTTCAA
The DNA here is from genome assembly GCF_905171775.1 of Rana temporaria. NCBI lineage: Eukaryota > Metazoa > Chordata > Amphibia > Anura > Ranidae > Rana > Rana temporaria. The sequence continues at coordinate 124,164,342 of NC_053500.1, forward strand.
ACATAGCGATCGATCGAAGCAGTGGTACAGTGTCTTGTAAATATGTAAATGGTTCAGAGAGGAGATGAGGGTTTACAACCACTTTAATTAATTTTTCGGACGAAAACGAAATTCCAAAACAAAATATTTCAGTGTGAACATGTCTACCGAGGATTTTTTTCAGACGGAATATTGGCTCAAACTTGTCTTGCATACACACGGTCACACAAATGTCGTCGGAAATTCTGAATGTCAAGAACGCGGTCACCTACAACACTATGGCGAGCCGAGAAAAATTAAGTTCGGTGAATTGATTTCGAGCATGCGTAAGATTTTTGTGCATACAGACAATCGGAATTTCCTTCAAAGAACTTTTCCCGTCGGAAAATTTGAGAACCAGCTCTCAAATTTTTGCTGTCAGAGATTCCGACAGAAAATGACCGATGGGGCCTACACACGGTCAGAATTTTCGACCAAAAGCTCACATCAAACTTTTCTTGTCGGAAATTCCGATCGTGTGTACGCGGCATAAGGCAGATTTTCAAGAAAATACTTAGGCACAACTAAAAAGATGAAAAGCACTTTACATATAATACCCCGTACGCACGATCGGAATTTTCATCCGGATAAACTCTGAGGCCTCGTACACACGACCGAGTTTCTCGGCAAAAACCAGCAAGAAACTTGCTGGGAGATATTTTTTTGCCGAGGAATCCGGTCGTGAGAGAGAGAGAGAGAGAGAGACTTGTAAAGCGCAACACATGCAAACTGAATCGCCTCTGGGCGCTGTATCCATTTCATGGGTAAGGAACCCCTTGACCTCAGAAGAGATGGGTTTTAATCTTTGTACATTTGTACGTGTGTACATGTTCGTTGAGGAAACTGTCGAGAAACTCGACGAGCCAAAAAGAGAGCATGTTCTCTATTTCCTCGACGGGAATGGAGAAAATTGGCTTGTCGAGTTCCTCGACAGCCTAACAAGGAACTCGATGAGGAAAACGATGTGTTTCGCCCTTCGAGTTCCTCGGCCGTGTGTACGAGGCTTCACTGATTTTTCTGACGGAATTCTGTTCAAGCTGTCTTGCATACACACTGAAAAATGAAGTTCAATGCTTCTAAGCATGCGTCCAATTGATTCTGAGCATTCATGTTTTTTTCTCCGTCGGAGTTTCATACAGACAAACGGAATTTTTCATCGGAAAAAAAGAGAACATGTTCTCTCTCTAAGTCCGTCAGAATTTCCGATGGAAAAACTCAAAGGGGGCACACACCCGGTCGGAATATCCGATGAAAAAATGCCATCTGACTTTTTCCATCGGAAATTCCGATTGTGTGTACAAGGCATAAAGCCTCGTACACACGATCAGTCCATCCGATGAGAACGGTCTGATGGACCGTTGTCGTCGGTTAACCGATGAAGCTGACTCAGGGTCCGTCGCGCCCACACACCATCGGTTAAATAACCGATCGTGTCAGAACGCGGTGACGTAAAACACAACAACGTGCTGAAAAAAACGAAGTTCAATGCTTCCAAGCATGCGTCAACTTGATTCTGAGCATGCGTGGATTTTTGACCAATGGTTGTGCCTACTAACGATCGTTTTTTTCCCATTGGTTAGGAATCCATCGGTTAAATTTAAAGCAAGTTGGCTTTTTTTTAACCGATGGTTAAATAACCTATGGGGCCCACACACGATCAGTTTTGACCGATGAAAACGTTGTCGTCTGTTTAACCTATCGTGTGTACAACGCCTTAGGGTGCATTCTGCTTTACATTGAGAAGTTTTACAGAACTTAAAGAAGCTGCACGTGTTTGGCATTGCAGGGCCGCCTTCCTGCCATGCTCTTGGTTACAAGCCATCTGGTTTTATCAGTCACGGTCTTGCACAGAGTAACACTGATCAGTAATGCCATCTCCCATTCTTCTGATGTCTCATCTGTTGCAGTGATGTGAAGAATCCCTGACATCTAATGGAAGGGTTTATTATTGAGATGTTACAATGTCACTAATGGCAGCTGAATTAGATACTTGAAATGTCACAGTGAACAGAGTCATATGAAGGTCATGTGTATTTTTAACATGCAAAATTAATGCTTTACTGCTGGCCTTTTCTTACCTATTGCTGAACTTGAAAACATGCAATATGTTATTTACTAAAGGTGTTCACTTTGAATTACCAATCATATCTTAGGGAATAAAAAAAGAGAGAGATTTTGTCCTGTACATGATCAGATGGTGAACCCTGTGACTGCCAGGGGAGGGCTGGCAGCCTTATGCCTGGGGGGCAAGTCCAGTCAAGTGGCCCATAGAGCTTGGAAAAGTGATGGATCGAGGAAAACAGTCTAAGATTTTTCATGATCACAAGAGTCCGCACAGAGCCTCCCCTTACATCAGAGTCCGCACAGAGCCTCCCCTTACATCAGAGTCCGCACAGAGGCCCCCCTTACATCAGAGTCCGCACAGAGCCTCCCCTTACATCAGAATCCTCATGTCTGTGCAGAGAGAGAAGGGGATGTCAGCGCTGGTGTGCGCTGAGGCTGAGCTATGTGTGAGACGAGACATAGCTCAGCTCTGCAGCCATCTACCTCGGAGCTGACACAGGCACGGCTGCACAGTGGGAGGTGAGCAGCGGCCATGACCTGTGTTAACAGAGCTCCAGCAGGCATATTCCTGCTCTGCAAAAACAGCATTTGGTAGTGGCGGCCGGTGGCTGTGCATAGTGTCACCAGCCCGGGGGGAGATTTCCACCCTGCCAGCCCTCCCCTGGTGACTGCTAAGGACATATTACATGTGTCATGGCTGTACCTTCTCTTTAGCCAGGCGTATATGTATGTAATACATTGTGGCAATCAAAATATTTAAACTAGTTTATAGGCTGTCTCACCTTAACCACTTGGGACCCGCGCTGTAGACGAAAGACGTCCACAGCGCGGCTCTCAAGTGCCCGGTGGACGTCCCTGGACGTCCTGTTGTTTACATTCCTCGTGCGCGCCGCTGGGGGCGCCCATCGGGGAAACACTATGACATTGCTGGGAAGCCGATGCGCGTGCCTGGCGGCCGTGATGTCCGCCAGGTACCTGCGATCGGCGGTGACAACAGGGACGTGGAGCTCTGTGTGTAAACACAGAGCTCCACGTGCTGTCAGGGAGAGAGGAGACCGATCTGTGTCCCTTGTACATAGGGACACAGCATCGGTCACCTCCCCCAGTCAGTCCCCTCCCCCCACACAGTAAGAACACACCCAGGGAATACATTTAACCCCTTCCTCACCCCCTAGTGTTAACCTCTTCCCTGCCAGTCACATTTATACAGTAATTAGTGCATTTTTATACCACTGATCGCTGTATAAATGTGAACGGTCCCAAAATGGTGTCAAAAGTGTCCGATACGTCCGCCGCAATATCACAGGCCTGACAAAAAAAATCGCAGATCGCCGCCATTACTAGTAAAAATAAATAAAAAATCTGTAGAAGAATAAGTTTTGGCCTAAACCGAGAAAAAAAATATTTAAAAAAAAAAAAATTGGGATATTATTATAACAATGTTGTTTTTTTTTCAACATTTTCTGTCTTTTTTTGTATATAACGCAAAAAATAAAAACTGCAGAGGTGATCAAATACCACCAAAAGCTCTATTTGTGGGAAAAAAACACTAAAAATATAATTTGGGTACAGTGTTGTATGACCGCGCAATTGTCATTCAAAATGCGTCAGGGCTGAAACCTGAAAATTGGTCTGGGCACGAAGGGGGTTTAAGTGCCCAGTAATTAAGTGGTTAATTGCCTCCAACTCATTTCATTGCCATTCTCATCTCTGTTTCATAAATTCAAGATGCTTTTTTTTTTGTTCAGCTCAAAGGGGTGTAAAGGTACAATTTTTCCCCCCTAAATAGCTTCCTTTACCTTAGTGCAGTCCTCCTTCACTTACCTCATTCTTCCATTTTGCTTTTAAATGTCCTTATTTCTCCTGAGAAATCCTTACTTCCTGTTCTTCTGTCTGTAACTACACACAGTAATGCAAGGCTTTCTCCCTGGTGTGGAGTGTTGTGCTCGCCCCCTTCCTTGGACTACGGGAGAGTCAGGACGCCCACTAACACACAGCTCCTTTTTCTATCTGCAACGTAGAGAGCGTCCTGACTCTCCTGTAGTCCAAGGGAGGGGGTGAGCATGACACGCCACACCCTTTAATGAAAAAACTGTACAGATTCCCCCATCCTCACATTTAACATTCAGAGTGAATGTAGAAATCCTCCCTGCTGTGTTATTGTAATCTGACAATGGGACTCCCATGCCATCAGAATACACTGATCCGTGCTGCAGCCAATTGGCTGCATGCGCTGATGGAAACAACATTTTCCAAGATGGTTCATGAGAAGATAATTGACGGCTATACATGGGTCGAAATTCAGGTGGTTCAGCGGGAACCGGACAAATTTCGATCCATGTATGGCTATTATTATGTTGAGCTTTGGATGAACCCAGGAGTGCTCAGTCCTGTGCAGTTTGGTGATCAGTGTCAGAGTTTCTTGGATGACAGGATAGAAGGGACTCATGCCGCCTACACACAACCGTTTTTTGGGTTCTAAAAAATTGCGTTTTTAATGGTCTAGAAAAAACTACGATCATTAAAACGACGTTGCCTACACACGATCGTGAAAAAAAAATGCTCTAGCAAAGCGCAGTGACGTACAACACGTACGACGGCACTATAAAGGGGAAGTTCTATTCGGATGGCGCCACCCTTGGGGCTGCTTTTGCTGATTTTGTGTTAGTAAAAGACGATTTGCGCTTTTCAGTCTGTTACAGCGTGATGAATGTGCTTACTCCATTATGAACGCTAGTTTTACCAGAACGAGCGCTCCCGTCTCATAACTTGCTTCTGAGCATGTGCGTTTTTTTCACACACGACCATTTTTTACAACCTTAGAAACGACAACATTAAAAACGTCGTGAAAAAATAGAGCATGTTCCAAATTTTTAATGGCCATTTTTTAGATTGTGAAAAATGCTCTGGAGCCCACACATGATCGTTTTTAATGACATTAAAAAAAAACTTTGGGCCAGATTCATGTAGATTTGCAGCGGCGTATCGTATCCCGTTTACATTACGCCGCCACAAGTTTCCAGCGTAGGTGCTTGATTCACAAACCACTTGCGTGTAAACTTTCGGCGGCGTAGCGTAAAGCCGTCCGGTACAAGCCCGCCTAATTCAAATGGGGCGTGTACCATTTAAATTAGGCACGCTCCCGCGCCGAACGTTCTGCGCATGCTCCGTTTGGAAATTTCCCGCCGTGCTTTGCGTGAAATTACGGCGCCCCGACGTGTTTTTTGAACGGCGCCGTGCGTAGCGTACTTTCGTATTCCCGGACGTCTTACGCAAAAAAAAAAATATTTAAAATTCGACGCGGGAACGACGGCCATACTTTAACATGGATAGTGTCATTTTACACCATCTAAATAGCACACTTAACTTTACGACGGGAAAAACCGACGTAAGAGAATGCGACGAACGTGCGTACGTTTGTGGATCGCCGTAAACAGCTAATTTGCATACCCGACGCTGGAAAACGACGCGAACTTCACCCAGCGGCCGCCGGAGAATTACACCTACGATCCGAAGGCGTACGAAGACGTACGTCTGTCGGATCTATGCCAAAAGCCGTCGTATCTTGGTTTGAGGATTCCAAATCAAGATACGACGCGGCAAATTTGAAAATACGCCGGCGTATCAGTAGATACGCCGGCGTATTTCTGCTGTGAATCTGGCCCTTTATTTTTTAGAACCCGAAAAACGGTCGGGTGTACGCGGCATCAGTGTAAAAAGCTCTCTCGTGACAGTGTTAAAGTTACATTTGTTTTTTCAAGTACAAATAATGAATCAGTAAAAAAAAAATATGTAATGTAATTAATTCCCATGCACACATAGAACACAACCCACATAACATACTTGTACACACAATTAGGATGCATAGATAAGCATGAGATCCCCAATGCACTAAACTCATTAATTATCATCACATTAGGGGCAGGGGAGGATATACCATTTGTGTAGACTGTGCAGCTGCACGGGGGGCCTTTGGGACTTATTTATTGTAGAAATGGGCCAGATGGGTGTTGGGAGCCCTTCCACCGTCACATAGACCTATACACAATTTCCAATCAATGCACAATAAATACGATTTTTTTTGTACTTAGTGCAGTCCTCCTTCACTTACCTCATCCTTCCATTTTGCTTTTAAATGTCCTTATGTCTTCTGAGAAATCCTCACTTCCTGTTCTTCTGTCTGTAACTACACACAGTAATGCGAGGCTTTCTCCCTGGTGTGGAGTGTCGTGCTCGCCCCTATGACGGCTGTCATAGGGAACGACGATCAGTGATGTCACACCCCAAGCCACGCCCCCACACAGTAGTAATCACTCCCTAGGAAACACTTAACCCCTTCAGCGGCCCTTACAGGTTAACCCATTCACTGCCAGTGTCATTTTCACAGTAATCAGTGCATTTTTATAGCACTGATCGCTGTAAAAATGACAGTGGCCCCAAAATAGTGTCAAAAGTGTCCGATGTGTCCGCCATAATGTCGCAGTCATGATAAAAATCACTGATCGCCGCCATTACTAGTAAAAAAAAAAATATTAATATAAATGCCATAAAACTATCCCCTATTTTGTAGACGCTAAAACTTATGCACAAACCAATCAATTAACGCTTATTGCGATTTTTTTTTTTAACCAAAAATATGTAGAAGTATACGTATTGGCCTAAACTGAGGAAAAAAAATGTTTTTTTAAAATATATTTTTGGGGGATATTTATTATAGCAAAAAGTAAAACATATAGATTTTTTTTTCAAAATTTCACTCTATTTTTTTTTATAAAAAATGCAGAGGTGATCAAAAACCACCAAAAGAAAGCTCTATTTGTGGGGAAAAAAAGACGTCAATTTTTATTTAGGAGCCACGTCGCACGACCGCGCAATTGTCAGTTAAAGTGTCGCAGTGCCGAATCGCAAAAAGGGGCCTGGTCCTTTAGCTACAAAATGGCTCCGGGGCTTAAGTGGTTAAAGCTCATCTCTGCGCACGTACATTTTTATTTTTGGAATGCCAGCAATCAGTTGGGGGGGAGGGGGGAGGAATAGGAGATCCTGGAGATCAGCTTTAAATATACACATACAGTATTTCTCCTATAATGTTATCACTATATACCGTTTTATCCTTTTTATAGTAGGATTTTTGAGATGCTGTTGTTTAGTTAGTTTTCTTGTCCTATTTTTTTTTTTTTTTTTGAGAAATATGATTTTCAGGGGGTCTTTTACAAATATTTTTGCAAACACTTTTACGAAGCTTCAGAGTTTCAAAACGGGGTTAAGGTGAACAACTAAACATGGATTCGCTTTGCTAAGTGAACGTCCTCTACCTCCTTATAAGACCAACCCCGGAGTGTATATAGTGCTACATTATATATTTATGGCCTATCGAGTTTTGGAGAGGTTTCAAAATCTTACTTACAGTGAAAAGGTATGAATAAAAAATGGCATCTAGCGTTTTAAAAAAGAAAGACTTCCTTCCCAATTTATTAATATCTTTAAATTTAAATCCAGTGTCAGTATTAAAAAAAAAATCGGGAAATTTTACCCCCAAAACCTGTGTTTCCCTCTTTTGGTGGGTTATAGACATTGGGTGGGTTATAGACATCGTTCCCTAACAGCTTCTAATCTGGCATGCAACCGGCCCTCTAGCTAACTATGGGCCGTTAGATGCTTAAAGCGGGAGTTCACCCCAAAAAAATGTTTTAACCTTAGATTGATGCTCATTTTTTCAAGGGGAATCTGGTATTTTTTTTTAAATCAAAGCCGTACTTACCGTTTTAGAGAGCGATCTTCTCCACCGCTTCCGGGTATGGTCTTCGGGACTGGGCGTTCCTACTTGATTGACAGGCTTCCGACGATCACATACATCGCGTCACGAGTAGCCGAAAGAAGCCGAACGTCGGTGCGGCTCTATACGGCGCCTGCGCAGCGACGTTCGGCTACTTTCGGAAAATCGTGACGCGATAGATGCGACCGTCGGAAGCCTGTCAATCAAGTAGGAACGCCCAGTCCCGAAGACCATACCCGGAAGCGGTGGAGAAGATCGCTCTCTAAAACTGTAAGTACGGCTTTGATTTAAAAAAAACTACCCGATTCCCCTTCACAAAATGAGCCTCAATCTAATGTTAAAAATGAACATTTCCAGGTGAACCTCCACTTTAACCTGGCTCTACTCAATGCTATTTTACTGAACCCTGAGCTAAAGCTAGCTAGAGAATCCCAGAAAAAGGTAACAGGAGCCCGATATAAACTTTATTCTCATTCTTCACCTAAAAAAAAAAATATATATATATATATATATATATATATATATACATACATACAACAGAACAGACTTTGCTGTCTGGCACTGTGCATGTGGGATAATAAAATAGAACAGACACTTCTGTCACCAGACTTACACCAGATACACACAGAAGCTGCAACAATAATGCTGCGTACACACGATCTGAATTTTCGATGAAAAAAGTCTGATGGACTTTTTTCAACAGAAATTTTGATCGTGTGTAGGCCCCATTGGACTTTTTTCCGTCGGTGTTTAGAAATAGAACATGTTTTATTTTTTTCCGATGGAAAAAAAAAAACGATAGGAAATTCCTATAGCCTGTGTGCAACTCCGATGGAGAAAAAACGCATGCTCAGAATCAAGTCGATGCATGCTCGGAAGCATTGAAATTAATCGGACAGTGTGTCGGAATTTAGTCGGACAGTGTGTATGCAAGACTGATGGAAGTCAGCTTCATCGGAATTCCGACGGAAAACTCCATCGGATTTTATTACATTGGAAATTCCAATCGTGTGTGCGCGGCTTTAGAAAACAGAAACTCTTGCCTAACAGTCTCTGTTTCTAGTCTGGATGGAATACAACAGCAGCAGCGTCTGGATGGCAGATAAAGCAGTCCAATTCTGTTTCTACTAACTGTGAACTCCCCTTTTAAGATATCATAGTCCTCCAATCGGGGTTTCTGACTCAGCTAGCAGGGACAGGAAGTCCATAACCCGCAATTTTTTTTTTCAACAGAAGGAATCTTTATTGGAGGAAAAACATCAGTTTATATGTGAATAGCTGTAGACAATACATGAGAACAAAGTGAGTCGTCTAACAGAAAGCAAGCAGGTTATCGCACAACTAGGAGGTATATCATCAGACAGGTCAAATCCTACATTAGAATCATTAAATTCTGACAGAGGGCATGCATGCATATAGTTACCAGGACTACCTATTAACTCTGTGATAATTAAAGCAGGACTTCACAAACTCAAGAACAAAAAAATTATATTCTACCTGACCAGCCCTGTGATGTGATGTCTATATCTTACCAGAAAAGTCCTTTTAAATGCTTGTAAATTAACCTAAAATAAAAACAATATACCGTATATACTAGAGTATAAGCCGAGTTTTTCAGCACATTTTTTTGTGCTGAAAATGCCCCCCTCGGCTTATACTCAAGTCACCTTTTTTGCGCCTGATCTCCCAGACTTTGGGGACCCGGTACCGGCCAGCCATAGGTCTCCTGGACCCCACATATAGCCCCACTCTTCCTCTACCAGTGTGCAAAGTTTGCTGTCTGGGGGACCTATGGCCGGGGAGCACTGATTTTTCAAAGCCGGGCACCCCTTCTATATACTCCCATGTTAAACGCAAGTCTAGTCATGGGCACAGTGAGGCATGGGCACAGTGAGGCATGGGCACAGTGAGGCATGAACACAGTGAGGCATGGGCACAGTGAGGCATCGGCACAGTGAGGCATGGACACAGTGAGGCATGGGTACAGGGAGGCATGGGCACAGTGAGGCATGGGCAAAGTGAGGCATGCACATGGACACAGTGAGGCATGGGCACAGTGAGGCATGCACATGGACACAGTGAGGCACAGTGGAGGCATGCAGATGGACACCCTAGGCTTGTACTCGAGTCAGTAAGTTTTCACCAGTTTTTAGTGGTAAAATTAGGTGCCTCAGCTTATATTCGGGTTGGCTTCGACTCAAGTATATACAGTAGCTTCCTTCCAAGCTACAAATCCCTCCGTTCCCCCCCCCCATGTAATGAAAAGGAGTCCAAATCAGAAGGGCAGCTTAGGGTGACAACCATGGCTCCCTCCATTGATACAGTGGAGAAGTGAGTGTAGTGGAGGGAGTATACTATTCAAAGGTATACCCATTGAAAATAAAGGAAAGTAAGCTTGAAAAAAAGGTATTAGATATACTTTAATAAATGGAAAGGACTCCTGTATCTTTGAAACACCTTGTGATGCTAGGATGGAGGAAGTCAGGTGAAAACGCAAACCTAGTAGCTGTCCAATGCTGCAGATATCAATAATATAAGGGCTCCCAATGTATCATACCCCCATATAGCTTGGTTGCATTAACAACATTTACTGTATGTTTTAGTAAATGTGACATTTTGTTTTATTTTAGGAGATATTTTTTTTCTTAAACCAGGATCACTCTTTAAATACAACAGAATACAATTAAAGTTTAATTTAGCAATGTTAGTTGCAAATGTTAATACGTTTTTAACAGAAGAACGGAGAAAATGAAAGAATAGAAATGACTATTATGTGCCAGAGAGCCATTTGTAAAATGCATATGACAATAAATTGTTGAAAATTTCAATTTCAACAAATGTAATAAAAAGTCTATTTTCCGGTTTAATTTGACTTCTCTGGGGAGTAGAATTGTTACTTTGTATTTGCATGCGGAATCCACAAGACTTTTTCCAAAATTGCTGTATCCGAAGGCTGCATTGCAATGTAACAGTATTGTATTCCCTAGAAATAGTCCGTTGTGTCCTAATAGTAAGTAGGTCATCCTATTTGGACAAGACTGAGTCATTTATAACACAGAAAAAATGTGTGCCAATGTAATCATGAAATGTCAGCTTGAATTTTTAGCAATACCCCCTTGAACATAACATGGACTATTAAGTCATTCTGCATCCTCTGACATCCAGGTATATAAATTCCTTAGATCTATCAACTGCTGACCTGCAACAACTGGAAGAAATACAGAGGCAAGATCAAGTGATCTTTTCTTAAATTAAAACACAAGGTAATTTAAGAGGCTAGGTTTACATTTCTGCGCGCCAGGAAACGCGTGCAAAATCTTCAAAATCTTCTCTGCATGTCTGCAGGTAAGGCAGCGAATTCATTGAAATGACTGGGCTGCCCTACATGCAGCCACACAGATGTAGGCCTCGTTCCCACCGGGCGTTGCATACCCGTGCAAGCATGGGCGTCCGCTCCATAGGGCAAGGGGGGGCAATCGCCCCCCCTTGAATCGAGAAGGTGTTGAAGAGTGAAAACACCCCTCCGCAACTGAAGCAGTGACAGCGCAGCGGTGACAGGCATGTTAGAACCGGGAGAGAGAGGCAAGCTGCTGGCCATGGCGTGGCAAAGGGGGGTCTGGTGCAGAGTAAAAAACCACCCCCTTCTCTCGTGGCCGCGGGCTGTCTAAGCAGTCCCGGGCCAGATGTCACACAGGCACAGAGAGCAGAGTGAAGCCGCTTCTCCCCCTCCAGTGTTTGTGTATACAGGGGGAGGGAACCTGCTGTGCTGATCTGAGGTACTGAATGGGATGGGGGAGGGGGGTCAGTCTGTGTTGAAGGGTGGGTTTGTGCTGAATGGGGGTCCACCGGTGCTGAAGGGGGGTCTGTGCTTAAAGGGGGTCCTTCTGTGCTGAATGGAGGGCTCTGTGCGGAATGGGAGGGTCTGTGCTGAGGGGGGGGGGTCCATTTGTGCTAAATGGAGGGTTCTGTGCTGAAGGAGAATCCATCTGTGCTGAATGGAGGGGTCTGTGCAGAATGGGGAGGTCCATCTGTGCTGAAGGAGGGTCCACATGTGCTGAAGGGGGGTCTGTACATTCTCTAGGCTATATTTATATGGGCATGGAGTGAAGCTGAATTATCTCAAGAGCTATTTCACACTGCCAGCTGACCGCGTTATCGGTAAAGCACCGCTAAAAATCGGCGCTTTGCCATCGTTTTAGGTGCGCCATTTGGCCGCTAGCGGGGCGCTTTTAACCCCCGCTAGCGTTTGAAGAAAGGGTTAAATGTGACTGTGTATCGCCGTTGCCAAAGCGCCCCCCCCCCCCTGAAAAAAAATCAGCGGACGCCCATGCGTGCAAGGCTATGTTTACCTGTCCGACAGACAGTGTGGGTTTGAGGACATGCACCCACACCCACACGGATGTCATATTGGGAGCAGAGGCCATGTCTGTGCACAGAGGCGGCTCTCTAATTAGCAAATTAGGTGGTTGCCTAAGGCCTCGCACTCACAGGTGCCTTGCGGCCGCCTAATTTTCCTGTGATTGTGACCACTGTCTTGGGGGGAGAAAACTATAGAAATCTGTTGGTAAGATCTATTCCGGTTAATCAACATCGTTACGCGTAGCCTTGATCAGGGAGCATTGACATTGTGATTCAGCACCTAAAACCAGAAAGAATCATACCGCCAGGGAGGTTAAAAACATATGACATTCTTACCTGACCCTAAATGGCCGAATCTGGTGCACGATGTGCGCTACATGGTCACACTTGAATCTGGTGCACGATGTCCGCTACATGGTCACACTTGATTCTGGTGCACGATGTCCGCTACATGGTCACACTTGAATCTGGTGCACGACGTCCGCTACATGGTCACACTTGAATCTGGTGCACGATGTCCGCTACATGGTCACACTTGATTCTGGTGCACGATGTCCGCTACATGGTCACACTTGAATCTGGTGCACGATGTCGCTACATGGTCACACTTGATTCTGGTGCACGATGTCCGCTACATGGTAACACTTGAATCTGGTGCACGATGTGTAAACCCGCTTTAGCCATTGAATCTGGTGCACGATGTCCGCTACATGGTCACACTTGAATCTGGTGCACGATGTCCGCTACATGGTCACACTTGAATCTGGTGCACGATGTCCGCTACATGGTCACACTTGATTCTGGTGCACGATGTCCGCTACATGGTCACACTTGAATCTGGTGCACGATGTCCGCTACATGGTCACACTTGATTCTGGTGCACGATGTCCGCTACATGTAACACTTGAATCTGTGCACGATGTGTAAACCCGCTTTAGCCATTGAATCTGGTGCACGATGTCCGCTACATGGTCACACTTGAATCTGGTGCACGATGTCCGCTACATGGTCACACTTGGATCTGGTGCACGACGTCCGCTACATGGTCACACTTGAATCTGGTGCACGATGTCCGCTACATGGTCACACTTGAATCTGGTGCACGATGTCCGCTACATGGTCACACTTGAATCTGGTGCACGATGTCCGCTACATGGTCACACTTGAATCTGGTGCACGATGTCCGCTACATGGTCACACTTGAATCTGGTGCACGATGTCCGCTACATGGTCACACTTGAATCTGGTGCACGATGTCCGCTACATGGTCACACCTGAATCTGGTGCACGATGTCCGCTACATGGTCACACTTGAATCTGGTGCACGATGTCCGCTACATGGTCACACTTGAATCTGGCGCACGATGTCCGCTACATGGTCACACTTGAATCTGGTGCACGATGTCCGCTACAATGGTCACACTTGGATCTGGTGCACGACGTCCGCTACATGGTCACACTTGAATCTGGTGCACGATGTCCGCTACATGGTCACACTTGAATCTGGTGCACGACGTCCGCTACATGGTCACACTTGAATCTGGTGCACGATGTCCGCTACATGGTCACACTTGAATCTGGTGCACGATGTCCGCTACATGGTCACACTTGAATCTGGTGCACGATGTCCGCTACATGGTCATACTTGAATCTGGTGCACGATGTCCGCTACATGGTCACACTTGAATCTAGTGCACGATGTCCGCTACATGGTCACACTTGAATCTGGTGCACGATGTCCGCTACATGGTCACACTTGAATCTGGTGCACGATGTCCGCTACATGGTCACACTTGAATCTGGTGCACGATGTCCGCTACATGGTCACACTTGAATCTGGTGCACGATGTCCGCTACATGGTCACACTTGATTCTGGTGCACGATGTCCGCTACATGGTCATACTTGAATCTGGTGCACGATGTCCGCTACATGGTCACACTTGAATCTAGTGCACGATGTCCGCTACATGGTCACACTTGAATCTGGTGCACGATGTCCGCTACATGGTCACACATTGAATCTGGTGCACAATGTCCGCTACATGGTCACACTTGAATCTGGTGCACGATGTCCGCTACATGGTCACACTTGAATCTGGTGCACGATGTCCGCTACATGGTCACACTTGATTCTGGTGCACGATGTCCGCTACATGGTCACGCTCCGCCATAATGTACTTGTTCATGGCCAGGTTTCGTTTTCTAAAAATCAGGGCACTAAAATGGGGCAATTTTGTGGCTTGATTGTGCATAGCAGGAGTTGTAATAAAATGTGAGATAAGGGAGAATGTCAAGTAACACATGCGGCTCTCAGATATACAGACATTTAATCCTGTTAATGATATTAATTAAGAAGCAGTAAGGGGTCTGGTTTCTGCACTGATAGCTAAGCTTAGTGAAAGACCAAATGAAGGACATGTAAGGGATGGAGTGTAAGATGAAAGGAAGGCGAAGGGGGGGGGGGAGGGGAGCCATAGATATAAGGGTCAATATTCCGAAGCTACGCAGATGTAGAATTCATTATTGGCTGGTGGTTTCTCCTTAATGTGTGCTCAGTGATATGTACTAAACAGGATGTGTCGTGTTCATACAAAGCATACTTTGCATCCATCTGCGTGCTTTGTTGTGACACCCTGGTTCTAGCTGCTGGGTGTAGAGGGAATATTTTTGTAGTTTAAAATAGTAAGGTCCCACTTTATCTGACCACTATGCATGTTAATGATGTATATGTACCGCCGCCGCAGCTGCTTCTGGTGCACGGTACACAAAAGCTCTCTGTGCACAATACTCATATGGAGACGTGTGCAGCATAACATTAGAGAGAGTATCTACATAGAACTCAATACATGAAACTGCATGTCACAGCTGCATGCTTATGCAAGATCCATTTTGTTAAATGAGCCTTTAATTTGGGTCAGAATAAATTCTCATGCATATTAATGGAAACGTCTCCGTTACTGGCAGGGGCCATGCTCCTTGTGCTCCTGAGACTTCTTGAGTGACGTCACCAGGCTGCAGGCTTTCGGTCCGTTGGCATGGATTAAAGTGCACCTGTCATTTAGAAGTAAACATCAGGGGTTAGATTCAGCATTGATTTACGCCGGCGTATCTATAGATACGCCGCGTAAATTCAAAGCTGCTCCGGCGTATCTTTTTTCTGTATTCAGAAAGCAAGATACGCCGAAATTAGCCTAAGATCCGACTGGCGTAAGTCTCTTACACCGTCGTATCTTAGGGTGCATATTTATGCTGGCCGCTAGGTGGCGCTTCTGTTGTTTTTGGTGGAGAATATGCAAATGACCTAGATACGCCGATTTACGCTTTTTCTGCGTAAGGTTACTCCTGCTATTAGGAGGCGCATTCAATGTTAAGTATGGCCGTCGTTCCCGTGTCTGGTCTGGGACTGAGGCAGGAATAGACTGTTCACTTTGCAAGGGAAGTTGCACTTTGCCACGAAATTGTCCCCAGAGCTTAGCGAATAAGGTTAAAGCTCTGCTTATATAGATCATCCAATCATGTTCAAGAATACCCTTGCAAATTGAATAGACTACTCATCTTTAATAAATCAGCATCCAGATGTCCAGATGCACCAGGCCAGCCGATGAACTCTCCAGTAGCCATAAATGACTGACAGCTCCATCACCTAAATTAGAAGGCTGGAGCTTTCTCTAGCTTGTGAACTGCACTCTGATGGCGATCCACTCTTGGCATGAACACAAAAATATAAATGAAGTAACCTTTACTTGGTTGTTTTCTTATGACGGATGTAGCACACAGCAGGCGTTGAGGCAGAAAAGTACAGAGCACCTGCTGAGAGCCTACCTTGAAGCCTATCGAAGATTGCTGAGAGCCACACATAGCTTATGAGATACTTGCTGAGGATCAGCAGAGGTTCCTGGAAAGGCTGAACAGTACCTGTAAGAGGTGGCTGAGCTGTAACCTAGATGACAGTTGGCAGGGGGGGGGGAACATACTGAAGGATGGGGGGCATAGCATATGGGCAGCAGCTGGTCATGATTCATGATACAGATGGTTTGCATTACCGGGTAATGAAGGATATTATATCTGATGTTCTAAGCATATCTGGAGTTGTACGGATAAAGGTGATCAGCGACCAGGGGGTTTTGACTTAATTTTTCTAAGCTGCAATTTTTCGGCGGCCGCTAGGTGGCGTTTCCGTCGAATTCCGCGTCGAGTATGCAAATTAGCTAGTTACGGCGATCCATGAACGTACGAGCGACCGGCGCATTTTTTTACGTCGTTTGCGTTCGTCTTTTTCCGGCGTATAGTTAAAGCTGCTGTTATGAGGCGTACTCAATGTTAAGTATGGCCGTGCTTGCGCGTATAAATTTTTACGTCGTTTGCGTAAGTCGTTCGCGAATAGGGATTTGCGTAGAATGACGTCACCGTCGGAAGCATTGGCTTGTTCCGGGTTAATTTTGAGCATGCGCACTGGGATACCCCCACGGACGGCGCATGCGCAGTTAAAAAAAAACGTTGTTTACGTCGGGTCACGTGAATCCCGTGCCCTTATGCCGCCAAAGATACACTACGCCGCCGTAACTTACGGAGCAAATTCTTTGAGGATTCGAAAAAAAAAAAAAAAGTTACGGCAGCGTAGTGTATCTTAGATACGCTGTGCCCGGCGGAAGATTACGCGCAGGTACGTGGATCTGCCCCTTTATGTGTTACAGAAATAACTCTGTTTTCCATGTTTTCCTAGACCTGCTTATGACATTGTCTCTGCAGCTCCATATACTGCAGCCAATTACACCTCCCCGTATCCTCTGTTTCTGTGCCCTACAGACATTGTGTAACACCTATACTTTACTCTGACATCTTTGAGTTGCTTGTGGTTCCGGAGATGCTCGCGGCTGCCACATCTATCTAGCCAGCTGTAATCAACACTGTATGTGGCGTGACAATTACATTCAAACTTGTGCAGCGCATCACAGGCCATTACCCCGGTCTAATGCGGATAGAAGGTCTCTACAGAATCGTTGGGTTATTGACAATGGCTTTCTTCTGTCTGAAGTTAAGGGAATTTTCAAAGAAGAATTGGTCTGGTGGAACTCGTATTTAAAACATCTGCTTTGCTGTGCTGTGTCTGACCCTGACAGGTCCATCCTGGCTGTCAGTCCCCATGGAACCAGAAGGCAACGCAAAGCTTAAAGCGTATCAAGGACCGGCCTTTGGGGTGTGCGAGCTGTGCGGCCGCACGGGGCACCATGGGCAACAGGGGCGCCCCGTGCGGCCATCACAGCTCGCAGAATGTGAGTCGCAGTCAGTTACTCACATGATCATCACAGGAGTCCGACTCCTACGAGTCACAGCAGCAGGCACTGCCAGGTCCCCCTGCGCGCTGCCAGGTCCCCCTGCCCTGGGACTGGGTGAAGAGCAACGCATCGGCTGCGGCACCTGAAAAAAAAATGGCTGCTGCCGGCCCCGACAGGCACACTGCGCCGCTGCTGCTCGGAGTTGGGAAGGCCTGAAACGCTTGGCTATTCTAGGGAAGACGGCGCATGCGCAGTGGCGTCTAAGCGCCGGGCGCGCCATTTTAAATGCAAAGCCGCACCGTCCACCGAAAGTTAAGTCACACTGAGCCCCTGGCCCTGCATGCATCTACTTTTTCAGATAAAAAGAAAAAAGTATTTACTTTTAAGGGACTTAACATAAGAAAAAGTTATTGCGTCTACTAACTACGGGAAAGATTTATGTCATTTTTTTTTTTTACTAGTAATGGCGGCGATCTGCGTTTTTTGTGGGATTGCGGCGGACAGATCTGACCCCTAACTGACATTTTTGACACTTTTGGGGGTACCAGTAAAATTACTACAGTAATCAGTGCTAAAAATATGCACTGTTACAGTAATAATGCCATTGGCAGGGAAGGGGTTAATACTCTTGGTGATCAAGGGGTTAAATGTGACCCTAGGGGAGTGATTATTTGTTACAAATATTTTTTCCCTCTTTGTGTATGTTTAGGTGACCAGGGGGCAAGGGGAAAAAAATGGGGGGGGGGGGCTCACATCGCACTTTCTCTTCGCAAATCGTGTGTACCGAGGCATTAGTGCATTAAAGTGAATGGGCCGCGTTTTATTCCATTCCTTGTATATTCCACAGTGTTTTTAATGAAGCAGATACACCTACTTGTACTTTTCTCTGCTGCTGTTTTTTTTTCAGCTTTAAAGCTAAACTCCAGGGAGATATAAAAGCATAATTTAATCCAATTATGTATTCATTAAAAAACATAATAACATGTATTTATTTAATTTGCATAATTCCTGAATTTGCCTTATTATAAGACTCCTTTGATGCCCTGTGTAGCAGAACTGATGGGAGGGGGAGGGAAGAACCAATTAGGGCTCTAAACTGACAACGTGCTGGTGTAGAGCAAAAGGCTGACCCAATAAGTGGGCTGCTATTCATTCATTTACCAATCACAGTTTGGGGCGGGGCTTAGACCAAGCTCTACTGCAATTTTGCAAAGTAGACTGCAGACAGGTCCTGAGCCTTGATTCCCCTTTAGCAGATAGAACAGGGTACACATACTGCATGTATTTTAACTGTGTATTTAGCGGTTTGCTTGGATTAAAGCTTTAGAGGATGAAATCTTCAGTGCCTTGAAAAAGTATCATACCCCTTGACATTTTCTACATTTTGTCATGTTACAACCAAAAAACGTAAATGTATTTATTGGGATTTTATGTGATAGACAACACAAAGTGACACATAATTGTGAAGTGGAAGGAAAATGATAAATGGTTTTACATTTTTCTTACAAATAAATATGTGAAAAGTGTGGTGTGCATTTGTATTCAGGCCCCTTTTACTCTGATACCCCCAACTAAAATCTAGTGGGACCAATTGCCTTCAGAAGTCACCTAATTAGTAAATAGAGTCCACCTGTGTGTAATTTAATATCAGTATAAATACAGCTGTTCTGTGAAGCCCTCATAGGTTTGTTAGAGAACCTTAGTGAACAAACAGCATCATGAAGGCCAAGGAACACACCAGACAGGTCAGGGATGAAGTTGTGGAGAAGTTTAAAGCAGGGTTAGGTTATAAAAAAATATCCCAAGCTTTGAACATCTCACAGAGCACTGTTCAATCTATTATCCGAAATGGAAAGATTATGGCACAACTGCAAACCTACCAAGACATGGCCGTCCACCTAAACTGAGAGGCGGGCAAGGGGAGCATTAATCAAAGAAGCAGCCAAGAGGCCCATGGTAACTCTGGAGCAGCTGCAGAGATCCACAGGTTGGAGAATCTGTCCACAGGACAACTATTAGTGGTGGACTTCACAAATCTGGCCTATGGAGGAAGGGCAAGGATAAAGACATGATGAAACAAAGCCATAAGAAGTCCTGTTTGCAGTTTTCGAGAAGCCATGTGGGGGACACAGCAAACATGTGGAAGAAGGTGCTCTGGTCAGATGAGACCAAAATTAAACTTTTTGGCCTAAAATCAAAACGCTATGTGTGGCGGAAAACTAACACTACACATCACCCTGAAGACACCATCCCCACCGTGAAACATGGTGGTGGCAGCATTATGTTGTGGGGATGCTTTTCTGCAGCAGGGATGGGAAGATGGATGGAGCCAAATACAGGGCAATTTTAGAAGAAATTATCTGTTATGCCCTGTACACACGATCGGTCCATCCGATGAAAACGGTCTGATGGACCGTTTTCATCGGTTAAACGATGAAGCTGACTGATGATCAGTCGTGCCTACACACCATCAGTTAACAAAACGATTGTGTCAGAACGCGGTGACGTAAAACACAACGATGTGCTGGAAAAAACGAAGTTCAATGCTTCCAAGCATGCGTCGACTTGATTCTGAGCATGCGTGGATTTTTAACCGATGGACGTGCCTACAAATGATCGTTTTTTTTTCTATCGGTTAGGTATCCATCGGTTAAATTTAAAACAAGATTGCTTTTTTTTAACCTATGGATAAATAACCGATGGGGCGTACACACGATCGTTTTGGTCCGATAAAAACGGTCCATCAGACCATTCTCATTGGTTTGACCGATCGTGTGTACGCAGAATTCGAGTCTGCAAAAGACACGAGACTGGGGCGGAGGTGCACCTTCCAGCAGGACAACGATCCTAAACATACAGCCAGAGCTACAATAGAATGGTTTAGAGCAAAGCATATTCATGTGTTAGAATGTCCCAGTCAAAGTCCAGACCTAAATCCAATTGAAAATCTGTGGCAAGACTTAAAAAATGCTGTTTACAGACGCTCTCCATCCAATCTGACAGAGCTTGAGATATTTTGCAAAGAAAAACGTCCCTCTCTAGATGTAGAAAGCTGGTAGAGATCCCCAAAAAGACTTGCAGCTGTAATTGCAGTGAAAGGCGGTTCTACAAAGTATTGACTCAGGGGGGCGCTATACAAATACACCCAACACTTTTCACATTTTTATTTGTAAAAAATTTGGAAAACCATTTATCATTTTCCTTCCACTTCACAATTATGCCAGTTTGTGTTGGTCTATCACATAAAATCCCATGAATACATTTAGGTGTTTGGTTGTAACATGACAAAATGTGGAAAATCTCAAGGGGTGTGAATACTTTTTCAAGGCACTGTAAGTAATGGCCCCTTAAACATGTCTCTGGGCCTTACGTTGGCTGGAATTGTCTGCCTTGTTCGATGTTCTGATTTTTTTTTCTTGTGCCGCTGCTTTACATCCCCCATCTGCACAGATTTCCTCTTCTCTAGAAATACAGTCATTTTCATCTTTGGCTTAGGGTCCTTCAAGCCTTGTCGCTGTTTGATTGCACCCGGCTTATTTTCCTCTCTCCGGCTCTCCGCTCTGGATCCTGTTCTGTGTCCTGGCAGCATCAGAATCTCTCTCTCTCTTGCTCAATCTTCTCTTTCATGTTTCCTACCTCCCGTCTCGTACTCAACCCGCTTACTTTTTTTTTTTTTTTCTGTCTTCCAGGCTAAAAAATAGGCAGAGGGTTTGCGGAGGGAGGAGAACAGGTGACAAAACGAAGATGGAAAAATCCATGGAACACAGGTACGTCATTTAAGGGGAAGAATGGCGGAATTAATGACTGCATGAGCTGTTAAAGGGGATTCCACTTTCAGCTAGAAAGTATTAGCCAGATTCAGGTAGGGGCGCGTATCTTTAAGGCGACGTAGCGTATCGTATTTACGCTACGCCGCCTTAAGTCAGAGAGGCAAGTACTGTATTCACAAAGCACTTGCCTCCTAACTTACGGCGGCGTAGCGTAAATGGGGCCGGCGTAATTCAAATGAGGATGGGGGGCGTGTTTTATGTTAATGTTTGGTGACCCAACGTGATTGACGTTTTTTACGAACGGCGCATGCGCTGTCCGTGTACATATCTCAGTGTGCATTGCTCCAAAGTACGCCGCAAGGACGTATTGGTTTTGACGTGAATGTAAATTACGTCCAGTCCCATTCACGGACGACTTACGCAAACGACGTAAAATTTTCACATTTCGACGCGGGAACGACGGCCATACTTAACATTGGCTACGCCACCTAGGGGGCAGCTTTATCTTTACGCAGCGTATCTCTTACGGAAACGGCGTATCTTTACTGCGACGGGCGCACGTACGTTCGTGAATCGGCGTATCTAGGCATTTGCATATTCTACGCCGAACTCAACGGAAGCGCCACCTAGCGGCCAGCGTAAATATTGCACCCTAAGATACGACGGCGCAGGCCGTCGTATCTTAGATAGGTTTAAGTGTATCTCAGTTTGAGCATACACTTAAACTTACGACGGCGCAGATTCGGAGTTACGTCAGCGTATCTACTGATACGCCGGCGTAACTCTCTATGAATCTGGCTATAAGAAACCCCCCTAACCTGCAGGTCAATGTAGATTGGCAGGGGCCTTCTTTCTTATAACTGATGCTATTTGTGTGTTTTTAGAGGGGGGTTAAAGCTCTCGAAGATGCTTGGCAATTTTTTTGGCACTATACAGTGGCAGTGCAGAAAATAACGGGAACTAATGGGATTTATGGGAGGAGCTCACAATTTGGGGTTTTGATCTACTTATTGAGAGTATGGGTTCTCTGCATGAAAAAAAGGTTCTTGCTTGATTGAAGAAAAAAAAATTGCAAAACCTATGGCCAGCCTTAAAGGTTTACTAAAGTTACAGGGCTAGATTCAGATAGGTGAGCGGATCTTTAGATCCGCGTAACCTATCTCATTTACGTTACGCTGGCGCAAGTTTTTCAGGCAAGTGCTTTATTCACAAAGCACTTGCCTGTAAAGTTGAGCCGGCGTAACGCAAATCCCCCGGCGAATTCAAATTCCGCGGGGTAGGGGGCGTGTAAGATTTAAATCAGGCGCGTCCCCGCGCCGAACGAACTGCGCATGCGCCGGCCGCGACTGTATCCCAGTGCGCATGCTCCAAATCACGTCGCTATTTTGTCAATGAAAATGATGTGAGCGTAACTTACGCCAAGCTCAATTGTGAATCGACTTACACAAACGACGTAAAAATGTAAAACTCGGCGCGGGGAACGACGGCCATACTTAACATTGGCTGCGCCTCATAGACCCAGGGCTAACTATACGCCGGAAAAAGCCGAACGCAAACAACGTAAAAAAAAAGCGCCGGGCAGTCGTTCGTTTCTGAATCGGCGTAACTCCTCATATTGCATATTCGGCGCGTAAAAGATACGGAAGCGCACCCTAGCGGCGGCCTGGATTGCAGCTTACACCTGGCGGATCTTAGGGAGATCTATGCGTAACTAATTCTATGAATCAGTCGCATAGATACGACCGTCGGAACTCAGAGATACGACGGCGTATCAGGAGATACACCGTCGTATCTCTTTCTGAATCTAGCCCACATTTTTTTTTTTTAAATAACAAACATGTTATACTTAGGGTACTTTTGCACAGAGTGTGATAAGGATTGATAACCCCTGACACAACCTCAGGGCATAACCCATTCTGCCTCTGACCCAAATTATGAAAACATGCAGAAAGCAAGGGACAGTCTGCTTGCTTCTGTGTCCAACCGTCAAAAGAGGCCGAACCCTTTTATTATCACAGCTTTATAGACAAAATGACATCATTCATATGAGCACAACTGATTGGTCAGTCCAT
This sequence comes from Rana temporaria, assembly GCF_905171775.1. Taxonomy (NCBI): domain Eukaryota; kingdom Metazoa; phylum Chordata; class Amphibia; order Anura; family Ranidae; genus Rana; species Rana temporaria. Next base: position 124,187,675 of record NC_053500.1, read on the forward strand.
ATAAGGGTTTCTTCTTGTGACGTTTATTCTTGCCACGAGGCACACTCAGACGCACGGGGTCCTCCACTCAGACTCACAGGGTCTTCATTCGATGGAGGGGGTCAAAAGGAGTGAGTAACAGCTGTCTTCACTTAATAGTTAAACCATCTGTCTTCATTTTTTTCCTCAGGCTAAGATGTACTGTAACTCTATACTCTGTCATAACTTCTTTTAAGGAAAGTAATATTGTATATACCCATATATATAGATCAAGAAATAAAAGAAATAAAAAAATATAAGAAAGAAAAGCAACATTTGAGTGGTTTAGACAAAAGTAACAAACACAAAATAATCATTTTTTTTACCTCCACCACAAGTGGCCCCCGAACCTGGTCTTCTGGGGTACCTCAGGGGCTGTCTCCGCTCTCCCCATCCCCCGAAAGGACTCAACACCTTCATGCGAGCGAGCAAGCATGGTGTTGAGTTCTTGCAGGCGTGCTCCCGTGATACAGCCGACTGTATCACTCCGCCCCGCCCCCCAGGGCGCGCCGCTACATTGGATGTGATTGACAGCAGAGCGAACCAATGGCTGCGCTGCATTCAATCAACCAATGAATGAGCCGGGAAGACGGCCGAGAAGCCTGCGCATTCACGGCACGGGACTTTCGAGGGGTCAGGTAAGTAAAGGGGGGGTTTGGAGGGCCTCATCCGCAGATGTTTTTTCACCTTAATGCGATAAAACTTTTACCTTTACAACCCCTTTAAAGTGTTACTAAACCCAGGACCATACATTCACTATATCTGGTCTCCCACAGAACATGGAAATTCAACTATTTTAGTAAATATAAACTGCTAAATACCTTTTCTCCTTAGCAGTATATAGGAGTCTTGTGACTTCTATCAGATCCTGGTAAAGCTTGTAGGAAGAGTTTTCATACTAAGCTGTCCTATCAGGATCCAGGACTCCTGACCCTCTGTCTGGACAATGCTGATTGGCCTTGCGCTGATCACATGCACTCTCCCAAGAAAAAAATAACTCTCCAGCAATACACACCAAACTGAGCATGTGCAGCCTGACTCCAAAGGCTCTATACTGCCCAGACATGTTCTGGAGTCAGTCGAAGAAGAGGAGAATCTGTGCATACAAGATCAAGCAGTCTTTTTACGAAATGCAGAGGATTAACCCCTTAGGTTCCACAGTGAGTATAACAAGCATGCTTTACTGCACTTTAAGCCGGCCATAGACAGATCAAAATTCTGGCAGTTCAGCAGAAACTAGCAACATTTTGATCCGTCTATGGGCAGTCTATCAGTTGACTTCATTATAACCAGCCCGTCTGGCTTTTTTTTCACCCAATCACTGCTGCCAGTAGTGATCATTGTGTTCTGCCGGTGGGGAAATCTTACCACACTCCCCGTCGGCAGAACACAATTATGCTGCAGGAGGAAATTCCCCATCAACGCTGATTGTGTTGATAGGGAAATGGACCAATTTTCTTTCTTTCAACCCATATCAGGCCATAGATTATACAAGTTAAAGGAAAGAAAATTGCTCAGTCTCTCCTACAGCGATATTGTGTTCTACCAGCGGGAGTGCGGGGAGCCTTCCCTACCAGTAGAATACAATGATCACTGTTGGCGGCTATAGCCTCCGGCAGTAATCGGGCAAAAAAAAACCCTGAGGCCAATCCATTGATTACCTTCAGTACAACCACGCTGCCCTTTTGTCTCTCTCTTATGGACAGCAACTATAGTACACAACAAAGGGGACAAGACAATGATAAATTAGACAAAGAAAATATTTTTTGGCCAGTTGTTGTAAGGACCGTATTGAAGACGTTTTTTGTTTAATTGGAGTTTTTCTTTTGGGGGATTTAAATGTTGAAGTGAAGAATTATATTTGTGGTGGACATGGAAAACGGTAAATGCAGAAGGAAGGGTAGGAAGTGTACGTCTTGGTATTTGGAACAAGGTTATATCCCTTGACACATTCAACTAGAACACAGTCCAAATTTAAACATTGCCAGCTGCCTTGTGAATGTATTCCAGTATTAACATGTCACATCCCAAACTGTTAAGAAAAGTAAGTGGATAATGGGGCACATTAGAGAAAAATAGAGGGACAACTGTGCACATACAGTGGGGGGGTCTGTGCATGGCAACCAATCAGTTTCTAGCTTTCATTTTCGGAACAAGCTGAAACTAGACTATGATTGGTTACTATGCACAGCTGCTCCAGATTCAGATTCAATTTTAGGGCTCGTTTACAATCTCTGCGTTCACTGCGTGTTTTACATGTTTGGATTGGTTTTCAGTGTATTTTTTAGAATATCATTTATTTCAACTGTGGTTTTTTTTTTTGCGCACGTTCATGCGCATTTGAATTTGCTTGCGCTCATGCTCTTTTGCATGTATTCGCAGTGCGTACTGGTGCAGAAAAATGCTGCATACTGTACTCTTTTTAAATGCGGAGTGAAGTTCTTACTTAACCGATGAAGCTGACTCATGGTCCGTCGTGCCTACACACCATCAGTTAAAAAAACGATCGTGTCTGAACGCGGTGACGTAAAACACAACGACGTGCTGAAAAAAATGAAGTTCAATGCTTCCAAGCATGCGTCGACTTGATTCTGAGCATGCGTGGATTTTTAAACCGATGGACGTGCTACAAACGATCGTTTTTTTTCTATCCCTTATGAATCCATCGGTTAAATTTAAAACAAGTTGGCTTTTTTTTAACCGATGGATAAATAACCGATGGCGCCCACACGCCATTGGTTTGGACCGATGAAAACGGTCCATCAGACCGTTCTCATCGGTTTAACCTATCGTGTGTACGCGGCCTAAGTGTAGCAATAAGTTGCTATATGTTGTACCTTCATTAAATGTAACCATATTACTACACTTAGTGGCTCCTCTCTTCTTTTTTATACTCAGTTGTGACATGACGCTACTTGTATATCAAGACATCGCTTGTATATCACGTCAAAATTTATAAAAAAAATTAGCTTGTCTTGCAAAACGCTCTCAAACCAAGGTTTTACTGTATAGTAGTTCAACTAACTCAGTCACAATTTACCATGTAAAGTAAATGCTTGTACTGATGTACTCCTTTCTGGCACATATTTAATGATATCTGGTCCCAAGTCAAGCAAGGCAGCATCTTTTCCTATTAAGAAAAAGCACGCCGGGAGGGTGGATTATGTCATAGCCTAGCACAGTAATGGCGACCCTTGACACCCCAGATGTTTTGGAACTACATTTCCCATGATGCTAAACTACACTGCAGAGTGCATGAGCATCATGGGAAATGTAGTTCCAAAACATCTGGGGTGCCAAGGGTCGCCATTACTGTCCTAGAAGATCAATGTCATGAAACTGAAACACAGCCAGAAGCTATTGTACACGCCTCTGTCCTCCTGCAGGGCAGGCAGCCAATGAGGTTTTAACTTGGGACAAGATTTCAAGTAGATGACAACACAACTCCCAGGCTGGAGACTCTATCTGGTCAGCCAAAGTTATAATATACAGTGAACAACAGAGGTGCATATTTATTGCACCTGTCCACATAATAACTCTTCAAGCAGTTGGACTGCTTCCAGACCAAAATGGGCTATACTATAGACAAGCCGGATGGGCTCTATGTGAGGTCTTCATACAAACCAATAAATAGGAAGTTCTATGTGAAGCTGGATTCCCAGAACCGTAGGATTTAAACCAATGGAAGCATAATCTTGTATAAGGCTAGGTATAATCATCTGGCATATCTGTGTGTGATTCCTACATCCACTGCCAATAGCTCACTCCTTACTGTACCCACTGTAGCCTGGCATTTTCTGTACACAGCACGCCTGTTCTTCTTCCACCCAGGCTGTGTGTACACTCTAGTTCCAGCGTTGGCTGCACATCATTGCTCAGGACCAACTTCCAGAGAGTGAAAACATTGGACCATGTCTACAAGATGTGCGTCGGCATGGCCACTTGTAATGACCATCATGGGCACATGTGACAGGGTGACAATTCAGGGGCACAACTAAGAGACAGTTCTCATCCTATAGCAAGAAGCATCTGAACAAAGACCGTCACAACAAGATCATCATGCACTATTTTTAAAAGCTGCAGATTTAATACACATCTTCAGGTAAAAAAAAATTCCCATGCAATGGAGTTGTACCTGCACTGCACGAGTTAACTGCTAGTTTTCGTCTAGGGGAGAAGAGAAAGGAGATAAACTTACCTAACAACTGGCATCTGATTGTATGCCACTGCTGTTTGGCTAACATATTTTTGCCACGCTCCTTCAATTTTTAGTTAGAAGGACATTGAATAGAATGGTGCCAACAGGGCAAAAAAAACTTGGTTGCTTCATCAGTGACCAGCTGACATTTTCCCCGTGTATGGTCAGCTTAAGTATATTTGTTGAGGTTTAACACTTGAGCATCTATGTCTGCCCCACAAAGGACCTCCTAAAAGAAAGGTTCGGCAACATTGGTACATTGTCCCTACAGCTGGTCTGCCAGTATTGGCGTCATGAGCAGACCCCAGCCCACGCTCACACATACCGGGATTTTTTGATGCCTACATTGCCTGCACAGGGGGGGGGGGGACAGTTAGACAGCTGGTCTCAACCACTTGGCCATAGCTTACTGCCAGGCCTCTCGTCTCTGAGGCCTCCAGCCAACTGCAGATTCCTAACCTCTCACAGTGCCTCCCAGCTCTCAGATTGACTCCCAACCTCCCATAGTGGTCCACGGTGCCCCAAGGCCCCCTAAGAGCCCTCAGCTTCCACAGTGCCCCCCAACCTCCCACAGTGACACCCAGCCTCCTCCAGTGCCCCCCCCCTCAGCTTGCTGCAGAGCCGAATGCACCCCACTTCCAACAGTGTCCCACAGTGCGTCCCCAGCCTGCTCCAGAAACCTCATCCCCCTTAGGGTCACCAAATCTGCCGAAGAATCCCCCAACCCACTCGACAACCACCATCCCTCTCAACCATAGGTGTGCGCAGCCTATTACATTAGGGTGTGCACCCCAAAGCTCAAACACACATGCGTATCTAAATATATATATATGGCAATGGACAGTGTCAGTAGAACAGTTGATGGTGTCAGTGGGCAACGACTGTTGTAGTTTATTTTTATTTTATTTTATTATTACTTTTTACAATTTTTTTTATTTTATTATTTATTACAATATTTTTTTATTATTTTCTTTTACAATTTTTTAGGAGCACCATTGGGGGGCTTTGGTTAGATATCAGGGGCCTAAACAGACCCCTGATATCTCATTTTTGAGACAGAGAAAGGAACTGAGGATAGAGATTCCCTAGTCCCTTTCTCTGCAGCCAACCAGCAGGGGGAATCTGTGCAGCACAGGGTGATTAGGGCGTGCCTGGGCACACCTGGCACACCCTGTGCGCACGCCTATGCTCTCAACAATGACACCCAGCCCCATCCAGAGCCTTCCAGCAGTTCAGTACGTGTTTTCCCATATGTTCATTGTGTACATTTTAATCTTGTTATTCTCTTGGGGCAGGGAAGGTTTTGGAAGAATTTAACAAGCCCTGACCTAAAAAAAGTGGCGAATAGGATATCAGGATAGGATAGGATATCATGGCAGTTAGGTCTATTTATTCCAATAGTGAGGAAAAATGATATCTGGCCCTGTCCATTATAAACAAGGGCACAGTGATACATATCTGTGCATGCTACAGAGACCTTGGTGTTGATTTTCAGATATATAGCAGAAAGGAAGCAGCACTGGAGGAGAGGCAGTGAGCGTTGCACACCTCGGTCAGAAAGGTTAAACGGGAAAGATTAATATTCTGATTAAGCCGTTAGGATTGAGCGGGTATGATCCTTGGCACTGGGAGCACTCCTACCCCTCCTGCCCATTATTGCATGCTGTAAAGAAACCATGTGGAGGGGGTGAGAGGAGAGAAACTGTAATTTCTATCAATGTTCTTATCTCTCTAATCCAAAGCCAGGGATGGGTGAGAGGGAGGGACAGTCACAAGGGCAGTGATATAAGAAGAGACAATACATGGAGATGAGCGTGAGAACCTGACAACCCAGAGACAGAAGAGGGACGCCAGGGAAAGAAGAGTCTGTAATAACAGATTTCATGGAAAATAGAATTGAAAATACATTATCTGCAGAATCTATGAATTTTAATGCTGAACTCTCGGCAAACAGCTAAATACATAGTAGTAGAACCCATAAGGAAGCTGATTTACCTTGCAGAGTATTTGTCTGTCCATCTATCCATTTCTGAGCTGTGCATAGCCCCAAAACACGGTACAGCCAGGTGGACAACAACACTTGCCTTTAGCATCGTTTCTCAACCTTTTTTTCAGTAGCGGCAACCATCAAAAGTATGTAAAATCTCGAGGTACACCAGTCTAAAAAAACAGAAATGTTACTTAGCAGTAGGAAACCTGAGCCTGGGGCTCTTTGATGAAATTAACCTCACATTAGTGGTCCTTCCATCACATCAGAGGTCCCCCATCACATCAGAGGTCCCCCATCATATCAGAGGTCCCCCATCATATCAGAGGTCCCCCATCATATCAGAGGTCCCCCATCACATCAGAGGTCCCCCATCATATCAGAGATCCCCCATCATATCAGAGGTCCCCCATCATATCAGAGGTCCCCCATCATATCAGAGGTCCCCCATCACATTAATGGTCCTTCCATCACATCAGAGGTCCCCCATCACATCAGAGGTCCCCCATCATATCAGAGATCCCCCATCATATCAGAGGTCCCCCATCATATCAGAGGTCCCCCATCACATCAGAGGTCCCCCATCATATCAGAGATCCCCCATCATATCAGAGGTCCCCCATCATATCAGAGGTCCCCCATCATATCAGAGGTCCCCCATCATATCAGAGGTCCTCCATCATATCAGAGGTCCCCCATCATATCAGAGGTCCTCCATCATATCAGAGGTCCCCCATCATATCAGAGATCCCCCATCACATCAGAGGTCCCCCATCACATCAGAGGTCCCCCATCACATCAGAGGTCCCCCATCATATCAGAGGTCCCCCATCACATCAGAGGTCCCCCATCATATCAGAGGTCACCCATCATATCAGAGGTCCCCCATCATATCAGAGATCCCCCATCATATCAGAGGTCCCCCATCACATCAGAGGTCCCCCATCACATCAGAGGTCCCCCATCACATCAGAGGTCCCCCATCATATCAGAGATCCCCCATCACATTAGTGGTCCCCCATCACATCAGAGGTCCCCCATCACATCAAAGGTCCCCCATCACATCAGAGGTCCCCCATCACATCAGAGGTCCCCCATCATATCAGAGGTCCTCCATCATATCAGAGGTCCCCCATCACATCAGAGGTCCCCCATCACATCAGAGGTCCACCATCATATCAGAGGTCCCCCATCCCATCAGAGGTCCCCCATCACATCAGAGGTCCCCCATCATATCAGAGGTCCCCCATCATATCAGAGGTCCCCCATCACATTAGTGGTCCTTCCATCATATCAGAGGTCCCCCATCACATCAGAGGTCCCCCATCATATCAGAGGTCCCCCATCACATTAGTGGTCCTTCCATCATATCAGAGGTCCCCCATCACATTAGTAGTCCTTCCATCACATCACAGGTCCCCCATCACATCAGAGGTCCCCCATCACATCAGAGATCCCCCATCACATCAGAGGTCCCCCCTCATATCAGAGGTCCCCCATCACATCAGAGGTCCCCCATCACATCAGAGGTCCCCCATCATATCAGAGGTCCCCCATCATATCAGAGATCCCCCATCACATCAGAGGTCCCCCATCACATCAGAGATCCCCCATCATATCAGAGGTCCCCCATCATATCAGAGGTCCCCCATCACATCAGAGGACCCCCATCACATTAGTGGTCCTTCCATCACATCAGAGGTCCCCCATCACATCAGAGGTCCCCCATCACATCAGAGGTCCCCCCTCATATCAGAGGTCCCCCATCACATCAGTGGTCCCCCATAATATCAGAGATCCCCCATCACATCAGAGGTCCCCATCATATCAGAGGTAACCCCATCACATCAGAGGTCCCCCATCACATCAGAGGTCCCCCATCACATCAGAGGTCCCCCATCACATCAGAGGTTCCCCATCATATCAGAGGTAACCCCATCACATCAGAGGTCCCCCATCATATGAGAGGTAACCCCATCACATCAGAGGTCCCCCATCATATCAGAGGTAACCCCATCACATCAGAGGTCCCCCATCATATCAGAGGTAACCCCATCACATCAAAGCTTCCCTTTTAAATTAGAGTCCTTCCTTCAGATTAGAGGGCTCTCATCACATCAGAATCTTCCCCGATTACCACAGGTGTAGCTGAGGGTAGGAGGTGGAAAGAGGTCTTAAAGGGGTTGTAAAGCCGGTACAATTTTTTTTCCTAAATAGCTTCCTTTACCTTAGTGCAGTCCTCCTTCGCCCCCTCCCTTGGACTACAGGAGAGTCAGGACGCCCACTAACACACAGCTCCTTTCTCTATCTGCAACGTAGAGAGCGTCCTGACTCTCCTGCAGTCCAAGGGAGGGGGCGAGCACGACACTCCACACCAGGGAGAAAGCCTTGCATTACTGTGTGGAGTTACAGACAGAAGAACAGGAAGTGAGGATTTCTCAGAAGAAATAAGGACATTTAAAAGCAAAATGGAAGGATGAGGTAAGTGAAGGAGGACTGCACTGAGGTAAAGGAAGCTATTTAGGGGAAAAAAATTGTACCTTTACAACCCCTTTAAGGAAGTGGACTCCCATGTACTACTACCGTGTTTCCCCGAAAATAAGCCCGGGTCTTATATAAATTTTGGCAGCCAAAAACACACTAGGGCTTATTTTCGAGGTAGGGCTTGCCAAGCAATGTGCTATCTTCCTAGTGGTTGCAAAATGACATAACATGACTAAGCACTAGTTTCAGTGCGAAACGCGTCAGGGTCGGGTTTTATTTTATGTTGCTGTGACTTGTAGAGCTGTCCTTTTTTTTAATAAAGGCTACAACTTGTTCAGAGTGCGGCTGTCCAGAAACAATTTTTGTTCCTGTCTTTTATATTTGCCCGGAGTTAAGCTTTATTTTCTTAGGGATAGATATGTAAATGAGATCACTTAATAACCATTTTTGATAACAATGCTGGCTCTGTAAACAGTTAATAATCTATTCACATAGGGAGTGGGCAAATATGTTTGCTACATACAAATGCTTTGCTTCCTGATCAATAGCACAGTACAGTGATTGTTCTGTACACCCCTTTTTTACTGACACTCTGAAAGAGAGGTTTTGTTGGGAAGAAATGATGTGTATTTTTAATGAGCACATAATTATCCAAAGTACGCTATATAGTAGTGTTTGAAGTAGTTCTTGTGACCACAGTTTCACATTCTTTATGGTCCACATTTTTTAATTAAATGTTGAGATTGTAAGATTAGATGTTATCATTACATAAAGTGGATGTAAACCCAATTCGTGAGATTTGAGCTGGGCACATATATCTGCAGTGTTTTCTTATCTCTCTTCAAAGCACCGTGTCCTGTGGCTTTCTCCTGCTCCGGGCTTCTGTTTTCAGCCTGATAACTTCTGACAAGTTCTCCATCAACTGAGATAAAAGCTGCCTCAGGCCTCGTACACACGATCGGTTAACCAGAGGACAACGGTCTGATGGACTGTTTTCATCGGTCCAAACCGATCGTGTGTGGGCCCCATAGGTTATTTAACCATAGGTTAAAAAAAAGCCAACTTGCTTTAAATTTAACCCATGGATTCCTAACTGATGGGGAAAAAACAATCGTTTGTAGGCACAACCATCGGTTAAAAATCCGCACATGCTCAGAATCAAGTCGACGTATGCTTGGAAGCATTGAACTTTGTTTTTTTCAGCACGTCGTTGTGTTTTACTGCGTTCTGACACGATCGGTTATTTAACTGATGGTGTGTAGGCACGACGGACCCTCAGTCAGCTTCATCGGGTAACCTATGACAACGGTCCATCAGACCGCTTTAATCGGATGGACTGATCGTGTGTACGAGGCTTAAATTTTGTGTTGGGGAGGATGCTATAAATAGATTAGCAGAGAGTTGAACTATTCAACTAACAGTTCTGAAAGTTTCTACCTATGAGGATAGGGTGTGTGTGCCTTTCCTCCAATCAGCTGTCGTGGCTGTATGCCCAGGCTTCACCGCAGTGCTGAAGAGGAAGAGAAAATCTCCTAACATGATCTGAACTTTCTAAAGAATATATAAAGCTGAGGACAGCAGATATGCATACAAAACTTATGTAGGGAGATTTGTTTCATCCCTATGTATCATCTGAGGCTGTTCGCTTAACTGGATATATGTGAGGGTTTACATCCACTTTAACCACTGGGTGCTTAAACTCCCCTCCTGGCCAGACCAATTTTCAGCTTTCAGTGCTGTCACACTTTGAATGATGCGCGGTCATGCTACGCCGTACCCAAATAAATTGTTATCATTATTTCCCCACAAATAGAGCTTTCTTTTGGTGGTATTTTATCACCTCCTGGGTTTTTTATTTTTTGTTAAAAAAAAAAAAAAAATACAAAACAGTTTTATATTTTGTTATAACATTTTGCAAACAGGTAATTTTTCTTCTTCGTTGATATACGCTGATGAGGCTGCACTGATGGGCACTGATAGGCTGCACTGATGGGCACCAATCGGCTGCATTGATGGGCACTGATAAGGTGGCACTGATAGGAGGCACTGGTGGGCACTGATGAGGCATCACTGGTGGGAACTAAGAGGGGGCACTGATGGGTGTCACTAATGGGCACTGATGGGCATTGATAGGTGGCACTGGACGGCACTAATAGGTGGCACTGATAGGTGGCAGTGATGGACAGTGGTAGGTGACACTGATAGGCAGCACTGCTAGGTGGCACTGATGAGGCATTGATTAGCACCACTGGTGGGCACTGATATGCACTGTGTGGGCACTGGCAGGCAGTACTGGTTGGCACAGATGAGGCAGCTGTGCCTCTTCCTCTTCGGGTCCGATGTCCCTTACACATAAGCCGGTGACCGTTTTTTTTTTTCCTCCTCACGGTGTCAGCATGAGAGAGAAAAAAAAAGACTACCGATCTTCTGCTTACATCATGTGATCAGCTGTCATTGGCTGACAGCTGATCACGTAGTAAGGGGCCGGGATGAGAACCTTACTCCGATCTGTGATCGCCCAAGTCTAATTTACTCGGTGATCGCAGCACGCGCTCTCCAGGGGACGCGCAGGGAGCATGCAAAGGGGAGGACGTCTACTGGCAATGTAGGTCTGCGCTGTAGTCGGCATTTGGCTATGGCGGGGATAGGTGCAGGTTAAAGCAGAACTATACTCTTCTTCACTCCAGCAGCATCCCAGAGCTTCCCGCCAGCCACTGACATGTGTGGCCGGGCTGATTCTGTCTACTGATTACTGGCCATTTTCACTGATTGGGCTGGCATACCGTCATTCCCGTGCACGTGTAGGAAATTCATCCATTTTGGCATTGCTGAAACTATACAGTGAGCTGCACATGCACAGCTCAGTGTACAGGGTGGACAGTCAGGTAAGAAACTTTAATGCAGAAGAGACATAGAGGTTGATTTACTAAAGGGAAATAGACTGTGCACTTTTGAAAGTGCAGTCGCCCTGAAGCTTAGTAAATAAAGAAAAGCTCTGCTGGCTTCCATCATCCAATCATGTGCATGCAAGGGGCAAGATTCTCATACATTTACGTTGCTCCTGGGCAGCGTAACGTATGTGATTTACACCGCCGCAGGTTTACAGGTTTACATCCTGATTCTCAGAACACTTACCTGTAAACTTGCGGCGGTGTATCGTTAAATCGCTCGGCGCAAGCCCGCCCAATTCAAATGGGGCGGGCACCATTTAAATTAGGCGCGCTCCCGCGCTGAGCGTACTGCGCATGCTCCGTCGGGTAAATTACCCGACGTGCATTGCGCTAAATGACGTCGCCCCGACGTCATTTGCTTAGACGTTTACGTAAATGGCGTCCAGCGTCATTCACGGACGTCTTACGCAAACGACGTAATTTTTTTTAAATTCGAGGCGGGAACGACGGCCATACTTAACATTGGTTGTTTGCTTAGACGTTTACGTAAATGGCGTCCAGCGCCATTCACGGACGTCTTACGCAAACGACGTCATTTTTTTAAAATTCGACGCGGGAACGACGGCCATATTTAACATTGGTTGCCCCTCATAATAGCAGGGGCAACCTTACACGTCGCGTACGCTACGGAAACGACGTAAATTCTCAGCGTCGACCGCGCGTATGTTCGGGAATCTCGCGTACTTACCTCATTTGCATAGACGACGGGGGAAAACGACGATGCGACACGTAGCGGCGGGAAAAAAAATTGCTTTTAAGATCTGACAGCGTAAGAGCCTTACGCCTGTCAGATCTAATGGGTATCTATGCGTAAGTGATTCTAAGAATCAGTCGCATAGATACCCGGGGCCAGATGAGGAGTTACGACGGCGCAAATGGTGTTGCGCCGTCGTAACGCCTTTGAGAATCTGGGCCAAAGATTCCGTTTTTTTTTCCATGTATGTGATTGGGTGTTGTTTGTAAAGTGAAACTTTCCCTCATTCACTAAGCTCTGGAGCAACTGCACTTTACAAAGTGCACAGTCTATTTGCCTTTAGTCAATCAACCCCATAGTATGTTTCTTCTGTATTAAAGATCCTGCCAATTTTTTTCCTCTCTCCCTAAAGTTCCACTTTAATATTCCTGCTTCAGAGAAGAGATATCAGCCACACAGGGAGTGAATTGTTTTCGGTGAGTTGGCTGACTCATAGATTCGCATTGTGAGAAGCAGCAGTAATGTGCGACCACTGTGTAGCACTGTGTAGCGGTTAGCAGAGCCTGTGTATGTAATGAGAAAATGTGTCTGCCCCCATGGACATATAATATTACAAGCTACACACAGAAACATATTTTCAAACATTAACGCACTGATACAAATTTTCAGTTGATCTGTTTTATGTAAAACACAAAGACATTGCTATATAAATAAAATAGAAATAAAAAAGACGAGAACAAGCAAACCTAGACATCCATATATAGTATGAAAGATAGCTCCTCACTTCCTGTAGTATGCTGGCAATCAGGGGCGGACTGACCATTTGGGCACTGCCCGAGGGCCCCATGCCACTAGGGGGCCCCATCAGGGTTGTCAGCCTCAGTAAAACAAGGGGCAGTATGTAAAAATCTGTGGGCCGGATTCAGGTATGGGCATGCATCGTATTTAGGCTACGCCGCCGTAAGTCAGAGAGGCAAGTGCTGTATTCACAAAACACTTGCCTCCTAAGTTACGGCGGCGTAGCGTAAATACGGCCGGCATAAGCGCGCGTAATTCAAATGAAGATGAGGGGGCGTGTTTTATGTTAATTTTTGGTGACCCGTCCGTGGAATTTCCCAGTGTGCATTGCTCCAAAGTACGCCGCAAGGACGTCATTGGTTTCGACGTGAACGTAAATTACGTCCAGCCCCATTCACGGATGAGTTACGTAAAATGTTCAAATTTCGAAGCGGGAACGACGGCCATACTGAACATTGGCAACACCACCAAGGGGGCATGTTTATCTGTACGCGGCGTATCTCTTACGGAAACAGCGTATCTTTACTGTGTCGGGCAAGCGTACGTTCGTGAATCGGCGTATCTAGTAATTTACATATTCTACGCCAAAATCAACGGAAGCGCCACCTAGCGGGCAGCGGAAAAATTGCACCCTAAGATACGACGGCGCAGGCCGTCGTATCTTAGCTAGGTTTAAGTGTATCTCAGTTTGAGCATACACTTAAACTTACGACGGGCTTAGATTCCAAGTTACGTCGGCGTATCTACTGATACGCCGGCGTAACTCTTTGTGAATCCGGCCCTGTGTTTTAAAAAAAATCCCAAGATTATAGTTGCCCCGCCTCTCCAGTACCTTTTCAGTGTGTATATGTGTATTCTGTGTGTATGTATACTGTGTGTGTATATTGTGTGTATATTGTGTGTATACTGTGTATGTGTGTATACTGTGTGGCCCCATAATCTATGGCCTGGGAACCCCATAATCACCTATTGCCTTGGGCCCCATAATCTCCTATTGCCCGGGGGCCCCATAATCTCCTATTGCCCGGGGGCCCCATGAGTTGTCAGTCCGCCCCTGCTAACAATGCTTCCTCTGCTGCAGTGAAACAGCAAGCAGTCTTGCATTAAGGTGAAAAAACATCCGATGGTACCGCCCCCCCGAGCCCCCGTTTTACTTACCTGACCCTTCAAAAGTCCCGGGCGCGTCCATGTGACATTCTTCGGTTCCCAGCCTGGCCGTTGATTGGCTAGGCTGGGCGGATTGATAGCAGCGCAGCCATTGGCTGGCGCTGCTGTCAATCACAGCGGATGACGCGGCGCGCCGGGGGCGGGGCCGAGTGATACAGTCGGCGGCTATGCCCGCCGCTGTATCACGGGAGCGCGCTTGCAAAGGGTAGAAAGCTTTTGCGAGGAGGAGCCGAGACAGCCGCTGAGGGACCCCAGAAGACCAGGTTAGGGAACACTCTGTGCAAAACGAGCTGCACAGTGGAGGTAAGTACAACATGTTTGTTATTTAAAAACAATTTTTTTTTTGCCTTTAGTGACTCTTTAAGAGCTCTAGGGGACATGCGCACGGCGCCAGAGCTGATGCGCGTGGCCGGCGGTCGTGATATCCACCAGCCACCCGCAATTGCTCCTCACAGAGAGAGAATCAAATTTGGGCACCCCTTCTATAGACTCCTATGTTAAATGGTCATTTATCTGGTATCTTTGGGGACCAGGTACTTGGCACACCTGTAGCCCCAGTTCTCCTCTACAAGTTTGCAAAGTTTGCTGTCTGGGGGACCTATGGCTGGGGAGCACCGATTTTTCAAAGCCGGGCACCCCTTCCATAGATTCCCATGTTAAACGTAAGTCTAGTCATGGACACAGTGAGGCATGGGCACAGTGAGGCGTGGGCACAGTAAGGCATGCACATGGACACAGTGGGCCGGATTCAGAAAGAGATACGACGGCGTATATCCTGATACGCCGTCGTATCTCTGAGTTCCGCCGGTCGTATCTATGCGACTGATTCACAGAATCAGTTACACATAGATATCCCTAAGATCCGACACGTGTAAGTGTCTTACACCGTCGGTTCTTAGGCTGCAATTCCAGGCTGGCCGCTAGGTGGCGCTTCCGTATTTTTACGCGAGGAATATGCAAATGAGGATTTACGCCGATTCAGAAACGAACGACCGCCCGGCGCTTTTTTTTTTACGTCGTTTGCGTTCGGCTTTTTCCGGTGTATAGTTACCCCGGCTATATGAGGGGTAGCTAATGTTAAGTATGGCCGTCGTTCCCGCACCGAGTTTTGAAATTTTACGTTGTTTGCGTAAGTCGTTCGCGAATAGGGCTGTACGTAATTTACGTTCACGTCGAAAGCAATGACGTCCTTGCCACGTCATTTAGAGCAATGCACACTGGGATATTTTACGGACGGCGCATGCGCCATTCAAATAAAGCGTAAAAAACGCGGGGTCAACACAAATTTGAATAAAACACGCCCCCTACATCCCCATTTGAATGACGCGGGCTTACGCCGCAACACATACGTTACGCCGCCGTAACTAAGGGCGCAAGTTCTTTCTGAATAAAGAACTCGCGCCCAAAGTTAGAGCGGCGTAACGTATCGCCATTGTATCTGAATCCGGCCCAAGGAGGCAAAGTGAGGCATGCAGATGAACACCCTAGGCATATACTCGAGTCTATAAGTTTTCCCAGTATTTTGTGGTAAAATTAGGTGCCTCGGCTTATATTCGGGTCGGCTTATACTCGAGTATATACGGTAAGTAAGAGAAGAGATCCAGACTCCATTGTGCATTGCCTTGGGAATGGCTACAGACATTTGCAAACTTAATCAATAAAGATTTCCTTTTCTTAAGTGCCAGTTGCTAAGTGCACTAACACATATCCACCAATCAAAATCCATCTTGTACTGGCTTCAGCTGAGTGGATTCTGATTGATTCCTTGTGAGGTTCTGTATTTAGGAATTAGCACTTTAGCACTTAATAATAAAAACTTTTTATTGAATAAAGCCATAAACTTTTTTGGCAAGCAGGCACCCTCACATGCCACTCATTGGCTGTACAGTAGTCTATTCGTCCAACATACCCAAGTCAATCAATACGTTTTTACTTTTACTTTTCACTTTCCGATCCCACTAACATAATTAGGAAACTATTATATATTGCTAGTCTGCAGCAGTGCCCAGGGCCAATTCTGGGAGGCTCAGGTGCACAGTCCTTCCCTCCCTCCTTCCTTCCTCTTGAGAACCTAACTGCAATGTTCGGGGGCCGGCCACTGTAACAAAGTCCCGCCTCCTAGACCAGCTTCTGTCATAGGCGGAACACTGATACAATTTCCCGGCATTGAATCAGTGCTCCGCCTATCAAAGATGCCAAACATTGCAGAGCTAAGCTCCATGACACAGCCAGAGATCCACGCTGTGTATATTCCAGGCACAGGTGAGGCTGCAATGATGGGCATAGGTGAGGCTGCAATGATGGGCACAGGTGAGGCTGCAATGATGGGCACAGTGAGGCTGCAATGATGGGCACAGTGAGGCTGCAATGATGGGCACAGTGAGGCTGCATTTACGGGCACAGTGAGGCTGCATTTACGGGCACAGTGAGGCTGCATTTACGGGCACAGTGAGGCTGCATTTATGGGCAACGTGAGGCTGCATTTTTGGGCAAAGTGAGGCTGTATTGATGAGCACAGTAAAGCTGCAATGATGGGCACAGCAAATCTGCAATAAATGGGTACAGCAAGTCTACAATGATGGGCACAGTGAGGCTGCAATGATGGGCACCAGTGTGTCTACTCTGAAACATTATCACACATTGTGGTGTTTTTTTTTTGTCAGTATAGCATACAGGTTAAATTATTTTGTTGTTCTATATTTATTTGTGAATATATATATATATATATATATATATATATATATATATATATATATATATATATACCGTGTTTCCCCGAAAATAAGCCCGGGTCTTATATTAATTTTGGCAACAAAAAACACAGTAGGGCTTATTTTCGGGGTAGGTCTTACCATGTAATGTTCTGTCTTCTCTCCTCCTCTCCCTCCCTGCCTGTCAGGAATCCCCAGTGTGAACTGAATTAAAATGCTTGTAAAATCATATAATCCACTCAGTACAGTAGTTTATAATGTACAATGTGTGTGTTTCTGTAATATAATTGTGCCAACTACCTTCGTTATAGGGCCGCTCTGTGCTTCTGTGACCCACCGGAGCTCTCTTCCCCGCAATTATATTACAGAAAGACACACATTGTACATTATATACTACTGTAATAGATTGGATAATGGGATTTTACAAGCATTCTAAACTAGGGCTTATTTTTGGGGTAGGGCTTATATTGCAGTCCTCCTGGAAAATAATGCTAGGTCTTATTTTTGGGGTAGGTCTTACTTTTGGGGAAACACGGTGTATATATATATATATTAGGGCTGTTACTGATTAAAAATGTTGTGTTCGATTAATCGTTTTGTTTTTTTAATCGATTAATCGACTAATTTCGATTAATTAACGCACATACAGATACAACTACTTTTAGCTGATCTCCTTGCATTGCAACTCTGCATTAGTCAGTGGTAAATGTGGTATACACTATATACAATCACTCGACACTAGTTGGTTTCCACAATCCATGACTTCCCCCCCATACCGTAATATCCACATCTGCCCCCCCATACCGTAATATCCACATCTTCCCCCCCATACTGCAAGAATATACACATCTGCCCCCCATACTATAATATACACATCTGCCCCCCATGCTGTAATATACACATTTGCCCCCATGCTTTAATATACACATCTGCCTCCCATACTGCAAGAATATACACATCTGCCCCCATGTGTACATTAAAGCATGGGGGCAGATGTGTATATTACAGCATGGGGGGGCAGATGTGTATATTACAGTATGGGGGGCAGATGTGTATATTCTTGCAGTATGGGGGGGGGGATGTGGATATTAAAGCATGGGGGCAGATGTGTATATTCTTGCAGTATGGGGGCAGATGTGTATATTAAAGCATGGGGGAAGATGTGTATATTACAGCATCTGCCCCATGCTTTAATATCCACATCTGCCCCCATGCTTTAATATCCACATCTGCCCCCATACTGCAGAAATACACATACACCGGCTCATAAGTATAAATGAAGCATCTGCCCCCATACTCCAGGAATATATACATCTGCCCCCATAATGTTACCACACACAGGATGGTTGTCCACTCTTACCTGACTATACATCAGGCAGGCAGACCCGTCCACAGAGTAGCTGATGGACACGTGCAGTGCTCAAGGGAAGATGATATAGGCAGGCAGGCGGTGATGATGACGTCAGCGCGCCGCTACTCAGCTGCCGCCGGGTGGACCAAGATGGCCGCGGCTCCGGAGCTAGGCCGAAGCCGCGGCCTTTCCTATGGGCGAGACCGCGGAGCTCACTCCGCGGATCTTCCTCGATCAAATTTTTTTTAATCGATCAAAGAAATTAACGATTAATCGACCAATTAATCGTTAATTTCTGCAGCCCTAATATATATATATATATATATATATATCTACACACTTTTTTATTTTTGAGGTTGGGGGGTCTTGGGTGAGCGCCCACACTTTTTTTCCCAGGACTTGACCCCTGGTGTGCATCTTATATTGCATTTCCTAATACTAAAAGAAGTCTCTTGATTGTTGTTCTAAATCATGACATCTTAAAATTCTCTCTTTTTTTTTCAGGGCTTCTGAAAGCCAAATCAGCAACCTGTGACGAGATGATCTGCAGGTGCCGACTGCAATGAAGGGTCTGGGGGATGCCCGTGGCCGGCACCTGTCCGGAAACCTGGACTCACATTCAGACTCTTTATATGTCCAACCAGAGCGGACCCCTTATCTGATCAGCTCCACCGAGGCCTACCCTCCGGAACCTCGGTACCCCGATAATTCTTTGCACCCTGACTGCCTATACCCTCTCAACAACCAGCTTTCAAACAGTAGCACCTTTCCCCGAATTCACTTTAATTCCCATTATGAACCTCCTGAGGAGACTCCACCATATCCTACCCCCCATGCACCACCTGCCAAAATCAACCGCCTTCCTGCCAGCCTTTTGGACCAATTTGAGAAACAGTTGCCCATTCACAGAGACGGTTTTAGCACTCTACAGTTCAAACGGGGTGACCCAGAGGGAAAGGACCGCAGCGAAAGTCCCGGACGCATCCGGCACCTTGTCCACTCGGTACAAAAACTCTTTGCGAAATCCCAGTCCCTTGAGGGTGGTGGAAGGGCCAGTGTGAATGGAAAGAAGGGGTCATCCGAGGATACTAAAGGAACAAAACGGAGTAAAAGCAAAGAACGTGGCAAGGGGGATGGAAAAGGTCAAGCCCCTCCTCGAGGAGGAGGGGTCTCTGGCTGGTGGAGCTCAGACGATAACTTGGACAGTGATACGGGCAGCTACCGTAACCCGGCAGGCATGATGACCCTTGGAAGGCGCCCAGATCACGGAGCAAGACACTTTTTGAGCGGGTATAACACTATCAGCGAAAGCATGTTAAAGGCGTCCAAAAGCAATAATGACCTCAAATTCACACCCTTCCAGCCTCCATCCCTCACCCTATCCCCTCTGCCTACACCCCATGAGGTGGTCCCTCCTAACTCGACGGCCTCACTGAAGAGAGGGTCTTGGTCAACACTGACACTGAGTCACGCCAGAGAGGTGTGTCAGAAGGCATCATCAACCATAGACAAAGCATTACTGAAGTCCAAATCTTGTCACCAGGACCTCAGCTACCAGTATCTGCAGGTTGGTATTGAACACATACCAAACACACATATGCTCTATCTGGGGGGGGGGGGGGGGCTTGATGTAGCAGCGCCTGTACCTTCAAGTACAACATTAGTGTTCTCAGAGGAAGCAGTCCACTTTTGTGGCCTCCCACATAAAGCACTTGCACAGTGCACATGGTCCTCCAGTCATTGGCATACCACCACATATACATGACTGGTATGCAGGCCCGTCGCAACAGGACAGGCAAAACAAGCAACTGCTTGGGGCCCCGAGCTGGCCTGGGGCCCCAGCAGAGCGCCGCCGCTTCCTATAAATACTGAAGCCTGTAGCGTGGCCGAGCTCCTTTCCTAATTCCTCCTGCAGTCCGGCCGGGTACCGTAACCCTGTGGTACAGGAGATTCAGTTTCCTGTTCCCGGCCGGAAGTGACAGGAAGTGCACACACTCAGGGCTAACTTCCTTTCAGTCCGGTCGGGAACAGCAAACTGAATCTTCTGCAGCGTGGTATGCGGTATGCGGTCAGAAGAAGTACTAGCCCCGACGTGGGGTGGTGCGCAGCGGGGAAACAATGCGGGGAGCCGATGAGTGTGCCTGGCGGCCGCGATGTCCGCCAGGTACCCGCGATCAGCGGTGACAGCAGGGACGTGGAGCTCTGTGTGTAAACACAGAGCTCCACGTCCTGTCAGGGAGAGGAGACCGATCTGTGTCCCTTGTACATAGGGACACAGCACCGGTCACCTCCCCCAGTCAGTCCCCTCCCCCCACACAGTTAGAACACACCCAGGGAATACATTTAACCCCTTCCTCAACCCCTAGTGTTAACCCCTTCTCTGCCAGTCACATTTATACAGTAATTAGTGCATTTTTATAGCACTGTGTCACTGTGTTGTGTCAAAAGTGTCCGATATGTCCACAGTAATATCGCAGACCTGACCATCGAATCAAATCGCAGATCGCTGCCATTACTAGTGAAAAAAAAATCATAAATCTATCCCCTATTTTGTAGGCGCTAAAAACTTTTGCGCAAACCAATCAATAAACGCGTATTGCGATTTTTTTTAACAAAAATATGTAGAAGAATACGTATCGGCCTAAACCGAGGGAATTTTAATTTTTTTTTAAATTGGGATATTATTCTAACAAAAAGTAAAAAATATTGTGTTTTTTTTCAAAATTTTCTGTCTTTTTATGTTTAAAACGCAAAAAATAAAAATCGCAGAGATGATCAAATACCACCAAAAGAAAGCTCTCTTTGTGGGAAAAAAAATGATAAAAATATAATTTGGGTACAGTGTTGTATGACCGCGCAATTGTCATTCAAAATGCGTCAGCGCTGAAAGCTGAAAATTGGTCTGGGCACAAAGGGGGTTTAAGTGCCCAGTAATGAAGTGGTTAAGCTAGTGCTTTGTTGGGTCACTTACCTTTTCCTTTGATTTCCCTTCTAAATGTTTTTTTTCTTTGTCTGAATTTCTCACTTCCTGTTCCTCCTCAGTAAGCTGTTCTGGCTGACTAACCCCCAGCCAGAACGGCTCGGGTGATGGGGGCAAGCTTACTGAGGAGAAACAGGAAGTGAGAAATTCAGACAAAGAAAAAAAACATTTAGAAGGGAAATTGAAGGAAAAGGGTAAGTGAACCAACAATGCACTAGCTTAAAGGAACCTATTTAGAAAATAAAAAAACAAACCTTTACAACCCCTTTAAAATGATTGATAAACTCCGATCAGCTTAATTAGCACTCATTTCTTGGCACTTTAGACAAACGTTACTGAAAAGTAATTTAATGAATAGAGCTATAATGAGCATGCAGACTGATTGTTAATTACAGCAATGCTGTTTACTTTGCGTTATTTGAGAACTTAGGCCCCATATGAATTTGGGAAAATTTATAATGGATAATCATTTCCTACATATGATTTTGGGTTTAAAGTGATTGCAAAGTGATTTTTTTTTAATTAACCGCTTGCCGACTAGCGCACGACGATGTACATCGGCACAATGGCACGGCTGTGCAAATGGGCGTACAGGTACCTCCCCTTTAAATTGCGGCTTCGTGGGCGCAAGCATGACCGCCACGTACTCCGTGAGCGTGGCCGCGGGTCCCATGGACTCAATGTCCGCCGGGGGCCGGGGGCCTGCGATCGTGACACAGAGCTGCAGAATGGGGAGATGCCCATGTAAACAAGGCATTTCCCTGTTCTGCCTAGCAACATGACAGGGAGCTACTGCTCCCTGTCATCGGGAGAAGTGATCTCTGTCATGTTGTAGTGAGATCACCCCCCCCCCCACAGTTAGAATCCCTAGGACACACGTAACCCCTTGATCGCCCCCTAGTGTTTAACCACTTTCCTGCCAGTTTCATTTACACAGTAATCAGTGCATTTTTATAGCACTGATTGATGTATAAATAACAATGGTCCCAAAATAGTGTCAAAAGTGTCTGATATGTCCACCATAATGTCGCAATTACAATAAAAATAATGCAGATCACCGCCATTACTAATAAAAATAAATAAATAAATAAAAATGCCATAAAACTATCCCCTACTTTGCAGAGGCTATAACTTTTGCGCAAACCAATCAATATACGCTTATTGTGATTTTTTTGTTTTTAGACCAAAAATATGTAGACAAATACATATCGACCTAAACTGAGAAAGAAATATTTTTTTTTTTATATATATATATATTTTTTGGAGATATTTTTTATAGCAAAAAGTAAAAAATATTGTGTTTTTTTTCAAACTTATCCCTCTTCTTTTGTTTATAGCACAAAAAAAAAAAAACCCACAGAGGTGATAAAATACCACCAAAAGAAAGCTCTATTTGTGGGGAAAAAAGGACGTAAATTTTGTTTGGGTGCAACGTCGCACGATCGCGCAATTGTCAGTTAAATTGACGCAGTGCCGAATCGTAAAAAGTGCGCTGGTCAGGAAGGGGGTAAATTCTTCCGGGGTTGAAGTGGTTAAAATAACAGACATGTTATACTTACCTGCTCTGTGCAATGGTTTTCAGCTACCCCCCTGTCCCCTGCCGAGTGTTTCCATAGAAAGACGCTATGGGGACAACCCCATGTGGGCCTCGCTCCTGACACAGAAAGCGGGGCTCGGCCCAACCACCTGCTTCCTTGTCATATGATTTGACTGACAGGAGTGGGAGCCAATGGCTTCCACTGCTATCAATCTTTCCTATGAGGAAGGACAGAGCCGGGAGAGTCACTCCTCTCATGCACATCGCTGGATTGAGATCGGGTTCAGGTAAGTATACGGGGGGGGGGGGGGCTGGGGGGGGATACTCTGCAATAGAAGTAACAAAAATCTTAACCACTTGCAGACAGCCCACCCTAGATGTACTGCGGCAGGGCAGCTTTGTGCCAGATTCCGTACCTAGTATGTGATCTAACAGCTCCAGGTCTGGGGTACACACGTGCACTGCTGGCGGCCCGCGCCCGCTGTGATTTCACAGCGGTAGCTGATCGGCGGGTATCTGCCAGCACCCTGCCGATCCTTCAGTATAAAGGAGAATGCCGGTCTGCCTGTGTAAACAAAGCAGATCGCTGTTCTCTCAGTACTAAAGGCAGGTCTCTACAAAGCAGGGGCACTGATCCATGCCTTCCCCTAGTACAAGCACCTCCCCCACAGTAAGAAAACACCAGCTAGGCACACATTTAACCCTTTTATCCCCCTGATGTTATCCCCTTCTCAGTCAGTGTCATTAGTTCAGTGACAGTGCATATATTTTTTTTAGCACGGATCACTGTATTAGTGTGGCTGGTCCTCAAAAAGTGTAAAAAGTGTCAGTTAGGGTTTTGTCAATATATATATACAGTATATATATATGGCAGTAGGGCAATGGACAGTGTCAGTAGAACAGTTGATGCTGTCAGTGGGCAGGGACTGTTGTCAGTAGTTTATTTTTATTATTTTTTTATTATTACTTTTTACAACAACAAAAAATGTTTTTATTATTTTTTACAATTTTATTTCCAATTATTTATTATTATTCTCTTTTACAATTTTTTTAGGAGCACCATTGGGGGGCTTTGGTGAGATATCAGGGGCCTAAACATACCCCTGATATCTCATTTTTTAGACAGAGAAAGGGGCTGAGGACAGAGATTTCAGAGTCCCTTTCTCTGCAGCCAAGCAGCAGGGGGAATCTGTGGAGCACAGGGTGATTAGGGTGTGCCTGGGCACACCTGGCACACCCTGTGCGCACACCTATGGTCCATATGTATTCTAATATGAATCTTGGGGTCCTTTTGTTTATATTTTGTATGGCATAACTCCTGCACTTTGCATCTGCGTAAGAGTTTCCAGTAATAAAGACCGGTCACTGCTGCTCTTTCTTCTTGTCCAGGGTGACTGGTCTTGGGTCCACCCTCCCTGTAGCTTCCTGCAGGCAGCATGTAGTGGGTGGGGCTATTAGGTACCTCCCACAGCTCTGCTTTTCCCATAGGTTATGTGCTGTGTATTTGGTGCACAGTAAGGTGGATTTCTATTATTTGACTATTGAGGGAAAATTACAATTGAACGTTTTTGTGCCCAACTGTAAAAGGAGTCGGAGAATAACGAATTTTTTTTTTAAACAGGCACTGTGGTTGTTATGCTCATCTTTCCTTCACTAGACATCAAGCTGCTGACTTAGAACCAATAGGGAGGTCAGGAGTTTAGGGCCAGATTCACAGCCGAGATACGACGGAGTATCTCATATACTCCGTCGTATCTCTCAGAGTATCTATGCGACTGATTCATAGAATCAGTTACGCATAGATAGCCCTTAGATCCGACAGGTGTAATTGTTTTACACTGTCGGATCTTAGGATGCAGTACCGCGGCCGCCGCTGGGGGGAGTTTGCGTCGTAAACCAGCGTCGGGTATGCAAATTAGGAGTTACGGCGATCAACAAAATTTTTTTGCATTCGCTACGTCGCTGCTAGTTTAGTTTCCCGTCGCAAAGTTAGTCGTCGTTTTAGGTGCCCTAACTTTACACAGCACACGTATGTGCTGTATAAAGTATGGCCGTCGTTCCCGCGTCGAAATGTAAACATTTTTCCTTCTTGCGTAAGACGTCCGAGAATACGGAAGTACGCTACGCACGTCGCCGTTCGAAAAAATGACGTCGCTTCGCGCAAAGCACGGCGGGAAATTCAAAAGGGAGCATGCGCAGTAGGTCCGGCGCTGGAGCGCGCCTAATTTAAATGGCACACGCCCCTTTGAATTACGCGGGCTTACGCCGGAGGCCGCCGGCGGAAGTTTTCTCGCAAGTGCTTTGTGAATCAGGCACTTGCGATGAAAACTTGCGGCGGTGTAATGTATCTACGATATGTTACGCCGCCGCGATTCTACGTGAATCTGGCCCTTAGACTTCAAAGGCCACAAACGTTTTCTAAACTAGTGGCTCGCTAAGTAGCAAAACAAGAATCGGGTTGACAGCTCCAGAGTGTGTGCCTTTAAAGACAAATCACTATGGTAGCTGGATCTTTTTTTATGGCAGATCCCTTTAAGATAGCGGTGATTCATAAATTAATTGATTCAGTCCAGTGTTGTGCTATAAATGGTTGATGAACTTAGAACATATATAAATGTGCATATGCCTGCTGGTGTTGTTTTTATTATATTAGGGAGGTTGGAACATGTATATGTATTTTGATGAGTTTTGCTTACAGGTATTTAAATATTTGGGTAAATATATGTACTAAAATATTTAGGGGGAAAATATATATACAGTATACAATATA
Source organism: Rana temporaria (assembly GCF_905171775.1). NCBI lineage: Eukaryota > Metazoa > Chordata > Amphibia > Anura > Ranidae > Rana > Rana temporaria. The sequence goes on from NC_053500.1 coordinate 124,213,321, forward strand.
TATATATATATATATATATATATATATATAGATAGATAGATAGATAGATAGATAGATAGATAGATAGATAGATAGATAGATATAGATCTATCTATCTATCTACACACACACACACACACACATATATATATAAATATATATATATATATATATATATATATATATATATATATATATATATATATATATGTATATATCTACTGTATATATATCTATATATACTGTATTTATTGACATATAAAACTTACTTTTTTACCCCGAAAAATAGAGGGTAAACTGTACCTGCGTGTTATACGCAAGGGGGCTGTGGGAAGTTTTTTCCTGAAACATCCCTCTTAAATCTAGGGTGCGTGTTATAGGCCGATAAATACGGTATATATCTTTATGTAGCACTACCCCCGGAGGAGCTGCTGGTTTGTTTTAGGTGGCATGCATAGGCGTGCGCACAGCGTGTGCTAGGTGTGCCTGGGCACACCCTAATCACCCTGTGTGGTGCAGATTGCATCAAAATATACTGCGTTAAACATGCAGTAACGCACAGAAAAATACAGCATTAAATGGCACATAACACACCGAAATATACAACGTTAAACGTGCACTAATGCACAGAAATATGCTGCATTAAACGTGCAGTAACTGGAATATACTGCTTTAAACATGCAGTAATGCACAGAAATAGACCCCTGATATTTCACCAAAGCTCCCTAATGGGGCTCCTAAAATAAAATAAATATATAATAAAAAATAAAAAACGACTAACACTGTCCACTGCCCTACTGACACCAATCTCTGCCCTACTGACACCGTCCACCGCTCTGCTGACACCATCAGTATACTGTATATACACATGCAAATATGTTTGAGCTTTGGGGTGCACACCCTAATGCAATAGGCTGCGCACACCTATGGTGGCATGTTACCTCGTGGCTCTTCCGCCATCCTAGGGTAGGGTGACCAGATATCCCCAGTTTCAGGGGACAGTCCCCTGATTGAGGACACTGTCCCCAGACCAAGTCTGTCCCTGGTTTTGTCCCCAGATTGGATTTAATAGGGGGCAGGGGCAATTTCAAAGACAGTCAGTGCAGAATTAAAATTAAAAAATTAGAATTACACCCCCCCCCCCCCCCACTCAGCCGTGCCTACTAGCTTAGGGGGTTGTATTTTTTCCCATTATCTGTGCCCCTTTCTGATGATCATGTGCTGGTCGGAGCGGAGGGAATATTTCTTCAGTTTCGAGCGCATGCCCATTCAGCTTCGCTCGCAGGTTCTTCTGCCTTGGCTCAAATCCTGGCCAGCCATCGATTGGCAGATCAGATTGGATGAAAACGGTCCCTTTCCATCCGATTTCCCCATAAAGGAGAGCGGGACTGTGTCCGTGTCCTCTCTGCACAGGACCTGTCATCCACCTGCTCAGTGGGGATCAGTAGAGAGATTCCCCGCTGAACAAGCAGAATCCGTTGCATGGAGGCAGTGCCCGAGTGCCCAAATGGTCAGTCCGCCACTGGTGGTGAAGCATTTACAGGGTTAAATCAGGCAGTGAGGTGGCGACTCCTCGCTGTCTTTCAAATGCCCTCTGAAAAGCATTCCGAACGCGGATCACTCTTCAGAAGGCTAGCGTGTGTGAACGAGCCCAAAGAGTAAACTTGACAAAACCAGCTTTTGACACAATATTCAGCTTCAGTCTAGAAATTTTGCCCACGGTACTTTTATTCCTGTTTCTGGATGTCCTCAGTCTAATGGACAACATCATTCAACCCACTTCCTCTGAGCCCAGGTCGTCCTGGGCCTGAACCAGTCTGTGGCTGAGCAATGAAAGAAGCAGCACAGTGATGTGCTCATCTCCCTGACACTCTGCTTCTTCCTCCTATCAGCATGCTTCTTGTCAGCATGTGAACTGATTGGCTCCTTGTGCTGCTTTCTCCTCTCACACTCCAGCCCTGCTGTACAAGAGGCCAAATTCAGATACTTTTACGGCGTGCGCCTAAAAAATGCGTTTATTGATTACAGAACCACACTATTTTATTTTTTGCCACTTGTCCTGTTCAGGAATTTGTATAACTCGGCTCCTGTTTTAGTTTAGTTGCTGATCGGTCTATGTGTATTTTAACCATATATGTCCTTTTACAGGTACCAAGCGGGGAGTGGGCTGGAGGCCCAATGAAGGGTGAGGACATCCCATGCCGGCGAATGCGCAGTGGAAGCTACATTAAAGCTATGGGGGACGCGGACAGCGAGGACTCAGAAGGAAGCCCACAACCATCCCCAAAAACTGCAGCTAGGAGGCAGAGCTACCTCAAGGCCACACAGCAGTCGCTGAGCGAGAGCACCACGCAGAGGTAACCAAACCACTGACACTATGACCTCAGATATTTTATATAGTGTAGAAGGCGGCTAATGGGTTATAGATGCAGGTTTGCTTGAATAATTAGCACCACCCTGTGGCAGACATGTGGAAGTACAGAGCTGTCCAAGCAAAGGTACTCAGGCCCGGATTCTCGTACGAGTTACGCCGGCGTATCTCCAGATACGTCGTCGTAACTCTGAGTCCGAGCCGTCGTATATATGCGCCTGATTCTTAGAATCAGTTGCGCATAGATTTGTATTAGATCTGACCGGCGTAAGTCTCTTACGCCGTCGGATCTTAACTGCATATTTACGCTGACCGCTAGGGGCGTGTACGCTGATTTACGCATAGAAATATGTAAATCAGCTAGATACGCGAATTCACGAACGTACGCCCGGCCGACGCAGTACAGATACGCCGTTTACGTTAGGCTTTTCCCGGCGTAATGTTACCCCTGCTATATGAGCCGTACATGCCGCGTAACAATGTTAAGTATGGACGTCGTTCCCGCGTCGAATTTTGAAAATTTTACGTCGTTCGCGTATATCGTCCGCGAATAGGGCTGGGCGTCATTTACGTTCACGTGAAAGCATTGGCTTCTTGCGGGTTAATTTGGAGCATGCGCACTGGGATACTTTTACGGACGGGGCATGCGCCGTTCGTAAAAAGCGTCACTTACGTGGGGTCACATTAAATTTCAATAACACACGCCCACGTCTACCACATTTGAATTAGGCGGGCTTACGCCGGCCTATTTACGCTACGCCGCCGCAACTTTGATTTGAGAATACGGCACTTGCCTGTCAAAGTTGCGGAGGCGTAGCGTAAATAGGATGCGTTACGCCCGCACAAAGATACGCGCTTCTACGTGAATCCAGGCCTTTTAGTCTATGGTACCATAGGAATATCCATATTACGTGTTTGCAAGTCTGAGGTTTCCTATTACCTTATATAATATACCGGTAGCTATATTTATACACCGTATACTGGATTATTTTCCTATCTTCACTATGTTGGGATGTTTCCCCAGAAGTCTGGACCGTGTGGACTCCATGGATATCCTGTCTCCCCCAAAGTTCTCCAGTTGGGAAGAAGATTACAATCAGCTAACGGAGAGTGTAACAGAAGAGAGCAGCATTTGCCAGGTGAGAGGAGTGAGATATTAATGAATTTTTTTTTTTGTAGTCTGTGTCCCCATTGGAGAGACTGCAATGGGAAGTCTCTTAAAGCGGGGTTCCAACCACAATTAGCATTATTTAAATGTATGTCCTTTCATCCTGCGTTTTTATAATATAAATCCGGTCACTTACTATTTTACAATCCGCCGCCGATCCGCATAGTTATTCAAAAAAGATAGGCCCGGATTCAGAAAGAATCGCGTATCTTTAGGCGGGCGTAGCGCATCTCATATACGCTACGCCGCCGTAACTTAGAGAGGCGAGTACCGTATTCGGAAAGAACTTGCGCCCTAAGTTACGGCGGCGTAGCGTAAATGGGCCGGCGTAAGCCCGCGTAATTCAAATGATCAAGGCAGTGGGCGTGTTGTATTGAAATGAGCCGTGACCCCATGTAAATGAGGTGCCGATCGAACGGCGCATTTGCGCGCATGCTCAGAGTCACGTCGCAAATACTCCCTAGGATACGCCGGCTCAATGCTTTGTCGACGTGAACGTAACATACGCCCAGCCCCATTCACGTACGACTTGCGCAAACGACGTAAAATACGACGCTGTTCCGATGTTTCCGACATCCATACCTTAACATGACTTAACCCTGCTTTATGAGGGGTAAACTTACGCCGGACCGACACCTTACATAAACGGCGTAACTAAATCCGACGGGCGCAAGTACGTTCGTGAATCGGCGTATCTAGCTCATTTGCATATTATACGCGTAAATCTACGGAAGCGCCACCTAGCGGCCAGCGTTAATATGCACCCAAGATACGACAGCGTAAGAGACTTACGTCAGTGGTATCTTGGACAAATTCTGGCGTATCTGATTCTTTGAATCAGGCGCCAAGATACGACGCCTCACATTCAGACTTACGACGGCGTATCTGGAGATACGCCGTCGTAAGTTGTTTCTGAATCCGGGCCATAGTTTATAAAACTATGTCCACACCGTTGTCATTTTGCTTATGGGCATTGTGAAGCCCACAAGCACTTACATCCTGAAAGTCTTGGATGGGGAGTTATAATGAGGTAGCGCACTGCATCCTGGGAAATGATGACACACATTTCCCAGGAGCATTATCGTGCTGAGGAGCCGAGGGAGATGATGTCAGAATCCTAGGTGATTGCGAAGGCAGATTTCATGGGACCGCATAGCAACAGGCATTTCCAGTGAAGATGCTCTCTTATCCCTCACAGGCATGGAGGCTAAGCCTAATGGGAACTGTAGTTCCCATTAGGCCGTGATGAAGCAAGAATGAATGTGCACCGCAAACCAGGAAGTCAGTGAGAATAACGATTCAGGAGTGCTGGAGGTGAATAAAACAGCTCGATTTCAACAGATATCAAACTAGTTATAATGAAAAACATTACTTTTTACTTTATCAGCTACTGTCAGACTTTAATTTAAGAGGAAAATATTTTTGTCTTTACAACCCCTTTAATGCATCCTATGCATTAAGGTGAAAAAACATCCAACAATACCGCCCCCCCCCCCCCCCGACCCTTTGAAAGTCCTGCGCTCGCCCCCGTCATCCTCCTCGTTTCGTTGATTGGCTACACTGGATGGGTTGAAACAGCGCAGCCAAAGGTTTGCGCGGCTGTCAATCACATCCAATGGGGGCGGGGCAGAGTCATACAGTGAGTGGCAATAGCCGCCGGCTGTATCACGGGAGCGGGCCCGCAGGAACTCAACACTATGCTCGCATGAAGGTGTTGAGTTCTTGCATGGAGGAGCCGAGACAGCTGCCGAGGGACCCCAGAAGACAGGGTTCGGGGCCACTCTGTGCAAAACGAGCTGCACAGTGGAGGTAAGTATAACATGTTTTTTTTTTTATTTACTTTACAACCCCTTTAAATACTAAATGTTTTTTTTTTATGTCTGTCCAATTAGGATAATGAACCACGCTGCATCCTACAGTACCAAACAGACGAATCAGATGACCAGAGGGAAAGGTACCAGTTATGCCAGGTGACAGAAGAGCAAAGAGATCGGTATACTTTGTGTCAAGTTCCTGAAGAGCCAATGGAAAGATACTCGTTATCACAAGTTCCAGAGGAGCCTTGTGAGAGATTCCAACTTTGCCCAGTTGTAGAGGAAGAGAGAGAACGATATCCATTGTGCCAGGTGCCCGAGGAGCCAAGGGAAAGGTACCCTTTGTGCCAGTTACCTGAGGAGGAATCAGAAGAGTACCCCCTGTCTCAGGACCTTGAGGAGCAGAGTGTGCGGTATCCACTGACGATAGAAGACAAGAGAGAGCGTTACCCTCTGGTTCAGGCCGTATTTGGAGATCCTGAATCAACCCAGACTGAGCCTTTCGACCTTCATCTTCCCAATTTCTTCCGCTCACGCAGTCACAGCTACCTCCGTGCCATACAGGCTGGCTGCTCCCAGGACGACGACACCATATCCCTGCAGTCCATGTCACCCCCATTCCCTATCATCAGCCGGACCCTTCCCAGACACATTGGTGAGTTAAACCCTGAAGTGATGTTTGAAAACTGTTTTCTTGAACTGGACAATGTCTTCATAAATTGTCATAAATCCCAAATACACCATGGGTACATACCTCCCAACTGTCCCTGATTCCGAGGGATTGTCCCTGATTTGGAGCAATGTCCCTCTTTCCTCCTCATTTGTCCCTCATTTTGGTCTGATCTATATAGATATATATATATAGGCCTGGATTCACATACATTGGCGAATATTTATGCCGGCGTAGCGTATCGAATATAGGCTACGCCGACGCAGCGCAGAGAGGCAAGCACAGTATTCACCAAGCACTTTCTCCCACTGGCTCTCAAATCTGCGCTGGGTTTCCTCGGCGTATTCCGGCGTAGGTGGAAGTGGGCGTGAGCCATGCTAATGAGGCGTGACCCCATGCAAATGATGGGCCAAGCGCCATAGAAGTACTTAAAACGAACAGCTCATGCGCCGTCCCGCGGCCGCATCCCAGTGCGCATGCTCAGAATCACGTCGAAACAACTGCCAAAGACCAGGCCACTTTTTGCGATTCGGCACTGCGTCGTTTTTCTAGACCCTAAAAAACGTCATTTTTTAAAACCCGAAAAACGGTCGTGTGTACGCGGCATTAGGCTATACTAACTGCGCCACAAACGACAGTCATAACTGCACATGCCAGACACACACCCGGGGAAAATTAGCAGATTTTAAAATTAAACCTTTCATTCTATCGTTTTCAACACCTAGAATACAGAAATAGAATTAAATTGATAGTACTCAGCAGCCAACGCAGTAAACGTGTGAAAAATCGGTGCTATACTTATACCTCACCCGTAATTACAGCTACACACCTACAATTAAAAAAACGAAAATAACCCTGTCACAGAGAATTAAAACCTAAGCACATAAAGGAATACATTATCAGAGGTCACCTTCAGTGAATAGCACATGTCAAAACGATCAGTAGATTTTATATATATAGAGAGAGAGAATATCTCACAAAAATAAGTACACCCCTCACATTTGTGTAAATATTTTATTCTATCTTTTCATGTGACAACACTGAAGAAATGACACTTTGCTACAATGTAAAGTAGTGAGTGTACAGCTTGTCTAACAGTGTAAATTAGCTGTCCCCTCAAAATAACACAACACACAGCTATTAATGTCTAAATCGCTGGCAACAAATAAGTAACCACTTACGGCAATTATCTTTTTAGCTAATCAAAATTATTTTATTAACAATGAATCATTCACAAACAGATCAAGTATAGAAAGAGTTAAAACATACATATAACACAAAAATGACATAAAACTATGATGTGAACAGAAGGTTGACCCCAAATGGACAGCAGTGAGCCCCTGTGCTGCCGGCCGAGGCGATCGGGTCCTGTGGCCTCTATGGTAGACCTGCACGATTCTGGCTAAAATGAGAATCACAATTTTTTTGTTTAGAGGATAGGGGCAGCACAGTGGTGTAGTGGTTAGCACTTTCACCTAGCAGCAAAAGGGTCGATGGTTCGAATCCCGACCACGACACCATCTGCTTGGAGTTTGCATGTTCTCCCTGTGTCTGTGTGGGTTTCCTCCAGTTTCCTCCCACACTCCAAAGACATGCTGGTAGGTTAATAGGATCTTGGCCAAATTGGCCCAGTATATATGTGTGTCCCAAGCATGTCAAGATCCTACGGGGTAAAATGACCGCACCAGCCAGGAAGACACTGGCTGCAAAAAGCACCTAGAGGCGATTCAGTTCGCATGTGTAGCGCTATACAAGTCATTCATTCATAGATCATGATTCTCACGGCGTAACATCATATTTCACATTAAAACAAAAAAAAAATTGGGATAACTTTACTATTTCGTTTTTTTTTTTTTTTTTTTTTTATTAATTGAAGTGTATTTTTTCCCAAAAATTTGTGTTTGAAGGACCACTGGGCAAATACAGTGTGACATAACATAGTGCAGCAATTGCCATTTTTTTCCTTAGGGTCTCTGCTGAAATATATAATGTTTGGGGGTTCCAAGGGGGGTTAAATCGAGATTTTTTAACGATTATTGTGCAGCTCTACTCTGTGGTATAGAGCCGAGTCACCTGGCTCCATACCATAGCAGGGCGGAAGCAGCGTCAAAATGTCACTTCTGCCCATAGCTCTTAAAGGAACTTTTTTTTTTTTTTAAATGACATTTTTTTTTATTATTGCATTTCAGTGTAAATATGAGATCTGAGGTATTTCTGACTCCCAGATCTCATATTTAAGAGGTCCTGTTTTTCTATTACAAGGAATGTTTACATTCCTTGTAATAGGAATAAAACTGACACAAAAAGTGGCCCCTTTTTGCGATTCGGCACTGCGTCGCTTTAACTGACAATTGCGCGGTCGTGCGACGTGGCTCCCAAACAAAATTGGCGTCCTTTTTTCCCCACAAGTAGAGCTTTCTTTTGGTGGTATTTGATCACCTCTGCGGTTTTTATTTTTTGCGCTATAAACAAAAATTCAGCGCCAATTTTAAAAAAAATGCAATATTTTTTACTTTTTGCTATAATAAATATCCCCCAAAAAATATATATTAAAAATATATTTTTTTCCTCAGTTTAGGCCCATACGTATTCTTCTACCTATTTTTGGTAAAGAAAAATCACAATAAGCATTTATCGGTTGGTTTGCGCAAAATTTATAGCGTTTACAAAATAGGGGATAGTTTTATTGCATTTTCATAAAAAAAAAATGTTTTACTACTAATGGCGGCGATCAGCGATTTGCGACATTATGGCGGACACTTAGGACAATTTTGACATATTTTTGGGACCATTGTCATTTTCACAGCAAAAAATGCTATAAAAATGCATTGTTTACTGTGAAAATGACAATTGCAGTTTGGGAGTTAACCACAGGGGGCGCTGATGGGGTTATGTGTGACCTGAAGTGTGTTTACAACTGTAGGACCTCTACGGTTTAGCAGATATTTACAATAGAGCCATGTTCCAATATCTACAGCGCAGGCACACTTTAGAAATGGTGATCGTGCCGTTTCTAAAGGGGGTCATGCCAAGACTGGCGGCTCCCACGCGCAGAGCCGGATTTGGCATCCCCGGAGGGAAGAGGGGTGAAGATGGACGCTCGCTGCTAGTGGGGACAGCGGTGACATCGCAGGCTTCGATTTTAGGTAAGTGACACATAATGGGCTACTATGCGCGACCCGGTCCGAAGCTTTGTGACCGTGACCGTGGGACCCGCGAACCTGATCGCCGCTGGAGTCCTGCGATCAGTTCCCGGAGCTGAAGAACAGGGAGAGCTGTATGTAAACACAGCTTCCCCGTTCTTCACTGTGGCGCCGTCATTGATCGTGTGTTCCCTTTTATAGGGAAACACAATCAATGGCGTTACACACCTACAGCCACACCCCCCTACAGTTAGAAACACAAATAAAGTCACACTTAACTCCTTCAGCGCCCCCTTGTGGTTAACTCCCAAACTGCAATTGTAATTTTCACAGTAAACAATGCATTTTTAATGCATTTTTTGTTGTGAAAATGACAATGGTCCCAAAAATGTGTCAATATTGTCCGGAGTGTCCGCCATAATGTCGCAGTCACGAAAAAAATCGCTGATCGCCGCCATTAGTAGTAAAAAAAAAAAAATTTAATATGCAATAAAACTATCCCCTATTTTGTAAATGCTATAAATTTTGCGCAAACCAATCGATAAACGCTTATTGCGATTTTTTTTACCAAAAAAAGGTAGAAGAATACGTATCGGCCTAAACTGAGGAAAAACAATTTTTTTTATATATATTTTTGGGGGATATTTATTATAACAAAAAGTAAAAAATATAGATTTTTTTTCAAAATTGTCGCTCTATTTTTGTTTATAGTGCAAAAAATAAAACCGCAGAGGTGATCAAATACCACCAAAAGAAAGCTCTATTTGAAGGAAAAAAAGGACGCCAATTTTGTTTGGGAGCCACGTCGCACGACCGCGCAATTGTCAGTTAAAGCGACGCAGTGCCGAATCGCAAAAACTGGCCAGGGCCTAAAGGTCCGGGTCTTAAGTGGTTAATATTGAATGAGGCAAGCCTTCGCACTAGAGGCAAAGAACTAAAGCAGGTTGTATAGTCAGATTGTCTGGTGTTTGATGAATTGGACCCCTACTTTACTTTTATATTCCATATAGTACTTACACCATACTTATGGTGTCAGGATAGTGCCACTGTTGTGAGATCTGGGACACTAGACTAGATAGGAGACATTGGTCGGGTGCCCAACTACCCAGGGCTAGTGTCACCATTGTCAGCCAGAAAAGAACCCCCGAGAAAGTATTGGTTCACCAGTTGGCTAATGTAAAGTTTCCCACTAATCTGTAAATGAGCAGATTATCCTTGCAAGATGCAAGATGCTCCTGTCCGCCACCAGAGGGCCTGGAAGACAGGGGATGGGCTTTATATTGGGCCAAATGAGCAGCCAGTTTCTCAAAAAAAGCGCCCTTTAGACCGGATTCAAGCCTCATACACGCGATCGGTATACTCGGCAAGAGCCAGCAAGAAAACTGCTGGCAGAGCTTTCATCCTGAGAATATCGTGCGTGTGTACGAGGCTTTCAGTTTTCTCGACAAGAAAACTGCCCAGAATCTAGACAAGGGGCCATATTCTCGTATAATTCCGGCGGGCGGCGCGTAAGCCATTTACACTCCGCCGCCCCAACCTACAGGAGCAAGTGCTGTATTCCCCAAACACTTGCTCCGTAGTTTGGGGCGGCGGAGTGTATTTGGCCCGGCGTATCCCCGCGTATCTCCAAGGGGGCGGCTTCTATTTAAATTAAGCGCGCCCCCGATTCTAACGAACTGCGCATGCGCCGGGCTTAAAATAGCCCAGTGCGCATGCTCCAGTTCTCGGAGTAAAACATCAATGACGCCGACGTGTGCGTCATTGACGTAAAGTCGTATTCAAGAACGACTTAGTAAAACGACGTACCCGACGGGGAAACACGACGCGGACCCGACGCAATACTTAACATGGCCGTAACTGGCGTAAGGTTACCCTTCATATAGCAGGGGTAACCTTACGCCTACGCAAACGACGTTAGCGACGGTTACGCGACGCGAATTCGTTCGGGAATCGGCGTATTAGGCTCATTTGCATAAACAAATGAGACCTGAACGTAAACGCCACCTAGCGGCCGGCGGAGTAATTACATTTAAGATCCGACAGTGTAAGTGACTTACACATGTCGGATCTTCAGTGTATCTATGCGAAAATGATTCTAGGGCCAAAAAAGAGAGATACGATGGAGTATCCTGAGATACTCCATCGTAACTTTACTCAAAGAAAAATAGAGAACATGTTCTCTATTTTCTCGTCGTGAGATTCTCAGCAGTTTTCCTGCCAAGAAACCCGAGAGTGTGTATACTTACTTACCTGCAGGGCCGATCCGCCCTATAGGCTCACTATGCAAGCCGCTTAGGGCCCCCGCAAAGCATGCGGTGGGCCCCCCAAATTACCAGAGGCCCCGTCTGGTGAGAAGTCATTTTCGGCCCCTCACCCCGCTCCTCAACTCGCTGGCTGCATGGGAGAAGAGGTAAGAAGTCAGCACCCCCCGCTTCTCACTTTAATGTAAGATGTAATTTCCGACAGCAGAACCCCCCCCCCCCCCCCCCCCCACTTCTCAACTTTAATGGGCCATGTCATTTTGCTTAGGGCCCCAGGGAGGTCAGGATCGGCACTGCTTACCTGTCACTGTGGAAACCCGCGCATGCTCGAAATGACTTTGACGCCTGCGCGGTAGATTCCTAGGCATAGGTCGGGTTCAGCAAGATGGCGGTGATGGCATCGAATGTGACGAGCGCATCCTCGTCGTACGTGATGACTTCACGCATTCTTGCCATTCAAGAGAACCGCGGTTCTTTTGAAAGAAGAGTCTGTACACTCGGGCGGCAAGAGATTCTTGACAAAAATCTCGTCAGGAAAAACAATGGGCCAGATTCACGTAGAATTCCGGCGGCGTAACGTATCGCATTTACGTTACACCGCCGCAAGTTTTATGGGCAAGTGCTTGATTCACAAAGCACTTGCCTGTAAACTTGCGGCGGCGGAGCGTAAATCCGTTCAGCGCAAGCCTGCCTAATTCAAATGGGGCGTGTATCATTTAAATTAGGCGCGTTCCCGCGCCGAACGTACTGCGCATGCTCCGTTTTGAAATTTCCCTCCGTGCTTTGCGCAAAATGACGTTGCACCGTCGTCATTTTTTTTTACTTTGACGTGAGTTACATCCTTTCCTATTCACGGACGACTTACGCAAAAAAAAATTGAAATTCGACGCGGGAAGGACGGCCATACTTTAACATGGCAAGTCTAAAGATAGGCCACGAAATACCAGCTAACTATACGCCGGGAAAAGCCGACTAGCGACGACGTAAGAGAATTTGACGGCCGCTTGTACCTTCGTGAATCGCCGTAAACAGCTAATTAGCATACCCAATGCGGAAAACGACGCAAACTTCACCCAGCGGGGGCCGAAGTATTACACCTACGATCCGAAGGCGTACAAAGCCGTACGCCTGTCGGGTCGAAGCCAGAAGCCGTCGTATCTTGGTTTGAGGATTCAAAATAAAGATACGAAGCGGCAAATTTTAAAGTACGCCGGAGTATCAGCAGATACTCCGGCGTACTTCTTCTCTGAATCTGGCCCAATGTTTTTTTTTCCTGACGATATTCTTGCCCGTGTGTACAGGGCTTCACACCTATGCATTTTTAGTGCTTTTTGCATTTTGTAGATTTGCACTACGGAACATTTAACATGGTTTCCTATGGAACACGTTCTGTAGTACAAATTCTGCATAATGCAAAAAGCACTAAAAATGCCTAGGTGTGAATCCAGCCTAATGCCGCGTACACACGGTCGGAATTTCCGACAACAAATGTTCGATGTGAGCTTGTTGTCGGAAATAACGACCGTGTGTAGGCTCCATCGGAAATTTGCTGTCGGAAATTTCCGACAAATGTTTGAGAGCTGGTTCTCAATTTTTCCGACAATAAAAGTTCTTGTCGGAAATTCCGATCGTCTGAAGCCAATTCCGACGCACAAAAATCCTACGCATGCTCAAAATCGATTCGACGCATGCTCGGAATCATTGAACTTAATTTGTCTCGGCTCGTTGTAGTGTTGTACGTCACCGCGTTCTTGACAGTCGGAATTTTATGGGACCGTGTGTATGCAACACAAGTTTGAGCCCAAATTCCGTCTGAAATCCACGTTTTTCATGTCGGAATTTCCAATCGTGTGTACGGGGCATTAGAGTTGTATGAGAGCATTTTGCTCAACAACCAGAAATAGGTTAACACAGGGCTGTCAGGGTGCAGGTTGTGCTGCTAGTAGGGTGATCAGTAATATAGGCAACGCTGTATCCTGGGCAAGGCCCAGGCCTAGGGCAGCACTTTGCAGGGGGGCAGCACGGAAAGAGTCCCCCCTGGCTTGTACTACACTGTTAATGTGGCGCCAGTCTTATGGGGCGGACTGGGCTGAGAGGAAAATTAGTCTAGCGCCCCCATAAAGCGACCGCACTGCTTCTGGTATGTGGGTGGCCGGCATTCCGCAACTGTGGGAGGGGGTGGCTCCGCTTCTAATTTTGACTGTCCCATCATCCTGGCTAGAGTAAGGGAGGGTTATAGCCCCTGTCAGTTTATTTTTTACCATCCCTGTCCCATTGCAGAGATTTCCCTTCACTTCCTGCCCAATAGCCAAACAGGAAGTGAGAGGAAATCTATGCAAATTAAAGGAATCCATTGCCCCCCAAGCCCTCAGAACTAGTGTCCCCACTGGAAAATTTCAGGGCGGGTCTTAACCACTTAAGGACCGCCTCCTGCAGATATACGTTGGCAGAATGGCACGGCTGGGCACAAGCACGTACCTGTACGTCCTCTTTAAGTGCCCAGCCGTGGGTCACGGGCACGCGCCCGGACCCGGTCCGAAGCTCTGTGACCGCGGCCGCGGGCCCCGTGGACCCGATTGCCGCCGGAGTCCCGCGATCAGTCCCCGGAGCTAAAGAACGGGGAGAGCTGTGTGGCAGCTTCATTGATCGTGTGTTCCCTGATATAGGGAAACACGATCAATGACGTCACACGTCCAGCCCCGCCCCCCTACAGTTAAAAACACATATGAGGTCACACATAACCCCTACAGCGCCCCCTAGTGGTTAACTCCCAAACTGCAATTGTCATTTTCACAGTAATCAGTGCATTTTTATAGCATTTTTTGCTGTGAAAATGACAATGGTCCCAAAAATGTGTCAAAATTATCCGATGTGTCCGCCATAATGTCGCAGTCACGAAAAAAATCGCTGATCGCCGCCATTAGTAGTAAAAAAAAAAAAATTATAAAAATGCAATAAAACTATCTCCTATTTTGTAAACGCTATAAATTTTGCGCAAACCAATCGATAAACGCTTATTGCGATTTTTTTTACCAACAATATGTAGAAGAATACGTATCGGCCTAAGCTGAGGAAAAAAATTTTTTTTTTCGCTCTATTTTTGTTTATAGCGCAAGAAATAACAACCGCAGAGGTGATCAAATACCACCAAAAGAAAGCTCTATTTGTGGGGAAAAAAGGACGCCAATTTTGTTTGGGAGCCACGTCGCACGATCGCGCAATTGTCAGTTAAAGCGACGCAGTGCCGAAACGCAAAAACTGGCCAGGAATTTTACCTGCGTAAAGGTCCGGGTCTTAAGTGGTTAAACAGCAAGGGGTGTGGCCTTGACAGGAAGGGGTGGGTCATATTTAAATTAGGCGGTCACGAGTTTAGTCAGGCCTAGGGCAGCACAAAACCTAAATACACTACTGGATATAGGTAACCTGTCCTATTAGGCGTCTCTATAGAGGCAGCAGGGACAAGGGTAAATAATATTTTGAATTTCCGTTATAATAAAAGTGCACTTATCCTTTAAGCACTGCAAATAGGGGGTTTTCTATTTAAATACGGTGTATATATTCGCAGTATCAATGTATGCTGTAGACATTTTACTTTATTCATTTCCTCATTAGAAGTGCCTTGCTGCTTGTATTCTGCATTTTATATTAGCAAATTGCTTGTACTAATAATGCTTTTTTTCAGGAGAAAAGAAAAAAAATAGAATAATATTGCTTTATTATAATCAATGTGCTGCCTCAGTCAGGGATTGCAGTTAAGAAAAACAGCTCCTATAATTGAAGGATGAATGAGAGGAAATGGCAGACAGCTTTTAAAATATAGAATATGTTTGTTGAGAACATATTATTTTAACCACTTCAGCCCCGGAAGAGCACTTTTTACAATTTGGCACTGCGTCGCTTTAAATGATAATTGCGCACGCTGTACCCAAACAAAATTGGCGTCCTTTTTTTCCCACTAATAGAGCTTTTTTTTGGTGCTATTTGATCACTTGTATGGTTTTTATTTTTTGCGCTATAAACAAAAAAAGAGCGACAATTTTGAAGAAATTATTATAATTTTTTTTACTTTTTGCTATAATGAATATCCCCAAAAATGCGTTTAACTGCTTGTCCATCGCCCGCCGTCAAATGACGGCGGGAGGCAGACCCTCTTGTTCTGGGCAGACGTCATATGACGTCACGCCTTCTTAAAGCGGAGGTTCACCTTAAAATAATTATATACCATCCCGTCCAGCATACTAGCGTCAGCTACAGTATGCCTTTTTTTTTTTTGCGCTGTATTTACCGTTTAATGCTTCAGTTTCTTTTCAGACTCCCGCGGGGAGTAGGCGTTCCTATGAAGAGGGGAACATGATTGACGTCCGGCTATGGCGCGTCACGCTTTCCGGAAATAGCCGAAATAGGACTCGGCTGTATACGGCGCCTGCGCAGTCAGCTCCTAGTCCGTGCGCAGGCGCCGTATAGCGCCGTGAAGAGCCAAGACCTAGTCCGGCTATTTTCGGAACGCGTGACGCGCCATAGCATTGCGGCAAAGTACGCCGCACGGTCGTATTGGTTTTGACGTGGACGTAAATGACGTAAATCCCTATTCATGGACGACTTACGCAAACAATGTAAAATTTTCGAATTTCGACGCGGGAACGACGGCCATACTTAACATTACTATTCCAGCTATTTGATGGAATAACTTTAGGCCTGATAATGCGTTACGTAAACGGCGTATCTGTACTGCGTCGGCCGGGCGTACGTTCGTGAATAGGCGTATCTAGTGATTTACATATTCTACACCGACCGCAATGGAAGCGCCACCTAGCGGTCAGCCTAAAAATTACACTTTAGGATACGACGGTGTAAGACACTTACGTGGCTCGTATCTGAGCCTAATTTAAGCGTATCTGGTTTCCAGAATACGCTTAAATTAGCGCCGGCGCAAATTCAGACTTAGGCCGGCGTATATACTGATACGCCGGCCTAAGTCTTTCTGAATCCACCTATATGTGCGAATAGAGCAGCGGCTGCCTGCTGATGCTGAGACTTAGTTGCTTCCTGCAAAGAGAAGAGAACAGGAACACCAGTGGCCAGGCGCCCTAGGCAGCAGGGCACCCTAGGTGGCTGCCTAGTTTGCCTAGTGGTAGCACCGGCCCTGTATGTTACTTAGGAGGAAGTCTATAAGCTTTACAAAAGGAGGGCCTGAACATGTATCTTGCAGTAGGGAGAGATCCAATTTATTTTTTTGGTGCAGGCTTTCATGTACTGAGCGTTCGGCATATGAATAGCCCATCTAGTCCCCCAGAGGGCAGAGATAGCGCATGAGGAGAGCTCATACTAGGGCTCCTGGTTTGACCCATAGGTGTGTGCAGCCTATTGCATTAGAGTGTGCAACCCAAAGTTTAAACACACACACTGTCACAGGGAGGAGGCTCTGGTGGTGGGAGACAGTTGATCGAGACCATATTGCGTTATACACCCTAAAAATGGGGGTAATGTGTTCCTAATGTTGAACCTAGCCTTTAATATAATGGGGGAATTTACACTGGCCACTGGCACCCCCAACCACCCACCTGGTGCTGCCCCTGAATAATGCTAATGTACATGGGGTGATTAGGGTGTGCCCAGGCACACCTGGCACACCCTGTGCGCACGCCTATGGTTTGACCTGTTGTTTGGAGAAAGGCTAGGATCCTGTTGGCCTCTGGACGAAGGGGATCTTTTGAGTTGGGATTTGCAAACTGTATGAACTTTCCCAGATTCTGTGATATCTTGAGTTTGTGGAATTTGTCTTTTCCCTCAAGAGGGTTTCTGTAACCTGCGGTGAGCACCCATCTGTTTTAACTTCCATTTCTCAATTTCCAGGTCATGTAGTTTGTGTGGATTACAGTGAAGAAATTCTCTTTGATTTAGCAGTTTCAGTATGAAAGTCATCATAGCGTGTCAGTGCTAAGTTCTCAGAGCAGTGCGATCCACGGTCTCTGTGGCCAATAGGAAATTATGACAATCGGGCCACTGGTTCGGTTTTCAATCTGCTCAAAAGCCTCATTATCATGTGCGTTGATATGCATAAACTAAAGAGAAGTAACTAAGGGGGTAATCCACAAAAGGGATACGCCGGCGTATCTACTGATACGCCGTCGTATCCCTGTTTCTATCTTTGGAACTGATGCACAGAATCAGTTTACCATAGATAGGCAGAAGATCCGACATGTGTAATTGAATTACACTGTCGGATCTTAAGGATGCAATTCTAGGCCGGCCTCTAGGTGGCGAGGCCATTGCGGCCGGCCTAGAATATGCAAATGAACACTTACGGCGATCCACGAACGTTCCGACGGGCCCGTCGCGCTAAATCTACGTCGTTTACGTCGAGTTATGCCGCGTAAAAATAGGGCTGAGTCCAATTTGACTAAGCCCTATTAAGTATGGCCGTCGTTCCCGCGTCGAAATTTTAAACTCTACTTTGTTTGCGTAAGACGTTCGTGAATGGCGCTGGACGCCATTTACGTTAACGTCTAAGCAAATGACGTCGGAGCGACGTCAGTTAGCGCAATGCACGTCAGGTAAGTTACCCAACGGAGCATGCGCAGTACGTCCGGCGCGGGAGCGCGCCTAATTTAAATGGGACTCGCCCCATTAGATTCGGCACGCCTTGCGCCGGACGGATTTGAGTTACACCGCCGCAAATTTCCAGGTAAGTGTGTTGTGGATCGATACCTAACTTAGGAAATTTGCGGCAGTGTAACTTAAATCACTTAAGTTACGTTGCGCTGCGGGGCTGTGGATTTGGCCCTTAATAAAACTTCTGGTGTGGTGGAGAGCATCTGTGCCTTCCCCTGTTGAGAAAGGGGGGGGCAGAAACTGAGTACATTGAGAGTTGTTGAGTCCTGCCATCAAATTAATATCTGTAATGCATAATTAGAAAATAATAGACTGGAAGACGGGTCTGTTCAGAGTCCACTTGTGATCTATAATATTGCAGCTCAATGAGTCTGCCAAGATATTTATGATTGCCAGAATGTAGGAGGCCAAAATGCTTCTGTGTCAATTCTATAAGAGGGCGAGTTTCTCTCGACATGGAGTCACTGGGCCAGATTCTCAGAAGAGTTACGACGGAGTATCTCAGGAAACTCCGTCGTATCTCTGTTTTTTGACCCGCGTATCTATGCGAGTGATTCCTAGAATCATTTTCGCATAGATACGCTGTAGATCCGATAGGTGTAAGTCACTTACACTGTCGGATCTTAAATGTAATTCGCCGCCGGCCGCTAGGTGGCGTTTACGTTCAGGTCTCATTTGTTTATGCAAATGAGCCTGATACGCCGATTCCCGAACAAAATTGCGTCGCGTAACCGTCGCTTACTTCGTTTGCGTAAGCGTAAGGTTACCCCTGCTATATGAGGGGAAACCTTACGCCAGTCCGACGTATGCCATGTTAAGTATGGCGTCGGGTCCGCGTCGTCTTTTCCCGTCGGGTACGTCGTTTTCGTAAGTCGTTCTTGAATACGACTTTACGTCAATGACGCACACGTCGGCGTCATTGACGTTTTCCGATGAGAACTGGAGCATGCGCACTGGGCTATTTTTAGCCCGGCGCATTAGCAGTTCGATCGGCACGGGGGCGCGCTTAATTTAAATATAAGCCGCCCCCTTTGAATTACGCGGGGATACGCCGGGCCATTTACACTACGCCGCCGCAAACTACGGAGCAAGTGCTTGAGGAATACAGCACTTGCTCCTGTAAGTTGGGGCGGCGTAGTGTAAATGGCTTACGCTACGGCCGCGGGAAAACTACGAGAATCTGGCCCACTGTGAGTACCCCTTGTCATTGAACAAAAGAGACTGCTATAACATTGCTTATCTGGATTACATCATCCTTCCCATTGTAACGCTATCGGTAACCAGTCCTGGCACATTTGGCTCTACTGATGCCCAATAGGTACATGTGAATGTCCCAGGCCCACTTACTTGGTGATAAATGTCCCAGGCACATTTCTTCTCAGGGTGAAAGTCCTTTTTTATTATTAATTCTTTTTTTTACTAGTAATGGCGGCGATCTAGTTTTTTTGTGACTGCGATATTGCGGCAGACACATCGGACACTTTTGACACATTGTTGGGACCATTCACATTTATACAGCGATCCCTGCTATACAAATGCACTGATTACTGTATAAATGTGACTGGCAGGGAAGGGGTTAACACTAGGGGGCGATCAAGGGGTTAATGTGTTTATTTTGGGACCATTGTCATTTATACAGCGATCAGTGCTATAAAAATGCACTGATTACTGTGTAAATGACACTGGCACTTTTGCTGGCGAAAATTCTGCTTGTGTGTATGGGGCATTAGTTGACCAAGCCGTGCTTTACCTTCACTTGTGTGAGAAAATGGCAGACTCACCAGATGAAAAGGGCTCAAGTCCATTTGCCCCCTATGTCCTCTCTAGCCAGTACCGGCATCTTTACTATGGGCATCCGGCTGTGACAGCTTGTGGCTTCACAGCCGGGTGCCCGCTGCACATACCCGAGTGGTTCTGCGCACTGTGAATGGTCCCACAGTCTCATCCAGGACCCCCCCACTCCCAGAGTCGGTGATTTGAGCCACCGATGAGAGACCTGACAAGCATTTTTAACTTATGTTTGAGAGTAGAAATCTTTATGATTTTATTTATGTTTTTTAATAAATATGATAAAAGGAGCAGGAGGATTGGGACTTTATGTCAAGCACGTGGTTGCAATAGAATAGATTGGTGAATATAACAAGATGTTTATGAGTTCATATATATATATGTACAAACATAATATCTGTGTCAAGTTCTGAAACAGTTAAATATGATAATAACATTGGTATCAATTAGTATCACAAGGTTAAAATTCCACAATTTACCAAAAAAAAAAAAAAAAAAAAAAAAAATATATATATATATATATACACATATATACATGGTAATACCTGCGTGACCTATGGCCTCACTGATCCCCATCATGGTTGGTAAGGGTTTATACAAAATAACATAAAAATCAGATACGCACATGATAAATGTAACATGGCATCTGCTATCTCTACGCGTTTCGTAGTTTTAAGCCACTCTACAGGAGCAAGCACGTGATGTGTCTGAAATTAAAAATGTATTGTCTAAATGATCTAATATGTATCAACATATAAGGAGGTGGGATGAAAATCCCCCCCTAGATGATAACATACAAAAGTCTGTGCATTAATGGTATAGCGCTGAAGATCATGCGCCATCTGGGGACATCGTGACCGGCAGCTGTGATGGCAAACTCAGCAATAGCAACCGACACAGACAACATCCAAGGTGGATATGGGTCCACAGGGCACTTCTAGTGTGAAATGGGAATGATAAATGAGAAAGTTATTATTTCTTTCACAATCCACAGGAGTTTCCACTTGATTGGCTCATTTATCATTCCCATTTCACACTAGAAGTGCCCTGTGGACCCATATCCACCTTGGATGCTGTCTGTGTTGGTTGCTATTCCTGAGTTTGCCATCACAGCCCCCGGTCATGATGTCCCCAGATGGCCCACGATCTTTAGCACTATACCATTAATGCATTGACTTTTGTAAGTTACCATCTAAGGGGGATTTTCATCCCACCCCCTTATATGGTGATACATATTAGATCATTTAGAACTTGACACAGATATTATGTTTGTAAATACATGTATATGAACTAATAAACATCTTTTGTTATATTCACCAATCTATTAAATTGCAAACACGTGCTTCATATAAAGTCCCAACTGTCCTGCTCCTTTTATCATATTGACAGGGATGTTTAGCTTTTAACCACTTGCCGACTGCCTCTTACGTTGGCAGAATGGCACGGGCAGGCAAAGCAACGTACAGGTCCGTTGCTTTGAATCTGACGCTTAGCGCCCTACTGGTTAACCCTTTTACCGCCAGTGTCATTTACACAGTAATCAGTGCATTTTTATAGCACTGATCGCTGTATAAATGACAATGGTCCCAAAATAGCGTCAAAAGTGTCCGATGTGTCTGTCGCAATATCGCAGTCACGATAAAAATCGTTGATCGCCGCCATTACTAGTAAAAAAATAAAAAATAATTAATACTAAAAATGCCATAAAACTATCACCTATTTTGTAGACGCTATGGGGCAGATCCACAAAGAAATTACGCCGGTGTATCTATTGATACGCCGGCGTAATTTCAAAATTCCCGCGTCGTATCTTTGTTTTGAATCCTCAAAACAAGATACGACGGCATCTCGGCTAGATCCGACAGGCGTACGTCTTAGTATGCCGTCGGATCTAAGCTGCAATTTTTCGGCGGCCGCTAGGTGGCGTTTCCGTCGAATTCTGTGTCGAGTATGCAAATTAGCTATTTACGGCGATCCACGAACGTACGTCCGGTCGGCGCATTTTTTTACGTCGTTTGCGTTCGGCTTTTTCCGGCGTATAGTTAAAGCTGCTATTATGAGCCGTACTCAATGTTAAGTATGGCCGTCGTTCCCGCGTACAATTTAGAATTTTTTACGTCGTTTGCGTAAGTGGTTCGCGAATAGGAATTTGCGTAGAATGACGTCACCGTCGCAAGCATTGGCTGGTTCCGGTTTAATTTCGAGCATGCACACTGGGATACCCCCACGGCCGGCCAGTACAAAAAAAACATTGTTTACGTCGGGTCACAACGTATTTACATAAAACACGCCCCCATTACATCCATTTGAATTCCGTGCCCTTACGCCGCGAGAGATACACTACGCCGCCGTAACTTACGGGGCGGATTCTTTGTGGATTAAAAAAAAAGATAAGTTACGGCAGCGTAGCGTATCTTAGATACGCTGCGCCCGACGCAAATGTACGAGGATCTGCCCCTACATATAGCGAGGCATAAAGAGTCCCTAGCCCTCCACTCAAAAAAACTTGTATTCACCAATGCAAAAATCATAGCAGTGATAATTAAAAAAACTAAGCCCAAAGATCCCAAAATATTTTACTCCCAAAAGGGAGAGCTTAGTGCAGCAAAGTGAAATAAAATAATTCAGTTGTATGTGTGTGTCAAGGTCAAACAGCAAACTGGCAGCCAAGCTCAATTTTCTCCCCTATTTGTAGCTGAAGATGGCTGCTATGCCCACCTCTTCCTTCGCCATCTTGTGGACAAAAAAGAGAAGGCTATCTACCGAACACTGTAAAATATCCGATATTTTTTTTACAATGTCAGGAAAATATTGAGAATTATCTAAACTTGTCAGATTTCTATACTTATGCTGCGTACACACGACCATTTTTAATGGTCTAGAAAAAACAAAGTTTTTTGTAAACCCGATTGTTAAAACGGCCTTGCCTACACACGATTGTGAAAAAAAATGCTCTAGCAAAGCGCGGTGACGTACAACACGTACGACGGTACTATAAAGGGGAAGTTCCATGCGGATGGCGCCACCCTTGGGGCTGCTTTTGCTGATTCCGTGTTAGTAAAAGACGATTCGCGCTTTTCAGTCTGTTACAGCGTGATGAATGTGCTTACTTCATTACGGACGCTAGTTTTACCAGAACGTGCGCTCCCGTCTCATAACTTGCTTCTGAGCATGCGCGGCTTTTTTACGTCGTTAAAGCCCACACACGGCCATTTTTTACGACGTTAAAAACGACGTGAAAATTTTGAGCATGTTCTAAATTTTTAATGCCCATTTTTTTACGTTGTGAAAAATGCTCTGGAGCCCACACACGGTCGTTTTTAATGACATTAAAAAAAAATGTAATTTTTTACATCCCGAAAAACGGTTGTGTGTACGCGGCATAAGATCCTCTAGTTGATCAAGTTTTCAGACTACTGTCAGCTTACAATAGTCAGGCACACTTTTGTCTCTCCCATCCCAAAATAGACCACACAGAATACGTATCCGTTTCCATTATAGGATATAGACCCTTTCGGATTGATTTACTTAAACTAGAAAGTGCAAAACCTGGTGCAGCTGTACATGGTAGCCAATCAGCTTCTAACTTCAGCTTGTTCAATTAACCACTTAAGGACCGCCTAACGCCGATATACGTCGGCAGAGCGACACAGCTGGGCATAAGCACATACATGTACCTCGCCCTTAAAGAGCCCAGCCGTGGGTTGCGCGCGTACCGCAGCCGGCACACTCGCGACCCGTTCCTGAGCTCCGCGACCACGCCCACGGGACCCGAGGACCCGATCGCCACCGGTGTCCCAGGTATCGGGTCACAGAGCTGAAGAACGGGGAGAGGTACGTGTAAACAAATCTCTCCCCGTTCTTCCTAGTGAGAGTATCACTGATCATCTGTTCCCTGTCATAGGGAACGACGATCAGTGATGTCACACGCCAAGCCACGCCCCCACACAGTAGGAATCACTCCCTTAGGTCACACTTAACCCCTTCAGCGCCCCCTACAGGTTAACCCCTTCACTGTAATTTTCACAGTTATCAGTGCATTTTTATAGCACTGTTTGCTGTACAAATGCCAATGGTCCCAAAATGGTGTCAACAGTGTCTGATGGGTGCGCCATAATGTCACAGTCACGATAAAAATCGCTGATCCCCGCCATTACTAGTAAAAAAAATTTTTTTTATAAAAATGACATAAAACTATCCCCTATTTTGTAGACGCTATAACTTTTGCGCAAACCAATCAATAAACGCTTATTGCGATTTATTTTTACCAAAAATATGTAGTAGAATACGTATCGGCCTAAACTGAGGAAAAAAATTGTTTTTTTCGCAGTGGTATTAGTATTAAAATAAGGTTTGTTCCGATACCACTTTTTTAGGACCGAGTACAAGTACCGATACTTTTTTTCAAGTAGTCGCCGATACCGAATACCGATACTTTTTTTAAATGTGTCCCCATATGCAGCCATGTCCCCCCCCCATATGCAGCCATGTCCCCCACATATGCAGCCATGTCCCTCTAGCCATGTCCCTCACATATGCAGCAATGTCCCTCTAGCCATGTCCCTCACATATGCAGCCATGTCCCTCACATATGCAGCAATGTCCCTCACATATGCAGCAATGTCCCTCTAGCCATGTCCCTCACATATGCAGCAATGTCCCTCTAGCCATGTCCCTCACATATGCAGCAATGTCCCTGTAGCCATGTCCCTCGATGCGGCGGCACAATGCGGCAGAAGCGGCGGGGGGGGGGGGGGAAAGGGGGGGAAGTATTCTATTTAGGTATCGGGGGTATTTGCACGAGTACGAGTACTCCCGCAAATACTCGGTATCGGTCCCGATACCGATACTGGTATCGGTATCTGGACAACCCTAATTAAAATATATTTGGTGTTTGTATATTTTATCAGTGGGGGTATCTGTATTATATGTGGGGGTGTATATATTGTCAGTACGGGTGTTAAGCCTCGTACACTCGATAGGATAGCCAGAGGACAACGTTCTGAAGGACCGTTTTCATCAGTCCAAACCGATCGTGTGTGGGCCCCATAGGTTATTTAACCTTAGGTTAAAAAAATGAGAACTTGCTTTAAAATTTAACCGATGGACGCCTAACCGATAGGTCAAAACCGATCGTTAGTATGCAAAAGCATCGGTTAAAAACCTGCGCATGCTCAGAATCAAGTCGACGCATGCTTGGAAGCATTGAACTTCGTTTTTTTCAGCACGTCGTGTGTTTTACGTCACCACGTTCTGACACGATCGTTTTTTTAACTTATGGTGTGTAGGCACGACTGACCATCAGTCAGCTACATAGATTAACCTAAGACAACGGTCCTTCAGACCATTGTCCTCTGGTTAACCTTTCGTGTGTACAGGGGCTTAGTGTTATATCTAGGTTGTGTATATTAGACTTGTGCACAACGGAAAATGTTGTTTAGTTTTGTTTTGATTCATAAAATACATAATTTTGTTCTAGTATATTTGTTATGTTACGTTAATTTGTTTTCAGATAATTCATTATTTATGTAGAGTGTCAATATTCGTTATACCAAATTGATTCCTTTTGTATGTATTTAGATTCGATATTTATGTATGTATGTATATATTCATGATAACGATTCGTAGTTTGGAAAGTCGTTTGTTTATTGTATCCATTAACACACACAATGACAATATATTTTCTCCTATGCTCAAATACTATACAACGCCCTTCTCACTCAGGTCTCAGGAATGCACTTTGCATCCGATGCATCCGAATGTCCCAAAGATGCAAAATTTGGCCTAATTTTGATTTGTTACAAAAAAATGTCTAGTGTATATTATCAGTGGGGGTGTCAGTATCCACATTGCTATCATCTGCATCCTATAGATTTTCTTATCTTATGTTGTGCAGATACAGGGGTCCTTCACCTTTTATAAATCTTTATCCTCACCAGACAAATCTACCCCCAAAAAAACGATGGGCACTGGTAGGAGCCTCTCTGTGTGTTTATTGCCTGAGCCCATCAACTGCCCCCTCTTAACTGCCTAAGACCCCTTTCACACTGGGCCGGGATGTGCGGTGGCGGTATAGCGCCGCTATTTTTAGCGGTGCTATACCATCTGTGTTGCCGCGGAATTGCGGCCGTATTCAGCCGCTAGCGGTGCGGTATTAACCCCCGCTAACGGCCGAAAAAGGGTTAATACCGCTGGCAATGCGCCTTTCCGGGAGTATTACTGCGGTTTCCCATTGCTTTCAATGGGATGGGGCGGTGAAGGAGCGGTAAACACACCGCTCCAAAGATGCTGCTGGCAGGACTTTTGGAGTGGTCCCGCCAGTGCATCGCCTCCGTGTGAAAGCCCTCTGGCTTTCACATTGAGACTCCAGGGCAGGAGTTTTTCAGGCGGTATTTAGGCGCTAGTTTTAGCGCTAAAGCGCCTGAAAAACTCCTGTGTGAAAGGGGCCTAAGCCACTTTCAACTGCCCCACTAGATGTGCATGAGAGGGCAACACTAAAACTGGTGCACACAGAATCTGGTGCAGAAACCAATCAGCTTCCAGGTTTTCGTGCCAAAGCTTACTTGAGCAAGATGAAGTTAGAAGTTGATTGGTTACTATGCACAGCTGCACCAGATTCTGTGTGCTCCAGTTTTTAGTAAATATCCCCTATGTATATTGCCTCTCCCTCTATACTACCTGTTCCCACTATCAATGCCCCCCACCCCCCACCCTATTGCTCCATGCAAGTTTATAATATACGCAGATTAATTAGATTGAAGTGCTTAACGCGTTAGTGGTAGATAATACATGTTTACATGCTTTCAGGCTTATTTGATGGCAATGGAATTGTAGTACATATTGTCCTTGATAACCCATCATATTATTCCTGACCAGTCCTTGGCAGCCCTCATCCCATACCCCTGACTACTGCACTGGTTTTAATTGAGTTCTTCTTTAAGGTAGGTTTAGACAACATTTTTGGATGCAGAAAGCAAACGTAATGTAAAAGTTGAATTTTTGTTTGTAATGATCCGTTGTCCTGAGGTTTATGTGTGTCTGTGAGCTTGTCACTTGTGGAACAGCACTTAGCGTATTTAGTGGGTACAAGGACTGCTGAATATATGGGCAGTGTATACAGAAAATAGGCACAGGTTCTGTTTAATCATCCCCCTTTAAGCCACTCCTACTGTTTGAGGCAATCTTGGCATACCCACTATCCACCATGACATACATAGCACTATAGTCTATAGGCACCAATCGGGTTTTACCTTTTCGCTGCTAGAAACCAAAGCAATGAAACATGACTATCTTGTGTTCTTTACCATATTGAGCAAGCACAGTGATAAATGCCATGCAGTAAACTATGGGCCAGATTCAGTAAGAATTTACGTCGGCGTATCAATTGATACGCCGCGTAAATTCAAAGCTGCGCCGGCGTATCTTCTTTCTGTATTCAGAAAGCAAGATACTTCGAAATTAGGCTAAGATCCGACTGGCGTAAGTCTCTTACGCCGTCGTATCTTAGTTGCATATTTACGCTGGCCGCTAGGTGGCGCTTCCGTCGATTTCAGCGTAGAATATGCAAATGAGCTGGATACGCCGATTCAGAAACGTACGTGCGCCGGCGGATTTTTTTACGTCGTTTGCGTAAGGATTTTTCCGGCGTAACGTTACTCCTGCTATATGAGGCATAGCCAATGTTAAGTATGGACGTCGGGACAGCGTCGAATTTTGCGTCGTTTGCGTAAGTCGTTCGCGAATAGGGCTTTGCGTAAATTACGTTCACGTCGAAAGCATTGACTATTTGCGACGTGATTAGGAGCATGCGCACTGGGATACGTTCACGGACGGCGCCGTTCGTTAGAGACGTCATTTACGTGGGGTCATGTTTTATTTACATAAAACACGCCCACCTCTTCTCAATTTGAATTTGGCGACAGATTTACGCTACGCCGCCGTAACTTAGGGCGCAGGTTCTTTGTGAATCCAGCCCCAGCCTCACAAAGTTACGGCGGCGTAGCGTATCTCAGATACGCTACGCCCGCACAAACTTACGGCGGGCTTTCCGAATCTAGCCCATTGTACGTTTAGTAGAAGCTCTGACCCTATTGATCACTAGCTGCCACAAACGGGGGGTGTAACATGACTGAATTGCTGAGCCATCAATTTAATCCAGTTTATTTGAAAATAATCAGCCAGTTTCGTGCAGCAGATTGCTGCCATCTAAGCAGTTCTGCTAATGGAGATGCTTTTTTCACTTAAGCTCTGTTAATACCAATGAACGCAACACTAATGGGATGTCCATTTCCAGTTCCGACCCCGTCTTTCTCTCCTCTGATCCTCCCTGGTTAACACCACTAAGTCAGCTAGCGATCGCTCCATCTTCCTGTTCCAGTTAGATTGCACCATCCCTCCTTTCTTCTCTTTCTGCTGGCTACTGATAAGGTTATTTTTCTTGGTTTAAGCTGACATATACAGCTACACGCATTGCCTCTCTGTGTCTGAGCTAATGTCTGCTCATTCTTCTTTCCTCGTACTTATGTCAGACTACAGAGGGCCAGATTCTCGTAGTTTTCCCGCGGCCGTAGCGTAAGCCATTTACACTACGCCACCGCAACTTACTGGAGCAAGTGCCATATTCCTCAAGCACTTGCTCCGTAGTTTGCGGCGGCGTAGTGTAAATGGCCCGGCGTATCCCCGCGTAATTCAAAGAGGCCGGCTTATATTTAAATTAAGCGCGCCCCCGTGCTGATCGAACTGCGCATGCGCCGGGCTAAAAATAGCCCAGTGCGCATGCTCCAGTTCTCGGCGAAAAACATCAATGACGCCGACGTGTGCGTCATTGACGTAAAGTCCTATTCAAGAACGACTTACGAAAACGACGTACCCGACGGGAAAAGACGACGCGGACCCGACGCCATACTTAACATAGCATACGTCGAACTGGCGTAAGGTTACCCCTCATATAGCAGGGGTAACCTTACGCTTACGCAAACGACGTAAGCGAAGGTTACGCGACGCGATTTCGTTCGGGAATCGGCGTATGCATAAACAAATGAGACCTGAACGTAAACGCCACCTAGCGGCCGGCGGCGAATTACATTTAAGATCCGGCAGTGTAAGTGACTTACACCTGTCGGATCTACAGCGTATCTATGCGAAAATGATTCTAGGAATCACTCGCATAGATACGCGGGTCAAAAAACAGAGATACGACGGAGTTTCCTGAGATACTCCGTCGTAACTCTTCTGAGAATATGGCCCAGAATAAAGAAACGTAAAGGAAACCAAGGATTACAAAACTAGTGAAACTAACATAAGCTTCTAATCGGAGGAACCATAAATAGAGATGAGCGAGTAATGGGAAATCCACTTTACTGGTGATTAGGCAGAGTGCAGCCCATTACTTGTTCCAGTGGGAGTGAGTAATGGACTTCACATGACTGGATGAACTGGTAAAAAGTGATCCAAACAACCACTTACCAGGGTGCAAAGTGGAGCATTCCCCACCTATAAAATCCACACTATAAGGCAGGGATCTTCAAACTAAGGCCCTCCAGCTGTTGCAGAACTACACACCCTATGAGGCATTGTAAAACTCACAGACATGACTAGCAATGATGGAAATTGTAGTTCTCGAACAACTGGAGGCCAAAGTTTGGAGACCCCTTGCTTTAGAGCATGATGTCCCTGCCCCTGATTAACGTTGCTTCTGGACTTACACTATGGCCTCATGCACACTAGCAATTTGGCCTGTGTGCATCCAATCTTGGGAGGCACAGGTGCAGGGTCAAGTACTTCTACCAGCAGCCTGTTAAAATCTATGACAGGTTGAATACGTTGTGGCTGGATGCTGTACTGAGTGGTACTCGCATTTAGAGCTGTATGCATCCAGAAGTGTATGCCGGTGATCTGCCGTGCTGGTTCCAGGTATCACGGAAGTTCCAGCGCATGCGCGAACTGAGGCGCAGAGATGGTTCCAGCTATCGGGAAAGTTCCGTCAAGCACTGCGCAGGTGCAAACTTGCTGACGGAAATCCCCGAACGGCGGCCGGCATCCAGGGCGACGTGGACTTAGAGGAAAGTGGCCAGTCGGCCTCACGTCCTCGCTGCGCTCGGACGGCTCGCTTCGCTCGCTCGGCCTCCTGGCTCTTTTTTTAACATCCTCCAATCCACGGGGATGTTAAAGAATGAGCCTGGATGCCGGGCGAGGTTCGGGGATTTCCGTCGGGAAGTTTGCGCCTGCGCAGTGAGTGGAGGAACTTCCCCCATAGGGGAACATTGAGGACAAGTCACCGGGAATGCAGGCATTCAATCCAGAATGCAACACTGATCCTCCTCCTGGCCAATCGGGAAGCAGGTATAAAATCTGGTTCCCAATTGGCCAAAACATCAGGTGATCCTCACAGTCAGGATGAGAATGTAGCTGAAGCAGGGATGAGAAGTGCCCCTCCAGGTTAATGGTGCGCTGGAAGATCGGATTACATTGCAGCAGTCAGCTATTCCTTCCCCCATGCAGCTGGACTTGTCTGAGCAAAGCTCCTTTCTAATTTATATGTATAGGAAAGGGGCAGAGTCCAGCAGAAGTGCGCCAAAAAGACCCGGGAAATACGTTAATTCCTTCCCTCCCTGCCGGGTCTCAGCTAACTTGCACGTTCTGCATAAACATAGTTGCCAACATTGCATAAAAAAAAAAACGGGACACTTTTTTGCATGTAGGTGGAGCCTTGTTATAATTAGGGGTGGGGCATTCATTTGTGGGTGTGGTATAGCGTAATAGAAAAATGCGGTGCGCAAAGCGAAAAATAGGCATGGTTTACATGGGATAGTGTGTCCCACATCAGAGTCCCCCCCCCCCACATTTGTCAGCCCCCTCCACACTTGTGTCCGCATCAGAGTCCCCTCCACACTTGTGTCATCAGAGTCCCCTCCACACTTGTGTCATCAGAGTCCCCTCCACACTTGTGTCCGCATCAGAGTCCCCTCCACACTTGTGTCCGCATCAGAGTCCCCTCCACACTTGTGTCCGCATCAGAGTCCCCTCCACACTTGTGTCATCAGAGTCCCCTCCACACTTGTGTCATCAGAGTCCCCTCCACACTTGTGTCATCAGAGCTCCTCCACACTTGTGTCATCAGAGTCCCCTCCACACTTGTGTCATCAGAGTCCCCTCCACACTTGTGTCATCAGAGTCCCCTCCACACTTGTGTCATCAGAGTCCCCTCCACACTTGTGTCATCAGAGTCCCCTCCACACTTGTGTCATCAGAGTCCCCTCCACACTTGTGTCATCAGAGTCCCCTCCACACTTGTGTCATCAGAGTCCCCTCCACACTTGTGTCATCAGAGTCCCCTCCACACTTGTGTCATCAGAGTCGTCTCCACACTTGTGTCATCAGAGTCGTCTCCACACTTGTGTCATCAGAGTCGTCTCCACACTTGTGTCATCAGAGTCCCCTCCACACTTGTGTCATCAGAGTCCCCTCCACACTTGTGTCATCAGAGTCCCCTCCACACTTGTGTCATCAGAGTCCCCTCCACACTTGTGTCATCAGAGTCCCCTCCACACTTGTGTCATCAGAGTCCCCTCCACACTTGTGTCATCAGAGTCCCCTCCACACTTGTGTCATCAGAGTCCCCTCCACACTTGTGTCATCAGAGTCCCCTCCACACTTGTGTCATCAGAGCTCCTCCACACTTGTGTCATCAGAGTCGTCTCCACACTTGTGTCATCAGAGTCCCCTCCACACTTGTGTCATCAGAGCTCCTCCACACTTGTGTCATCAGAGTCGTCTCCACACTTGTGTCATCAGAGTCGTCTCCACACTTGTGTCATCAGAGTCGTCTCCACACTTGTGTCATCAGAGTCGTCTCCACACTTGTGTCATCAGAGTCGTCTCCACACTTGTGTCATCAGAGTCGTCTCCACACTTGTGTCATCAGAGCTCCTCCACACTTGTGTCATCAGAGTCGTCTCCACACTTGTGTCATCAGAGTCCCCTCCACACTTGTGTCATCAGAGTCCCCTCCACACTTGTGTCATCAGAGTCCCCTCCACACTTGTGTCATCAGAGTCCCCTCCACACTTGTGTCATCAGAGTCCCCTCCACACTTGTGTCATCAGAGCTCCTCCACACTTGTGTCATCAGAGTCGTCTCCACACTTGTGTCATCAGAGCTCCTCCACACTTGTGTCATCAGAGTCGTCTCCACACTTGTGTCATCAGAGTCCCCTCCACACTTGTGTCATCAGAGTCCCCTCCACACTTGTGTCATCAGAGTCCCCTCCACACTTGTGTCATCAGAGTCCCCTCCACACTTGTGTCATCAGAGTCCCCTCCACACTTGTGTCATCAGAGTCCCCTCCACACTTGTGTCATCAGAGCTCCTCCACACTTGTGCCCCCCCCCCCGCACATTCCTTTCCCCACTATCGCCTGCTATAGATCTGTGTGAATAGCTTACCGACCTGAAGCCCCGCGACTCCCGCAACTCGACCAGAGTCCGTACCTGCACGACTTATGATGACTCTGCAGGCCGGATAAAAGCACATAGCGGGCCGGATGATCAATCGTACCTCGGGGACCCATGAACTTTGCAGACCCAGTTCGGTGGCGGCAGTGGCGGGTAGAGGAAGATCGCATCCCATCCACATGTTCAGTGGATATCGGGGAGGGGCCGCCAAAAGATTGGCTGCCCCTCTCCTCTACACTGAACACAAGAGGACTATAGGAAACAACACAGTGGCGGCGGCGGCCATTTTGGTGTAGCCGTTGCCATTTTTGGCAAAAACATTTTTGAATTTCCCGGGACAAAGTCTCGGGACAAAAACAATCCGGGACAAGGGTCCTAAATCCGTGAATGTCCCGGGAAATCCGGGACTGTTGGCAACTATGCATAAATAACAGTGCAGTGCAGACACAACTAAAACACTCACAGGCACCCAGTCTCTGTAGGATATTGTGGTCATTAGGTCAAAAGAGCATTTCTGAAGTCAGATACTGATGTTTGATGAAAAGGTCTGGCTCATAAATGGTTATGTTTCATCCCAAACTTGTTTAGTGGGTTTGAGGCCAGGGCATTGTGCAGACCACTCAAGTCTCTCATCCAACCGTGTCTTTTTTTTTGGACCTGGCTTTGTGCACGGAGCACAGCCTTGCTGGGACAGAAAACAGCCTTCCCCAAACTGTTACCACAAGGGTAGAATGGCAAAAGTTTGAAGTACACAATTGTCTTAAAAGACCATGATGTAAGGGGGAAATGTGTGGACTCTGAAGTAAAGGGGAACTCTGGGGAATTTGATGTAAGTGGGGCTCTGGGAACATTGGAAACTATGATGTAAGGGAGGACTCTAATGTAAGGTTGAACTCTGTGGGCCGGATTCAGATACAATGGTGTATCTGTCCGGCCGGCGTAACGTATCTTAGATACGTTACGCCGCCGTAACTTTGGGCGCAAGTTCCATATTCAGAAAGAACTTGCGCCCTAAGTTACGGCGGCGTAACGTATGTGGGTCGGCGTAAGCCCGCCTAATTCAAATGGGGATGTTGGGGGCGTGTTTTATCTAAATTTGGCTTGACCCCGCGTATTTTACGTTTTTTTTTAACGGCACATGTGCCGTTCGTGAAAACATCCCAGTGCGCATGCTCGAAAATCCGCCGCAAAACGTCATTGCTTTCGACGTGAACGTCAATTACGTCCAGCCGTATTCGCGAACGACTTACGCAAACGACGTAAAAATTTCAAAACTCGGCGCGGGAACGACGGCCATACTTAACATAGGATACGCCGCACATACCCCTCATATAGCAGGGGTAACTTTTACGCCGGAAAAAGCCGAGCGCAAACGACGTAAAAAAAAAAGCGCCGGGCGGTCGTTCGTTTCTGAATCGGCGTAAATAGTAATTTGCATATTCCTCGCGTAAACAAACGGAAGCGCCACCTAGCGGCCAGCCTGAAAATGCAGCTTAAGATACGACGGTGTAAGACACTTACACCTGTCGGATCTTTTAGGGATATCTATGCGTAACTGATTCTCTGAATCGGGCGCATAGATACGACCGAGCGCACTCAGAGATACGCCGTCGTATCTCTTTCTGAATCTGGCCCTGTGTGTTCTGATCTAAGGGGGAACTCTGTGGACTCTGATCTAGGGGGGAAACTCTGTGGACTCTGATCTAGGGGGGAAACTCTGTGGCCTCTGATCTAGGGGGGAAACTCTGTGGACTCTGATCTAGGGGGGAAACTCTGTGGAATCTGATGTAAGGGGGGCTCTGATGTAAGGAGGGAATGCTGGAGAGACTCTGATTTAAGGGGGGGACTCTAATGTAAACGGGAACTCTGATGTAAGGAGGGGATTATGGTGTAAGAGGGAACCCTGGGGATTCTGATGTAAGGAAGAACTCTTGGAACCCTGATGACGTATTGAGGGACTCTGATGTGAACAGAGGGTTTATCCTGAGTGCTGAATTTTAGATGTTATTTTTGTATGTTACTTACTCCTGCCCCCTGCACTCTATACATTATGTTGTAAATGACATAGTCCTGACCAAGGTATTCATTGTCTCAACAGTTGCTGGTTTTAATGAAGTTCCTCTTTAAGGTAGGCTCAGTCAGACGGAATGATATCCTTTTTGTGTGTGCATAAAAGCATGTGTAATGGAAACATTAAATCTTTTAAAAATGATCCTTTGTTCTGAGGTTTATTTGTGTCTGTGAGGCTGTCCGTTGTGGTACAGTAATTAGGAATATATTGTGGGTACAAGGACTGTTATATGTGTGCTGTGTATATAGTGACTAGCTTCTGTTCAATGATCCCCTTTAAGCCCCTCTCACAGTTAGGTAAAATCTGGCAATGTATACTGCTTGCTACAGCATGTTGCAACCCTCCCTTTATTCTTTCCAAAATGAAAAAAAAATGCTTTAAAGTGGATGTAAACCCAATTCATGAAATTTGAACTGGACACATATATCAGTAGTGTTTTACTTATCTCTCACCAAAGCACTGGGTCCTGTGGCTCTCTCCTGCTCCATGGCTCTGTTTTTAGCCTGATAACTTCTGACAAGTTTTCTGACACAGGAGACAAAAGAAGCCTGAAATTTGTGTCGTGGGAGGTTGCTATAAAATAAATTAGCAGAGAGCTTGACTTGTCAGAGCACAGCTCTGCACATTACTTCCTTCCTTTGCCAATGTGGAGTGGGGGTGTGTGCCTTTCCTCCAATCAACTGTCTTGACTGTATTCCCAGACTTCACTCCCAGTGCTGAAAAGGAAGAGAAAAACCTGTAACAGGATGTGCACTTTTTAAAGGATATGCATGTAAAACCTATGTATGGCGATTTGTTTCATCCCTATGTATCAAAGGAGGCTGTTCACTTCACTGGGTGTATTTACATCCACTTTAAGTGTAAATTAAGCCTTAAAATCTGCCCTTTAATTAGACTCTGTCACTAGGGCAAAGAGGGGAAATTTACAGCAAGTATAAAGTGCAGGTGACCAGGGTTGGATCTAGCTTGTCTGATGTGGTGTGCAGTAAAAAATGTAAGAGGGACAGAGTATGGGAAGTAAGCAGGTGTAACAGCTGCGGTTAGCAAGTATTTCAATGCACTTCCTTATGTGAGAATTCAGTATTGGACCCCAGGTGTCACTCCACACAAACAGGAGTTTGGGGGTTCTCTACATCATGTCTCTCTCACATAAAAGAAAGGCGTTGAGCTACTAGGCTCAGACGTATTACAACATGCGACCAACCCGTAGCGTTAAAAGAATTTGATTGGCTAGGAGATTCCAATGCACAGCTGAATGCAAGCGATTGTCAATTAAGCATACAGTAGTGTATTAGGCCACTAAGGGAGAAGGTATGAAATATCCTGAACCCCTAGTATAGAAAAGTTAAGGCGAACATGTTCAGTAACTTAGGGCATGGGCCTTTTAACAAGTAAGAATTTATGTCAAGCACGTAGTAAATATCATTACTGGTAGCAAATAGTAGTTGCATAGGAGAGGCATATATAGCTCAGCTAATTAGGGCAGTGTTCTTCTGCCTTGGCTCAAATCCTGGCCAGCCACCTGCCTATCTCCTTGCCTTCCCTGGCGGAGTGATCTTCCTCCGCTCCCCATCCAGCAGTAGTCGGGGCCCGAAGCGTAAGACTTGAGAGGCTGTGAAGCGGGCGGCGACGGGTAGAGAGTGCTGATTGTTGCCATTACTAGTAAAGAAAAAATATGTCCCCGGATTTCATTTTAAAAAATCTGGTCACCTTACAGTAGGGCAGTGTACAGGGTATCAGTAGGGCAGTGTACAGGATGTCAGTAGGGCAGTGTACAGGGTATCAGTAGGGCAGTGTACAGGATGTCAGTAGGGCAGTGTACAGGATGTCAGTAGGGCAGTGTACAGGGTATCAGTAGGGCAGTGTACAGGGTATCAGTAGGGCAGTGTACAGGATGTCAGTAGGGCAGTGTACAGGGTATCAGTAGGGCAGTGTACAGGGTATCAGTAGGGCAGTGTACAGGATGTCAGTAGGGCAGTGTACAGGGTATCAGTAGGGCAGTGTACAGGGTATCAGTAGGGCAGTGTACAGGGTATCAGTAGGGCAGTGTACAGGGTATCAGTAGGGCAGTGTACAGGATGTCAGTAGGGCAGTGTACAGGGTATCAGTAGGGCAGTGTACAGGGTATCAGTAGGGCAGTGTACAGGGTATCAGTAGGGCAGTGTACAGGGTATCAGTAGGGCAGTGTACAGGATGTCAGTAGGGCAGTATACGGGATGTCAGTAGGGCAGTGTACAGGGTATCAGTAGGGCAGTGTACAGGATGTCAGTAGGGCAGTGTACAGGATGTCAGTAGGGCAGTGTACAGGGTATCAGTAGGGCAGTGTACAGGATGTCAGTAGGGCAGTGTACAGGGTATCAGTAGGGCAGTGTACAGGGTATCAGTAGGGCAGTGTACAGGGTATCAGTAGGGCAGTGTACAGGGTATCAGTAGGGCAGTGTACAGGGTATCAGTAGGGCAGTGTACAGGGGGTCAGTAGGCCAGTGTAACTGTCACATTTGCTTCTGCTCTTAACCAAACTGTCAAGCCATTAAATGACTGGTGCCATAGCTGATCACATCTGCAGCTCCATTGCAACTGCAGATCTAACTGGGGCTAAAATGGCAGCTTCCCTGGTTGTAAAGGATTGGAGGATATAGTTACACTTAAGGCCACCAAGCAAATTTCAATTGCCAACTGGCAGTTTAAATTTGAAACTAGTCGGTGGCTGTGAGATTGATTGATTTTTTTTAAGGCCTCGTTCATTCATACCATTGTGCAGAGATGTCAGTTTTTTCTGCACACGTTCTGCAAGGGCACAAGAAAATTGTTCTCTATGTTCTATGTGTCCTGTTCACACCACAACACTGGTATCATGTGCAGATTTTTTCTGCATGGGGAAAAAAACTGACATGACACTATAAGTATAAATAAAAAAAATAACCGACATGACATCAACATTCTTGTGAATAGGGCACATAACGGACGCACATGAAAACTGATGTCAGCGGAACTAAACCCATCATTTTGATAGTTTAAAAAAACACTTATGTTCCTGGCATGCTGGAATTGCGAACTGTCACATTTGCTTGTGTCCTCAACCATACTGTCAAACCATCAAATGGCTGGTGTGAAAACTGATCAGAATTTACCCCCTTCCTGACCAGAGCACTTTTTGTGATTCGGCACTGCGTTGCTTTAAATGACAATTGCGCGGTCGTGCGACATGGCACCCAAACAAAATTTACATCCTTTTTTTCCCACAAATAGAGCTTTCTTTTGGTGGTATTTGATCACCAATAATTTTGACTTTTTGCTATAATAAAAATCCCCCAATAATATATATAAAAATAAATTCCTAATTTTAGGCTGATATGTATTCTTCTACATATTTTTGGTGAAAAAATCGCAATAAGCTTATATAGATAAGTTATAGCGTCTACAAAATAGGGGATAGATTTATGGCATTTTTAATAATGTTTTTTTTTTACTAGTAATGGCGGCGATCTGCAATTTTTATCGTGACTGCGACACATCGGACACTTATCGGATACTTTTGACACTATTTTGCGACCACTGTCATTTATACAGCGATCAGTGCTATAAAAATGCACTGATAACTGTGTAAATGACACTGGCAGGGAAGGGGGGTTAAACACTAGGGGGCGATCAAGGGGTTAAGTGTGTCCTAGGGAGTGATTCTAACCGTGGGGGGATGGGCTACCACTGACATGACAGCGATCACTGCTCCTGGTGACAGGGAGCAGTAGATCCTGTCATGTCACTAGGCAGAATAGGGAAATGTTTATATAGGCATCTCGTCTGGATCCGCTCGCATGCCCGGACCGGCACTCGGCTCAGCCTCTCAGTTCGGGAGCAACGTGCAGAATTTACACGCTATTAGAAAATCTGAAAAAAACGATTGCTAACAATTTTTTTTTTTCTCACCCCTTGTTGAAAACGGGAATTCCTAAAATGATACGAAAATTCTCGAATGACAGAGGACAACTTCCCCAAGTACGTAGCTACAGTCTATGTCTAGTCTATAGTCAGACTGAATTTCCGATCATGCGCGTACTTGTTCATTCAATATTTATAGGATTTTTCCAACATGCCCTGTTGAAAATTTTCATCTGAACAGTCCTTGCAACCCTTGAAAGCAGTGTACTAATGAACAGAAAATCAAATGATCGCTTTAATAGCAGCCCCCTGCTGCACTCACTGGCCCACTCTGCACTCTTGCAGCTGCCTGCTGCACTCACTGGCCCACTCTTCACTCTTGCAGCTCCCTGCTGTACTCACTGGCCCACTCTGCACTCTTGCAGCTCCCTGCTGCACTCACTGACCCACTCTTCACTCTTGCAGCTCCCTGCTGCACTCACTGGCCCACTCTTCACTCTTGCAGCTCCCTGCTGTACTCACTGACCCACTCTTAACTCTTGCAGCTCCCTGCTGTACTCACTGGCCCACTCTGCACTCTTGCAGCCCCCTGCTGTACTCACTGGCCCACTCTGCACTCTTGCAGCTCCCTGCTGTACTCACTGGCCCACTCTGCACTCTTGCAGCCCCCTGCTGCACTCACTGGCCCACTCTGCACTCTTGCAGCTCCCTGCTGCACTCACTGGCCCACTCTGCACTCTTGCAGCCCCCTGCTGTACTCACTGGCCCACTCTGCACTCTTGCAGCTCCCTGCTGTACTCACTGGCCCACTCTGCACTCTTGCAGCCCCCTGCTACACTCACTGGCCCACTCTGCACTCTTGCAGCTCCCTGCTGCACTCACTGGCCCACTCTGCACTCTTGCAGCCCCCTGCTGTACTCACTGGCCCACTCTGTACTCTTGCAGCTCCCTGCTGTACTCACTGGCCCAGTCTGCACTCTTGCAGCTCCCTGCTGTACTCACTGGCCCACTCTGCACTCTTGCAGCTCCCTACTTTGCAGTGAGTTCGCATACAGTCTTTTTGAGGAATTCCCATTTCTGTTCTGTGTCCATTGATGCCAATATTCCCTCCCAGTCTAATGCCGCGTACACACGGTCGGAATTTCTGACAAGAAAAGTTTGATGTGAGCTTTTGGTCAGAAATCCCGACCGTGTGTAGGCTCCATTGGACTTTTTCTGTCGGAATTTCTGACAGCAAAAATTTGAGAGCTGGTTCCAATCGTCTATATGCAATTCCGATGCACAAAAAAACATGCATGCTCGGAAGCATTTAACTTTATTTTTCTCATCGTAGTGTTGTACGTCACAGCGTTCTTGATGGTCAAAATTTTGTGTGACTGTGTGTATGCAACACAAGTTTGAGCCAACATTCCATTGGAAAAAAATCCACGGTTTTCTTGTCGGAATTTCCGATCATGCGTACGCAGCATTAGTCCTGGAGAGCAGCCCTCATCCTTGGAAAATGTTCTCTTTTAAAGTTAAGTGTTTTTATCTTTCCCGTAACGCTCCACACCCAAAAATGTTCTGAAATTTCTTTGGTGAGTTTGTCGCTTTAAAAACCCTTTCACATTGAGGCGATTTGGCAGGCGCGATAACGCTAAAAATAGCACCTGCAAACATGGGCGTCCGCTCCATAGGGCAAGGGGGGTCGTTTGCCCCCCCCCCCTGGAATCGCCAGGGAGAGCCAGGAGCAGGGCCGAACTGGCCCTGGGGCCGCTTTAAGTGGCGACTGCAGTGCTCCCCTCCCTCTGTCCTCTGGCGCTCGTATCGTATGTCACGGAGCTGGGTCTGTGTGCAAGGTCCCGCCCCCCTAGTTCGGCTCGTCTGATAGTCTTCTAGTGTTCCGCCTATCAAACGAGCCGAACTAGGGGGGCGGGACCTTGCACACAGACCCAGCTCCGTGACATACGATACGAGCGCCAGAGGACAGAGGGAGGGGAGCGCTGTTCGATATTGTTTACCAGGACCGTGCTTTGTTTTTTCTGTTGCCACAGGTAACACTAGACTATTTTCTGATGTGTTTTTAGCAAGTCTGGAAACGCAGAGCAAACACAACACAGAGTTGTAGCCTACGGCATTGTTTCTAGTTGTCCCTTATTTAGAGTGCCTGTCCCTCTTCTGGAATTAAATCCATTTGTCCCTCATTCCAAAAGGTTCCTCTTTTAGACCTGAAATAAATATACTGGCCCAGATTCTCAAAGGGCTTACGACGGCGCAGCGCCATGTACGCCGTCGTAAGTCCTAATCTGGGCCGTCGTATCTATGCGACTGATTCTTAGAATCAGTTACGCATAGATATCCATTCGATCCGACAGACGTAAGTCTCTTACACCGTCGGATCGTACCTGCAAT
This sequence comes from Rana temporaria, assembly GCF_905171775.1. Taxonomy (NCBI): domain Eukaryota; kingdom Metazoa; phylum Chordata; class Amphibia; order Anura; family Ranidae; genus Rana; species Rana temporaria. Next base: position 124,253,920 of record NC_053500.1, read on the forward strand.
TTTTTTTTTCCCCGCTAGGTGGTGCTTCCGTCGTTTTCCGCGTTGAGTATGCAAATTAGCTAGATACGCAAATTCCCGAACGTACGCGCGGCCGACGCAGTAAAGTTATGACGTTTACGTTAGGCTTTTCCCGGCGTATAGTTGCCCCTGCTATATGAGGCGCAGCCAATGTTAAGTATGGCCGTTGTTCCCGCGTCGAAAATTTATAAAATTACGTCGTTTGCGTAAGTCGTCCGTGAATGGTGCTGGACGTAATTTACGTCCACGTCAAAACCAATGACGTCCTTGCAACGTCATTTAGCGCAATGCACGCCGGGAAATTTTAGGGACGGCGCATGCGCAGTTCGTTCGGCGCGAGGACACGCTTCATTTAAATGAAACACGCCCCCTACCCGCTGAATTTGAATTCCGCCGGGTGTTTTACGCTACGCCGCGGCAACTTTACAGGCAAGTGCTTTGTGAATAAAGCACTTGCCTGAAAAACTTGCGGCGGCGTAACGTAAATTAGATACGTTACGCCCGCCCATTTTTGCGCCATTCTACGAGAATCTGCCCCACTGTCAATATAGTGTAGTGTTTCAGTCAAGAGAAAGGGGTGCTGTGTAATATAAAGGGGTCCAGAGCTGTGGGGTGCTGTGTAATGTAAAGGGGTCCAGAGCTGTGGGGTGTTGTGTAATGTAAAGGGGTCCAGAGCTGTGTGGTGTTGTGTAATGTAAAGGGGCCCAGAGCTGTGGGGTGCTGTGTAATGTAAAGGGGCCCAGAGCTGTGTGGTGTTGTGTAATGTAAAGGGGCCCAGAGCTGTGTGGTGCTGTGTAATGTAAAGGGGCCCAGAGCTGTGTGGTGTTGTGTAATGTAAAGGGGCCCAGAGCTGTGGGGTGTTGTGTAATGTAAAGGGGCCCAGAGCTGTGGGGTGTTGTGTAATGTAAAGGGGTCCAGAGCTGTGGGGTGTTGTGTAATGTAAAGGGGTCCAGAGCTGTGGGGTGTTGTGTAATGTAAAGGGGCCCAGAGCTGTGGGGTGTTGTGTAATGTAAAGGGGTCCAGAGCTGTGGGGTGTTGTGTAATGTAAAGGGGTCCAGAGCTGTGGGGTGTTGTGTAATGTAAAGGGGTCCAGAGCTGTGGGGTGTTGTGTAATGTAAAGGGGTCCAGAGCTGTGGGGTGTTGTGTAATGTAAAGGGGTCCAGAGCTGTGGGGTGTTGTGTAATGTAAAGGGGTCCAGAGGTGCAGTTGTGGAGAGGGGGTACACAGTAGTGACAAAGAGATATTAAAAGATGCAGGGGGCACAGTGGGGTGTTCTTACATTTTAACGTGGGGGGTCGCTTTTAACCCCCGCTAGCCCGAGGGCTTTCACACTGGAGCAGTGCGCTAGCAGGACGGTAAAAAATGTCCTGCAAGCAGCATCTTTGGAGTGGTGTGTATACCGCTCTTGGCCATTGAAATGAATGGACACAATGGCCGTACCGCGTGGCAAAGTGCTGCTGCAGCGCTTTGCGGGTGGTTTTAACCCTTTTTCGGCCGCTAGCGGGGGTTAAGGCTCCATTCACACCTAGGCGTTTTGTCGCCTGTAGCGCGACGCTATTGCAGCCTGAAATACGCTGGAGGGGTGATTTAACATTGTCGGCTATGGAGATGGTTCACATCTCCACGCCGAACGCCGAAACGCCGTACGCCTGAAGCTCAAAACAAGTCCCGGACCCTTTTTTCAGGCGGCTTTGGGCGTTCGGCATAGCGGACAATGTAATCACCCCTCCGGCGTATGTTAGGCTTAAAAAACGCCGCGTTTTGTCGCGGCAAATCGCGGGACAAAACGCCGCAATTTGTCGTGGCAAATCGCTGTAACATACGCCGCGTTCAGGTGTGAATGCAGCCTAAAAGCGCCCCGCTAGTGGCTGAATACATCCGCAAAAACGCAGGTAAAGCGCCGCTAAAAATGGCAGCGCTTTACCGCCGCCGCTGCCCGCACCCCAGTGTGAAATAGGCCTTAGGGCAACTTATTGAAGGGAAAAAATGTGCGCGTGGGCACGCATGTCTGTGTGGATGAGCCCCTATAGACTGATTGGTGTAAATGATCCATCGGTAATGTAGAGGCATCAATGACAGTTGGGTTGACGGTTACCAAGGAGACAGGGTCGCTGTCACTAGGTGACGGTCAGTGGAGCACACAGCCGCCCGCACTCCATTAGGAAGAAGAAGGTGGTGCAGGTGTACGGTGTGCCCACCTCCTGGGGCACAGATGGGCACACAGACAATGAATGGGATCTCAGTAGCCGATCCTCCACGTTGGCCGGCACTTCCCCTTTAATTAAGAATGAGTCGCCTGTCACGCCGGGGCTTTTAAACGCTGACGTCACCGTGAGTAAATCGTAGCCGCACCCCTCTCCCCCTGTGAGTGGTCCGTGATGTCAGGAGTGGGCGGAAACCCAAGCCTGGGCTTTAACCCAGCGCGGGGCCCCTCCTCTTAAAGGGGAGACGCTGCAGAGGGAGAAGGCAGGAGGGTGAGTGTCCGTCCGTGTGTGTCCCTTGTGTCTCCGGTACCGGGGCTCCTCCCCCCTCTCACTGATCGGTGCCCAGCCTCCCCCACCCCTGCTCATCGCACACACGTGTCCGGGATCTCTCCGGCCGCCTGCAGGATCTCCTATGAATGAATAGGGCGGATCCCCCCCGGTCCATCTCCCTCCACGTCTGCCCGGTCCGTCCTCCTCCGATCCGGAGCGCCTTTGTGGCCGAGCTGTGTGTCTCCTCGGAGCCCCTCCCCGTCTCTCTCTCCCACTCACTGGTGCCATCATCACCCTGGCTTTGTTACAGGAGCTGTGGAGGCAATGTGAGTGTATGGATCTCTATTGTGTCTGTGCCACCCCAACCCCCACCCCCCTGTGCATGGCTGTGTGTGAGGGCATCGCATTGTCTGCCCTGCCCCTGGATGGGTAATGTGATTGGCTGCTGGAAGCTTTTCTTCCCCCCTGGATCCCTCTCTCCATCCTCCCCTCCTCCCCCATCCCTCCCTTCCTTCATTGTGCCGGGGAGCTGGAATGGCAATGTGATGCCAGCTGGGAGAGATGGCACGCCGGGCATGGTTAAACTCTGAATATTAAATAGTTAACGGTGATGCTGGCAGGGAGATTGGGGCCCCCATGGTGCCAGACTGGTTGCCCCCTCCGAGCTCAGCTTGTCCTGATCTAACGGGTGGGTTTAGATAAAGCTTTGCCTGCCATTGTCATCATGCATGCCAGGGCAACCGCCCCCCCCCTTCCCCTCTGCCAGTTGGCGTGGCATTCCCCTTGCTGGCGCATGGCATTGAGGTTGGCACTGTTTATGAGTCTAGGCTGTGATAATAAAGCCTTGGGTTACGTTGTTGGCAGCGCCAGGCGGAACGCAACATATGACACGCTCGGTTGTGTTATTTTGGAAGTCCCGGCACATCTACTAAATTGGTTTTTGCTTTCTCTGTTCATTCATGGTGGGAAGTGTCTGATTCCTTGAGGGCATCTGATTTGGTCCCTTGGTGGGGGCTTGGTCCATGCTGCTGGCATCTGAGATAGATGTATGGTACATATACCCGCGTTGCCTTGGTAAGAGGGCTTGGTCTATGCTGGTGAAATCTAAGATAGTTATTGAGAACTAGAACTTACGGTACACATTTACCCATGTTCCCTTGGTAGAGGTTTGGTCCATGCTGTCAGGATCTGAGAAGGATGGGTACATATACCCATGTTCCCTTGGTAGAGGTTTGGTCCATGCTGTCAGGATCTGAGAAGGATGGGTACATATACCCATGTTCCCTTGGTAGAGGTTTGGTCCATGCTGTCAGGATCTGAGAAGGATGGGTACATATACCCATGTTCCCTTGGACCAAACCCTCCCAGGTTTGGTACATGCTGGGGACGTCTAAGTTAGTTATCGTACTTGTACCTTGGCAGGAGGGTCTTGGTCCATGCTGTGAAAAATAAATATATATATATATATATATAACACATTCCCTTGGGGGTCAGGGTTTGGTCCATGCTGTCAGGATCTGAGATCCCATGTTACCTTGTTGGTGTTTTTGGTCCATGTGTGTAAAGGCATGTGCCCCAATACTGTGTGTATATGTATGTATGTCTGTGTATATATATGTGTGTGTGTGTGTGTGTGTGTGTATATGTATGTGTATATATAATCACACACACACACTTTTAATGGCATCCCAGTCTTAAGGCCCGTACACACGATCGGATATTCCGACAACAATTGTGTGACGGACGTGTTTTGTCGGGTAATCCAACCGTCTGTATGCTCCATCGCACAATTATTGTCGGAATTTCCAGCAACAAATGTTGGATAGCAGTGCTCTCAAATTGTCCAACAACAAATGTGTTCCGTCGGATTATCCGATCGTGTGTAAACAAGACTGTTCGGACTAAAATCCAAAGTACAAACACGCATGTTCTAAACCAATGCTAACCATAAGACGACATTAGCAGAAGTTGCCCAAAGTTGGGCGATAAAGAGCAGAAAAAACTTGTTGTTTTGTGAAGGTTGGCTGAAAAGGTTATGTCGTCTGTATGCAGAACAAGTTCACGGACAACGCCCGTTGGACAAAAATCCGTGGATTTGTCCGATAGAAATCTGATTGTGTGTATGAGGCTTTAGTCCGTAGGGTTCCATATTAAGTTGGCCCAACTTTTGCAGCTGTAACAGCTTTAACTCTTCTGGGAAGGCTGTCCACAAGGTTTAGGAGTGTGTCTATGAGAATGTTTGACCATTTTTCCGGACGCACATTTGTGAGGTCAGGCACTGATGTTGGACGGAAAGGCCTGGCTAACGGTCTCCGCTCCGTCTCAGGCCAGTCAAGTTCATCCACCCCAAATTCACACACCGGTGTCTTTATGGACCTTGCTTGGATTGGTGCGCAGTCATGTTGGAAGAGGAAGGCCCATCCCCATACTGTTCCCACAAAGTCCGGAGCGTGAAATTGTCCAAAATGTCTTGGTATGCTGACGCCTTAAGAGTTCCCTTCACTGAGAGTAAGGGGCCAAGCCCAACCCCTGAAAAACACCCCCACACCATAATCCCCCCCAGTGCACAAAAGAAAGGTCCATAAAGACTTGGATGAGCAAGTTTGGGATGGAGGAACTTGACTGACCTCAACCTGATACAACACCCTTGGGATGAGTTAGAGTGGAGACTGCGATCAGGCCTTCTCAAGCATATCCGTGCCTGACCTCAAAAAATGCGCTCCTGGAAGAATGGTCAAACATTCCCATAGACCAGTGATGGTGAACCTTGGCACCCCAGATGTTTTCCAACTACATTTCCCATGATGCTCCACTATACTGCAGAGTGCAGGAGCATCATGGGAAATGTAGTTCCAAAACATCTGAGGTGCCAAGGTTCACCATCACTGCCATAGACCAACCTTTTTCAACCAGGGTCAGGGGTGCCTTGGTGAAATGTCTAAAAATTGTACACGGGCAAGCAAGTGGATGAAGCCCACTATTAGTTGTACAAAGCCACAGTTTTTATTTTATAGGGAACCATCACAACCTTCTAGCCACTGGTGTCCTAACAACCAGTGATGTCATTGGTTGATGGGGAGGACATTGGGCACCTGAGGATGTCCTTGTTTGCCCCCTCTTCATCAGAAGGGAGAGAAACTGAAGGAGAAGAGAAACATTAGAGTCCTAGTACTAGTCTATTTGGAAGAATAAATCGGCTCTGAAGTTGGGTGTCCTACATGTGTAGATGTTGCTGATTTATGTAAAACTATTATTTTAGTTGTGCGTTTTTTTTTTTTTGTTTTTTTTTTTTAAAGATTGGGGTGCCTCAAGATTGTGTAGAATTTTAACAGGTGCTTGACTGAAAAAAAGGTTGAGAAACACTACCATAGACACATTCCTAAACCTTGTGGACAGCCTTCTCAGAAGAGTTGAAGCTGTTATAGCTGCAAAGGGTGGGCCAACTCAATATTGAACATTGCGGACTGAGGCTGGGTTCACACTACTACACTACTTTCATCCTACTTTGCTCTGTGTTCAATGTTTCCCTATGAGAGCGTCTTGTAGCGTCCTACACAAGTCGGTCGGACTTTGAAAATGCTCCCTGTACTACTTTTGGTCCTACATTGATCCTACTTCAGGCCCATTGAATATCATTGAAGTTGGACCAAAGTAGTATCCTGTTCATGAACGTAGGATGGATGTAGGACCAATGTAGGATAAATGTAGGACCAATGTAGCAGAGCAAAGTAGGATGAAAGTAGTGTAGTAGTGTGAACCCAGCCTAAGACTGGGGTCCCATTAAAGTTTGTGTGCGTTTAAAGTCGGGTGTCCCAATACTTTTGGTAATATAGTGTATATATCTGTTGAAAAAAGGGGGGATAGGGTTGGGACTTGATGAGGCATATGATAAAAACTACCACATGCTTGAGGCCTCCATCCCTGTAAATCTATAAAAAAGAGGGGGAGGGTTGGGACTTTGAATGAGATGCGTTTTTAGCAGTATGCGATTAAATATATATGGAATATAAAAAATGTTTCCATAATACCCAGGCTCAAAATTACCAACCAAAAAAAGCACTAAACCAAATTAATCTGTTTAGCTGTATGCATTAAAAACAGAGGTTTAGTTGCATGTATTTGCAAATGCCTGGTAAGCTGCAGGCCAACGTCAAGGCACTCTGTGTACTGCAGTTCCTAACTATGAATTTTAAAGTCTCCTAAAAAGGAGCACAGGAGTGCTAATCAATAGATAGGGGGCAGGTGATAACCTAAACCATTATGGAAACATATTTTTTATATTCCATATATATATATATATATATATATATATATATATATATAATCGCATACTGCTAAAAACGCATCTCATTCAAAGTCCCAACCCCCCCCCCCCTTTTTTATAGTGTATATATCTTGCATACCCTGTTTTTTGACTATATCATTGGTTACAGCAACATTACCCAATAGGGTACACAATCTATTATAGGTGGTGACACTTACCACCCATACAACAGTGGATACTTGCGCATTCCCCTTTTTCCCTTTTCCCTCTTGATTTAAATATATATCTTGCATACCTGTGTTCTCTTGGAGGTGGTTTTGACCCATACTGGGGGAAAGCTAAGATACAGTTAAAGTGGTTCTAAAGCCTAATGCCCCGTACACACGATGGGATTTTCCATCTGAAAAACCTTGAATGGTTTTTCCGACGGAATTCCGCTCAAGCTTGGCTTGCATACGCACGGTCACACACAAGTTCTCTGAACTTTCGGCCTTCAAGCGGTGACGTACAACACTACGACGAGCCGAGAAAACAAAGTTCAATGTTTCCGAAGCATACATTGAATTGTTTCCGAACACCCGTCGGAATATTGCGCGTTGGAATTGCCACAGACTATCGGAAAACTTGAGAGCCAGCTCTCAATCTTTTGCTGTCGAAATTTCCGCCAGCACATACACTTGGTCGGAATTTCCAACTAAAAGCTCACATCGAACTTTTGCTGGCGGAAATTCCCAGTGTGTGTACGGGACATAAAGGTTCTTCTATAACTTAACTAATTCTATGATGGAGAGGTCGGAGGTATAGTTTATGGTACATATACCCATGTTCCCTTGGTGAGGGGGTTCTGGCAACGCTGTGGGGATTTTGCATATATTTATGGTACACGTACTTGTTTATCCCTTGGTAGGGGTTTGGTCCATGCTGGGGGGGATCTGAGACGTTTATTGTGCACTGTTCTCTTGGTGGGGGTTTGATACTTGCTGTGGAGCTCTAAGATGTATTCATGGTGCACCCTGGGCATTCTGGTTTGTCTACCTGCTGCTGCAGCAGATCCCGGCTGTGGTCCTTTGTCAGAAGCTTCGATGTCAAACGTTGCTGCATGTGGTCTCCACCAGCTTTCCTGTTATTGCCGCTGTTCTTTTAATAGCTATCAGAGCTTCTCTGCAGGGATTGCAGACTCCATCATAGGTGTGATTCTCAGCCTGGCTGTGCCTTTGGAAAGAATTATGATACTCTGGATGAGGTTGGTTCGGATAGAAGGCCAGCTCCGTACAGGGGGAACTTAAGGACATCTGCTACTACTTTTCTTATTGATGCTCCTAGACAGCTGTCACAACAGTAGGGGGGCGAAACAGAATGAGAGTATTTCAGGTGCCAGCCTGGGTAAAGTTCACCAGGCCTCCACTGGCTGTCATTATGTGGTCTATTTTCGGGGCATTGGAGTGATATCTCCAAACAATGGAATTTATGATCTTCAGCACCATTACAATTGGTAAAAGTGGCGCTGGCACTCCTTGTTCCTGTTCGCTATAGTAGCACCATAATAAAATGTGTATTATAATAATGGACGCTTCCTACAGCTGGCTCTTTATTTGCCCCGTGTCTGAGCTGTTTAGCTGTTGATTGGATTTGGGGGTCTGGGTGAGGTTAGAACATTGGATTATTTTCAGTCTTTGCATGCTAGCGCAGATCTATAAGAAGGCTGGAAAGAAGTTCATCATCTTCTCCCTTTCACTTATTTTCAGGGATTGTGAAAAAAAAAATGCAGCACATTAATTTGGAACAGTGTCCGAGTTCATAGAAATATGAGGTATATAATAAGGGTTGTATATAAGAGGCCAAAGATGGCTGCTAGTAGACTTAATGAGCTACTGTGCTGGTATCAGATTGCTGTGCATCTTCAGTGTTCTTCAATTATGTAACACTTCATAAAAGCCGATATTTACCAAGTACTCACCTTAACTCAAGTACTCCATGACATGTGTGGTCAAAGCACTTAGTAGTGTATAAGTGGTTTAAAAAAAAAAAAAATACCTTGGCAGCACTGTTGGGTTTGGATTCTGATCTGTCTGTCAGATCAACATAGCTAGTAGTAGTAGATGGTCCCATTCAATTTAGGCCTCTAATGTTGAAGATGTTTCATTGCTCATCCTAGTAGCTTCCTCAGTTCTCACAATAAACCGAGGCAGCCTCTTGAATGAGTTGCAAAATGTCTTCAACACTGAGGAAGCTTCTTAAATGAGCGGGAAAAGGCCTTCGACACTGAGGAAGCTTCTTGAGTGAGTGGCAAAAGGCTTTCGACACTGAGGAAGCTTCTTGAGTGACCGGGAAAAGGCCTTCGACACTGAGGAAGCTTCTTGAGTGAGTGGCAAAAGGCCTTCGACACTGAGGAAGCTTCTTGAGTGAGCGGGAAAAGGCATTCGACACTGAGGAAGCTTCTTGAGTGCGGGAAAAGGCCTTCGACACTGAGGAAGCTTCTTGAGTGAGCGGGAAAAGGCCTTCGACACTGAGGAAGCTTCTTGAGTGAGTGGCAAAAGGCTTTCGACACTGAGGAAGCTTCTTGGGTGAGTGGCAAAATGCCTTCGACACTGAGGAAGCTTCTTGGGTGAGTGGCAAAAGGCTGAGGAAGCTTCTTGGGTGAGTGGCAAAAGGCTTTCGACACTGAGGAAGCTTCTTGAGTGAGTGGCAAAAGGCCTTTGACACTGAAAACGTTTTTTGGGTGAGTGGGAAAAGGCCTTCAACACTAAGCAAGCTTCTTGTGTGAGTGGCAAAAAGGTCTTCAACACTACAGAACAAGCCCAGTTAAATGGAACTACTACTATACCATATCCTTATTAAATGAGAACCTCCACGACACCTCAAATCACCAAAACCCACGCCACCCATAGAAATGAGATGACCGTCGCTGGTTCTGGCTGTTTTGGGATGGAATTTATCACTGATTACCTCAAGATGGGAGTCTGCTTATGAAGAGGGAGGAATTGATTGGGTATACTGGAAAATGTGTCCCAACTACTCTATTGCTGATGACAGTACCTACCGGTATCGCTTATCTTCTCCTCCCATCTATGTTGGTATAAACGTATTGCTTTACCAGTTTTTGGAGAGCTGTGCTTGGGACTCCCTTTATGCCGAGGTCTAGGCAAGCAAATAAAAGCACAGGTAAAATACGTGTTACCTGTTTAGGGATTTGTAATTTGTATACCTGGCCCCCCCAGTCTGTACAGCCAGATCCTAGAACTTCCCGCAGACTAGATTAGTTAAACCATCTACCATGTTGCCCACGCAGGTTTACATTACCAGCTGCTCATGGCTTCCCTTATGTCCCCCCCACCGCTCTGTTCACCCTATTGAAATAAAGAAATAAATGCATATCTGTCTCCTCATTTCTGTATAAAGTGCACACAAAGGGAAATGTTTACCAGGGAAGGGAGATTTATTTGGAAACATGTAGACTACACATGCGTACACACGACCGTTTTTCATGACGAGAAAAATAAAAAATTTTCAATTGTTCATAAAAAACGGTTGTGTGTATGCTCCAGAGCATTTTTCTCGACGAGAAAAATGCCCCAATTTTTTTTTAGAACCTGCTCTATTCTCGTCATTTTTCACGTCGTGAAAAATGGTCGTGTGTATGCTTTAACGAGGGGGAACAAGGCGCATGCTCAGAAGCAAGTTATGAGACGGGGAAATTTGCAAAAGCAGCCCAAAGGGTGGCGCCATTATAGTGCCGTCGTAGATTTTGGCATACTGGAGTGTGCAGCCATTCACCCATTTTCCATGTCCCCATCAGAGTTCCCCTTACCACTGTAATTAGGCTTTCACTATGGCTGTAGCAGCAGGGCGGGAGCCAAGAGGCGGAACAGGTTTGGGTGGAGCAAGTTCCGTCTTCCTGTGAATGCTGCAGCAAGCCCGTCATTGGTTGCCATAACACTTGCGGGAGAAGTGGAGATCATAGGCAGCCTCTGCTGACTTGACTCCCTAATCATTGCACATGGAGGATACGCCACTGACCCTAGCTGAGGGCCAGATAAAATCTTGTAGTGGGCCGAAATTGGGAAAACTCTTCCTTAGACCTAAAGGTAGCCAGGGTCTGAATTTGGTCTACTAACCTCCACCTGTAATTGCGATAGATCAGGGCTTGACAAATTTGCTTAGCTGAGAGCCAGCTAAAAAAGTTAGACTTTTTTTTTTTTTTTTCCTAACAAAGCTTTATTTTCACCAACAAAACTCATTCTCTCTCATTCACTCTAGGGCAGGGGTGGGCAATTATTTTTTCGATGGGGCCACATGAGAAACTAAAAATATTTTGGAGGGCCGGGCCAAAAGGCTAAACTCAATACTGCATAAAATCAATTGTATTTCTTTATAAAAAGCAGTAAATATCATTGTTGGACAACTGGTACGAGTACTTGTTATAGACATTAGACAGGAGGGGGACAGAGGCTGGGGACATGACACAGGAGGGGGACAGAGGCTGGGGACATGACACAGGAGGGGGACAGAGGCTGGGGACATGGCACAGGAGGGGGACAGAGGCTGGGGACATGACACAGGAGTGGGGCCAGAGGCTGGGGACATGACACAGGAGGGGGACAGAGGCTGGGGACATGACACAGGAGGGGGACAAAGGCTGGGGACATGGCACAGGAGGGGGACAGAGGCTGGGGACATGACACAGGAGTGGGGCCAGAGGCTGGGGACATGACACAGGAGTGGGGCCAGAGGCTGGGGACATGACACAGGAGGGGGACAGAGGCTGGGGACATGACACAGGAGGGGGACAGAGGCTGGGGACATGACACAGGAGGGGGACAGAGGCTGGGGACATGGCACAGGAGGGGGACAGAGGCTGGGGACATGGCACAGGAGGGGGACAGAGACTGGGGACATGACACAGGAGGGGGACAGAGGCTGGGGACATGACACAGGAGGGGGACAGAGGCTGGGGACATGGCACAGGAGGGGGACAGAGGCTGGGGACATGGCACAGGAGGGGGACAGAGGCTGGGGACATGACACAGGAGGGGGACAGAGGCTGGGGACATGACACAGGAGGTGGACAGAGACTGGGGACATGACACAGGAGGGGGACAGAGGCTGGGGACATGGCACAGGAGGGGGACAGAGGCTGGGGACATGGCACAGGAGGGGGACAGAGGCTGGGGACATGGCACAGGAGGGGGACATGGCACAGGAGGGGGACAGAGGCTGGGGACATGACACAGGAGGGGGACAGAGGCTGGGGACATGACACAGGAGGGGGACAGAGGCTGGGGACATGACACAGGAGGGGGACAGAGGCTGGGGACATGACACAGGAGGGGGACAGACGCTGGGGACATGACACAGGAGGGGGACAGACGCTGGGGACATGGCACAGGAGGGGGACAGAGGCTGGGGACATGACACAGGAGGGGGACAGACGCTGGGGACATGACACAGGAGGGGGACAGACGCTGGGGACATGACACAGGAGGGGGACAGACGCTGGGGACATGACACAGGAGGGGGACAGACGCTGGGGACATGACACAGGAGGGGGACAGACGCTGGGGACATGACACAGGAGGGGGACAGACGCTGGGGACATGACACAGGAGGGGGACAGACGCTGGGGACATGACACAGGAGGGGGACAGAGGCTGGGGACATGACACAGGAGGGGGACAGACGCTGGGGACATGGCACAGGAGGGGGACAGAGGCTGGGGACATGACACAGGAGGGGGACAGACGCTGGGGACATGACACAGGAGGGGGACAGAGGCTGGGGACATGACACAGGAGGGGGACAGAGGCTGGGGACATGACACAGGAGGGGGACAGACGCTGGGGACAGGCAGCCACTGTTTAATCAATAACAATTGACAACAGTGGCTGCATGCGATGTGGTCATGCGGCATTTAAAGGGTTAAATCAGGCGGTGAAGAGCGATCCACATTTTTTTTTGCTTTTCAGAGGCATTTTATATCAATGTATTGCCTCTTCCTCTTAATATAACCCAATAAATGCCGCATGACCACATCGCAGTGGTGTGCATGCCCCATGGACCTGCAATGCACACTATTGCAGCATGGTAGTGCGCCATTTAAAGGGTTAAATCAGGCGGTGAAGAGCGATCCACATTTTTTTTTGCTTTTCAGAGGCATTTTATATCAATGTATTGCCTCTTCCTCTTAATATAGCCCAATAAATGCCGCATGACCACATCACAGTGGTGTGCATTACATGCAGTTGTGAGCTGGTCACAGTGCAGCCACCATTCACTTTGCATTAGAGCCCCATGGACCTGCAATGCACACTATTGCAGCATGGTAGTGCGCCATTTAAAGGGTTAAATCAGTCGCAAGCCAGGCACATATCGCTTTTTCAATGTTGTGCCATTAGCTGTATAAGGCGGGCAATGAAGCAAGGAGAGACAATGGGCGGAGCTGGAGCGGAGTAAACTGGGAGGCTGGAGGGGCGGAGTTGCGATCGGCTAGAGAGGCAGAGCCGGGAGGAGATGGTCTGCATCAGGCTGGAGGGGCGGAGTTCCGATCGCAGCCGAAAGCCAGGGGAAACAGGTTTCCTTGGGGAAACCAACTTCGACACAACACCGGCCCTGCCTACTGTTATCACCGCGGCGACAGCGTTCGTTTGAACAGCTGTTTTCCCCGCCGCGCATAGACACTCCCCCTTGGACGGATCTGTCCAATCGCGAGCAAGGGGGAGTGTATGTCACATACACTCCCCCTTGCTCGCGATTGGACAGATCCGTCCAAGGGGGAGTGTCTATGCGCAGCGGGGAAAACAGCTGTTCAAACGAACGCTGTCTGTAATGTTCCCCGCCGCGGTGATTAACGTGGCTTCGGCGGCGGCGGGGGGGGGGGGGGGCCGGATTAAAAGGTCCGACGGGCCGTATACGGCCCGCGGGCCGTAGTTTGCCCAGGTCTGCTCTAGGGTGTCCCTATGACACCCTAGAGTAGTGGTTTCCACCCCTGTCCTCAAGTACCCCCAACATTCCATGTTTTTGGAATTTCTCTTAGATAAAATAGCTTTCCAAAATACCAAGCCATTGATTCTGATTTAAAGCACTTGTACAAGATAAAGGAAAACCTGCAAACATGGCCTGTTGGGGGTACTTCAGGACAGGGTTGAGAGCCACTGCCCTGAAAAATAAGGCTGGGTTCACGCTAGTGCTAATTGGATATGGGTTTCCCCCGCATCCAATTTGCATGGCGGGAGACTGACCCGCTCTCAATGGAGCCGGATCACACCGCTTTGGGACGGCTGCGGAGAGGTCTGCAGAAGAGTCCCGTGCGCCTTCTGGGACGTATCCAGACAAAATCCAGGGCCTGATTCGTCCCTGAAACGGAGAAAAGGAACGCAGCAGACGCTCTGCACAGCTCTGCGAACTTAGGGCTAGATTCAGCAACAAGTTACAGCGGCGTATCTCCAGATACGCCACCGTAATTTCAAATCTGCGCCGTCGTATCTTTACGCCGATTCTTAAAGGCAGATACGTTGAAAAAATAGGCTTCCTCCGCCGACGTAACTTGAATACGGCGGCATATGATTGTGTTCAATTTTATGCTGGCCGCTAGGGGTGCTTCCGTTGTTTTCAGCATAGAATATGCAAATCACCTAGATACACCGATTCACAAATGTACGTACGCCCGGCGCAATTTAGTTACATTGTTTACGTTCGGCTTTTTCGGCGTAAGGTTACTCCTGCTATTAAGAGGCGCAGCCAATGTTAAGTATAGATGTCGTTCCCGCTTCGAATTTTGTGCATCGTTTGTGTAAGTCGTTCGCGAATAGGGCTGCACGTCATTTACGTTCACGTCGAAAACAATGACGATTTGCGGTGAAATTTCGAGCATGCGCACTGGGATTCTTTCAGGAACGGCGCATGCCGGGGTCAACATTAATTTAAATAAAACACGCCCCCTCATCCTCATTTGAATTAGGTGCGCTTACACTGGCCCCATTTACGCTACGCCACCGTAAGTTAGGAGGCAAGTGCTTTGTGAATACAGCACTTGCCTCTATAACTTACGGCGGCGCAGCGTAAATACGATACGCCGCGCCGCCGTAATAATGCGCGCAGATACCTGAATCTAGCCCTTACCCTTAAATAATTATAGTTCAATTTTTTTTATGTCACACGATATTACCGCAAAGGCAAAATTTCTGTAAAAAACATTATTATACAGGATTTATATAGCGCCAACAGTTTGCACAGCGCTTAACAAAATGAAGGCAGACATTACAGTTACATAACAATTTGTTAGAAGAGGAATCGGACCCGCCTCATTAAAGCTTACTATCTAAAAACACTAAACGTAATTTTAGGGGGCAAAAAAAAGGAAACATTTTTTTTGGGGGGGGAAAATTATATAATAGCCGAGGTTGCACCGAGTAAACGGATACCCAACATGTCAAACCTTAAATTTATTATTCGCCTGTGAAATTACGACAAACTTTTAAGTACCTTATATTTTCCATAGGCGCCGCTTTAAAAGCCCCTTATAGGTCATCAGTTTAACGTTTCAAAGGAGGTCTGGGGCTAGAATTATCGCTCTCATTCAAGCATGCGCGGCGATATGTAACATGTTTATCGCATTTGTTTGCAAATGTGTATATGTGGGGGGGCCTCAATTTTTTGTGGGGTGGTTTTAAGGAGGAAGTAAACCCTCCTCAAAAAAAAAAAAAAAACGCCCTGCAAGACAAAGGCCTAATGAGCTAGTATGCATAGCATACTAGCTCAATATGTATTACTTGCCTCTGATTTACGTCTCCCCCCTCCAGCCGCCGACATGTCATCCCGGAGTTACTTCCGGGTATCGCGGCTCCAGCGCTGTGATTGGCCAGAGCCGCAATGACGTCACTCCCACACATGTGAGCGGGAGCCGCCAGTAACTGCACGAAGACTGAAGCAACGGCACACTTCAGTTTGCCCCAGTGCGCATGTGCCGATGACTTTGGCACATGCAGACACAGGGGGATATCTCCTAAACTGTGCAGGTTCAGGAGATATCCAGGGTAGCTACAGGTAAGACTTAATATAGGCTTACCTGTAGCATAAAGTAAAAGAAAATAGGGGTTTACTAGACTGGGTGTTTTCATGAACGCACATCCAATATGCTGCATCTTTGATGTGCTTCCAGAAAACGCATGGTCTAATAGGAAGTCGATGGGAGCATGTAAAATACGCGTAAAATCATGCTGCGCCCAAACCGCAGCGCATTGGTGAGAACCCAGCCATTTCCTGGCTAACATACAAGTTGGTCATATGTCAAATCCTTGCAGCTGTGGCACTGCCCGGAAAGCTGAGTGTTGGCCAACTGCTGAGTACTCCTGTCTGGGTGAGGAATGAATACAGGATGTATACACCGGGAGTCGGCTCTCTAGTGGGGAGATTGTATCACTGAGGCTGTTTCCATAGTTCCAGTTTAGGTCATACAGCTGTCCTGGTAACTGCATACCATCCCAGCATACATCTCAGCTATACACGCTCATGTTTGCATGGTATGTATTGCTATTAGAATAAGGATAATTCGATTTTTCTCACTAATCCCCCCTTTTTAAGTCAAATCATTTTGGCTTTTCTAAAACTTGACATGTTTAAAAGCATTTCTGTTCATCTCTATTCAGACATGCGTTTACATGTTTGATGGTTCCTTGCACACTGATGTTTAGAGTTGGTGCTTGTGATACCTGTGCCAGTATCGGAGGTCAGAGACTATAGCTGGCTGATGTAGCGTCACCTATAGGAACCCCCCGTTCCTTTAAGTGAAGCAGGCCTAGTAGTACTTGGTTGCCCCAGGGACTTGTTATATAGCCTACCGCAGGGGTGTCAAACTCGATTTCTTCGTGGGACGCATCAGCATTATGATCGCCCTCAAAAGGGCCAGTTGTATCTGGAAGATTAGAAGTCCAGCGCATCCCCTCCCCTTTACATTAGATGTCAAGAGCCACCTCACCATCGGAAGTTGAGTCCCCCACTCTCCCTTACATCACAGTGCACCCCTATTTCCTTATGCTGCTGCTGGGAAGAAGCTGGATCCATTGCTTGAAAGCAGAAAGTAGGGGGCTGGAGATCTGCAGCTGCAGGAGAGGTGCGAGGGCCACATGAAATGGCCTGGAGGGCCGGATTCGGCCCGCGGGCCTTGTGTTTGACACCTGTGGCCTACAGTATTTGGAAGTTTTTGTGACTTTTGATGTTGAATTTTAAAAGCATCAGTAAGCCTGCTGATCTCACAGGTTTGCTAATCTGACAGAACACCGCTGCTTTTTTCAACATCAAAACAGTTTGACGGATTTCTATATATTTTTTTTTCACTAAATAAACCCAGTTAACTGGTTACATTAAAGGAACACTAAAGTTTAAAATGTTTAGTTTTTTAAAATAACAAACATGTTAGGCTTCATTTCCACTGGCGTTTTTACAGCCACTTTTCTGAGCGTTTTTTACAGCTTAAAAACGCCTGTCCATGTTATTCTATGGCATCATGCCCACATAGACGTTTTTGAGCTGCAAATGGCATAGGCGTTTTTGAGCTGTAAAAAAAACGCAGGACCAGGGTGTTCTGAAGCTCCAGAGTAGAGCTGTAAAAACGCCAGACGTTAAACGCTCAAAAACGCGACCGCGGCATTTTTAAAGTTGCAGCTCACAAAAAAATACATTTTTTTTTTTTTTTTTTTTCTTTTACAAAATAAACATGGATAGGCGTTTTTAAGCTGTAAAAAAGCCTAACAACAGTGGCTGTAAAAACGCCAGTGGAAATGAAGCCTTAGGCCCCATTCACACCTAGGCGTTTTTACGCCTGAAGCGCACTGCTCACAAACGCCAGTGGGGAGAATTAACATTATTCCCTATGGTGACTGTTCACATCTGAACGCCCAAACGCCTGTCGCGCGAAGCTCAAACAAGTCCCGGACCTTTTTTTGTTGCGCGTATCGTGCGGTTTGGGTGTATTTGAGCGTTTTTTTCCCCATAGAAAGTAATGGGAAACGCGCGAATTGAGCATATCGCGCGACAACGGGCGTTTGCTACGGGCGTTTCGTCGCTTTAATAAATAGAACTTGTCGCCCATGCAGAAGATTAAGAAAATCTACCAACATAGCAACAAGTGATGAAAAGATGATAATTTTTCCTATTGGCTAAAATAAAAAACGCCGAAGTACAAAAACGTTGCACGACGCTGTATGCATACGCGCGACAAAACGCCAGAAAAAAACGACCGACGCTCAGGTGTGAATGCAGCCTTATACTTACCTCCACTGTGCAGCTCGTTTTGCACGGAGTGGCCCCGATCCACGTCTTCTGGGGTCCCTCGGCGGCTGTCTCGGCTCCTCCTCGCAAAAGCTTTCTACCTTAATGCAAGCGAGCTCGCATGGTGGAAAGCTTTTGCGTGCGCGTTCCAGCAGTGGCCATAGTCGCCGACTGTATCACTCGGCCCAGGGCGCCGCGTCACCTGCTGTGATTGACAGCAGCGCCAGCCAATGGCTGCGCTGCTATCAATCCGCCCAGCCTAGCCAATCAACGGCCAGGCTGGGAACCCGAGAATGCGCCCGGGAATTTAGATCGGTCAGGTAAGTAAAACAGGGGCTCGGGGGGGGGGGGGGGGGGGGGTCGTAATGGAATGTCACTACGGTTGCATTTGCATTTTCTGATGGGTATTGGCTTTCTGATAGGGGGTTCCCACTCTGCTAGTTTATTTTAATCTAAATTCTAGAGAATAAAACCGGTAGCACAAGAAGATGATCGGAAATACCCAAAACTCCCAGGTGGACAGAAACAGTTGGGTATTATGGGAAGGAGATCTCACTGTTGGAGAATAAAAAGATTTATAGGAAACCTGAGGTTTCTCCATATATATAAGTGAAACTCGAAAAATTTGAATATTGTGCAAAAGTTAATTTATTTCACTAATGCAACTTAAAGCGGTAGTTCACCCCCCCCCCCCCCCGACACATTTTACCATCGAGACAGGCATTGTAGCGCGAGCTACAGTATGCCTGTCCCGATTTTTTTAACCCCGTACTCACCTTGTAGTCGTCCATCGTAGATTTCGGCTCCCGCGGGGAATGGGCGTGCCTATGGAGAGGGAGGATGATTGACGGCCGGCCCTGGCACGTCACTCTCCCCGAAGACAGCCGGAGTAGGTCTCGGCTCTTCACGGCGCCTGCGCACAGGCTATGCGCACGCGTCGTGAAGACCAAGCCTATTTCGGCTATTTCCGGAGAAGCGTGACGCGCCAGAGCCGGCCGTCAATCATCCTCCCTCTCCATAGGCACGCCCATTCCCCGGTATCTTCGATGGACGACTACAAGGTGAGTACGGGGGTAAAAAATTCGGGACAGGCATACTGTAGCTCGCGCTACAATGCCTGATTTTAAGGTAAAAGAAATTTTTTATTTTTTTTTCCCGTCGATAGGGTGAACCCCCGCTTTAAAAGGTGAAACTAATATACCGTAAGAGAGAGACTCTTTACATGCAAAGCCAGATAGTTCAAGCCGTGATTTGTCATAAATTGTGATGATTATGGCTTACAGCTCATGAAAAAAAAAATCCGGCGTATCTTTTTTCTGTATTCATAAAACAAGATACGCCGGAATTTTACTAAGATCCGACCGGCGTAAGCCTCTTAAGCCATCGTATCTTAGTTGCATATTTACGCTGGCCGCTAGGTGGCGCTTCCGTAGATTTACGCAATGAATATGCAAATTAGGTAGATATGCCGATTCACAAACATACGTACGCCCGGCGCATTTTTTTACATCGTTTACGTAAGGCTTTTTCCAGCGTAGAGTTACCCCTGCTATATGAGGCGTACACAATGTTAAGTATGGGCGCCGCGCCAGCGTCGAATTTTACGTCGTTTGCGTAAATCGTTCGCGAATAGGGCTGTGTGTAACTTACGTTCACGTCTAAAGCATTGACAATTTGCGGCGTAATTTGGAGCATGCGCACTGGGATACTTTCACGGACGGCGCATGCGCCGTTCGTAAAAAACGTCATTTACGTGGGGTCACAATGAATTTGGATAAAACACGCCCACCTCATCAACATTTGAATTAAGCGGGCTTACGCCGGCCCATTTACGCTACGCCGCCGCAACTTACGGAGCAAGTGCTTTGTGAGTACTGCACTTGCCCGTCTAAGTTGCGTAGCGTAAATAGGATATGCTACGCCCGCACAATGATCCGCGCCCCTACGTGAATCTAGCCCTATGTTTCTATACCCTGTACACAGTCATTTCAGCAACAACATTTTTTTTTCCTTTAGTGACCCTTTAACTCCAAAAATGCTCGCTTCCAGAGATTAGACAGCTGCACCCCTTGCTGGCCGCTGTTCTCTTCTCCCCGGCTACTTCTGGGTGCTTTTTCAGTCTCTTGATTGGCTGGTGGGGGAATGGTGTCATCCTGCGCATGTGCAGCACGGCATACATTCCATACAAGAGCAGGCAGCTAAGTGTCTGTGTTATTGCAGAAGAGACATGGCACGCCTGCTACCATTTCTTGCAAGTTTAAGTTTTTAGTTTCACTTTAATGCTGCAGTCAAAACTGAAAATGAAACTTTTAAATGCGTACAGGAAGCATATTCTACTTCAAGTGGTTCTAAAGGCTCACTATGTTTTACCTTTGTGCATTCTATGTGTGCAGCAGCTCCCCTTAATACTTACCTGAACCCCATCGCAATCCAGCATTGTGCACGAGAGCCTAGGCTCTCCGGGGGGCTCTTTCTCCTCATTGGCTGAGACCGCAACGGGAAATGCAGTGAGCCAATGTGAAGAGAGAGGGGGCACAGGGAGGTCCTTCCTTTTTGGGATGGGACCAGTGATACACCTTAGTGCACTTTTTTGGGTGGTTAGTTTTTCGTGTACTGCACCGTGGGCTTGAAAGGAACCCTTCCTGTCTGTCAGCGCCCTTTCTTTCTCTGCCCCACCCCCCCACCGCTATTGTTGGAAAAAAAAACTAAATACAGTCACTGCCAGCCTCTTTATGTCGTGGATATGCAATAAAGTCTGGCAGCTTACCTGATCACCATGTGTTCATTAGAGGCCTGACCCTCCTTCTGACTGTCTTTTATCACCTTCCTCCCTGTATTGCTCCACCCTAGGCCATCCCAGGAAGCCTATATTAACCACTGCACTGCTAGTCTGCTTCGCTGTTCAACCGTGTTGTTAGCTTTAGTTCCTGTCTGCAGTGTGCTACGATTATCTTCCTGTGTACCGTTTTTTGGCTCGTCCCTGACTTCTCCTGTTTGCCTGTGATGCTAACCTTTTGCCTGTCCCTCGGTTACCCTTGTCTGCCTGTTGCCCTGACCTCGGCTTACCCATCACTATCGCTTGTCCTGCTTGCTGCTTCCGCTCTCTCCCTGCGGAGCGTGACCTAGGTGATCCCAGGGGTCGCGACCTGGATCCAGCTGCGGCGAAGGCCATCCTCACCACTAGAGGCTCTGGTGAACACAAAGCTGGGTCTTGGACTCCGCGCCCTGGGCGATCTTGGGTTCACGCTTCCTCTCTAATCGCAGCAGTCGGCCATAGGGTTCACTACCC
This sequence comes from Rana temporaria, assembly GCF_905171775.1. NCBI lineage: Eukaryota > Metazoa > Chordata > Amphibia > Anura > Ranidae > Rana > Rana temporaria. The sequence continues at coordinate 124,275,227 of NC_053500.1, forward strand.
TGTGGTGCCTCCCTGACCTGACACTCTATTAGAGGCTGGCATACCACAATGTGTAAATCCTTTCTAAAAACAAGCATTCTAAATAGCTATTTAGAGCTGTCTTCAGGCCGGTCACGTGACTTACAGCCGCTTTTCAGCTCCGAGACAGGGCTTCTGCGGGAGGAGCCGAGCGGCCACGTGATCTCTCCGGCTGACGTCCAAGGGAGATCACGGTCCCTATTGCAGTAGCCGTGTATCGGAGCTGAAAAGCGCCCAGGAGTCACGTGACCGGCCTGAAGACTGCTCTAAGTAGCTATTTAGAGTGCTCATATTTTATAAAGTATTTACAGTGTGCTATGCCAGCCTCTAATATAGTGGCTGGCAGTTTTAAAAAAAAAAGGCTTATCAAACACTTTAAAGTTTCCTACAGCCGCCGACATATCTATATCTGCCTTGGTTTAATAATAGTTTAAAGGCGGGTGATTTGGACGGTACCCAGCTCACCCTGTGGGGTACTTTTGTAGGATCTGGCTGCAGTTGGTTACATGGTACTTCACTCTCCCAATCAACATTGATTATTTTTAATCCTTATGTTGCTAGCATTAGTAAAAAGATGGGAAAGTATATCATATTTACTTGACTTAAACTTTTTTTTTTTTTTTACATATGTTTAGTTACTTCCTGGTTTCTTGCCTGGGCAAATTATGTCATACAACTCGGGAGTCTTCAGGAGGAGGAGAAAGAGGGGAGATGGGGGGGGGGGTTCTCAGCTGAGCACCCTCTCCTGCATGCATGCTTGAGCTAAGGGCAGATGGATTCGAGGAAGTAAATGCTACATGAATCATTTGCTATTACTCAAAATGGCCAGGGGCAGAAATGCTAGGGGGTGTGTGTTTCAAAGTGATTTGAATAGGAGAGATTGCTTTGCATATTAAAGAGGAACTGCAGTCTGCTCACATAATTTGTAATAAAAACATCTTTGCCATTCTGAAGCTTCCCTCCAACCACTTTGCATATTTTTTTCATATATACTGTGATTCTGTACTTGCCAAATATGCTACAGAAATCTCCCTCCACTGAGCCTGGCTGCAGCCATTTTAACTGTGGGCAGCTGAAGCTGCATGAGCGGGAGTGACGTCATCGCGGCTCCGGACAGTCACAGCGCCGGAGCCGCAATATGCGGAAGTCACTCGTGGGGAGATGGCGCAGACAGGGGAAGCTTTGTAGATCGCCGCACAACAATGCAGCGATCTTACACGGAAGTGGGAGATCGGTGCTTGTAACTGCCCCACCACCGCTGCACCGATCATCTGTGACTTTCCCCTATGTGCTTCTCTGTGTGCTCCTCCGGTCCCCCTCTGTGTCCTCTGTTCTCCTCCGGTCCCCCTCTGTGTCCTCTGTTCTCCTCCGGCCCCCCTTCCTGTCTTTTCTCCTCCGGTCCCCCTCCGTGTCTTCTGTGCTCCTCCGGTCCCCCTCCGTGTCCTCTGTTCTCCTCCGGCCCCCCTTCCTGTCTTTTCTCCTCCGGTCCCCCTCCGTGTCTTCTGTGCTCCTCCGATCCCCCTCCGTGTCCTCTGTTCTCCTCCGGCCCCCCTTCCTGTCTTTGCTCCTCCGGTCCCCCTCCGTGTCTTCTGTGCTCCTCCGGTCCCCCTCCGTGTCTTCTGTGCTCCTCCGGTCCCCCTCCGTGTCTTCTGTGCTCCTCCGGTCCCCCTCCGCGTCTTCTGTGCTCCTCCGGTCCCCCTCTGTGTCTTCTGTGCTCCTCCGGTCCCCCTCTGTGTCTTCGTTGCTCCTCCGGTCCCCCTTCCTGTTTTCTCTGCTCCTCCGGTCCCCCTCTGTGTCTTTTGTGCTCCTCCGGTCCCCCTCCGTGTCTTCTGTGCTCCTCCGGTCCCCCTCTGTGTCTTCTGTGCTCCTCCGGTCCCCCCACTGTGCTCCTCCGGTCCCCCCACTGTGCTCCTCCGGTTCCCCTCTAATATGGTATCGGTGCAACCCTGCCATACTGCCAGTCATAGGTGTGCGCAGCTTATTGCATTAGGGTGTGCACCCCAAAGCTCAAACACATACTGCCGATCACTCACTATGAAGGGAAAGGGGCACTTATTTTCCGGCCCTTTCCCCCACTCATCCTAAAACATCTTTGCAGCAACAGCCAGAGGGAGAGGAGAGTAGGGAAGCCGGCAGCACTGCAAGGGGAAGGAGGGGGGGAACCTAGGCAGTAGGGGGAATCTGTGTGGCTCAGGGTGATTAGGGTGTGCCTGGGCACACCCTGTGTGCACGCATATGTCCTCCACTCATCCTAAAACATCCCCAAAGAAACAGCTGGTGGGAAAGGAGGGAAGCTGGTAGTACTGCAGGGGGAAGAGGGGGGGCAGGGTAGTAGGGGGAATCTGTGCTGTAAAGGGTGATTAGGGTGTGCCTGGGCACACCCTGTGTGCACGCATATGTCCTCCACTCATCCTAAAACATCCCCAAAGAAACGGCTGGTGGGAAAGGAGGGAATCTGGTAGCACTGCAGGGGGAAGAGGGGGGGGGGTGCCAGGGCAGTAGGGGGAATCTGTGCTTGCCAGGGCAGTAGGGGGAATCTGTGCTGCACAGGGTGATTAGGGTGTGCCTGGGCACACCTGGCACACCCTGTGTGCACGCATATGTCCTCCACTCATCCTAAAACATCCCCAAAGCAACAGCCGGTGGTAAAGGAGGGAAGCTGGTAGCACTGCAGGGGGAAGAGGGGGGGGTAGGGCAGTAGGGGGAATCTGTGCTGTAAAGGGTGATTAGGGTGTGCCTGGGCACACCTGGCACACCCTGTGCGCACACCTATGGTAGTCAACATAGGTGTGCAGCGTATTGCATTAGGGTGTGCACACCAAAGCTCAAGCACACACTACTGATCACAATGTTCATTCAGAAAGGGAAGGGGATGGTCAATTACATATTTACCCTCCCCTTCCTCCACTCATCCTAAAACATCCTTGCAACAGCTGGTGGGAGAGGAGGGAAGCTGGTATCACTGCAGGGGGAAGGGGTGGGCAGGGCAGTAGGGGGAATCTGTGTTGTAAAGGGTCTTTAGGGTGTGCCTGTGCGCACACCTATGCTGCCAGTCTTTTCATCTGCATTGCATAGAGAAGCACAGAGACCCAGTAATGATATCACTGGGTCTAAAATAAATGGTATAATAAAAACAGAAAGGGTTTGTTTAAAATTCAGGTTGATGGGAGAATGAGGAAGCGGGGAAAGGTAAAGTCTTAGCAGATTGGACGTCGGCTTTGTTTGCAGGTGCTGCAAGGAATGTAGTGCTGTGGTTGTGCACGCCTGGCCTTGGGAATGTATAGGAACTTGGTCTGCAATCCAAGCTGAGTGTACACAAGGCACAGCAGACGCGGTGGGGGAGCGCCCGTCGCCCCGTACAAGCAGCTGCACACCAGCTGTCCATGTGGATGTCTGTGTAAACAAGGAGCAGCAGCTGACAGGAAGACAGTTGTGTGTGTGTGTCTGTACTCGTTCTAGCTGCCGCCGTTCGCAGACGAACGCATGGACCTTGTCACTTCCTGCAGACCGGCCTGTCTACAAGGCGATGCCGCATGCGTACAGGGCGCGTTTTCTCTTTCACATTCCCCTTCCTCAAATTTCCTAGAACTTCCTGGCAGGCTGCGAGTTCACGTAAAGCCGGGCACAGAGGCTTCGCTTCCGGGAAATCAGACGTTTGCACCGTGCCCAGCCACCGACAACTATGACACCCGCCGGGCGTGTGACGTTCTGCCGTCCCGTCCTGACTCGTGGCTGAAGGTACTTTTTCACCCAGGTAGCTGGCTCTTTAAAAGGGGGCGTGGCCGCCAGCTCAGTACTTTGACAGCGCTGCACTTAACCCTTGGGACACCGGTCTGTGATCAGGTGGTTGCTCGCGGCCCCGGGCCGCAAACTTCTTAAGAAAGGGTTGTGGTTTGGCGATGCTTTGCCAAGAGAAGAGTTGCTCAGCCAAGCAATGATTAATACACAAGCAGGTTTCCAAGGGAGGCCTTTTTTTTAATGATGGCGAAGATTTGCGGCGTACAGGATGCAGTGACAGGGTTGTTATTTCACAGTATGGGGGAGCAATGCTCGGCAGGGTGCGGTGCATGTGTGCCATTACTCACAACTTATGTAAGCCTGTGTAATTCAACACACAATAGGGTGGTACTGAGTATACACCCAGCACAGCATCCCGCAAGACAGGAGATCGCTTCCAGGACGAGGACAGCGCGCAAGGTCGGTCTCTTCTAGCGCTCACGAACTTTGCTTTAGGATGAAGAAGCTGTGATTGGCTCGGTGTCCTGTGTTGGCAGGACCCGCGCTGTGCTTGGCAATGCTGCATGTATCGCTGAAAAGCCTATTAACTGCTTGTTTGCGCTGAATGTTGCATGAATGTCGTTTTTTTTTAATGATGGCAAATCTAGCTTGCAGGTACGCAGACCACTGCTGAGCAAACTTGTTATCTGGTACAAACAGCATTATTTATTCATGTGTCTGCCTGCAGAGATGTCTCAGATCTTCTGATTGTAGAAACCAATTTATTATCATTTTTTCCTTGTTCTTATGCCGCGTACACACGGTCGTTTTTTGGGATGGAAAAAAAAACGACATTTTTCAAAGCGTCATTTAAAATGATCGTGTGTGGGCAAAACGTTTGTTTTAGGTTTTCTGAAATACGACAAAAAAAAATTCGAACATGCTTCAATTTTTTATGTCGTTTTTTAAAACGTCGTTTTTTGTGTCATAAAAAATGATTGTGTGTGGGCTAAAACTATTTCTCACACTGACACCAACGGTGAGGCACTTTTCCTCCCACTGACACCAGAGACGGGGAACCAATTTGTCGACTGACAACGTCTCTGGTGTCCGTGGGAGGAAAAGTGCCTCATTGTTGGTGTCAGTGTGAGAAATAGTGCCTCATCTCTGGTGACAGTGGGAGGAATAGTGCCCCATCAATGGTGACAGCGGGTGGAATAGTGCCTGGTCTCTGGTGACAGTGGGAGGAATAGTGCCTGGTCTCTGGTGACAGTGGGAGGAATAGTGCCTGGTCTCTGGTGACAGTGGGAGGAATAGTGCCTGGTCTCTGGTGACAGTGGGAGGAATAGTGCCTGGTCTCTGGTGACAGTGGGAGGAATAGTGCCCCATCATTGGTGTCAGTCGGAGGAATAGTGCCCCATCAATGGTGTCAGTCGGAGGAATAGTGTCCCATCAATGGTGACAGTGGGAGGAATAGTGCCTGGTCTCTGGTGACAGTGGGAGGAATAGTGCCTGGTCTCTGGTGACAGTGGGAGGAATAGTGCCCCATCATTGGTGTCAGTCGGAGGAATAGTGCCCCATCAATGGTGACAGTGGGAGGAATAGTGCCTGGTCTCTGGTGATAGTGGGAGGAATAGTGCCCCATCAATGGTGTCAGTGGGAGGAATAGTGTCCCATCAATGGTGACAGTGGGAGGAATAGTGTCTCATCAATGGTGTCAGTGGGAGGAATGGTGCCCCATCAATGGTGACAGTGGGAGGAATAGAGCCCCATCAATGGTGACAGTGGGAGGAATAGTGCCTGGTCTCTGGTGATAGTGGGAGGAATAGTGCCCCATCAATGGTGTCAGTCGGAGGAATAGTGTCCCATCATTGGTGTCTGTGGGAGGAATAGTGTCCCATCATTGGTTTCAGTGGGAGGAATGGTGCTACATTGTTGGTGTCAGTGGGAGGATTAGTCCCCCAAGGGCCAGATAAAGGCAAACAAGGGGCCACATCTGGGCTGCATTTTTGATACCCCGGTGCATTGATGGGTAAGTGTCATGCAGCGGATAACTTAAAAAAGGAAAGAAGGTGCTTATAGTGTATGTATAGATTCATACACAAAACATTTTTCCTTTTCATTCCTATATTAAACGGAACTGGTTGTTTTATAGGTAAGGGTTCACATGTACTTTAAATGTTGTAAAACGTCAGTGCCCAGTGCTAGAAGTCATAGACATTTTGACTTGGTGCCAGGAAATGTGGTGGTTTTATTTTGTTTTTTATAATTGGATGCTAACGTAATTGGCTGTCATGGTTGTAGCTTTTATTATGAGTCCTCGGTTCCATATTTAGAAATGCACACACCCTGGTCCCTGCTGAGCTACTCCTATACCGCTGACGCAACTGCGTGAAATGAGGATAATGTTCCGAATGGGGCTCCTCCACCCTGTGTCATCCATCCTGCCTGTTAATATCAGATCAACTATAGTAAGTGACTTGGGAACAAAAGGTTCCTTTGTTCTAGTGTGGGGTAATTGTGTGAAAATATGACGGCTATTTCAATTGCTGATCTCCAATCTACTCTCGGCCTACGCGCGCTTTACCCATACAGCAACCATTTAATGCACTTGCTTCTACAAAGGCAGAGGGCTTCCCCTTCATGTTGTATGCGGAGGGCCTGAATTGGGGGTCAGCCTTTACATTCCAGATCACAAATAGCCAGATTCACGTAGATGTGCCTAACTTTAGGCGGGCGTAGCGCATCTCATATACGCTACGCCGCCGTAAGTTAGAGAGGCAAGTACAGTATTCACAAAGAACTTGCGTCCTAAGTTGCGGCGGTGTGGTGTAAATGGGCCGGCGTAAGCGCGCGTAATTCAAAGTAGGCTGTAGTGGGCGTGTTGTATGGTAATGAATTGTGACCTCACGTAAATGACGCGCCTAACGAACGGCGCATGCGCCGTCCGTGAATGTATCCCAGTGCGCATGCTCAAAATCACGTCGCAAATAGTCAATGCTTTCGACTTAAACGTTACCTATGTCGTTCCCACGTCGAATTTTTAATTTTTTACGTCGTTTGCGTAAGTCGTCCGTGAATGGGGCTGGACGTAATTTACGTTCACGTCGAAACCAATACGTCCTTGCGGCGTACTTTGGAGCAATGCACACTGGGATATGTCCACGGACGGCGCATGCGCCGTTCGTTAAAAACGTCAATCACGTCGGGTCACGAGTCATTAACATAAACCCCCCCCCCCCCCCCCCCCCCCTGTTCCTCATTTGAATTAGGCGCCCTTACGCCGGCCCATTTACGCTACGCGGCCGTAACTTAGGAGGCAAATGCTTTGTGAATACAGCACTTGCCTCTCTAACTTACGGCGGCGTAGCGTATATGCCATACGCTACGCCTGCCTAACGTTGCGCCCACCTACCTGAATCTGGCTATTTGTCAACAAGCTTTGCATTTGCTTGGATGGCATCAGTTTCATATCAGTTTAGGACGCATCTGAGATCCTTCAGAAATGGTACATTTGACTTGCAGTTGACCTCCTGACATGCCTCAAGGGATTTTCTATTCCCATTGACTTGACAAAACCCACGCAAAGCGGAGTTCTGCCAATTTTTTTTTTTTTTTTTTTTTTAAAGTCAGCAGCTACAAATACTGCAGCTGCTGACTTTTAAAATAAGGACGCTTACCTGTCCAGGGCACCCGCGATGTCGGCACCCGCGATGTCGGCACCCGATACCGATCGATCCCTCGGCTTTCAGGTGCTGCTGCCGCCATTTTTGCTAAGGGAATCAGGAAGTGAAGCTTTTCGGCTTCACTTCCTGGTTCTCTGCTGCGCAAACGCGACTCGTGCTGCGCGATCTCACTGGTCCCTGCTGTCTTCTGTCTCCCAGGAGAAGGCGCTGGAAGTGGTGTAGATAGCCGTGGGTGGCTCGGGTATCTATGCCCAGAAGTGGGAGCAAAATACCTGTATTAGATCCAAAAAGTGGGTGGAACTCCGCTTTAAGGAGTAGTTCCAGCCTGTATAAAAAAATATGTAAACGTCCGCAGCTACAAATACTGTAGCTGCTAACTTAATTAAAAAATAACAACCCAAAAGGTACCGAAAATACTTAAAAAAAAAATAAAAAAACGAGGTGGGAGACTGTACCTTGTGATCTTTGACGTCATCAGTGTGGTTCAGGTAGAACTCCATCTCCAAATGGTTGCCTGCCTATCCCCCCCCCCCCTTTTTTTATATAGATAGTCATACATGGCCACATCCAAGCAGCAGATGCTTCCCATTCGTTATTGAATTAAAAGGTCTTCCCGCAGAGGTGTAAATCGCATTTTTGTGCGATGCTCAGATCCTTCACATCACAGCCCCCCTACTCTTAGATCTCAGTCCCATTCTTACATTAGTGTTCTCAGTCCCCCCTGCATATAACAATCCCCAATGGGGTGGGGGGATTGTGATATGCCATTTAGTGATGTCTGCCCTAGAAGGCCAGTAATGTTACTGACCATCGGATGTTCCAGCTTACTGGAAAATCTCTGTGCTGCAGGTGACCCTTTTTTAGTGCGACTTCATCTATAATTTTACTGGGGGAGCAATAGGACAGGTTTTAGGCTGCATTCACACCTAGGCGACAAAACGCCTGAAGGGGCGAATTTCCATTGATGTCTATGAGATGGTTCACATCTCACGCCGAAACGCTGTACGCCGAACGGCCTGAAAACAAGTCCCGGACCCTTTTTTTCAGGCGGCATTGGTGTTCGGGCATAGACATCAATGGAAATTCTTTGTAAAAAAAAAAAAAGGAAACAAATCGCGGCAAAATACGCTGGCGTACGCGGCGTTACAATGTGAATGCAGCCTAAGGATCGCCAGAAGTCCCCAGGCCTGTCGGTATTGGCCAGTCTTGGTGGTACATTGCAGCTACTGTGAGAGAAAATACTTTTCCCACCTGTTTTGCCAGCAATTTAAGCACTTGGCTCGGAGTCAATAATAAGTCTATGGCTGTCCCAAACAGGCCATATGACCCGTGACTGACCTTCCTTCAAACCCGAGTGAAAACAGACATCAAAATGATTTTTCTAAAGCCACAAGCCTCAGTCTGTTAAGCATTTAACGCTAGTCTGACTGAGTTTGTTGACAGAAACGCTTAGTGCTTCGTACGTAGCCCAGAAGGCAACGGAACGCTTGCCAAAGTGTCTGGGCAGTGCAGTCATTGACTGGCCCGCTCCTGCACCTGCCTGGTTTGTATTAAAGCGGGAGTTCACCCATAAAAAAAGTTTTACCCTTAGATTGATGCTCATTTTGTCTAGGGGAATCGGCTAGTTGTTTTAAAATCGAAGCAGTACTTACCGTTTTAGAGAGCGATCTTCTCCGCCGCTTCCGGGTATGGTCTTCGGGACTGGGCGTTCCTATTTTGATTGACAGGCTTCCGACGGTCGCATCCATCGCGTCACGAGTAGCCGAAAGAAGCCGAACGTCGGTGCGGCTCTATACTGCGCCTGCGCACCGACGTTCGGCTACTTTCAGAAAATCGTGACGCGATGGATGCGACCGTCGGAAGCCTGTCAATCAAAATAGGAACGCCCAGTCCCGCAGCCCATACCCGGAAGCGGCGGAGAAGATCTCTCTCTAAAACGGTAAGTACTGCTTCGATTTAAAAAAAAACACCCGATTCCCCTTGACAAAATGAGCATCAATCTAAGGTTAAAAAGTGTGGTTTCCGGGTGAACCTCCACTTTAACTCGAGTAATTGCCATTTCATGTTTTTTATTTTAGTTCAATAGAGGCTTTTGGTCGTTAACTTGATGCCCTGTGCAGGCTCGGGCCTAGCTTTGTTGCCATAATAACAAAGGAGTGAAGAGGACAACGCTTAGATGAGTGTCGCCACGGCAACACTGTGGAAATGGAGCCGTTGCTATGAAACCATCGTCTGAGGCCTGGCGGCCATTTCCTGGAGAGTGATGGATTGGGGGGCTAAAGGCAAAACTTTGCCTTGATATTAATATACTCTGCATTAATACACACCATATTAATAGAAAGTATTACTCAGAAGCTTCAAAATAAGTCTACGTTTCATTTTTCTGCAGCCTTGTAAAACACGGCCATGTAGACATGGGTTTGTCATAAAAGTAGGCTACAATCCTTTTATTTTGAAGAAGAAAAAACTTGAATGCTGTAATTTAGGAATCATGGTGATAACGCACTTTTTAATTTAATTTAATTTTTAATCTCCTTTTATCCTGTTTGCTGGGTTACCCTCATAATATACACGTATGTTCAGCAAATCCAGCATTGCAATGCTGGGTCCCACGCTGATATCTACTTTTACATACATCACCAATGGGTAGCTGTCTTTTGGGGGCCTTGCAGCCATGTACATGGTAAATCATCATGGTGCTGGCTGCATAAACCAGGAGAGACTACTGGCACCTGATGATATGCTTTTTTGTGTTGGGCCCCTTTCACTCTGCCGCAACTTAAAAGTAGCGTGATTTTACTGCAATTTTGCGGCTGTGATTTTGCCGCGAAATCTATGGAACTCAACTCGTATGAAACCCTGACCAAGTAGTACAGGGAGTCGCACATACAGTATATGAATGGTTATTATTGGAAATCGTGGGGAACGACTTGTCATGTCTTTGCAGTCCCAAGTCGCAAAAAATCCAATAAAAATAGTCTTTGCGCTAGAAATGTTCAATTCAAAGTGATAATACACTGAGGCCCTGTACACATGGCCGGGAATCCCATCAGGAAAAAAACTTTGGTTTTCCTGACGGGATTCCTGGCAAGCTTTTCTTGCAAAGCCGTGCATACAGGCGGCCATTCAAAAGAACCGCCGTTTTTTTTTGAATGGCAAGAACGCGGGGACATCATCGACTATGACGAGCCAGCGCTTGTCACATTCGATGCCGTCGCCGCCATCTTGCTACACCCCACACTAAACTTGTATGCTACTGCGAATGCGTCAAACTCTTATCGAGCATGCACGGGTTTACCTGGGACAGGTAAGCATACAGACGACCGGTTTTCTCGGCAGGAAACACTCTGCCGGGAAACCCGACGAGAAAATAGAGAGCAGGTTCTCTATTGATGGAAAAACTGCTAGGGAGCATACACACGGCCGGGATTCCTGGTCAAATGCCCTCCTGGCAGTTTTCCTGCCGGGAAAACCGGTCGTGTGTACGAGGCTTGACCAAGTAATCCCTTTTAATGAGATTGCTTAATGTGAAACAATCTGGCTAGCACCATACTCCTTGCAGCTCAATGATCAACGGGAAATTAATAGCTGCGAAAACAAGGGCATACAAGCGCACAATCAATACACTCACAAGTGAAGGTGAATAAACAGCCTCAAACAATTCCTCCAATAGAGAGCCTTAGCGAGGGACACATCCATGCTTCAGAGTGAATGAGAAGACTGCTGGATGGGCTGGCTCCACAGACGCCGGCTCATCATCCTGCTGCCTCCGTGCGCGCCCACTTCCCCCGCTGCGCGATCGCGGCCGGTAATTGAGCCAGCGGCTTTACAGCCTTGTAGGCCGCAAAGCCGTGGTCTCAATTACTGGCGGGCGCCAGGTCACAATTTCTTGTCGCCACTGCGACCTGGCGCCCGGATATTGTCGACCCCTGCGTGCTTGTGCCAGCATCTCAGACTGTGATGTTTTTTAGCACAAATTGAAGTGGAGCAAGCAAGCGCCCGGGAACACGTATGCTTCATAACACAAATAAGGGTGATGCTTTGATCTCAGGATGCAACCTGGGACACAGCTTCATCGGGACAAACCTCTAGATGCGGGACTGTCCCAGCAAATCCGGGACAGTTGGCATCTATGGAGAAAGCCAAAGGACGTGCATTTTCAGAAGACGGGTTTGCTTCCATTTATGGCTCAGTATGGTTTGCTGCCCGAGACCAGGCCTGATTCTCTTCCCGTGATGTTCTAGTATATTAATTGTGCCAGAATCTCAGACTGTGATGTTTTTTTAGCACGAATTGAAGTGGAGCGAGCAAGCGGAGTCGCGTTGTTGCTGCGAGCTGAATCGCTAGGCCTGGATATGTCACCGACTGATGAGAGAAGGAAATGTAGGTCAGACATCAAGGGAAGCAATCAGGATACAGAGTCAGACACTAATCCCTGCAAGTGTCTGTGCTGGGTGTCTGCATATGTGCACTATGCGGAATGTAATACTATGTGTCTGCTATGCACACACTCTGGTATGTTGTATGACATTGTCACTAGCTGTATAGCTTGCTGTCTGTTTTGATTATTGCCTGTGCTTGTGTAATTATACGTTTAGCTGCGGCGTGTGACTGGTGCGCGCACATTCTTCAAGTCAGCGTGGCATTCCGAGAAGTAATTTCAGGAATCCAAATCTTCCACCCGTACAGTCTTTTCCTCTGCTGCTGCATGCTTCAGTTTTTCCACTAAGTGTATATTCTCCCGCATGTGTCATCATTCATAGAGGGACTTGGCTTCTTCCTGCGCTGAACCTTATAGGGATATTAAAACTGTCTTTTTATTGCACTCATGTCTAGGTATGCCAAGTGCTTTACAGACCTTAATCCATGTATGTCTCTGAATTTTCTGTGTCTGTCGTTGGAACTCAGTCTAGGGATTTCAATGTAAAATTCAAGTTCTAAGCGGCCATTTAGTATTTTGGGAAGTTTGGAAAAACTGTGCTAATCGTTAAAGTGGAGGTTCTGCCGAATTGTATTTTTTTTTTTTTTTTTTTTTTTTTTTTAAAGTCAGCAGCTACAAATACTGCAGCTGCTGACTTTTAAAATATGGACATTTACCTGTACAGCGTGCCCGCTTTGTCGGCAGCAGAAGATGAGCAATCGCTAGTCCCTTGGCTGCACCAGCTGCCATCCTCGGTGAGGGAATGGGGAAGTGAAGCGTTGTGGCTTCACTGCCCGGTTTCATTACTGCGCATGCGCGAGTAGCGCGGTGCGCCGTCACTGGTCCCCGCTCTCTCCTGGGAACAGTGGGGTGGATTCAGGTAGGGGCGCGCACTACTACGAAGGTGCAGCGTACCGTTTTTACGCTACGCCTCCGTAAATTACTTGAGCTACGCTTCATTCACAAAGCATTTGCTCTGTAATTTGCGGGGGCGTTTCGTAAAAGTGGCCGGCTTAAGCGCGTGTAATTTAAATGATCCCGTAGGGGGCGTGGATCATTTAAATTAGGCGCGTTCCCGCGCCGAACGTAGTGCGCATGCTCCGTCGGGAAACTTTCCCGAAGTGCATTTGCTTCGACGGGAACGTAAATGGCGTCCAGCGCTATTCACGATCCACTTACGCAAACGACGCAAATTTCGAAAAACGCAAGGGGGAACGACGTCCATACTTAGCATTGGCTGCGCCTCCTAATAGCAGGAGCAGCCTTACGACGGAAGCGCCGTACGCAAACGACGTACAACTCGAACGCCGGGCGCGCGTACGTTTGTGAATCGGCATGAGTATGCAATTTGCATACTCTACGCTGACCACTACGGGAATGCCACCTAGCGGCCAGCGTCAGAATGCAGCCTAAGATACGACGGCATAAGAGCCTTATGCCAGTCATATCTTAGGCTACAGTGGGCGTATCGGGCTTTCTGAATACAGAAAGTCGATACGCCGACGCTACTTAGCAATTACGCTGCGTATCTATGGATACGCAGGCGTAATTGCTACCTGAATCTACCCCAGTGTGTTTCCCAGAAGGCAGCGGGGGCTGGGGTAGGGGCGTGGCTGTCGCAGTAGTGTATTCCATGAAGTGGGTGCACATCCCTGTCTTAGACAGGGATCTGCACCCCCCTCCCCCTGAAAGGTGCCAAATGTGACACCGGAGGGTTCCGAAAAGCGGAGGTTCCATTTTTGGCCACCGTGGCCGGGAAAGAATGTAATGCAGTGCAATCTGCATTGCATTATTTTTAGTGGAGCACAGGGGAGACATACAGGGTCTAAAAGACCCTACATGTCTCATTAAAGAGAACCTGTCACCCAAAACATCATCACATATGGGACTTTTTGTCCCATAGCAGTGGGAGGTCCGCCCACCGCTGCAAAAATTAAAAGCCAGCAGCTACACATACTGTAGCTTCTGGCTTTTAATAACAGGACACTTGCCTGTCCTGGAGTCCAGCGATGCTGGCGCCGCAGCTGATGTTTCCATCAGCTGTCGGGTGCTTAGGCGCCATTGTAGGTAAGGGAACCCGGCAGTGTAGCCTTATGTCTTCACGCCGGAAACCCTACTGCGCATGCGCGAGACTCCGCTCATATCTCTTACTTGCTCAGCGGCTGGGAGAAAGGAGAAAGCCAAGCTGTGACAACAGCCACGACTGTGGCTCCCAGAAGAGGAAACAAATGAGCGTAAGTGGAATGGAACTCTGCCTTAAATAAAAAAAAAAAAATGTAGTTGTAAAAAGTTGGTTGCACCCAAGCAAATAAAATCGTTTTCAATGGTGCCCATTTACATCACATTACATCAGTGTGACTCGGCACAGAGTATTTTTGGAAACGGTTCCTATTCTACTTTGGTGCGATTCCACAACAATTTTGTCCCTATAGACTAGGGTTGTCCCGATACCACTTTTTTAGGACCGAGTACAAGTACCGATACTTTTTTTCAAGTAGTCGCCGATACCGAATACCGATACTTTTTTTAAATGTGTCCCCAAATGCAGCCATGTCCCCCACATATGCAGCCATGTCCCTCTAGCCATGTCCCTCACATATGCAGCCATGTCCCTCACATATGCAGCAATGTCCCTCTAGCCATGTCCCTCACATATGCAGCAATGTCCCTCTAGCCATGTCCCTCACATATGCAGCAATGTCCCTCTAGCCATGTCCCTCACATATGCAGCAATGTCCCTCTAGCCATGTCCCTCACATATGCAGCCATGTCCCTCTAGCCATGTCCCTCACATATGCAGCCATGTCCCTCACATATGCAGCAATGTCCCTCTAGCCATGTCCCTCACATATGCAGCAATGTCCCTCTAGCCATGTCCCTCGATGCGGCGGCGGGGGGGGGGGGGGGGGAAAGTATTCTATTTAGGTATCAGGGGTATTTGCACGAGTACTCCCGCAAATACTCGGTATCGGTCCCGATACCGATACTGGTATCGGTATCTGGACAACCCTACTATAGACTATACAAACCTTATCAAAGCGGGACAGTGTGAAGTTCATTTTAACTTCTTGCCATCCATGTAATGCAGGTTTGCAGTGGCAAAGAGGGTGGGCTTTAAGGTCTACAAGCCACACATATGTGTCCATGGGTAGCAGGTGTTTTGGTGCTGAGAACGCGCTCGCTGTGAGCTCCCAGCATGGAGACCGAGCTGTCAAAGAGGCTCAAAGACAGACAATCTCAGTGGTCACATGATCTGGGACACCTTTCGGCCACCCAGGGGTAATAGCCCAGTTAAAGGGGACAATGGGTGGGGAGGGGTTAAATAGAAGGTGAACCACAACTCCGTACAAGTGTACGTTGGCAGGAAAAGGTCTCCTGTTCATACTTTGTCTAATGCATCCATGAGAACTTTGTATAAATCCGCACCATATTCAGGTACAGTCCTTTGTAGATGGAAATCGCAGCTCTCTACAGGCATAACCTCTAGAGTAGTATGTTTCATGGTCAAATGTAGGACTGGAGAGTTGGTTACATATTTGCTACAGTTGTCCCTGAATTTCTAGGAGAGGTCGTTGGTTTGTTTTGAACTGCACCGTTGTATTGTAGTGTGTAGACGATGTCTCTGATTACTGCCCACATTAACTCGTCTTGTTCTTTTCTTTCCGCAGGCTCCTCTTGTCTGGTGGGTTACAAGAAGACCCCCCCGCCGGTGCCCCCTCGCACCACCTCCAAACCCTTTATATCTGTGACTGTACAAAGTAGTACAGAGTCTGCCCAGGACTCTTACCTGGATGCACAGGAGGGGCAGAGTGAAGGCAACAGCCAGTCGGGGCTCAGCACATCCACTGAGAGTCTTGAGAGTACCCGGGCACCCAGTGTTACCCGTATTGGCCCCCCGACCCCCATCCGGCAAATCCCTCCTGAAGTCCCCCCAAAAAATGCAGCCGTAAAAATTGTCAGAGAAGAGCCTCGTGCCCCAGACCCCCTCCCTAAACGCAAGCTATCCTCCATTGGAATTCAGGTGAGAAAAGTATGCATTACCTTACGAATTTTTTTTTCCTAGAATAGCTGGTATTTAAAAGGGGTTGTAAAGGTACAATTTTCCTAAATAGCTTCCTTTACCTTAGTGCAGTCCTCCTTCACTTACCTCATCCTTCCATTTTGCTTTTAAATGTCCTTATTTCTTCTGAGAAATCCTCACTTCCTGTTCTTCTGTCTGTAACTCCACACAGTAATGCAAGGCTTTCTCCCTGGTGTGGAGTGTCGTGGTCGCCCCCTCCCTTGGCCTACATTGCAGATAGAGAAAGGATCTGTGTGTTAGTGGGCGTCCTGACTCTCCTGTAGCCCAAGGGAGGGGGTCGAGCATGACACTCCACACCAGGGAGAAAGCCTTGCATTACTGTGTGGAGTTACAGACAGAAGAACAGGAAGTGAGGATTTCTCAGACGAAATAAGGACATTTAAAAGCAAAATGGAAGGATGAGGTAAGTGAAGGAGGACTGCACTAAGGTAAAGGAAGATATTTAGGAAAAAAAATTGTACCTTTACAACCCCTTTAATGTTAGAAATGTTGACGCTTCACTATGTTGTAATTTTTTTTCTGATAATAAATGTTTTGCGCCCCACATTTAGATCTTCCCTTTTAGTATTGTTAGCCAGCTCTTCAGACGAGGGCCATGGTTGTGAGACAATGCATTCCTCACTTGAACTATTGCTTGTTAATGGTCCTAAGGTGCCTGCAGAGTCACTGGATTGTTTCCAACTGCCGTTCCAATGTTCATTTCCAGGAATTATTTCAGTGTTTCTTTGAGTATGTCTGAACCTTAAAACAATCATTTTTTATATATTGCCGATTACTGGTCCTTAGATGTGGCAACCTTTATTTTCACATGATTATCCCGCTAGTAAAACACTTCCTGTCCTAGGGTGGCAACGCTCACTCACTGTACTGTATCTATGGAGGAGCAGCATTGTCCCTTTAGGATAGGATGTATATCGGTAATAAAAAATACCTCTACCTCTCATTTTCTCCAAAAGGAGGGAGTTTCTTTCTAGTTCATGGAGTCTCCCTGGGCAGGACGATGACAGTGGTTAGTAGAATGCTGCAGAGGGCACAGGGCAGCACTGGATATCAATGTTATTAAATGACCAAAAGAAAGAAAATACTAATTATGTAAGGCTTCTTCCACATGGGGCAGACTTCGTCCGCTTGCTCAATGTGGAATCTCTCCAGGCGGATGGATGGTCTTTGTCCGCTCTGCTTATTCAAAGCGGACCCAGACACGGACTGCTCTCCTCTATGGGCCGTTGGGTGTAAACAGACCACCTGTACAGTTACACCTGACTGCCATCCGATCAGCCAGACGGATGGAGAATGGATACCAATCCGTCTGTTTTTTATTGAATCAGATTGGATGTCAGCAGTTATAGACAGACACGTGTCCCTTTACATCTGCCACTCCATAGAGGCACATACTAGCACATTTTGACAGACTTACCTGCCCACGGAGCCCTCCAGTGCTGCGCTGTCACAGGTCCCCATGCACTTTCATCTTCACCTGGTCTTCCATCAGGGTTTGCAGGCTCCAGTTGTATGAACGGCCGGGGCTGCAATGACGTCACTCCTGCGCATGCACATGGGAGCCACAGCAACTGCAACAGCGCTCTGCATTTTACAGCACGCCCTGAATGCAGAGCATGTGTGGGTGACATCATTGGCTATTGCTGATATGAATATCTCATTGTACCTACAGGTAAGCCTGATGGTAAGCTTACCTGTAGGTACTAGTTAAAGAATATAGTTTACTACCACTCTAAAGACCAACTTTAGGCAAAAATGAAATTCTCCTCCCCCCCTCTCTATCTGTTAGGATATGGGTCCTTTCACACGGGCAATCCGATCATAGCATTCCTATGGACCGGCGAGTATAAACAGACTTGTGTCCATTTACACCCGCCTACTTCTGAGTCCAATCAGGCCTGCTAAAAAATGGAAGAGGACTGCCTCTGCTTAAGTTTAGCCCAATAGAAATGGAGTCCGTTTACTCCCAGCCACCCATAGAGCAGAGCGGGGGTTGTCCATGTCTGCTCTGCAGAAACTGAGTGGACACTGATTGCCCATACGCCCCGCTCTGATACAACAAAAGCGCATACACTTCATTGTGAGGCAGTGTAGTATGCCTTGCATTTATTTCAGGTACACTGTATGTAACTATTAATGATCATTGCAATGATGTATTGTGTAAGGCTGGGTTCGCCCTTGTGCAATCACAGACATCGCATGAGATTTGCACCGCATTGCTGTGCAGATCACGCGTGAAGTCTGTGCAATGCGAATTCAGCCACACAAACTGTGTGGCTAAAATCGCATCGCATTTGCACCAAAATGGTGCAGTACCCTTTTTTTTTTTCACTGGAATCGGATAGCATGGGTGTTCATACCTATGCGATCCGATTCCTGCACTATTTGACAAGTCACACAGCAAACTGCGAACCGATCTGGGGGCATCATTAACTTTTACATTGAGCGGTTCGCAGATGTTGGTGTGAACCACTGTGCGATTCAGGTGTAATGCGGGAACCAGCACCGAATCGCAGGGTTTCCCGCATCGCACTAGTGTGACCCAGGATTAAGACTAGCCTACCCGTATTGACTTGGAGTTGTCATACTTTTAGACTGTTAGTAGTAGTACATTCTGTGTTTGTATATAACCTGCTCAGTGCAATTTTCTTTACATCAGGTGGATAGTATACAACCAGTGCCTATTCCTGAGCCGCCCCCTCCTGCCAGATTTCAGTCCATTGGGGTCCAGGTGGAAGAGGAGTGGAGGTAAGTCATCTATAGGACCATGGAATGATTGTACAAAATAGGCTTCATTCACAAATCTAACACTCGATGATAAGGGGCTTTGTTTTGTAAAGAGTGACAGTTATTTTCAGCTTAGTCTGATGAGCTTTGAAAATTACAGACACATGGCTAAAATAAAGATCCTTATCTTTTGTGTTAAAGCTTTGCGAATTGAGCCTAATGACTCTGTAACACAAGTTAACAGATAGCGGCTATGTGGTGTGCGATTCGCTTGGATTTGTGGATGATCTACAAATGAGTCTTCAAAGGGAGAAAAGATCTTGCCTACTTTAAAACCGCTCTGGGGTCAGAATTTTGCAACTACTTGCCACCCAGCCCAATTCTGACATTTCTCACATATATGCAAAAATCTGGATTTATTTTTGCTAAAACATTACATAGAACCCTCAAACATTACTCCATTTTATTTTTTTGCTTAGACCCTGGAGAATAAAATGGTGTGTGTTAAGACAGGGGTCGACAATATCCGGGCGCCAGGTCGCATTGGCGACAATAAATTGTGACCTGGCGCCTGCCAGTAATTGAGGCCGCGCCTTTGCAGCATACAAGGCCGCGAAGCCGCGGCCTCAGTTACCGGCCGCCGCGATCACGCAGCGGGGGAGGTGGGGGCGCACGGAGGCACAGGATCCTTGTGTCTCCATGCGCCCCCACCGCGGCAGGTCCGCGACGGACGGTAATTGAGGCCACGGCTTTGCGGCCTTGTGAAGTCCCAAGCTCTTCGGAAGCTTCTGTGAGCTGGTGCCATCTGGTGGTGGCCGTTGGCATTACATTACATTGGCCTTGCAGCAATTATAATGTGTGTAATTTTTCACTATTTTCACTGCCATCTCCTTCCTTCTAATTAGAACCCCCAAACATTATATATATATTTTTTATTCTAACACCCTAGAGAATAAAATGGCGATCGTTGCAATACTTTCTGTCACACCGTATTTGCGCAGCGGTCTTACAAGCGCACTTTTTTGGGGAAAAAATACACTTTTTTTAATAAAAACATTAAAGTTATCCCAATTTTTTTTTTATATTGTGAAAGATAATGTTACGCCGAGTAAATTGATACCCAACATGTCACGCTTCAAAATTGCGTCTGCTCGTGGAATGCCGACAAACTTTTACCCTTTAAAATCTCCATAGGCGACGTTTAAAAAAATCTACAGGTTGCATGTTTTGAGTTACAGAGGAGGTCTAGGGCTAGAATTATTGCTCTCGCTCTAACGATCGCGGCGATACCTCACGTGTGGTTTGAATACCGTTTACATATGCGGGCGCTACTCACATATGTGTTTGCTTCTGTGCGCGAGCTCGGCAGGACGGGGCGCATTTTCTGGCTCCTAACTTTTTCAGCTGGCTCCTAGATTTCCAAGCAAATTTGTCAAACCCTATGTTAAGGTTTTTTTTTTTCTTTTGTTTTGATTTTTGCTCAGTGGGCTTTCAAACACAATTTTTGGGGAAAAAATGCACTTTAGGCATTGTGCGTCTTTGGCTCGGTTTTCAGGTTCCGAATTCAGGCTAAAATTCGGGCCTGATTCGCCCCGGAAACCGAGAACGGGGACGCACCGGACCCCTGATACGAGCCGCATTTTTTGGTAAAATATAAATGTAAATGGATACAAACAAATAGATATAGAAATAAATAGATGCATGTCTTGCTTTAAAACTGTGAACGCCCATGGAATGGTGACAAATTACTGTAGTTAAAAAAAAAAAAAAAAATCTCCATCGGCAGCGCTTTAAAAGACTTTACAGGTAACTAGTTTAGAGTTACACGGGAGGTCTGATGCTAAAATTATTACTGTCACTCTCACTATCACTGACATTAATGCTTATACCTAACGCGTCATGCGATCAATATTTTCATATGCGTGCACGTCCTACGTGTGCGTTCATCTTTGCACGGGGGTTGGGTCACTTTTATTAAATTATTTTATTATGTACAGTGGCACCTTGGTTTAGGAGTAATGTGGTTAACGAGCATTTTGAAAGACGAGCACCTTTTTTTTTTTTCAATTTCTGACTCGGTTTGCAAGTGTTGTCTCGCAAAACGAGCAGAATTTAAGCTAATGGGGGTGTGCAGTACAGCATTTGGCCAGAGGTGCGTGGGCGCGCTGGTGACACTCGAAAGGGTTCGGAGCTGTTTGGAAATACTCTGGGCTTTCCCACGGTTTCTGAGATCAGCCGAGGTGTCCCCAAGTATTTTTGAGGCTCTCTGGCGCCCCACACCTCTGGCCACATGCGGTATTGCATGCCATTGAAGTCAATGAGGAACAAATTATTTTCGTTTCCATTGAGATCTATGGGGAAACTCACTTTGATATGCGAGTGCTTTGGATTACAAGCATTCTCCTGGAACGGATTATGCTTGTAATCCAAGGTTCCACTGTATTCTATTTAAAATGAAATATTTTTTTTGCACACTTTAGTGCTATTATAAGGGATAAAAAAATATTCAATTTTTAAACTGAACTCTGGGGAAATTGCAAAACTTTTTTTCAGTGGGGCTCCCCCCGCACTGCAATAGTTCAATTCTTACTTTTTTCTGTCTAAGGCCTCGTACAGACGACCGGATCTATCCGCTGGGATTGATCCGCTGATCAGTTCCAACAGATAGATCCGGTCGTGTGTACGTCCGAGCGGACATTTCCCGGCGGATAAAAATCCAGCCGACGGATTCCCAGCATGCTACAAAATCTATCCGCTGGAATCCAGTCCAGCGGACTGATCCGGTCATCTGTACAGACTCACCGGATCAGTCCGTCCGCTCCCCTCCCTCGCATGCGTCGTAATGATTCGACACATGCGTGGAAGTATTTACCTTCCAGCGTCGCCGCGTCATCGTCGCGGCGCGACACGTCACCGCGGATGTATTCCGCGTGGATTTCGATCTGATGGTGAGTACAGCCATCAGATCCAAATCCTGCGGACCGTTTCCAGGGGATATCCTCTCATGTGTACGGGGCCTAAGGTACCTTTTTTTTTTTTTTTAATCCAATAAATAAAGAAACTTGGAAACATTTTTCATGGAAGAAGAGCTCTTCACCCTTTTTTTTTTTTTTTAAATAGCATTTTTTTTTTATTGTAGTAAAAACTAAAAAGAACATACAAAGATATGAAAAAACACAATGTTCATAGATGGCACCTGCTTAGAAAAAAATATAAAAATAGGCGCAAGGTATGGTAATCGCATACAATATAACTAGGGAATATATTGCTAGAGCAAAATTGCTAGTGGAACACTGTGACATTGTGTATTATCATTGACATGAAAGTATTATAGTGTAAAATAAAACATAAGTACCGTATTTTCCGGCGTATAAGACGACTTTTTGGATGCAAAAAAATTCATCCAAAGTCGAGGGTCGTCTTATACGCCGGTGACAGTCTCCGTCTGCTGCGAGCGTACATGATTTAAAAGCCGCTCCTCCTCAGAGTGTCCTGTGATAGGCGGAACACAAATTTTCCCAGCAGCGCCTCTGTTCTGTGTTCCTCCTATCACAGATGCCTTCTCATCCTCGGACGAGAGGACGTCCGTGATGGTCGTAACACAGAACAGAGGCGCTGCTGGGAAAATTTGTGTTCCGCCTATCACAGGACAGTCTGAGGGGAAGGCGCAGCTTTCAAATCATGGACGCTCGCAGCAGACGGAGACTGTCACCGGCCTGGAAGTCAAAATCAGCAAAACGTGAGTGATGGGACAGTGGGGGGAAAGTGATGTCACAGTGGGGGGCAATTGATGGCACAGTGGGGGGCAATTGATGGCACAGTGGGGGGCAAGTGATGGCACAGTGGGGGGCAAGTGATGGCACAGTGGGGGGCAAGTGATGGCACAGTGGGGGGCAAGTGATGGCACAGTGGGGGCATGTAATGTAATGGCACAGTGAGATTTGAAAAAAGCCTGTTTCTGTCAGCGGTTCTGGCTACCCCTCAGCTTCCAGAAAGACTAGTAGGAAGGGGGTAGTTTTATATGGCGAGTATATCCCAAAACCAAAATTTTTCCTGGAAAATTAGGGGGTCGTCTTATACGCCGGCAAATACGGTAACACAGGTCAGAGAAAGAGAGGTGCCGTCATAGTGGCCTATGTACTGGTTCAAGGTGGGTCCTCCTGGAGATGCCATAGGTCCCAGACACGATTGTGGGCTTCCATTCTATTTTCCTTTTAATTAGCCATTTTGTATCTAATTTTCCACTTTTTTTTTCTATTACTATAGAGGCAGGTGGCTTACTCAAAGAGTATGAAAGTAAATTTCAGCACTGATTCCTGAACATTTAGACAGTGCTGTTGCTTGATATTATAGATCTCTCCCTCTGCAGACACTCAGATCTTATTTTTATCTCCTGAACAGGAATAGCCGCTCCAGCAGCATGACATCCAAGCAAGAAACGGACTCTGACACCCAGGAGCCCAGCAATTCGTCTGACAAGAGTGTTCCGGACTGCCCGCCGCCCCGCCAGCCTACACCAGGCCCTCCAGTACCCCTCCCTAAAAAGCACCTCTCCTATGGAGATGGTGGGGAAATGGAGGCATCTGCCCTTCCTCCTCCTGACCCCTGGCTGGACTCTGCAGCCTCCCCCCCTTCTTCAGAGCCAGCCCAGACAGGAGCTTGCCGCAGGGATGGACATTGGTTCCTGAAGCTCTTGCAGGCTGAGACAGAAAGACTTGAGGGCTGGTGCAAACAGATGCAGAAGGAGACTGGTGACAACAGCCTTTGTGAAGAAGGTATGTACAATTCCATCTGATCGTGTGAGGGTCATTGTCCTCCAGCACAGTGGAACCAATTACCGTTTTGGAGTTCTTCACTTGGGGTTTGCCAGGACAGGGAATGGGAGGGAAAAATGCACGATCCAAAATGTGGTTAAATTTCGTTTTTTCATTGATTTGGGGATTACAATATCTGCATGGTCAACTCCACCCAAAATTGCTATTTCAGTCCATTTTGCTGCCATGCACAACCATAATCTTATTTGTGGGATTACAAAAATGTAAAGTTGGCGTTATCCCAAATTTTCTGCAAAGGTGGAAATTCACTTAAAGCATCTTAACGCAGGGTTCGACAAACCCCCGGGCGCCAGGTCGCAATTGCGACTAGAATTAGCGACGTGGGGCGGCAAAGCTGGGGTATCCTGTGTCTCCATGCGCCCCCACCTCCCCCGTCGGGCCTAAGCCGGCCGGTAATTGTGGCCGCGGCCTTCTGCAGGCCTATGCTTCCTTCTGTGATCTGGCGCCATCTTGTGGTGGCCGTTGGTATGACAAGACAACCAGCAATGCTAATGGAGCTTCCTCTGTCTGTTTTCACTGCCATCCCCTTCCCTCTAATTGGAACCCCCAAACATATTATATATATATATATATATATATATATAATATATTTTATTCTAACACCCTAGAGAATAAAATGGCGGTCGTTGCAATACTTTCTGTCACACCGTATTTGCGCAGCGGTTTTTCAAGCACACTTTTTTGGGGGGAAAATAAAACTTTTTTTTAATAAAAAAAATAAGACCCCCTTAAAGTAGCCCATTTTGTTTTATATTGTGAAAGATAATGTTACGCCGAGTAAATTGATACCCAACATGTCACACTTCAAAATTGCGTCCGCTCATGGAATGGCAACAAACTTTTACCCTTTAAAATCTCCATTTAAAAAATTCTATAGGTTGCATGTTTTGAGTTACAGAGGAGGTCTAGGGCTATTATTATTGCTCTCGCTCTACCAATCGCGGCGATACCTCACATGTGTGGTTTGAACACCGCTTTCATATGCGGGCGCTACTGGGCGCAAGCTCGGCTGGACGGGGCGCGTTCCTGGCTCCTAACACTTTTAGCTGGCTCCTAGATTCCAAGCAAATTTGTCAAGCCCTGTCTTAATGTCTAAAAAAATTATCAAAGGTGTATAATTCTTGCGGGGAAAAGCCGAAACAGCTGCTGAGGGACCCCAGAAGACCAGTTTCGGGCCACTCTGTGCAAAACGAGCTGCACAGTGGAGGCAAGTATAACATGTTTGTTATTTAAAAATAAAAATTGCCTTTTAGTGTTCCTTTAAGGGTTTAAATAATTAACTTCTAAAATATTAATACATTTTAGTATTTTTTTATTTTGTTTTGTTTTAACTTGTCGGGTTGCTTTACCTGACATCATCATATGGAGATGGAAGTTCATTACTTTGATCTGCAGTTATTTGAAACAAAGTAGATAAAATAAATGACAAAAATATTACATTGTGTCTATCCCACCTCTGTGCGGTGTTTCTAAACACAGTAGGGGCCAGATTCAGGTACAGCGGGCGTATCTGTGCGGCGGCGTAACGTATCCGATTTACGTTACGTCGCCGCAAGTTTTTCAGGCAAGTGCTTTATTCACAAAGCACTTGCCTGTAAAGTTGCGGCGGCGTAGCGTAAATCACCCGGCGGAATTCAAATTCGGCGGGTAGGGGGCGTGTATCATTTAAATGAAGCGCGTCCCCGCGCCCAACGAACTGCGCATGGGCTGTCCCTAAAATATCCCAGTGCGCATTGCTCCAAATGACGTCGCAAGGACGTCATTGGTTTCGACGTGAACGTAAATGACGTCCAGCCCCATTCACGGACGACTTACGCAAACGACGTAACTTTTTTAAATTTTGACGCCGGAACGACGGCCATACTTAACATTGGCTGCGCCTCATATAGCAGGGGCAACTATACGCCGGGAAAAGCCTAACACAAACGTCGTAACTTTACTGCGTCGGCCGCGCGTACGTTTGGGAATTCGCGTATCTAGCTAATTTGCATAAATCAAGGGAAGCGCCACCTAGCGGGGAAAAAAAATTGCAGTTTATATCCGACGGCATAAGAGACTTACACCTGTCGGATCTAAAGGATATCTATGCGTAACTGATTCTAAGAATCGGTCGCATAGATACGACGGGCCAGATTAGGACTTACGACGGCGTACATGGCGCTGCGCCATCGTAAGTCCTTTCTGAATCTGGCCCTTTGTCTTTATTTATTTAGTTTATTTTAAATTTTGCAGCTGCTATTATAACTACTGCATTTACACAGCCCCTCCTAGTTATGATTATGATGGTGGGGAATTGCCAACAGATGTGGGGGAAGTGGAAATGGGGTGGAAGGACAGGGTAGGGTGTACTATACAAAATGTGTGCTTTGATGAAGTTTGTTTTTTTAATTAAAAAAAAATATATTTATTTTTGTATTTATTTTTTGGGTGTCTACTGTGCACAGCTGGTTAATCGTCTTTTGTTGCGATCATTTTTTTTCTTGCTAATCTAAAATCCATACACATTCCCAACAATAAAGAAAAGCAATTACAGTAAATAATGGACACCAGATTGGTAACCACCCTTTTTTTGTATTCCGCTTCTCATTATTTATAGAATGCGACACAATGTTCTGGGCTATTACAAATGACCAGAAACAAAAATAAACTGGCTAAATTATTCACCAACTGCTCCTTCATGTGCTGCATATTCTTCATTCAATTAGTGTAGTGCTGAGAAGTAGAGAAATAAGTTTACTGGTAAAACTTCTGGAGGTAGTTGTTCTGTAGGAAAAGCAACCAATTACTTGCTGACCTGCTGCTTTAATGTATCCCAAGAACAAAAATGTAATACATTGCAATTTACCGGTCCCAAGATGTGTTTGCAGCTTTTTTTTTTAACGCCAAGTACATATTTTGAAGGTACATAAAATGCCAGTGGACCCTTTTAGAATTCCAGTGTTCTTGTGAACCACCTACCAAGGATATGCAATTAGCGGACCTCCAGCTGTTGCAGAACTACAATTCCCATGAGGCATAGCAAGACTCTGACAGCCTTAAAGCGGAGGTTCACCCGTATATATTACTTTTTTCCCCTAGATGGATGCTCGTTTTGTCTAGGGGAATCGGCTAGATGTTTTAAAATATGAGCTGTACTTACCGTTTACGAGATGCATCCTCTCCGTCGCTTCCGGGTATGGGCTGCGGGACTGGGCGTTCCTTCTTGATTGACAGTCTTCCGAGAGGCTTCCGACGGTCGCATCCATCGCGTCACGATTTTCCGAAAGAAGCCGAACGTCGGTGCGCAGGCGCAGTATAGAGCCGCACCGATGTTCGGCTTCTTTCGGCTACGAGTGACGCGATGGATGCGACCGTCGGAAGCCTCTCGGAAGACTGTCAATCAAGAAGGAACGCCCGCTCCCGAAGACCCATACCCGGAAGCGACGGAGAAGATGCATCTCGAAAACGGGTAAGTACGGATCATATTTTAAAACAAATAGCCGATTCCCCTAGACCAAACGAGCAGGAATCTAAGGGGAAAATAGAAAAAAAAAACGAATTGGGTGAACTCCCGCTTTAAGCATGACATCCAGAGG
Source organism: Rana temporaria (assembly GCF_905171775.1). Taxonomy (NCBI): domain Eukaryota; kingdom Metazoa; phylum Chordata; class Amphibia; order Anura; family Ranidae; genus Rana; species Rana temporaria. The sequence continues at coordinate 124,302,286 of NC_053500.1, forward strand.
CAGAGGCATGATGGGACTTGTAGTTTTGAAACAGCTGGAGGTCCGCTAATTGCATATCCCTGACCTAAACTGAAATCACAAAAAATGTCCTCCATATTTGCAGCCAACGTCTCTGATGTACAAAGCAACCCAACCCTCTGTACTGAAGATGAGGAGAAGGGAAGGCATTTGTAGTCCAAAACAGGAGAGACCGGATCACCAGTAGAGGCTGATGCTCCATTTTCTTGGGGGGCACCCCCCGCCCAGCCAGCCACACCACCAACCGTCCCCTCCTTCTCTTAATGGGTCGCCGTTTCCCCCATCCCCTCCGTCTCGGTCGATCGCCGCTTCGCTCTCCCATTGACCGCCAGACCACCCGCCAGGTCGGGGCTTTCCCCGGCGAGTCCTGGCGGTCGCTTCTCCTCCTGGCCAATTACGACTTAGGACTCGTGGCCATTCAGGTCTTAGGACTCCGGAGCCGCTTCCTGATTGGCCGAGAGGAGAAACATTGAGGCCGCGTTCACACGATCGGTCAAAACCGATGAAAACGGACTGAAGGACCGTTTCATCGGTTAACCAATGAAGCTGACTGATGGTCTGATGTGCCTACACACCATCGGTTAAAAAAACGATCGTGTCAGAACGCGGTGACGTAAAACACACGACGTGCTGAAAAAAATGAAGTTCAATGCTTCCAAGCATGCGTCAACTTGATTCTGTGCATGCGCGGCCTTTTGACCGATGCTTTTGCATACTAACGATCGGTTTTGACCTATCGGTTAGGCGTCCATCGGTTAAATTTTAAAGCAAGTTCTATTTTTTTGGGCCGAAGGATAACTGACCGATGGGGCCCACACACGATCGTTTTGGACCGACGAAACAGTCCTTTAGTCTGTTTTCATTGGTTTTGACCGATCGTGTGTACACGGCTTAAGATTATCGAATAATAATTTGCTAATGTCACACAACTGGGTGGGCTCAGGGCGCAGTGCTCTGCACCCACGAGCCCACCATTTTTGAAGCTAGCTTTAGGCTCTAATCGTGTGCTTAAAGCGGAGTTCCACCCAAAAATGGAACTTCTGCTTTTTGGATCCCTCCCCCCTTTCGGTGTCACATTTGGCACCTTTCGGGGGGGGAGCAGATACCTGTCTAATACAGGTATTTTCTCCCACTTTCGAGCATAGATATCCATTGATATGTACGCCATGACCAGCGCCTCCTCCACCCCCCCTGCTGTCTTCTGGGAGACACACAGGTCCCAGAAGACAGCAGGGACCATTCAGATCGTGCAGCGCAACTCGTGCATGTGCAGTAGGGAACCAAAGGCTTCACTTCCTGATTCCCTTACCAAAGATGGTGGCAGCAGCACCCAAGAACCGAGGGACAGATCGGCTTTGGGTGCTGACATTGCAGGGTAACAAAGCCCTGTCTCCCAATTTTGCACCTGCATTGTCATACAGGCTCACAATGGAGACCCTGAGCGGCCGTGCCAACACTCAGTACACCGGCATAGTTAAAACCAGGAACCCCACCCTGAGAAATCTCATGCAGCCATCATGTAGGAAGGAAGTGGCTGCAAAGAGACTGCAGGGGATTGGCAGTGTTGGTAGGCAACAAAGGAATGATAACAGTATTTTAGTAACAAAAAGACACGACGGCTGTTAATGATACGTGTTGCTTTGGCAAACAAGCTGTCGTTTGATTATGGGTTACATGTTCTTTAAGCCTCTGAGATATTTCCAAACACGTCCACTCCCTCCAGTGCCCTGCACTTGACAGAGGAAAATCCTGCTCTGTCACTGGGGACCAATTAGAGTGTCTCCTGGGTATGTGATCACTGGAGCAACCAGTTGTAACGATGGTTCAGTATGATGTCTTAGGAAGTTACAGCTCTGCTAGTATAGATCACAGGGGGTATACTGTAATCTTTTCCTGATAGAAGCTCCAATCGACTCCCTATAATGATGTAAAGATATACACTATATAATATTTAATGAGGATTTACAAGTATTTATTCCTTATTAATCGAAATTTTCTCCTAATTTACCTGCCTTCCCAATCGTGGCCATAACTAGCCACTTGCCGACCGGCTAGCGCTGATGTACGTCGGCACAATGGCGCGGCTGCGCAAAGCAACGTACCTGTACGTTGCTTTGAATTTGCCGCCGTGCGGACGCATGCTCTGTGCCCGCTGGACCCACCAACTCGATGTTCGCTGGGTGGCGCGATCGTGTCACGGAGCTGCAGAATGGAGAAATGCCTATGTAAACAAGGCATTACCCTGTTCTGCCTAGTGACAGGACACTGATCTACTGCTCCCTGTCATCGGGAGCAGTGATCAATGTCGTGTCACTTGTAGCCCAACCCCCCCACAGTGACTCCCTAGGACACACTTAAAGCGGTGGTTCACCCTGCTGAACAACATTTCAGCATACAATTCGGCATCGTAGCGCGAGCTACAGTATGCCGGTCTTACATTTTTTATCCCCGTACTCACTGTTTAATCGTACCTAGACGATTCCGTCTGCCACGGGGAATGGGCGTTCCTAGCAAGAGGGAGGGTGATTGACGGCCGACTCTGGCACGTCACGCTCCCCGAAGACAGCCGGAGTAGGTCTCGGCTCTTCACGGCGCCTGCGCACAGGCTATGCGCAGGCGCCGTGAAGAGCCAAGCCTATTTCGGCTATTTCCGGAGAAGCGTGACGCGCCAGAGCCGGCCGTCAATCACTTTCCGTCTGGATTGGAACGCCCATTCCCCGCGGGCAGTCGGAATCGTCTAGGTAGGATTAAACAGTGAGTACGGGGATAAAAAATGTAAGACCGGCATACTGTAGCTCGCGCTACGATGCCGAATTTTATGCTAGAATAAAAAAAAAATTTTTTTTTTTTTAATAGGGTGAACCCCCGCTTTAACCTCTTCATCGCTCCCTAGTGTTTAACCCCTTCCCTGCCAGTGTCATTCACCAGTTACCAGTGCATTTTTATAGCACTGATCGCTGTATAAATGACAGTGTTTCCAAAATAGCATCAAAAGTGTCCGATGTGTCCGCCATAATGTCATGATAAAAATTGCTGATCGCCGCCATTACTAATAAAAATTATAATAAAAATGCCATAAAACTATCCCCTATTTGGTTTGCGCAAAACTTATAGGCCCGTATTCACAAAGCACTTACGCCGACGTATAACAAGATAAGCCCACGTATAACAAGATATGCCGACGTAAGTGCAAATGTGCGCCGTCGTATCTGTGCGCCGGACCTACAAACTAAGATGCGCCTAAAAACAGGCTTCACCCCGCCGACGTAACTTGCCTAAGCGGCATAGGGTGGGCACACATTTAGGCTGGACGCATGGTGGCGCTCCCGTTGATTAGCCATTCAAATATGCAAATGAGTGAAATACGGCGATTCACGAACACACGTGAGCCGCCGCAGTGCGCGTAAGTTGTACATCCGGCGTAAAGTTATTCCCCATAAAGGAGGTGTAACCCAGCAGCAGACATACAAAGGTCTGCACCAGGGAACACAAGCCGGCGTATTTTACGTTGGACGTGTCTGGCTGGGCGTAGGTTACGTTCACGCCGTACGCAGTGATCCGGCGTAGTTTAGGCAGTTGTTCCGACGTGGTTGTGAGCATGCGCAGGGGGATGCGTCCACATCTCGGCGCATGCGCAGTTCCTGATACGTATCTGTCTGGCGCTCGGCCCATCATTTGCATGGGGTCACGCCTCATTTGCATGGCTCACGCCCACTTCCACCTACGCCGGCGTACGCCTTTGAAACCCAGTGCAGCGTTGGGAGCACTGGCTTGGTGAATTCCATGCTTGTCTCTCTGCGCTGCGTTGGCGTAGCATATATTGTTTGCGCTACGGCGGCGTAATGTGCGCCCGCTCTCTTTGAATCTGGGCCATAGCGTCTACAAATCAATATATTGCCATTTTTTTTTTTTTTTTTTACTAAAAATATGTAGAAGAATACATAAACTGAGAAAGAAGTTTTTTTGTTTTTTTATGTATTTTTCGAGGAAATTTATTATAGTAAATAGTAAAATAATATTGTTTTTTTTTTCTTCAAAATTGTCGCTCTTTTTTGTTTTTTTAGCACAAAATGCAGAGGTGATCAAATACCACCAAAAGAAAGCTCCATTTGTGCGGGAAAAAAAGGACGTCAATTTTGTTTGGGTGCAATGTCGCACGACCGCGCAATTGTCGGTTAAAACGACGCAGTGCTGAATCGCAAAAAATGACCTGGTCATTGGGCAGCCAAATCCTCCAGGGCTGACGTGGTTAAGAACATTCAATTACAATATGACTTGTGTCGCAATTGTATATGCTACAGGGTTTTTTTTTTGTTTGTTTTTTGCACATTTTTTTTCTCATGAAAATGGAGTTGGCTTTTAAGCTTACGCAAGCTGATAAAATCTCTTTTCCACAAAAAAGGTGCGAATTGGCCACAACTTTAGCACACTGAGATCCATTCTAATGCTAATGCAGAGATGGCCCAAGTAGTTAAATCCTAGATGTATTTGCCAATGCAGCCCTGGCCTCGGGTTAGATGGGCTGGATGCTAATTGGATGCTACAAGGGATCATTTGCCAGCAGCCCACATGGAAAGACTAGATGAATTATTTCGGAAATGTTTACAGTTTGTTTATACTAACGCCTGCCTCTTCCTTGCAGTGATCGGGAAGCTTCTCAGTGCTGTCGGCAGTGCCCAGCTTCTGATGTCACAGAAATTCCAGCAGTTCCGTGGCCTGTGTGAGCAAAATCTGGTAAGAGATCCATGAACCCGGGAAACACATTTTCAGTAATGTGCATCCCTCACATATACAGTATTGCAGTTCTATTAAGTGATGTATTAGTCCTAAAAAGCCTTGGTTTTAGACCTACGTTCATTTTAAAGCTGAACTCCAGGCAAACCACTAAAATACAAAGGGCTAGATTCAGAAAGCCCGCCGTAAGTTTGTGCAGGCGTAGCGTATCTGAGATACGCTACTGCGCCGTAACTTAGTGAGGCTGGGTCTGGATTCACAAAGAACCAGCGCCCTAAGTTACAGCGGCGTAGCGTAAATCTGTCGGCGTAAGCGCACCAAATTCAAATTGAGAAGAGGTGGGCATGTTTTATGTAAATAAAACATGACCCCACGTAAATGACGTCTCTAACGAACTGCGCATGCGCCGTCCGTGAACGTATCCCAGTGCGCATGCTCCTAATCACGTCGCAAATAGTCAATGCTTTAGACGGGAACGTAATTTATGCAAAGCCCTATTCGCAAATGACTTACGCAAACAACGTAAAATTTTCAAAATTCGACGCGAGAACGACGTCCATACTTAAAATTGGCTATGCCTCATATAGCAGGAGTAGCGTTACGCCGGAAAAAGCCGGCCTAAGCGCTCCTAATTCAAATTGTGAAAAGGGGGGCGTGTTTTATGCTAATGAATCGTGACCCGACGTGATTGACGTTTTTAACGAACGGCGCATGCGCCGTCCGTGGACATATCCCAGTGCGCATGCTCCAAATTACGCCGCAAAGACTTATTGGTTTCGACGTGAACGTAAATTACGCCCAGCCCCATTCACGGACGACTTACGCAAACGACGTAAAAAAAATGTAATTCAACGCGGTTCCGACGTCCATACTTAACATTGGCTGCGCCATCTTTTTGGTGGAATATCTTTAGGCCTGAAAACGCCTTACGTAAACGGCGTATCTTTACTGCGACGGGCAAGCGTACGTTCGTGAATAGGCGTATCTCGCGGATTTACGCATTCTCGGCGTGAATCAGCGTACACGCCCCTAGCGGCCGGCCTAAATAGACAGCTAAGATACGACGGCGCCCACGGTCGTATCTTGGCTACATTTAAGTGTATCTCAATTTGAGAATACACTTAAATTTACGACGGCGCAGATTCAGAGTTACGACGGCGTATCTCTCTCTGAATCTGGCTACAAATGTCATAAATAGGCTTAGGCATGAAAGGGTTAAAGACGACCACAGACATTCTAGGAGAAGTTGAACAAAAACTGAAAATCTTTTGGATGGTTTTAACTTTTTTAATTTCTTTGGGAATCAAGTATGATAGAAACTAGGGAAGATGTTCAAATTTAATATTTCATATTTCCATTTGCTTTTTGTCATAAGTAGTGATGGGATAAAATCCAGACTGGTTGATTTTGGTTTAAAAGATGGCGGAAAGTCGCAGGAACCATCAGAAGGATAAGCTTTGAGCTGCTAGGGGTGGCAGCGAGATTATGGGATTTGTAGGAGGCTGTGGATGAAGTTCCGGGAGAAAAGCTTATAGTCACTTAGAGGATTTACATTTTTAATAGATGAATATTATGTGGATCATGCCTATGAGTTTTGCATGGACAGCGGACGTCTTGGTTTCGTTTGAGGAAGTCCATGGCTTTTATATTGTTTTATGGAACTAGAGGAGGAAGGAGGCCACAAGTCTGGGAGTTTCAGACTTGAAACCGATCTGCATCCAGATTTTGTCAGTTTAATTGAACAAGTTGAAGTTAGAAGCTGATTGGCTACCATGCACATCTGCACCAGATTCTAAGTGCTTAGTAAATCAACCCTATAGGCCTGGATTCACATACCTTGGCGCATAGTTATGCCGGCGTAGCGTATCGAATATACGCTACGCCGACGTAGCGCAGAGCGGCGAGCACAGTATTCACAAAGCACTTGCTCCCAATGTTGCGCCGGCGTAATGTAAATTCCTAGGCGTAAGCCGGCCTAATTCAAAGTAGGTGAAAGTGGGCGTGATCCATTTAAATGAACCGTGACCCCATGCAAATGATGGGCCAAACGTACGGCGCATGCGCCGTCCCGTGGACGCCTCCCAATGCGCATGCGCAGAATCACGTCGGAAATACTCCTTAAGATACGTCGAATCACTGCCTACGACGTGAACGTAACCTACGCCCAGCCCTATTCACGTACTACTATGTAAACGACGTAAAATACGACGGCTGTTCTCTGGTCCATACCTTAACATGACTTACACCTGCTTTATGAGGCTTAACTTTAAGCCGGGCGTACGACTTCCGCAAACCGCGTATATGATGCGATGGGTGCAACTACGTTCGTGAATCACCGTATCTCCCTCATTTGCATATTTGCAATGAGGCGGCCAGCGTAAATATGCGCCCATGATACGCCGGCATAGTACGTTGGTCGGAGGAAGCCTATTTTCAGGCGTATCTAGTTCTTTGGGCACGGCGCATAGATACGACGGCGCACATTGACACGTATCTCGAGATACGCCAGCGTAAGTGCTACGTGAATCCGGGCCATAGTGTTGTAGTTGCTCATTGGAATTTGATTAGTGGTATTGCAACAAAGGATGGAACTTGCAACAGGTTTATGTACGTGTTTTTGCCGCCATTAAAGTGTATATAAAGGCTTAAAGAGGAAGTAAACCCTCAACATTTTCTAAAAAAAAAAAACTGCGAGAGAAAGGCATAATGAGTTAGTATGCATAGCATTATGAATTGCTTACCTGAGATCAAGGCTTCCGCAGCGACTCTCGTTCCTCTCCTCCGGCGCCACCGCCATGATACCCGAGTGACTTCCGGGTATCGCTGCTCCGGCGCTGTGACTGGCCGGAGCAGCGATGACGTCACTCCCGCATGCGGGAGCCGCTAGCAGGGCCGATCCGCCCTATACGCTCACTGTGCAAGGCGCTTAGTGCCCCGCAAAGCTGCGGAGGGCCCCCCAAATTACTAGAGGCCCCGCCTGGTGAGAAGTCATTTTCGGCCCCTCACCCCAATTCTCAACTCGCTGGCTGCATGGGAGAAGAGGCAAGAAGTCAGCACCCCCCGCTTCTCAATTTAATGTAAGATGTAATTTTCCTCTGGCCTCGAATGCAGCCGATCAGACACAGATCGGTCTGCTTTCCTGTTCTAGTCAATATTCCAACAATATTCGCACATAGAAGAAAAGTGGGTGCTGAAATGATCACCAGCTGGGCACTGGTACCATCAAACAAACGAACATATTCGCCAGCACACCATGGATCGTAGATTACGTCCAAAAATGTAATGCAAAACAAACATCACAATAGTGCAATGTTTCGAGGTCACACAGCACCTCTTCATCAGGCGAGTAACTGCTCATCGCTGGACCTACTCGTCGCTCCCAGTTTCGGGAGTCATAGAGAGAGCGGAACGATGTCCGTTCCTCCCTCTCTCTCTCGTGCAGCAATCGCGGCCAACCACACCGCTCCCAGACTCCACACCTGGACACTAGAGCCCAGGAAAGTCTGCAGCGGGAGGGGGGTGGGACCCCTTTCCGCCACCCACAGAAGTGATCGAGTGGCTATTTAGCCAGTGGGGTGGGACCCCTTTTCACCACGCGCAGAAGTGATCGAGTGGCTATTTAGCCACTCAAATCACTTCTGCTATGAAGGGAATCACCAGCTGAAGTTTTTTATAACCACTGCAACCCGAGGATGTCCTACAGGCAGCAAGTAGTTAAATGATTATTTTCGGCACCTTCTTATTTATTTTTTCGGCACCTTTTTCTATCGGCAATAAGCCTATTTTCTGCCGATTTTTATTTTTTATTTTTTTGTGGCATAGATAGAGAGACAGATTGGCCCGGATTCACAAAGCACTTGCGCCGACGTATCTCGAGATACGCCGCGTAAGTGCAAATATGCGCCGTCGTATCTGTGCGCCGTGCCCAAAAAACTAAGATACGCCTGAAAACAGGCTTCATCCGACCGACGTAACGTGCCTACGCCGGCGTATCGTGGGCGCATATTTACGCTGGACGCATGTGTCGCTCCTATTTGATTTTCTATTCAAATATGCAAATGAGGGAGATAAGCCGATTCACGATCGTACTTGCGCCCGGCGCAGGCTACGACTGGTGCGCGTAAGTCGTACGTACGGCGTAAAGTTAAGCCCCATAAAGGCGGTGTAACTCAGCAGCATCCATGCAAAGGGCTGCACCAGGGAACACAAGCCGTCGTATTTTACGTCGTTTACGTTGGACGTGAATATGGCTGGGCGTAGGTTATGTTCACGCCGTAGGCAGTGATCCGTCGTATCTTAGGGAGTAGATCCGACGTGATTCTGAGCATGCGCACTGGGACGGCGCATGCACCGTTCATTGTACGTATCTGTCTGAGACTCAGCCCATCATTTGCATGGGGTCACGCCTCATTTGCATGGTATCACGCCCACTTCCACCTACGCCCGCTTACGCCGAGGGAACCCAGCGCAGTTTGGGAGGCAAGGGCTTTGTGAATTCGGTGCTTGCCTCTCTGCGCTACGTCGGATACGCTACGCCGGCATAAATATGCGTCAATGTATGTGAATCCGGGCCTAGATATCTATCTCGCTACTTTTTAAGGTTGCTTTTACTAAAGGCAAATAGGTAAGAAAATTTTCCTGCGGAATTTAATTATCCAATCACTTGCAAGCAAAATTCCATATTTATTTATTTTTAATGTTCATTTTCCTTGCATGTGATTGGATATTCTTTGCATAGTGAATTTCTACAGCATTCTCTAAGCTAAGAGAAAATTCCTTTGCAAAGTATTATTTACCTTTTAGTAAATCAACCCTATTGTTTCCAGTCTTGTGACTTGCTATATCAGGTTTAACATTTCGACGTGTCAGGCAGTATTGTACTTCTTCCAAGCTAAGGTCATACATAATCCATCTGATTTTCATAAATTTGAGAGCGTAATGCAAATCAAAAGATTTTGAATCATTTAGTGAACAGCGCATGTTACGGGTAAAAGACGGACTGTCCGGTAAAACAGAAAATTCTGCTGTTCAGCAATGATGCTGCCTACAGAGACATGATCTGCGGGGCTGTGTCAAGCATTTCTGAATGGTTTGGGATAAGAGTATTGGAGCCGATGTTTGATAAAAATGTAATCTCCCCTGCTGTTCTTTTGTGTTCTGACAAGGGGACGGCCCCCCTGCCAGAACACTCTAGTCGGAGCTCTCTGCCATTGGCTGAGAGCACTGATCAGGAGGCGGTCGGCTGCTGGTTTTCCAGCATGCTCGTCTGGCAGAAGCTGGCCAAAAAACCTCTCCCGTAGTCCAGCCAAACCACCAAACAAACACACTTCTGTGTATCGCGATCTGCGTGATGACGTCACCTAACTGACAGCTACTACATACAATGCTGTATATACAGTACCTTTTGGGAAATGCAATTACAACAGGGGTGTATTTAGACCCTGAATTATCTTCACGAGTGGTGGTTCTGGTGGAAGAGGATGAGCATTTCAAGCCATTGAGATCTCTTTTGCTTTTCTTTGAACACGGACTCTCGTCTCTACTGTTTCTTACCTGTTAATGACCTTCACCTTTTCAGATATTGGCCCGGATTCACAAAGCACTTACGCTGACGTATCTCGAGATCCGCCGCGTAAGTGCAAATATGCGCCTTCGTATCTATGCGCCTGACTCAGAAACTAAGATACGCCTGAAAATAGGCTTCATCTGACCGACGTAACTTGTCTACGCCGGCGTATCGTGGGCGCATATTTACGCTGGTCGTATTTGGCGCTCCCATTGATTTTCTATTCACATATGCAAATGAGGGAGATACGCCGATTCACGAACGTCCGTCCGTCCGTCCGACGCAGTGCGCGTAAAGTCATACTCTTGGCGCAAAGTTATGCCCTATAAAGGAGGTGTAACTCAGCAGCATCCATGCAAAGGGAACACAAGCCGACGTATTTTACGTAGGACGTGAATATGACTAGGCGTAGGTTACGTTCACGTCGTAGGCAGTGATCCGGCGTATCTAAGGGAGTAGTTCCGACGTGATTGTGAGCATGCGCACTGGGATGCGTCCACGGGACGGCGCATGTCGAAGGGCTAGTCATTTTGTTTGCTTATACTCAAGTATATACGGTATATTGAATTTGGAATTGGTACTGGCGTATTTTATTTTTTTGGATAAAGACGTGGCAATATAGGAGTTCTAAAACCCCAACCCAGGGAGCTCACGTTTTAGGGGTCATTGTCTGCAGCACATTGGCTGTCAAGACCTGTGCTGATTGCACGGGTCATGTACAGTGCACAGGAGTAGAGGAGCTGTGTGTTTTTCTGCTTAATAGCCTGTCATGGTGAATACTTCCATTCCTCACAAACGCATCCACGTGACCTTCCAATGTATTTATATATGAGCTGCTAATCCCCTCGGAGCACATTTTTCTATTACAAGCCTCCATTTCCAGGGAGGAGGAAGAGTTTTACAAGCAATCGTTCCTAAAACACATTTTTCTTTCTAATAGGTTGCTGTTGTTGTCGTGTAATGAAGTATGACAAGTATGCAGTCCACTAGGCCATCTGTCACCGGCGTCCTACAGAAGGAATTCCTCAACTACACGCCGGCCACCTGTCATAAACCGGGGCCTGGCATGTGATCAGAAAATGCAATTCGCGCAAGTTACCTTCTGTAAAACGCTAGAAGTCTCTGTGCGCAACTTTATTTATTTACGCACATTGGCCCAGATTCAAGAAGCAATTGCACCCGTGTAACCATAGGTTACACGGCGCAATTGCTTACTTGCTCCGGTGTAACGAATGCTCCTGATTCAGGAACCTCGTTACACCGACTGCAGCCTAAAATCTGCGCGGCATAAGGCTCTTATGCCACGCAGATTTTAGGCTGCATTCTTGCGTGGGCCGCTAGGGGGCGCTCCCATTGTGATCAGCGTGTAGTATGCAAATTGCATACTACCACTGATTCACAAACTTGCGCGGGCCCTGCGCAAGTCAGGTACGGAGTTTCCGTACGGCAACTTTAGCGCAAGGCTGCCCCTTCGAATAGTAGGGGCAGCCAATGCTAAAGTATAGCCGCCGCTCCCGCGACGTGAAATTTGAATTTCACGTCTTTTGCATAAGTGATTCGTGAATGGCGCCGGACGCCATTCACGTTGACTTTGAAGCAAATGACGTCCTTGCGACGTCATTTGCCGCAATGCACGTCGGGAAAGTTTCCCGACGGAGCATGCGCTGTACGCTCGGCGCGGGAGCGCGCCTAATTTAAATGATTCCCGCCCCCCGGCGGGATCATTTACATTGCGCGCGCTTACGCCGGGCAATTTTGCCGGCACGCCCTCGCAATTTACGGAGCTACTGCTCCGTGAATCGAGGGCAGCGCAAAATATTTGCGGGGGCGCAGGGCAAAATCGTTGCCCTGCTCCCCCGCAAATATCGCGCAAATGTACCTGAATCTGGGCCATTGTCCTAACATACAATATATGACAAAAGGATTACAGTTATTATTTTTTATGGGTCCCTTCACACCTGTGCGTTCCTCTTACGTGCATCTTTGAAAAAAAATACAGGTGGTGTGTGTTTTTTTTTTTTTTTATTTATTTTTTTATGACAATATGCGTTTTTGGCCCATGGACTTCAGTGGGGGGGCATGAAACCGCAGGTAAATTTTATTGCATGAAAAACCCATCAGAAATACATAAAATGCATGAAAACACACAGGTGGGAACCTAGCCCGGTGATGGGGAACCTTGGCAACCCAGATGTTTTGGAACTGCATTTCCCATGATGCTCATGCACTCTGCAGGGCAGTTGAGCATCATGGGAAATGTAGTTCTGGGGTGCCAAGGTTCACCATCACTGAACCTTGGCTTTGGCCTTTTGCAACCCAGTCCTTTCCTTGGGGATTTCTTACATTTGCAGTTGGGGGGTGGTAACAACATGCGTCCCGCTCACCAACCATTCCCCCACCTGTGGGAGCCGTGGCCGTAGCAGGAATTAAACTCTGACACGTTCGAGTGAATGGGATTCCGCAATGCACACTATTGCTGTCAGCGGCGGCTGGTGCTCAAAATTTTTGGGGGGTGCAAACAAAAAAAAATACATACATTTCAGCCTCACTGTGGCATCAAACGCAGCCACTGTGCCCAGCAATTGTCACCACTGTGCCCAGCAATTGTCACCACTGTGCCCAGCAATTGCCGCCAGATTCCTTCCCCGTCCCCCAGCACTTACCTTTCTCGGGTCAGCCACGCTCCCTCGATGTCTTCTCCCAAGTCCCGCCCTCGATGTCGCTTCAGCCAATCAGGTTACCAGTAACCAGACCCGGTGAACCCGATTGGCTAAGACGAGTGTCAGTGTTAACCAGGGAACGCACGCCCCGTGCGTCCCCTGGTTAACTATTTGGAAGCCGATTAGAGCCAACAGACTGTAATCGGAAAGCCTTCCAAAACTAACCAACTGCTGTTATTCAGATGGCCGGCGCTCACCAGGGGGCTGGCCATCTGAATGGTGGGCGGCAGCGGCGACAATACATACAATAGATTTACGCATTGCATGAATCTCTATGTATTGTAAACCTGGCGGCGCAGGGGAGAGAGGGGGCGGTGCTCCTGCGCCTACTATGAACGCACCGCTGCTGATTGCTGTGCAGTACTGTAGCATTTAGGGCAGGGATATGCAATTAGCGGACCTCCAGCTGTTGCAGAACTACAATTCCCATGAGGCTTAGCAAGACTCTGACAGCCACAAGCATGACACCCAGAGGCAGAGGCATGATGGGACTTGTAGTTTTGCAACAGCTGGAGGTCCGCTAATTGCACATCCCTGATTTAGGGGTTAAACTAGGTGGTGATCAAATGTCTCTGGCATGTGATCTGAGAGCGGATCGCTTTTCAGAGGTAGTCCTTTGTGCATTTGTAAGGGAGCCCTTAAAATGTGAGCATTTGAAATGTAAATCATTTTTAGATTCAGTGGAGAACTAAAACCCATGTTGGGCTTTTACTGCTCTGTGGCTCCTTTACGCAAGTCAAATATTATACAATTTTCTTTCCTTCTGCCACAGGGGAAGAAAAGAAAACTGATCGATTTTCCCATCAACCCAGTCAGTGTCCCTCCAGCAGCACTTGTGTTCTGCCTGACAGGAAGCCAGCCCCGTCGACAGAACGCAATGATTACTGCTGGCCGCCGTCAGTGATCGCATGCAAAATATTAGGCTGATTGTACTAAAGTGGATCAATGGATTTACTTCAGTACAGCCAGACTGCACATAGATGGAGCAAATCTCGGCCGGTCAGTTGGGACCGGCTGAGATTCAGTCAATCTGTGGCCGGCTTTAGAGACATTTCCACTCTGCTGGTGACATGGTGACAACAGTTTTAGCAGACAGGAAGTAAGGGGACGTATGCATCAGGGATACAGACAGCTACAGTGTCTTCCAAAAGTATTCATACCCCTTGAAATCTTCCACATTTTGTCATGTTACAACCAAAAACGTAAAAGTATTTTATTGGGATTTAATGTGATAGAACAACACAAAGTGACACATAATTGTAAAGTGGAAGGAAAATGATTTAAAAAAATCGTTTTTTATTTAACTATGTGAAAAGTGTGGGGTGGATTTGTATAGCGCCCCCCTGAGTCAATACTTTGTAGAACCTCCTTTCACTGCAATTACAGCTGCAAGTCTTTTTGGGGGTGTCTCTACCAGCTTTGCACATCTAGAGTGGGACATTGTTGCCCATTCTTATTTGTAAAATATCTCAAGTTCTGTCAGATTGGATGGAGAGCGTCTGTGAAGAGCAATTTTCAAATCTTGCCACAGATTCTCAATTGGATTTAGGTCTGGACTTGGGCCATTCTAACACATTAATATGCTTTGATCTAAACCATTCCATTGTAGATCTGGCTGTAAGTTTAGGGTCGTTGTCCTGCTGGAAGGTGAACCTCCACCCCAGTCTCATGTCTTTTGCAGACTCGGAACAGGTTTTCTTCTAAGATTGCCCTGTATTTGTCTCCATCCACCTTCCCATCAACTCTGACCAGCTTCCATGTCCCTGCTGAAGAATTTCATCCCCACAACATGATGCTGCCACCACCATGTTTCACAGTGGGAATGGTGTGTTCAGGGTGATGTACAGTGTTAGTTTTCCGCCACACATAGAGTTTTTTGCTTTTAGGTCAAAAAGTTAAAATTCTGTCTAATGTGACCAGAGCACCTTCTTCCACGTGTTTTCTGTGTTCCCCACATGGCTTCTCGCAAACTGCAAACAAAACTTCTTATGGCTTTCTTTCAACAATGGCTTTCTTTTTGCCACTCTTCCATAAAGAGGATTTTCACAGGCTCCTTGGTTTGGCTTGAAGTGCCAAACTGAAACTTTATTGTCCAGATCTAGATTTATTCGAAAATTAGATGAGACTTTATCTTCAAGCCAGCCTGTCTCAGAGGCCAGAGAACACATCTTCATCATGGCTTGGGAGTAGCTCCATCTAGTGGCCATAATGCATTTTTTATTTTATTTTTTTCCTGATTCATCCGATCTGCATTAGTAACATTCCAACTGGAAAGATAATAGCCTAACAAAAGGCAACTCTCTTGCCTGTAGTAAATCAACCTTAAAGTGTATCTAAACTCGAGAACAAAAATTGATAGTAGTGTAGCTTACTGGTCCTTGGATGTGATGGCTGCATTCGTTTTCTTTTTCACTCTTTTATTTCCCATTATTTTACCCTGGTAATCCTGCCATTAATAACACATTATCAAGTCCCTTGAAGTAGCACAGGAACCTTTTCTAAAGTAGTGTTAATTAACGTGGTTGTAAACCCTGTTACACCACTTTTGCCTACAGGTAAGGTAAGCCAATATAACAAGGCTTCCCTGTAGGAATATCTCCTAAATCTGCATCGTTTAGGGGATATTCAGTATATGCGCTGCTGCCGACGTCCTCAGCACATGCGCACTAAAGAAACAGGAGCGCTGGTGCCGTCTCTTCAGTAGCTGTGCCGTGACCGGTGGCTCCCGCAGGCATGCACGGGAGTGACGTCATTGCGGCTCCGGCCAATCACGGCGCCGGAGCAGCGAACCCGGAGGTAACTCCAGTGGAAGATGTCCGCGCTGTACATGGATGGCGGACACCGATCCAGGGCAGAATTCTAAGGTAAGCATTTCATAATGAGCTGCAATGCATACTAGCTCATTATGCCTGTCTTGCAGGCCCCCCCCCCCCGAGGTTTACAACCGACCATCAAATGATGGCTGGGCGGGCGTCCTATGATGTCCGATGCGCATAAATAAGAGGCGATGCGTGTGCCCGATGGCCGAGAGGTCCGCCGGGCACCCGCTATTGCCCGGTAATAGAGCAGCAATGTTGATCTGTGTGTCCTGTCAGGTGAGAGGAGGCCTATGGTGTGTTCCCAGTACAGAGGAACACTGATCTGACTCCTCCCCTTGTGAGTCCCCTCCCCCTACAGTTAGAATCACTCCCTAGGTAACACATTTAACCCCTTCATTGCCCCCTAGTGTTAACCCCTTGCCAGTCACATTTATACAGTAATTGGTGCATTTTTATAGAACCGATCACTGTATAAATGTGAATGGTCCCAAAATAGTGTCCAATATGTCCGCCGCAATATCGCAGTCAAGTTAAAAATCGCAGATCGCCGCCATTACTAGTAAAACAAAAAAATTGCCATAAATCTATCCCCTATTTTGTAGACGCTATGACTTTTGCGCAAAACATTCAATATGCGCTTATTGTGATTTTTTTTTTTTTTTTACCAAAAATGGGTAGAAAATACATATCGGCCTAACCTGATTTAATTTAGGTACAGCGTAGCATGACCGCGCAATTGTCTTTCAAAGTGTGACAGCGCTGAAAAAAGGGGTTTAAGTGCCCCTTTATTAGAGCTCTCCTCATTGCCTAACATGGCATTTCACATGTCGCACGACTTGGGGTCTCACAAGGTGGATCCTAAGTTACGGCAGTGTGAACCGAGCCTGAAGGGACACGTTTTTCATAATTGACTTTTGGACCTATCAATAAAATAATCCTGTATATTTTATACGGCTGTAATGCCCACAACCTGATTTACGTGAAGTGTCAATTTTAATAATAGACCTTCTTTAAGTCCTCTTGCTCCCTCTACTGGCCGATTCGGGTCATTACACTGAACATTATTTGATGGCTCCCAGAAGTATAGGGAGCGCTGATACTGAAGCATCTTTGGCCCAGTTCAGTTCTCTTTTCTGATGACAAGCTTAGTGATGTAAAAAGTAGACGCAGTGCATTTGTATTACTAGACGTTTACACTTTTTAACCACTTGCTTACTGGGCACATAAACCCCCTTCGTGCCCAGGCGAAATTTCAGCTTCCGGCACTGCGTCGCTTTAACTGACATTTGCGCGGTCGTGCGACGTGGCTCCCAAACAAAATTGACGTCCTTTTTTCCCCACAAATAGAGCTTTATTTTGGTGGTATTTGATCACCTCTGCGGTTTTTATTTTTTGCGCTATAAACAAAAATAGAGCGACAATTTAAAAAAAGAATATATATTTTTTACTTGTTGCTATAATAAATATCCCAATTTAAAAAAAAAAAAAAACTATTTTTTTTCTCAGTTAAGGCCGATACGTATTTTTCGACGTATTTTTGTAAAAAATATAAAAAAATCGCAATAAGCGACTGGTTTGCGCAAAAGTTATAGCGCCTACAAAATAGGGGACATAATTATGATTTTTTTTTATGATTTTTTTTTTTTACTAGTAATGGCGGCGATCTGCGATTTTTATTGGGACTACGATATTGCGACGGACGTATCGGACACTTTTGACACATTTTTGGGACCATTCACATTTATACAGCGATCAGTGCTATAAAAATGCACTAATTACTGTATAAATGTGACTGGCAGTGAAGGGGTTAACACTAGGGGGTGAGGAAGGGGTTAAATGTGTATCCTGGGTGTGTTCTAACTGTGTGGGGGGAGGGGGGTGACTGGGGGAGGTGACCGATGCTGTGTCCCTATGTACAAGAGACACAGATCGGTCTCCTCTCCTCTGACAGCATGTGGAGCTCTGTGTTTACACACACAGATCCACGTCCCTGCTGTCTTACCGACGATCGCGTGTACCCGGCGGACATCACGGCCGCCAGGTACACGCATCGGCTTCCCAGAGGCGCGCGCGGGTAATGCACTTTAAAAGACGTCCACTTGGCACCTGAGAGCCGCGCTGTTGACGTCTTTTGTCAATAGCGCGGGTCTCAAGTGGTTAAACCGCTGTGCTAATGTGTACTACACTGTACTGTACAGGAACCTTTTTTCAGACCTCATCCACAAGACGTAATACAAGAGGTGGTTTTATATATATATATATATATATATATATATATATATATATATATATATATATATATATATATATATATACACAGTATAAAAAAAATCAGGAAACAAAGTAACTGAAGCCTCTTTATGGGTGGCTGTTCTGGTGAATATTCACCATTTAAGAAGCACTGCGTACACCAGCATCCTGAACATGCCATAATAATTACATTGATTTACCGTTTTCATTGCTCTAACCATCACATACGGTTAAAATCACAAAAGCGCAATGCTTGCAAAATTTTTATTACTGGCCCTTTTTCTTTTTTTTTTTTTATTGCACAATCAATAATGGATTTTTCAATTCACTAAAGATATTACTGCTCGGATCAGTTGAATTGAACACATGCCGGCTATTTCATCCAACGATTTTCACATGTGTAGAATACCACTAGCTTTGCGCTGGAGATGACTGTGAGGGGAGTGGGATAAAGAGCTGTGTGCCGCGGTGATAAAAGAACACTTTGTCAAATAAATTAATTGCTGTTGTAGATATTTTAGTCTTCCAACAATTAAAAATTTTTAAATAAGCATTTACAATCACTTTATTTATTTTTTATTAAAATAACCATATTATACTTACCTGCTCTGTGCAAAAGTTTTGCACATAGCAACCCTCGATCCTCCTCTTCTTGGGTCTTCCACTGGCACTTTTGGCACCTCCCAAGCCCCGGCATGGAAAGGGCCATAGACACTTTTTTCTCCTCTGTTTTTTGGTTCCATAGACTTCAATTTAATCAAAAGCATGTATTGAAATAAGCAAAATGCACCTGGAATATGCAAACGGCAACCTGCATAGGTGTGAATCAGGCCCTGTAGCGGCTGGTGACGTTTTTTAGGGGCAACAGATCCCGCCCTTTTTGACCCCTCCCACTTATAGAATCCACTCACTCCGTCCCCTGTATTCCACTTGCCTCCACCCATAGTGTCAGGAGTATACAGCCCCAGCATCGCAGGACAGGGTATACAGCCCCATCATCGCAGGACAGGGTATACAGCCCCAGCATCGCAGGACAGGGTATACAGCCCCAGCATCGCAGGACAGGGTATACAGCCCCGGCATCGCAGGACAGGGTATACAGCCCCGGCATCGCAGGACAGGGTATACAGCCCCGGCATCGCAGGACAGGGTATACAGCCCCAGCATCGCAGGACAGGGTATACAGCCCCAGCATCGCACGACAGGGTATACAGCCCCGGCATCGCAGGACAGGGTATACAGCCCCAGCATCGCAGGACCGGGTATACAGCCCCAGCATCGCATGACAAGGGTATACAGCCCCAGAATGACAAGACAAGGGTATACAGCCCCAGAATGACAAGACAAGGATATACAGCCCCAGAATGACAAGGCAAGGGTATACAGCCCCAGAATGACAAGACAAGGGTATACAGCCCCAGAATGACAAGACAAGGGTATACAGCCCCAGAATGACAAGACAAGGGTATACAGCCCCAGAATGACAAGACAAGGGTATACAGCCCCAGAATGACAGGACAGGGTATAGAGCCCCAGCATCACAGGACAGGGTATAGAGCCCCAGCATCACAGGATAGGGTATAGAGGCCCAGCATCACAGGATAAAGGTATAGAGCTCCAGAATCACAGGACAAGGGTATACAGCCCCAGAATCACAAGACAAAGGGTATACAGCCCCAGAATCACAAGACAAAGGGTATACAGCCCCAGAATCACAAGACAAGGGTATAGAGCCCCAGCACCACAGGGCAGAGTATAGAGCCCCAGCACCACAGGGCAGAGTATATAGAGCAGCATCATAGATCAGGGTATATAGAGCAGCATCACAGATATGGCAGATAGGACTTACAGCACTGCCCATATCCCGTCCCAAGCCCCCCCTCCCCTGCCTCGGGGTCTCGTGACACCCACAGCACACCCAAGCCTAAAAAGAAAACAAATGCAGCCATTGCATCTAATGATTGGTAAGCAGCAATATAAGTTTTGCTTTTGGGTTTAATACCCCTTTAGGTTTCTGCTCCCAACTGGTTTCCCCCCCCCCCCCCCCCCCCCCCCCAGGCAAAATGAGCATTTAAATGTATTTATAACATACGAGTGTAAGGCAGATCAGCTATGCAAGTCCTTTTGTATGGCTCACCCTGGCTTATACTGAAAATCTTGTGTCCCCTGGGAGGAATGATATGGAATCCCTGGAGGCAGACAATAGAAGTGATATATATACTGTAGCTGTACTGTAGGCCTTCTGCATGAAGATGTCGGAGTGTCAGGAGGAGGTGATACACAAAGGGGGGAATATTGAACTGCCAGGACATTTTGAGGACATTTAAAACCCACGGCACATTCATCCGCATGAGACGCTGGCTAAAGGAGTGTGCAGCTGATGTCGCTTGGCTTGCGGGGATGTTCTTGTTGGAACATGCCGAAGATGTTATTTCGGGATTTAGGTCTTGATACTGGAGAGGAAAGTACTAAATTAAATCAGATGTGGAAAAAACAAAGGTCAGAAAGTGTTTGGATAATAGCAAGCAAGTGGATAAAGCGTATCTAACCCCAACATCTCAAATATTGCATCTTACCAGCCTTTAGACGTGGTGGCTGCGTTAGTTTTATTTTTTCAGACTTTTCTTCACTTTATTTTTACCTGGTAATCCTTCAAAGAAACTCACTTTTGTCCGGGGATGACCACGCTCACTCACCTTGCTGTATCTATGGAGGAGCAGCATTGTCACCGTAGGCCAGGGGTCTCCAAACTACGGCCCTCCAGTTGTTCAGGAACTACAACTCCCATCATGCCTAGTCATGTCTGTAAAATGTCAGTTTTATAATACCTTGTGGAACGTGTAGTTCCGCAACAGCTGGAGGGCTGTAGTTTGGAGATCCCTGCCATAGGTGTTCAACCTGTGGCCCTCCAGCTGTTGTGGAACTACAAATCCCATCAGGCATTGCAAGGCTAACCATTACAGGCATGAGTTCCAAAGGCAGAGGTATAATGGGAGTTGTAGTTCTGCAACAGCTAGTGGGTCACAGGCTGAGCACCCATGCCGTAGGCAAACTCGGCCCTCCAGCTGTGGTGAAACTACAAATCCCATCATGCCTCTCCCTCTAGGAGTCATGTGATTGTTAGGGTCTTGCAGTGTCTCATGGGACTAGTGCAGAGGAACCTCGGATTGCGAGTAACACGGTTAACGAGCATTTCGCAATACGAGCGCTGTATTTTTACAAATTGTTACTTGGTTTGCGAAAGGTTGTCACGATTCGGGCCAAAGCGGTGTGCAGTTTGGCCTGAGGTGGGGGGCGCCGGAACTGAACGGCGACGATCGCAGCTGATCGGCGCCATTCGGAAAGGCCCGAGGACACCTTGCCAAATCTGGGGAACAAAGTCTTTTCGAGGTGTCCTCGGGCTTTTTCGGCCGTTTCCGAGGGTCTCCGGCCCCCCGCCTCTTGGTCGCATGCGGTATTGCATGCCATTGAAGTCAATGCGGAACAAATTATTTTAGTTTCCATTGACTTCAATGGAAAAACTCGCTTTGATATGCAAGTACTTTGGATTTATGAGCATTCTCCTGGAACGGAGGTTCCACTTTAGTTTCTAAATAGCTAGATGGTCGAGGTGTCCTACCATTCCCGTAGGCTGTTTCACTCATTTGGACTACAAACCCCTCACCTCATCACTGTTGCATAGGGAAAAAATGTGTTTTGGTAGTTCACAGGAGGTGGCCATGCTATCTCAGAATCAACAGTACCTAGACATGGGACAGAGTGCTAAATGTTTGGGGGAGGGGGAGCGGGCGCAGAAGCAATTAAAGTAATTCTAAATTTAAATACCAAACATGATATGCTTACCTGTGGTTTTGCACAGAGCCGCTCTGATCCTGTTCTCTGCTGTTGCTCCTGGCTACCCCCCCCCCCCCCTCTGAGTGCCTGCAGGGCAAACGCTCATGCTTGCACACTCCCAAACCAGCTCAGCCCTGCCCCCCTCCCTGCTCTCTTCCCACTGGCTGTGATTGACAGTAGCAGCAGCCAATGGCTCCTGCTGCTGCATCTCTGTGCAGTGAGGAGAGATGCAGACACTGCTCCCTGTGCACATTGCTGGATCGAGATCGGGCTCAGGTTAGTATTTAAGGGGATTGGGGGGAGCTGCATGCAGAAGGTTTTTTACCCTAATTTTCAGAATGCATTTAGGTTAAAAAAATACTTTTTAGAACCATGTTAATTGCTTTTGTAATATTGACTTACCGAAAGTCGGCACACAGACACACCCCCACCCCACATTGCACAAAGCTGTACTAGAGACTCAACGACTTGTCACTTTATCACATTGTGGGGTTCATTCCTATTTTCTGACAAAGAAATTTGTCTCTTACGCTTTCACATGCGGGGGGCCCTTCAGGGCACCTATAATAGGAAAGTTTTCTGAAATTGCTTAAAGTGGATGTCCGCTGAAGAAAAAAAATATTAAAAGTCAGCAGCTACAAATACTGCAGCTGCTGACTTTTAATATAAGGACACTTACCTGTCCTGGAGTCCAGCGCCGTCCGCAGCAGAGGACGA
The DNA here is from genome assembly GCF_905171775.1 of Rana temporaria. Lineage (NCBI taxonomy): Eukaryota > Metazoa > Chordata > Amphibia > Anura > Ranidae > Rana > Rana temporaria. Next base: position 124,324,944 of record NC_053500.1, read on the forward strand.
GCGATTGCTCGTCACTCTGCTGCCCCCCCGCCATCCTCGGTGAGGGAACCAGGAAGTGAAGCACTCCGGCTTCACTGCCCGGTTACCTACGGCGCATGCGCGAGTTGCGTGGCGCCTGCGGATTGGCTCCCGCTGTGCTCTGGGAGCCGAGTGTTCCCAGAACACAACGGGGGGGGGATGCCCGCTGATTGGCTCCCGCTGTTCCCAGAACACAACAGGTGACGGGAGGTGACGTCCTGCCCACAGACTGTGGCTGGAAGTGGGTGCAAATACCTGTCTTTAGACAGGTATCTGCACCCCCCTCCCCCTGAAAGGTGTCAAATGTGACACCGGAGGGGGGGAGGGTTCCGATCAGCGGGAGTTCCACTTTAGGGTGGAGCTCCGCTTTAAAGCGGAATTCTGCCATTTTCTTTCTTTTTTTTTAAGTCAGCAGCTACAAATACTGCAGCTGCTGCCCTTAAATATATGGACACTTACCTGTCCTGGGCGCCCACGATGTCCTCACCCAAAGCCGATCTGTTCCTCGGCTCTTGGGTGGAGGCACTGCCATCTTCGGTAAGGGAATCAGGAAGTGAAGCCTTGCTGATTCACAGCCTGATTCCCTACTGCGCATGCGCGAATCGCGCTGCGCTTCCTCACTGGTCCCTGTTGTCTTCTGGGAGCTGTGTGTCTCCCAAAAGACGACGGGATGGGGGGGGGCGGTCATGGCATAGATCGCCGCGGAGCCTGCGGCGATCTATGCCCAGAAGTGGGAGCAAATGCCTGTATTAGACAGGTATCTTCTCCCCCCCCTGAAAGGTGCCAAATTAGACACTGAAAAGGGGGAGGATTCCAACAAGTGGAAGTTCCGTTTTTGGGTGGAACTCCGCTTTCATGTTAAATTTTCTCACTGCCGGTGACTTGTCCTCAATGTTCCCCTATGGGGGAAGTTCCTTCACTGACTGCGCAGGCGCAAACTTCCTGACGGAAATCTCCGAACCTCGCCCGACATCCAGGCTCATTCTTTAACATCCCCGTGGATTGGAGGATGTTAAAAAAAGAGCCACTTACCTCAAAATCCACGTCGCCCTGGATGCCGACCGCCGTTCGGGGATTTCCGTCAGCAAGTTTGCACCTGCGCAGTGCTTGAAGGAACTTTCCCGATAGCTGGAACCATCTCAGCGCATCAGTTTGCGCATGCGCTGGAACTTCCATGATACCTGGAACCAGCACGGCAGATCACCGGCATTTGTTTTTACTGCTTGTATTGCACTTTTCTGTGTAAGTAGCTTTTTACCTTTTTAAATAAAATAGTTTGTACATACTACACTATGTTGCGGTCTCCTTCCCTACATATGGTATACCGTTGGGCTGCATGACACGGTCAAGGAGGAGTATCGCGCGCCGAGTTTGGCTTAATCCCGCTGTGGATCTCGTGATCAGCTGTCTGGCATTCTTGATTCATCCTGTGATCCCATACCCTGGATTATCCCGCTGTGGATTTTAAATAACGCTGTTATTTTACCATCTTTTGGTAAGCCTCAGTCCATGTGGTGGCGGCTCACATATTTATCAGTGCACCGGGTGTTGTTCGTTCCGGAATTTCACTTTTTTGGACATTTTTCTTTTATTTATGTTTCACTCATGAGGACTTGATTGTTTAAATTTATTTAAGTTGGCGCAATTTTTTATTTTTCTAAACGTTCTCACTGCATTGGAAAACTGCTCTTCCCCTGGGGTCTGTGGGTAACTGTTCCCTATTGTATAAATCAGCTTCTCGCAGACGGCAATGTTCACGTTTCTTCTTTTTTTCTTCCTCGTAGAACCCGAACTCCAACCCTCGCCCCTCAGCGCAGGACCTGGCCGGATTCTGGGACCTTCTTCAACTTTCTATAGAAGACATTAGCATGAAATTTGATGAACTCTTCCAGCTCAAGGCCAACGGATGGGTATTGAGCGAAACTCCTGATAGAAATGTAAGTCCTTGTGTGCACTCATCTATTGTGCTTTATATACACCAATCAGTTGTTAGGAATTGTAATCATAAAGAGGCTTGGGCTGCATTCACATTGTTGCAACTCCAAAGTTGTGACTTTGGGTGGGTGCGATTTGGATACAACTTTGGCTTTTGAGCAGTAATAATGGATAACTGCTGTATGACATTCAGGTACGACTTTCGTGCAACTTTTGAGGGTAAACATTGAAGTCTATGGCCCTCAAGTTGCATTAAAGTGGATGTAATCCCAAATGTATTTATTTATTTTGATGTCACAATGTAGAGAATACGATTTCCTATCATCTGTGCCCAGTCTTGCCACACAGAGTTAATCCAGCGCTGAGCAATCCTCTTTTTTTATTCTTCAGTGAAATAAAACAGACTTCCAGATAAAGACCTTGCTTGAGTGACAGGTTATTTACATATCTCATGCACTAGCTTGCAGACAAGCACAGCTTCTTGTCTATGTATATACTGATGGCTGTTTACACTGAACTGTGGATCACCCCACTTTACAGTAGCTGCTGCATTTTCCACCCCCTAGGCTTATACTCGAGTCAATAAGTTTTCCCAGTCTTTTGTGGTAAAATTAGGTGCCTCTGGGCTTATATTCGGGTCGGCATATACTCGAGTATATACGGTAAGTTTTAATGTGTATCTTATAGTGTGTATGTTTTGTATTCTCATTTTTACAAGTCTCATTTCTCTGTTGGACAGGAAGTAAAGAGGCCCCCTCCCCCTGTGCCAAAGAAGCCAGCCCGGCCCAAGCCCCCGCTGAGTCGCGACAAGACCCCAGGCGCCTCCAACAGTGACAAACAACGGCAAGAAGCCCGCAAAAGGCTGATGGCAGCCAAACGAGCAGCCTCGGTGCGCCAGAACTCGGCAACCGAGAGCGCGGACAGCATCGAGATCTATGTGCCAGAGGCACAGACGCGGCTCTGAGTGATGGAGCCTCCCGTGCCAACTATGGGAAAACGGAGGGCATTGGCAGACGTAGACTTGCTGAGAGACTAAATTGGGAGACGAATGGGAGGAAGGCACAAGAGCACGTTCGGTCTAGGCTGCGTATCCTGGCAGTGGCGTGCTTCTGCGAGGAGAGCGCCACGGAGAGCGTGCTGGAACTTTTCAACTAAATATTCTTAAAAAAACAAAGGAGCTTTTTTTTTTCATGTCTTTTGTGGGGAAGAGACCCAAAGTGGAAGATATTCAGAAGGGGTATACCTGTTATGCAGCCTCCACCCCACCACCCCTCCCCCCACACTTTCCTCTCCTTGTATGGGCCGAGGCAATAAGGCGCCCCAAAATCTACACAATTGCACAAAGACTGCACCCTGGTTTTGGATGGTATGCCATCTTTGTATCACCCTCCCCCTTTTTGTCTGTATAAGTAGCACCTATTGCAATAAGGAACAAACTCCACCCTTAGCATCCCTCTTCCTCCTTGAGCGGGAGCATGCAGATTTGTACGGTGGTTTTGATAAACGCTCAGCTCATACAGACCCCAATTTGATGTGATGAGGATAGAACAAGGAGCTTGCAATGCATTGTTCTGCACACACAGCGGAAAGTAACATTTTATTAATGCAGTGCTCTGCTCCCAGTAGAGGGCAGCAGTGAGCAGCTTTTGCACACTGGCAGGCTCTGCACTGCAATGTGTTGCTGAGATTACATTCCCCCCCCCTGTTATTTTTAATGCTGATTTTAGGCACATCTATAAAATGGAGACAAGAGTATTGTAGAGTTTGTTTACCAGGTAGGCCAGCGACTGAATATTAAACAAAGCACACTGTACTATAGAATTAGAGATTATATTTCCCGCTCAACACATTAAGCTGTGCGCAGGTACACAAAGGCGTTTTTATTTTTACAGACCGATGCAAATGTTTCAGCAGCCCTGATCAAAGTGCATGTATTGTTGGCTTCCTTGGGGCCTATTCACATGGTATACGTCGGGCGAATTTATCCAATTGAATCCCAATGCATAGACAAGGCAGTTTGCCTTATGCCATTTTAGTTCATTTTATAGTGGTGTGCGCCAAAAAAAAAAAGTAGGACGTTTTACGTGATGCAGCGTATTGCAATGCTCTACACCAGAGATATGCAATTAGCGGACCTCCAGCTGTTGCAAAACTACAAGTACCATCATGCCTCTACCTCTGGGTGTCATGCTTGTGGCTGTCAGAGCCTTGCTATGACTCATGGGACTTGTAGTTCTGCAACAGCTGGAGGTCCGCTAATTGCATATCCCTGCTCTACACCATAGCGCAACGCAACATGGTGCATAAAGATAAATGTGGCATTTAAATCACATTTAAAAAAAAAAAATTTAAGGTAAAAAGCGCGATGCGTTTTTGAACAACGCCTTCACAAATGACAACAGTGGCTACACGTTGTATAGAGCATGAGTGCTCAACCTGTGGCCCTCCAGCTGCTGCAAGACTACTAGTCCCATGAGGCATTGCAAGGCTAGCAGCAACAAGTGTGACTCCCAGAGGCATGATGGGACTTGTAGTTCCGCAATGATCTAGAGCAGTGTTTCCCAACTCCAGTCCTCAAGGCACACCAACAGGTCATGTTTTCAGGATTTCCCTCAGATGAAACGGCTGTGGTAATTACTAAGGGCTCTTTCACACGGAGCGGACCATTTCTCGGTCCGCTCCGTGTGTCCGCCAAAGCTCAGCGGGGATCCCCGCTGAGCTGTCGGCGGATAAGGCGGTCCCCGCACACAGTGCAGAGACCGCCCTGTCTCTGCTCTTCCCTATGGGGGATCGGATGCAGACGGACCGTCTGTCCGTCTGCATCCGATCCGTTCCGCCGAACGGAAGAAAAATAGGGTTTCTTCTGTTCGGAAAAGCGGATCCTGACGGACGCGGACGCTAGCGGATGCTCCATCCGCTAACGGACGGGATGCCATAGGGATTCATTACAAGTCCGTTAACGGACTTGTAATGAGCGGACGAACGGTCCGCTAGTGTGAAAGGACCCTAAGGCAGTGAAACTGATCAAATCACCTGTGCAAAATAATGGAAAGCCTGAAAACATGACCTGTTGGTGTGCCTTGAGGACTGGAGTTGGGAAACACTGATCTAGAGCACGGGTCTTCAAACTACAGCCCTACAGTTGTTCAGGAACTACAATTCCCATCATGCCTAGTCATGTCTGTGAATGTCAGTGTGTTACAATGCCTCATGGGATGTGTAGTTCTACAACAGCTGGAGGGCCGTAGTTTGAGGATCCCTGATCTAGAGTATAACGTATACAGCTGATGTGAATGGGCCCTAAGAGGAAAGACAACCTCTGCCAGGAACAGATGAAAACATTAGCTGATTTTATCAAAGTTCAATGCGTAGCTCTTAATTTTCTGAATGTAATGTGTTTTTAATTTACATTGCCTTAGCCGTAAGAGTGGCGTAACCCATAGCACCCAATCAGAATCCATAAAAAGCTCACCACACATATTACAATCGATGTACGATCTCCTTTAGTGCCCATTCACACATAGGCGTATATACGCCTGAAGCGCGACGCCGCAGCAGCCCCTAATACACTGGAGGGGTGATTTTACATTGTCGGCTATGGAGATGGTTCGCATCTCCACGCCGAAACGCCTGAAGCCCAAAACAAGTCCCGGACCTTTTTTTCAGGCGGCTTTCGGCCATAGCCGACAATGTTGATCACCCCTCCTGTGTATGTTACCGCGGCGTATTTTACTGCGTTTTGTCACGGCAAATCGCGGGACAAAACGCTGCAATTTGTCGCGGCAATTTGCGGTAAAATACGCCGTGTTCAGGTGTGAATGCAGCCTTAGATTTGCCAACCACTGTAGTGCAAGGGCCTGTGTTTTGTCAGGTTTGGCGACCCGTCAGAATTAGTAACGGAAGTGCCGTTTTGTCGCCGCCATCTTGCTACACCCCCCGCACTCCTCCATAGTAAGGATACTCTGAGAAGGGGAAAGCGGACGTCTTGTTACACCCACCGGAGTTTTGCATTTTAGGCCTCTTTCACACAGAGTGGACCGTTTTTGTGTCCGCTCCGTGTGTGTCCGTCTGCTCAGCGGGGATCATCCGTAATCCCCGCTGAGCTGTCGGACAGGGCGGTCCCCGCACACTGTGCAGAGACCGCCCTGTCTTTCCTCCGCTCTCCCCTATGGGGAATCCGATGAAGACGGACTGTCTGTCCGTCTTCATCCGATCCGTTCCGCCGGACGGAAGAAAAAAGTGTATTATGGAAAACTCCGGTGGGTGTAACAAGATGTCCGCTTTCCCCTTCATCCATAGTGTCCTTACTATGGAGGCGTGCGGGGTGTAGCAAGATGGCGGCAGCAAAACGTCCCTTCCATTACCAATTCTGACGGGTCGCCATATCTGACGAAACACCAGCCTGATTAGATGCAGATTGATTGGATAATTTAGGTAGGTCTTCATATTACCTAGTTTTGGTCAATCTCGGGGGCCACCATACACATTTCAAGCGGTGGACTATACCAGTGATGGGGAACCTTGGCACCCCAGATGTTTTGGAACTACATTTATCATGATGCTCATGTCCTCTGCAGTGTAGATGAGTATCATGGGAAATGTAGTTCCAAAACATCTGGGGTGACAAGGTTGCACCATCACTGGACTATACAATCAAATAATATAGGCACCTGGCTATTCTATCCAATCAGTTTGTATCCAATCAAGCAGGCATTATATAAGATGGTGGATCTAAAAGGAGATTGTCCAATCAGACTGTAACGTGGGTTGTGAGCTTAAAGGGGTTGTAAAGGTTCGTTTTTTATTTTCTAAATAGGTTCCTTTAGGCTAGTGCATTGTTGGTTCACTTACCTTTTCCTTCCATTTCCCTTCTAAATGTTTTTCTTTGTCTGAATTTCTCACTTCCTGTTACTCCTCCGTAAGCTGTTCTGGCTGACTAACCCCCAGCCAGAACGGCTCGGACGATGGGGGCAAGTTTACTGAGGAGGAACAGGAAGTGAGAAATTCAGACAAAGAAAAAAAAAACATTTAAAAGGGAAATCAAAGGAAAAGGTAAGTGAACCAACAATGCACTAGCTTAAAGGAACCCATTTAGAAAATAAAAAACAAACCTTTACAGCCCCTTTAAAGCGGAGGTTCACCTTAAAAAACATCTATGTACCATTACATGCAGCATACTTGCGTCAGCTACAGTATGCTGTTGTTTTGTTTTGTTTTTTCGCTGTACTTAGCGTTTAATCGTTCATTTTCTTTTCTTCCTCCCGCGGGGAGTAGGCGTTTCCAATGAAGAGGCGTAGATGATTGACGTGCGGCTAAGGCACGTCACGCGTTCCGAAAATAGCCGGACTAGGACTCGGCTCTTCGCGGCACTATACGGCGCCTGCGCACAGACTAGGAGCTGACTGCGCAGGCGCCGTATATAGCCGAGTCCTAGTTCGACTATTATGCCTTAGCCGCACGTCAATCATCTACGCCTCTTCATAGGAACGCCTATTCCCCGCGGGAGGATGAAAAGAAAATGAACGATTAAACGGTAAGTACAGCGAAAAAAAAAAAAAAAAACAGCATACTGTAGCTGACGCAAGTATGCTGGATGGGATGGTATATAATTGTTTTAGGGTGAACCGCCCCTTTCACACGACTGTTCTGATCAGATCCACCAGGCGGACCTGATCAGACGGTCCATTCATCTTTATATACCGGTGGGTGTAAATGTACATGTCGGTTTACACCCACTTACCTCTGATTTGATCTAGTCTGCTGAAGATAAACGGAAGGGGGTCCGTTCTCCTCTGTGTCGGTGTATCGGATCCGAAGGGCAGTCGGGTGACAACAAACAGCAGTCCATAGAGCAGAACGGGCTCTGTCCGCATCCACTCTGCTTAAACTGAGAAAACCCGGACCTGTCACCCGCCTGCTCCCCTCTGATCAGTAGGGATCTATGAGCGGATCTATGAGCGGATCTATGAACGGATTGCAACAGAGTCCGTCCTCTATAAAAGGGGCCTTAAACTCACCAAAACTATGTACAGTGAGGACCTACCTAAACCATTCATTGCATTTGCATCCAATCAGGAAGGCCCTCGTACTACATAGTGACTAGTAGATCTAAAGGATGTTGTATAATGTAAGGTCAGCCTAAAGTTTAATTGTGTAAAGTTTTTTTTCCAGATTGTACAGTGTGTGGTGAGATTTATACTGGTTTGATGTCAGCAGAGTAAATTCTGATTGGTTTCTATGAGTTACCGCACGGAAGATCTCTTCATTGAATAAGGCTGACAATGTGACGGCGGACTCTCTGTGTTTAGTCTACCCGTTTTGCTAGAGATGACAACCTCCAAACAGTTCTTTGTCTTCTTGCTGTAGGATAAATTTTTCTGCCCTTGTTGGGCAAAAACCACGTTAGTTCAAAAAATGTTCTTAGGTCGTTTAACATGTAATGTATGTCTGACATCTAAAAAGAAGGTACATTAAGCTACATGTATGTGGGCACATTTGCCCATGCAGCACGAACCCTGTGTGTTTTGGGTGCCCAGTATGTTCTGGGGATACGTACAGCCACCCATAGACATGAATGGGTGAAGATGGCTGTACGCAGCTTTGTGCAGCCAATAGCGTAAAGTAGTGCATGCGCACAGATCCGAAGTTGCAAACACGGGTCGTGTGTGTTTGGGCAGTGCCGATCCTGACCTCCCTGGGGCCCTAACCAAAATGATATGTCACAGAGGGGGGGGCGCTGCCGACAGTGACATGTCACATTAAAGATTAAAGTCGGGGGGGTGTTCTGCGGTCGGAAATGACATCTTACATTAAAGTGAGAAGCGGGGGGTGCTGACTTCTTACCTCTTCTCCCATGCAGCCAGCGAGTTGAGAAGCGGGGTGAGGGGCTGAAAATTACTTCTCACCAGGCAGGGCCTCTAGTAATTTGGGGGGCCCTCCGCAGCTTTGCAGGGCCCTAAGCGGCTTGCATAGTGAGCCTATAAGGCGGATCGGCCCTGTGTTTGGGACATTACATCTGTGCGCTTGCCCTACTTTATGCTGTTGGCAGTACGTAGCTGCCTTCACTCCATGGGCGGCTGTACGCAGCTCCAGAACATCGCAGACACCAGAAATGCGCAGCGTGTTTATGCTGCACGGGCAATTGTGCCCATGTTCATGAAGCTGTAAATTTATAGAGAAATGTGCAACACTTTTAAAGTGTAAATACAAAGTGTATTGGGCTGTCAATAAATGGTGCCAGGCTTCACAATCCATCAAACATATTGTACACCTTCAGTAATCCATTTTGTATTGTAGTGGCCAATGCAAAGCCATGTTTTATCTGTGCTACGCTTCGCTTTGGAGGGAACATGTGTGTGTGATATTGGTACAGATCAGAGGCGACCTGGCCAATTCTGAGCCAACCTGTCCTCTGATCTGTATACCCGGCTTTACTTGGCACTGCACCTTTTGTCTGAAGCTATTAAAGCCGGCCATAGTCGGTTCAAACCTCGGCCGGTTTAGCAGGGACAAGCTGATATTCCAACTAGGGTTGCACCGATACCACTTTTTAAGACCGAGTACAAGTACCAATACTTTTTTTTAAGTACTCGCCGATACCGATTACTGATACTTTTTTTTTTATGTCCTGTGACAGTGGCGCTAATCTGCAGAACTGATAAGGCGTGGACTGTAATTTCTCATTTATTGTAATTTTACAATTTTTGCAATGCTTTCTTTTTTGGGGGGGGGGAGTGGACTGTCAGTGCTGTGTTTTTTTTTAATATATATATATATATATATATATATATATATATATATATATATATATATATATATATATATAAAATCATTTATATATACATATTAAAAAGAAAGCATTGTATAAAAAAAAAATCACACAAATGAGAATTGTGTGTGTATGTGTATGTGTGTGTGTGTATATATATATATATACACACACACACACACACAATTCTCATTTGTTGTGAATTTTTTTTTTTTTTTTTTTTTTTACAACGCTTTCTTTTTTTGGGGAGGGGGGAGTGGACTGTCAGTGTTGTGTGTTTTTTTATATATATATATATATATATATATATATATATATATATATATATATATATATATATATATATTATAATATTTTTTATATATATATTAAAAAGAAAGCATTGTAAAAAAAAAATCACACAAATGAGAATTATGTGTGTGTGTGTGTGTGTGTGTGTGTGTGTGTATATATATATATATATATACACACACACACACACAATTCTCATTTGTTGTGAATTTTATTTTTTTTACAATGCTTTCTTTTTTTGGGGAGGGGGGAGTGGACTGTCAGTGTTTTTTTTTTTTTATTTATTTTTATTATTTTTACAATTTTACTTTAAAATATTTATTTATTACAATGATTCTCTCTTTTTTTTTTTTTATTCCACCCTGTGGGGGGGCCTTTGGTGAGCTGTCTGGGGTCTAAACAGACATGGAAAGGATGTCCCAGTCCCTTTCCCAGCAGCCTCAGCAGCACTGAAGATGAATGGACAGGAGACAGAGGCTCATCTCCATTCATAAACAGAAGAATCGTAAACACAGTTGGACAAAGGCAGTGATCACTGACTGTTCATTCTGAAAAGGAAGGAGCCAGTAAATTACATTTACCGGCTCCTTTCTCCGCTTTCCATCCTGAAGGATCTGTGATTAGAGGGGGGGGGGGACCCAAAGGAGCACAGAGGGGAGATGGAGGAGATGGAGGAGGATACAGGGGACACTCGGGAACAATCGGTGCGGCTGTGGGTGAAGTTATAATCACGATCTCCCCTGTGTGGCTTTTCAATAAAGCAGCTGAAAGCCATGTAGGGGAGTGACGGAGAAGCGGCTGTCAGCTGCTTTATTGAAAGCCACACAGGAAGATCGGCGATTAGAACTTCCCCCACCGCACCGATCATCCCTGAAGTGTCCAGGTATCGGACGAGGCATTGGGAGCATTTGCAGGAGTACAAGTACTACTACAAAAGCTCAGTATCGGTATCGAAACTGGAATGGGTGCAACCCTATCTCTAACCATGTTTGGGCAGATTGATTGATTAATCTGCTTGGGTACAACCAGCCTGTCAGATTTTTCAGGCAATTTATTGTCGGTGGCGCCAGCCGTTTGCAATAATCACTGTGTGTTGTCCCAGCAAGGAGGGATCTCTCTGCCTAGAAAACATAATAGCTCTTTGTGACGAATTCCCCCATCAACACTGACTGTGGCCCGCAGCTGCAGGAAAGAAAATTGCACCATCTATGGCCAGCTTTAGCCATTAACACGTGTGTGTGTGTGTGTGTGTGTGTGTGTGTGTGTGTGTGTGTTCCCTGCAGAGGTTGTACAACTTTTGTTCCCTACTGGGGAAAAATAAAATCAGCAAAATGTCATGATCAGGGGTGCCCAAACATTTGCATATAAACCAGAACAAGTAGACACCATTTTAGTGCTGAATAGAAGGGTAAAGCTGAAACCTGAGCAAACGTTCCATCATCTTCTGCTTAAAGCTGAACTCCAGCCAAACCGTTAAATACACACACACAGAATACATGTAGGGGACCCGTCTAAGGATTTGTATTTCTGTCCATGCAGTTCTGACAATCACAGCTCTCCTATACAGCAGAGACAGGTCTGGCAGGGCGGAAGACTAGATTTTTTTCTCTGCTACATGTTGGTAATTCTCACAGGTCTTGTCCCTCCCCCAGACTGCGACTGGCCAGTGAAAGGAGACGCCCATCTCTGTCACTCTATCTCCTCCTATCGCTATGTTCCTTGTTAGCACTGCAGCACAACTTGTTTGGATCCGTTGGGCTGCTTTTTTCTACGGCAGTCCGAGCTCTGCTGTACTGGGACTGATGCTAGGTCAAATTCAGGTACTTCAACTGATTGCAAAAAAATTACATTAATCGATATATTAATGAATAATTAGCTGCATTTCTTTTTTGCATGTTATACTTGCCTGGAGTTCAGCATTAAAGCGGGAGTTCACCCGAAAAACAATTTTTAACATTAGATTGAGGCTCGTTTTGTGAAGGGGAATCGGGTGTTTTTTTTAAATCAAAGCCGTACTTACTGTTTTAGAGAGCGATCTTCTCCGCCGCTTCCGGGTATGGTCTTCGGGACTGGGCGTTCCTATTTGATTGACAGGCTTCCGACGGTCGCATCCATCGCGTCACGAGTAGCCGAAAGAAGCCGAACGTTGGTGCGGCTCTATACGGCGCCTGCGCCCAGACGTTCGGCTACTTTTGGAAAATCGTGACGCGATGTATGCGACCGTCGGAAGCCTGTCAATCAAATAGGAACGCCCAGTCCCGCAGCCCATACCCGGAAGCGGCGGAGAAGATCGCTCTCTAAAACGGTAAGTACTGCTTCGCTTTTAAAAGAAACACCCGATTCCCCTAGACAAAATGAGCATCAATCTAATGTTAAAAATGAAGATTTTGGGTGAACCTCCACTTTAAGATTTCAAATGAGCCTCTTGATGTACTTAGTCTTTCCTGACAAACAGTAAGGCAATGCAGAATGCTGTCATAGTGTATTGTAAACCCATAGCAGCCAATCGGATATCGCTATTTTCCTTATTTTACACTAAACTAAAAGAGTCGCCTTATGGCTGTTATGACATAAACAGAATGGATCCCACACAACATTAGCAATGGGAAAACTCCATCCAAGCTGAGTTAGGTCTCCTGGTTGCTATGGGTGACTGCAATCTTTGCACATAGTCACTACTTTTTTTGCACTACGTTATTAATCAAACGTGAAATGCAGTAACCCTTTGCAACCAATTGACAATCTCCTTTAAATTTTAAGGATGAAATCCAGGACAAAAATCTTTCATGTGCCTATATAGCCACAGAGGATAAAAATCCACTTTCTGTGTACCAGATGCCTGCAAACTCAAGATATTTCCTTGTAAATGTAGCAGTGATATCGTATTGCAGTACATAGCCGAGCTGTGAGAGGGACCCAACAGGCCCCACCTCCTACAGGAGGGGGCGGATACAAGACCAGTCACCCTGCACAAGGAGAGAGTGTAGCAGTGACCGGTCTTTATTACATGAGACCTCTGCAAAGAAAAACCTGCTAATTACTGCACAGATCTGGAAGAAAAACGCACAAGGCATAACGAGATAAAAGTAAGAACACACGTGGATCTTGTAATTACACAATACAGTGGAACCTCGGATTACGGGAATAATCCGTTCCAGGAGAATGCTCGTAATCCAAAGTACCGTATTTATCGGCCTATTGCGCGCCCCGGCGTATAGCGTGCACCCCCGAACATGAAGAAAAATTCCTGGGGGAAAAAAATACTTACAGTTTGGATGCCCCTCGTTGGTGTCTTGCCCGTCGTCCATTGTGTCCGGTCCGGCGTTCTTCTGCGGCCATCGTGGTGTCCTCCCCGCTTCCCACGCTGAGTTTGAACCACTGCGCCGGCATATACCGAGCGCAGTATAGTCGGGCAGGCTCGGCTCCTCTCGCGTAAAGGACGCACAGGAAATGACCGTGAGAGGAGCCTGCCCGACTATACCCGAGTGTACTGCGCTCTGTATATGCCGGCGCAGTGGTTCAAACTCAGCGCGGGTATCGGCGTATGATTTTCAGGGCAAAAAAGTGCGCGGTATACGCCGATAAATACGGTACTTGCATATTGAAGTCAATGGAAACTAAAATAATTTGTTGACTTCAATGGCATGCAATACCACATGCGGCCAGAGGTGGAGGGGGTGCCGGAGAGCTTCAGGAACGGCCCGAGGACAGCTCGGCTGACCTCGGGAACGGAGTCTTTCCGAACAGCTCCAGCGCTCCCCCCACCTCAGGCCAAACACGGTACTGCACACCACTTTGGCCTGAATCCTGCTTGTTTTGCAAGACAAATCGAGTTAGGATTTTTTTAAATACAGTGCTCTTATTGTGAAATGTTTGTTAACCGTGTTACTTGCAATCCAAGGTTCTACTGTATTTTTTTAGCCTGGATTTCAGCTTTAGCTTTTTAGCTAATATAAGGTGACTATAGGTTACTACTGCCTTTTGCATATCACTATTACGCACTGCACTTACTTGAGTGGAAATGACCAAATACACAGTTGAATTAAATATATGTGAACTGTTTTTATCTACCAAAGGATTTTAAATTCTGTTCAACCAGTCTTGTGATTCACATATGTCTGCCATACTACATAGCCAGGTCGGATCTACTCTGTAACGCCATCTGTCTTCTAGTCTGATCACAGTCCATCCACTGCTGTTTTGTTGGCCAGTGAGCAGGCAGGAGACACAGGAAGCTGTTGAATCAACTTTAGCAGTATGTGAATCACAGGAGTGACTGAACAGAATGACATGTCATTCATCCGGTAAAAACAATCCATGTATACATTGATAATGTTGTTGTTGATGCGGAGTATCCCTATACATTACCAATGAACATGCTGTGCTGTATAATGATGCCGAGTATCTGTTCAATGGTTATATGCAGACATGTATAAAGATGTTAAAGATGTTGATATTCTATACACTAATGAACACACTTGTGGTTAACGATACCAAGGGCCAGATCCACAAAGAAGTTACGTCGGCGTATCTATTGATACGCCGCGTAACTTCTAGGATGCTCCAGCGTATCTTTGTTTTGTATCCACAAAACAAGATACGCCTGAATGGGGGCTAGATCCGACTGACGTACGTCTTAGTACGCCGTCGGATCTTAGGTGCATATTTACCCTGGCCGCTAGGTGGCGCTTCCGTTGATTTCCGCGTAGAGTATGCAAATGAGCTAGATACACCGATTCTCAGAACGTACGTCCGGCCGGCGCATTTTTTTACGTCGTTTACGTAAGGCTTTTTTCGGCGTAACGTTACCCCTGGGTCTATGAGGCGTACGCAATGTTAAGTATGGACGTCGGGAGAGCGTCGAATTTTACGCCGTTTGCGTAAAACGTTCGCGAATAGGGCTTTGCGTAAATTACGTTCACGTCGAAAGCATTGACTATTTGCGACGTGATTTCGAGCATGCGCACTGGGATACCCCCACGGACGGCGCATGCGCCGTTCCAAAAAAACTTCATTTACGTGGGGGTCAAGTTGAATTACCATAAAACACGCCCACATCTTTGTCATTTGAATTCCGCGCCCTTACTCCGACACATTTACACTACGCCGCCGTAACTTACGGCGCACATTCTTTATGGATAAGGATCCTCCGCTCTAAGTTACGGGGGCGTAGTGTATCTGAGATACGCTACACCCGCATATATTTACGCCGAGGTACGTGGATCTGGCCCCAAGTATCTATATACTGCAGATATACACACATGTATAGTGATGCAGAGTATCTATATACTAATGGGACACATCGTACTTGGTATGGGAAGGCCAAGTATCAGTACAAAATTGATGAGCAGGTTTCGTGCTGATCCACAAGGACTGTTGCAAAGAACCTATAGCTGTAACTGAAGCTGATCAGAATTCAAATTTTAGAGAGAACAGTGTTATGTTGTATGTTAAAGCATACCTGTAATAAAAGAGGCTGTATAGTTATCTGTTGATATGCTGCCTCTTTGCTTCTCCCTGGTCACTGCCTGGGTGTGTGTGGAACACCTCCTTCCCCCCACTGCACACTGTGGTTTCTCCCACTAGTTTATCCATCACTACAGGACATATGAGTTGGTGGAAGAAACCACTGAGTGCTGCAGGGGGAAATGGCAAATACTTATAGCGGCTGGGGAAGGGGTTATGTTTAATAATATATATATATATATATATATATATATATATATATATATATATATATATATATATTTTTTGTAAAGGGTTCTGGTTGCTTGTGGGTTGTTCTGGTCAGCTGCTCTGACGTTGTTTGCACCAGTCTTATTAGTTCCACTCAGCACTGTATAATGATACTGACATACTCGGAGGACAACTGGCCCGCCCTGCATCTTTGATTGACAATGCCACTACCAATTTTAGGTTTCTTCCCCCATGCGACACAGACCGGAAAGAACTTCACATTTTGCAGACGCAGAAACTGGATTTTTGGGACAGACAAAAAATAAACTTAAATGAAATATAGATGCTTTGAAATTTTGGAAAACATTTAAAAAAAAAAAAAAATATCTATTCCTAGGGACGCACCCAATAAAGAGCAATAGAGCCTGATTTGTGGAATTATTTATGTTTTCAGAAATTGCTTAAATTAAGCTGTTTATACCAAGAGGAACAGGATGGTTAAAGATGATCGTGCTGATTTTATATGCGCTATATGACCAGATGTTTGGACACCTGACCATCATTCCTATACGACACCCGTTGGGCACCTTGTTTAAAAATGAACATGGCTTTGACCCATCTTTGGCTAAAACAGCCTCCACTCTTCTGGGAAGACTTTCTACGCTATCTTGGAGTGTGCTTGTGGAAATGTGTGCCTATTCAGCCAGAAGAACCTTTGTGAGGTCAAGTACTGATAAAGATCTGGCTCTCAGTGTTCCAGTTTTTTTTTCCAGAGATGGTCAGGGGGTCTGTCTAGACCAGGGGTGTCCAACCTTTTCAACCTTCCTTGGCCAGCATTTGAAGATATATTGTCTTTGGCCACACATAAAATACACTAACCATAAGGATAGCTGATGAGCAGAAAAAGTCGGACAGATCAAGTTGCAGTTGAAGTAAACTCCTATGTATGGCTTTATCCCTATAGGTAAGCCTATAAAAAGGCTCAGCAAATATCTCCTAAACATGCACCGTTTAGGAGATATTTACTTTACATGCAGCCGGCGACGTCACCGGCACATGCGCTCTGTGCCGTTCCTTCAGAGCCCTGTGCCATAAACGATGGCTCCCGTGCTCATGCGCGGGAGTGACGTCATCCCGGCTCTGGCCACTCATGCAGCCGGAACCTGCAAACCCAGAAGGAAGCCTGGGTGAAGATGGAAGTGGCCTTCAGTGGTGACAGTGTGTCACTGGAGGGCTTTGCATACTTTACAACATAAAACGAGTGCGATGTTTGACACTGTTTTTGATAAACGAACACATCAATATCTGGTTCGATGGATGGAGTAGCAATTCTCAAGGTGCTCTTCAGATATTTTGGTTCTAATCTTGCCCTTCATGTGCTTCAGCCCTGAAAATAGTTGTTCACAAATATAGGTGCCGCCAAAAATGGATGACATGATTGTAAAGAGTGAGGCCGCGTACACACGGTCGATCCATCTGATGAGAATGGTCCGACGGACCGTTTTCATCGGTTCACCGCTGAAGCGGTCTGAAGTGCGTACACACCATCAGTTCAAAATCCGACCGGGTCAGAACGTGGTGACGTCAAACACACGACGTGCTGAAAAAAACTAAGTTCAATGCTTCCAAGCATGTGTCGACTTGATTCTGAGCATGCGTGGGTTTTGAACCGATGCTTTTCTGTACTAACCATCGGTTTGGATCGATGGTCAGCCGTCCATCGGTTCGATTTTAAAGCAAGTTCTCTCATTTTTGGCCGAAGGACAACAGACAGATGGGCCGTACACATGGACGGTTTGGACCGATGAAACAGAACCTCGGTCCGCTTTCATCGGTTTGGTCCGATGGTGTGTATGCGGCCTGAGAGATTTTTCTTTGGGAAGATAAAAACTTTAAAAGTCCAGTAAAGAGACACTGTCAAATTTTTCTTCATAGATAAGAAACATTTTTAACGCGATACTAAACACACACACTTTAATTTTTCCCTTCTTTTTCTGTATGTGGATGATGGCAAAAAAAAACCTCTAATGCCGCGGGCACACGATCGGTCAATCCGATGAGAACGGTCTGATGGACCGTTTTCATCAGACCAAACCGATCGTGTGTGGACCCCATGGGTTATTTATCCATCGGTTAAAAAATCCATGCATGCTCAGAATCAAGTCGACGCATGCTTGGAAGCATTGAACTTCGTTTTTTTTCAGCACGTCGTTGTGTTTTACGTCACCGCGTTCTGACACGATCGTTTTTTTAACTGATGGTGTGTAGGCACGACTGACCATCAGTCAGCTTCATCGGTTAACTGATGGAAAAATCAATCAGACCGTTCTCATCGGATTGACCAATCGTGTGTACAGGGCATTATGCCTCGTACACACGACTGGTTTTCCCGTCAGGAAAACTGCCATGAGAGCTTTTGGACGGAATAAAAACTGGCCGTGTGTATGCTCCATCGCAGTTTTCCTGATGAGAAAACTGCCGGGAAAAAAAAAAAAGAACCAGCTTTCCCGGTGGACTTTCCCCATCGGGAAAACCGGTTGTGTGTATGCTTTTCCGAGGGGGAAAAAAAGTGTTAATTTTGGCAGCAAATTTCAATTTGGTTTTAGCAGTTTGACTGAAATGGCATTTTAGTTTTAGTCCCATTTTAGTCTTCTGCAATTGTCGTATTTAGTCAACTAAATCTCCAGTACATTTTAGTCAATTAAAATGTCCTGCATTTTAGTTGAATCTCCAGTGAATCTTAGTCAACTTTAATCATTTCATTAGTCTAAAATCAAATTTGTAACGCACTATTTAAGCATTTCTCTACAATTTCCAAACTCGTATACTCCTGCAGTGAAAAAGCAAATAGGTTATGGTATTAAAGGTTTGAACGTACACTACAGACCAGTGTTATTTTGACGTCAAATTTCAAATTAGTCATCTTAATTGTTTTAGTTAATGACATTAAAAGGGTTGTAAAGGTTTGTTTTTAATTTTCTAAATAGGTTCCTTTAAGCTAGTGCATTGTTGGTTCACTTAGCTTTTCCTTCGATTTCCCATCTAAATGTTTCTCTGTTTTCTTTGTCTGAATTTCTCACTTCCTGTTCCTCTTCAGTAAGCGGTTCTGGCTGACTAACCCCCAGCCAGAATGGCTCGGATGATGGGGGCAAACTTAATGAGGAGAAACAGTAAGTAAGACATTTAGAAGGGAAATTGAAGGAAAAGGTAAGTGAACCAACAATGCACTAGCTCAAAGGAACCAATTTAGAAAAAAAAAAAAAAAAAAAAAAAAACATTTACAATCCCCTTTAGGCCTCGTACACACACGATTGGTTAACCTGAGGACAATGGTCTGATGGACCGTTTTCATCGGTCAAAACCGATCGTGTGTGGGCCCCATAGGTTATTTAACCATAGATTAAAAAAAAAAAAAAAAAAAAAAAAAAAACGACAACTTGCTTTAAAACTAACCTATGGATTCCTAACCGATAGGCCAAAACCTAGTGGCAGTTCCGCCACTTGATCGTTCTTATAGGCGACGTCCCGTCCCCCCCGCCATCGGAGAAACGATCTGCCAGCGCCGGATGGGAGGCATGGAGATGACTGGTGACCAGTTATGATGTCACGCCCGGGTACCAGAACGTAAACAAAGCTGCAATCGTGGCTGAAAGCATGAGATCCGTGAATTATTTTTTACGCTCTCATGCTTTCCAGCCTGGAGGAGAGATGTGGGGTCTTATTGACCCCGCATCTCTTCATAAAGAGTACCTGTCATGAACCATTCCTTGTAATAGGAATAAAAGTGATAAAAAAAATAAATAAAAAAATAATTGTATAAATAAAACATTTTTAAATGCCCCTATCCCCAGTAGCTCGCGCTCAGAAGCGAACACACACGTAAGTCCCGCCCACATATGTAAACGCCTATGGAGATTTTTAAGTACTGAAGTTTTGCACCATTCCATGAGTGTGCGCAATTTTAAAACGCGACATGTTAGGTATCTATTTACTCGGCGTAACTTCATCTTCCACATTATAAGAAAAAAAAAAAATGGGGCCAACTTTACATGTTTTGTTATTTTTTAATTTATAAAACCGTTTCCCCCCCAAAAAAGGCGTTTGAAAAATGTATTGCGCAAATACCGTGCGAGATAAAAAGTTACAATGACTGCCATTTTATTCCCTAGGGCGCCTGCTAAACATATATAGTATTTGGGGGGTTTGGAGTAATTTTCTAGCAATAAAAAAAAAAAAAATGATTTTTGCATGTAGGAGAGAAGTGGCAAAATAGGCCTGGTATGGAAGTGGTTATTAGTGAAATAAATAAACTTTGGCACATTAGTCAAATTTTGAGTTTCACCTGTATGTCTTATGGTCCGTCCCGGAAGACTACTAGAAATAGTTACTGGTAAGTCTAACCGATTTCTCTTGCAGGCTCTGACATCACCCCCCCCCCCCTTTAATTTTTTTACCCAATGAACCCACCAGTAACAGTTCCTGCCCCAAGTTGAAATGGCTTACTCACTGTATTGCATCTAAGCAGGAGCATCGTTACACACACAAATATATAATAAAATGTATTTTACCATTGGTCCTTTAAATAAAAATAAAGACAGAAAACTAAGTATTTAAAAAACTCAATTTTATTAAAGATCATGTATAAAAAGAACTCCAGAAAATGAATTTACAAAAGAAGTACCTTTAATTGAATTTCTGGACTATAAGTCAAACAAAAAAAATATTTTTTTTTCTTTTTTTATATAATTAGAAAAAAGGATCTCCCTCTCCCCACCAACAAATAATAAAAAAAATTAAACACATAACACGCATATATTCTTTGCAATTGTGCATGACTTGTCAGTGGTTTCTTCATGAATCATATAGATTGTTAACAAACAGAAAACTAGTTGAAAGAAGCCATTTTCTTATCAAGCTGTGGCTGTGCAACTCCTTGTAGTTGTCTCAGAAGCCACTTGTTTAGAAAGTGCGCAAGAAGTGCCAAGCCAGGGAATGTAAAGAAAAACACCTACAACATCAGAAAAATGGTCAGAACACTTAAGCCCCTTTCACACTGGCGCAGGAGGCGGTATAACGCCGCTAAAAATAGCGGCGCTATACCATCGGAATTGTCGTGGGATTCGGCCACTAGCGGGGCGGTATTAACCCCTGCTAGCGGCCGATAAAGGGTCAATACCGCCCGCAATGCGCCTCTGCAGAGGCGGTTTCCCATGGTTTTAAATGGGAAGGAGCGGTTTACATACCGCTCCAAAGATGCTGCTTGCAGGAGATTTTTTTATCTCCTGCCAGCGCATCACCTCAGTGTGAAAGCCCTCGGGCTTTCACATTGAGAAGGCTGGGCAGGAGTTTTTCCGGCGGTATAGCAGCGGTATTTTTAGCGCTGCAACGCCTGAAAAACTCCAGTGTGAAAGGGTCTTTAGTAAACTGAAGTGAAAGACATGGGTATAGCATCCATAAAATAAATGTCCATAGTGTGTCTCCATTTGGGAGATTTCCCCTCAACTTACTGTGCTGGATGGGAAATCAAAAACAATTATTTTTTTTTTTTTTTTTAAATCATTCAGGAATAAAAATCCCTGAATGATTGCAACCATACCCATGTCAAAAAGTTCTGGTTGCAATTCCAATTTAACTGAAGTAAAGAAATGTCATCCAAGCTGGCTTGGCAGCAGTTAAGCGCAAGTTCTCTGGCTTCGAAAAATAGATATTCATTTGGCGACCAATAAAGTACCAGCAATAAGGAAAAAAGAAAAGTTTACAGTCCCAAAAAAATAAAAAAAGTATAACACTTAACTCTGCATTTTATATATTTTTTTGAATTTGTATATATTCTACAGTAGTTTTCTTCATGTGCATTATGATCAAGTATAGTACAGCTAATCATTTCCTACATTTCTAAGTATGACTGAAGATAATGAAGGTCAGCATTATAGAACAAGAGGTCCAAGCTACCAGCTATCCCAGTATAGGAGCTACAGTCACAGAACTTGAGAGCAAACCTAGAAATTCCAATACATACTATTCTATGCTCTTCTCTGGTGCCAGTCATATGACAAACAGAGCTGGCCATGGGTAGTTATCCCCAGAGGACACAAGTTAAAATTCAGAGCTGCCAATCAGTCTTTGGCAGAGATCAGGTGACCAGTTCTCCAATACTTTGCCATGCAATTTACTGCTGGAAGAGTACCCTTCGCAAAAAGTAGCCTATTGCTTTCCATCAGCACAGTAAAACTTCCAATTTAAATCCTTGAACTAAATTCCAGGTGCATGGAAAAAATAAAAACACAAGCAGTATAAAATCTCTTTAGAAAGCAGCCACCACTTGTGTAGAAAAATCAGTCCCTTGCCAGCATGCTGTAGAGAAGGACCATTGCTCTGCATGCCAGCAGAAAGAAGAGCTCTAGCTTTGACCCAGCAAGGGAGGTGTAGGAGCCCATTGTTTCCCCATAAAAGAGAAAAAGGGTCCTTCTGTGGCTTGCTGGCAGGGGACTGGCTTTCCCACTCAGGCTGTGGCTGGTTACTAAAGAAACTGCAAGGCTCACATTGTTTAGATGCACCAGGGATTTGGCTTCAATCCAGTTAAGGGAAACTTAGATTCCAATACAGCTGGTCAGGGGGGGGGGGGGGTGCCTCAATGTGATGTCACTTTTCACTCTCCAATCAGGCTTTGACCAAGCTGATTAATGGCACTTAAGGTCATGGTCCTAGCTACCCCATTTAGAAGGATGCATGGATCACATTTGTGAAGAGAAAACACCAATTTTTGGCTTGGAAATGGTTCACACGTAGATTGCATAAAGAAGGATTACAAGACGAATACAGATATAGAAATTTGGCAGGTAAATATTTCACACACACATTAATAGTCTAGAGTTCAGCATAGGGACATCCTATGTGGAACTGCAGAGCACTTCCTAAGGCTCTGCAAGTTAAGGAGAAGTATAGCCAAAGCCATTTCGGCTATACTCCTGCTGGGGATCACAGTTGGTTCTACACTCCTGTGACCCATTTAAAGCGGAGCTCCACCCTAAAGTGGAACTCGTACTGATCGGAAGCCGCCCCCCCTCCGGTGTCACATTTGACACCTTTCAGGGGGGAGGGGGGTGCAGATACCTGTCTAAAGACAGGTATTTGCACCCACACGTCTCGGGCAAAAGACGGGTTTTTCCAGACTTCCCGTCTGTCCCCCGTTGTGTGCTAGGAACACTCGGCTCCCAGCACACAGCGTGTGAGCCAATCGGCGGGCGCAGCGCGACTCGCGCCGTAGGGAACCGGGTAGTGAAGCCGGAGCGCTTCACTTCCTGGTTCCCTCACCGAGGATGGCGGGGGGAGCAGCAGAGAGACGAGCGATCGCTCGTCCTCTGCTGCGGACGGCGCTGGACTCCAGGACAGGCAAGTGTCTTAATATTAAAAAAGTCAGCAGCTGCAGCATTTGTAGCTGCTGGCTTTTAATATTTTTTTTTTTTTACTGGCACATCCGCTAAAGCCCACTGACATAACTCAGCCGGTCCAGGCTCTGAAAAGATCCCAACCATATGATTGGGATCCACCCAGAAGCCTTGACTGGCAGCTGGCTCAGCAGCTCAACAATCTGCCGAGAGCCTGAGCCAGCTCTCCACAGTCCAGCTAGCGCCGCAGGGTAGAACAGAGAGCCGCTGACTAACAGTCAGCACTCTCAGCTCTGTGGAAAGAACTGAGCAATCAGCAGAGTTTGATCGCTCGGTTCTCACTGCAGAGGCAGCATTGCATTGAAGCTGCATCCTCCCAAACAATCATAAAATTACAGCCAACTAGCCCCAGCCGCAGGGCCTAAATCTTGCAATGTTATTTGGGCAAGTTTTTGTCTTTAAAGCGGTTCTCCATCCTAAAGTGGAGTCCCGCTGATCGGAACCCTCCCCCCTCCGGTGTCACATTTGACACCTTTCAGGGGGGAGGGGGGGTGCAGATACTTCCGGCCCGACATTCACGGGCAAAAGACGGGCATTCCGTCACCCCCCCCCCCCCCCCCGTTGTGTGCTGGGAACACTCGGCTCCCAGCACACAGCGGGAGCCAATCGGCAGGCGCGCATGCGCCGTAGGGAACCGGGCAGTGAAGCCGCAGCGCTTCACTTCCTGGTTCCCTCAGCGTGGATGGCGGGGGGGGAGCAGCAGAGAGACGAGCGATCGCTCGTCCTCTGCTGCGATCGGCGCTGGACTCCAGGACAGGTAAGTGTCCTAATATTAAAAGTCAGCAGCTGCAGTATTTGTAGCTGCTGGCTTTTAATATTTTTTTCCCCATGGCACATCTGCTTTAACCTTTAAAATATTTCTTCTTTAAGCACTAAGATTCACAAAATATCCTAATGTTACAATTTAAAAAGTAAAGTTTTGCTTTAGGCCATCTCTAAAATTAGTATGGCACCTTTGTATCATAAAAAAAAACAAAAAACAAAACACCCACTTAAACTTATCTGAATTTTTTTTTATTTTTATTTACTTTTTTAATAAAATTCCAGCGAGTCCTTTACCTTATATTTGGCTGTCCATTTGGTGCAGTGGCTTGAAATTTTTCAGAGCCCAAGCAGTTTCAAATATGATTGAAACTTTCAAAATATACATCAAAGAAAAAAAAAAAAAAAAAAAAAAAAAAAAACACCACAAAGGACAACTCACTTAAAGGCCCATTCATGCGAGGTAAGGAGTATTTCTCTTTTCCATATGGTATGGGGGGGGGGATAAAAAAGGGGGGGTGGGAAATTGCACTGAGAAA
The DNA here is from genome assembly GCF_905171775.1 of Rana temporaria. Classification (NCBI taxonomy): domain Eukaryota; kingdom Metazoa; phylum Chordata; class Amphibia; order Anura; family Ranidae; genus Rana; species Rana temporaria. Next base: position 124,349,381 of record NC_053500.1, read on the forward strand.
ATACATCTCTTCTCTATCAAATATATAGATACACAAAGTACTGCAACACTGCAGCAAACAGCTTGAAAGACATTTTTTTTTAAAAAACTCATTACCCGTTATACAAATAAAAAGGCATTTGCAAACATAGAAAAGTCCTTAAGCTCACGAACAATTTCTACTCAAAAATACATACCGATGAGGTCAGGATAAAAAAATAAAAAAAAGACTACATTACAGAACTGAGGTGCATGTAAATATTGTGCCATCTAGTGTGGTTTTTTTTTATTTATTTTTATTTAAGTGAAACTAAAAGTTCTAGCAACATGTTCTCAGCATCACTTAAGACTAAGCTCTTTAAAGTAGAACTTTATAAATGCAAGAGGCCAAGGCAGGTAGAAATGCATTTAAAATTAATACTGTAGTTTCCTTAATATATCTGCTGCCGATTGCATTGAGATGAACAGCAAAAAGTAAGAAACAAAAAAACCTGGCACACTAATGCAATAATTAATACACTGTGACCGAAACATATATTCACAGTTTCACAATTCTTAAAGTGGACCTGTCACAGCTCATAATGCAAAGCTGTGCAAACCAATTTAGTAAATATGGGTTATAGTTGCAATGTATAGCTGAAAAAAAAAAAAAAAAAAAAAAAAAAAAAAAAGGGGTACTTTGGGCGCAAACAGTGCATTACCCGAGATTTATTGATCAAACCAAAAGGAATTTTTTTTTTTTTTCTTTAAAGAGTGATAGGCATGATACAATCCACTGGTCAACCAGCGTGGCAATGTCTACAGGACACATGCCCTGCCTCAGCTATGAGAAGGGGGAGGCATCCCCTAAAACATATCAGCTTGCCAACATTGCTACGGGTAATGCATTAGGCATTTACGCCCCCTGTGTATCTTGCGAAAAGATTAGAGCCCCCTGTTGGGTTTCTGCTACTTTAGGCTGCATCAGAGAAGTGGCCTCCCAAGATGTTGTTTCTATCAGACAGGAAGTGAGGAATATCTGCAACAAGGGCAGCAATAAAAATCTGGCAGGAGTTCTAGCCTTCCATGTTGTAAATTTGTCCTCAATTCCGGTCTACTTTAACTGGTGACAGGAAGCAGAGCGAAGTCTAATGGAGCCCTAGAAAGCACAAGAAACCTGTCAGGTTCCAAGTTGCCCCTACAATCCAGAACTAAAGTTATGACTGGAAATTCACTTTAATAAGGCAGGTGTGGGCATCTTGGAAAAAAGGCCACTTGGCACGCCATTAAATCGGCTTATTTGACATCCTGGCTGGTGCCAAAGTGATGCCTCAGCACCCAAACTTTTTTTTTTTTTTTTTTTTATGAGCATACATTGCAAGTATAAATCTATTTAGTTTGAGCAGCATATTGTACTTCCATAAGGAAGCTTCAAACTAGCCATTCCAAAAAAATAATAATTGAAAAAAATTAAAAATATAAAGTAAACACAGTGTTAAGAACAAAAAAAAGAGTTGCCCCTCCTCCCCAAACACTTCTATAATAAACAACCAAGCAGCAATGTAAAAAGAGGCCAAGAAAGTTGGAGCAGGTTCGAGAAGTATCATGTGCGAGTCGAGTCGCCTACTCCAAAACCCCGGCTGTAGTGATTCTTTAACATTGCTGACTAAGCTTTGGTCAGTTTGACCGATAAAGTGCGAGGGGGGGTAGCAGCATATTTTTAGAACACTGTGCGGAAAAGGTTCAATGAATATGGCCACCCCACCCATAGTGTCTCAAGGTGCCGTACCGCCCCATATCCAATTCAACTACACTAAGCAGTTGGGGGCCGAACACTGAATTAAACGTAAACAGCAAAAAACGTACCGAAGTCGCTATATAAAAACAAATACCCATTTGCATGTGTTTTGACCCGTTTGCAAAGAGCCCCCAGCAAAAGCTGAGGGTTTGTGCGTTCTTTGCAAAACCAAGCATGGGTAGGATCCAATTTAATTCTAGCTTCTCAATGTGAAGTCCTAAAGGCAGACAAAATAAATTCTTGGAAGCATTTGAAGTCATTGGACTAATGGAAAGAAAAAAAAAACATCGTAGATGGTTAGGAATCGGACTCATCATTAAGGTTGAAATTTTGAAGGGCATGCAGGGCACTGCGGGCAGCTTCGCGAATATCCTCCTCCTTGGCAGTCATTTCGGTTTTATACAGTGTAGCCACGTGAGCCAAGATCTGCAAGGGGCTAATTCTAGCACCCTCAACAAAGGACGGAGGAAAGGCAGGTAGAGGGGTATCTGCATGTTCCTCAGGGGAAGGGCAACTAGGATTGTTGGGCAGCTCTGCTGAAGTGCCGGCTTCCTCAGCTTTTATAGCTGGAGCCACTTGTTGCATGATGATGTCAGGACGGACCGTGGCGACTGCATTGAAGGCTTGCCCGAAAGGATAGATCAAGGGAACAAAGCCAGAAGGAACCATAAACAGGCTTGGCAGTGTAGCGTTGTCAACTGATGTAAGCTGAGAGATCTCTACAGGCATTTGTGGAACATTTGTAGGCATTTGTTGTTGCTGAAGGTGAAGATGTGGAGGCATTTGCTGAGGATCTGTAGCCATTCGCTGTTGTTGAGCACATGAAAGCGGCTCTTGGTTTCTCGATCCCTTGCGAGAGATTGTGTACTGAGCGGGATCTTTCCCGTCTTTGCGGAGCATGTCAGGTAGAGCTCTTCTGCGAGCGTTAATGAACCAATTGCAAATCTGTAAATGAGAAGGAAAAAAATAAATAAAAAATTGCTTAGAAACCTACAATTATAAGAGATCACAGCAGTAAAAACGAATGGTCATGCTTTAGGGCCAACTTCTGCAGTCCTTTGCTTCTTCCTAATGGCATTACAGTCACCAATGACATTTGGTGGCCAACATGAAAGAATCAAGGGCTTAGTAGTAAAGCATGACTATAGAAAAAAAAAAATATTATAATATATATATATATATATATATATATATATATATATATATATAATTTTCTCTAGATTTTTTGTTAACATATCAAGTTTGACTACAGGACAGCAATGCCAGATTTCACCAGCAGGTGGTGCTGCAATTGACTCAAGTCGTCTGAGCAGAATAGCTGGGTACCTATTTGTTCCTTCTAAACCCCCCCCCCCTCAAATAAATAAATAAATAAATAAATATATATATATATATATATAATCTCAATGAATGAGGGGGAAATAAAAAATAATCCCCCTACTAACTTTAATTATTTATTTTTTTTTTTAAATAGCCAAGTCAGATCCCTTCAACAATTTCTCTGGCTTGCTTTGTAAAGCTTGCCGTCGGGTGACATACCTGCAGTACGGTGAGTTGAGTCATTTCGGACAGCGCGGCCTTCTCGGCCTCTGATGGATAGGCATTGTGGCGATGCTCAAAGAGCCATTCACGCAGGACTTCAACAGCTTCTTGGGGAAGGTTTCCTCTACGGCATTTTTTAGGTTCAGGGCCATTCATGTCACTGCTGCAACCCTCCCCAGGATCACTTTCCGTGGAGGTGGAGGGGGAAGGGGGTGTGTGGGGCTCAGTCGCCTTCTTTTTCATCCCTTAAAAAAATTAGAAACATGTCAGTCATTAAGTAAAAACAAAGTTAAAACAGAAGGATGGCATTTCACATAAAAATAAAGTATAGACCAATTTTAAGCAAAGATGTTGAAGACCATAAAATAAAGCTCATCGAGAGAGAAAAATAAAATAAAAAAAGTTGACCTTTCCTTTACACCAGGGGTCTCCAAACTTTCTAAACAAAGGGCCAGTTCACGGGACTTTAGGGGGGCCAGACTAGGGCCATTGGGAGTAAATAATACCATTGGTGACAGTGGAAGGATGAGTGCCCCATTGTTGGTGTTGATGGAAAGAATTGATGGTGTCACTTGGAGGAATAGTGCCCCATTGGTGTCAACAAGAATTATGCCCCATTTAAATTGGATGGAATAGTTCCCCCAAGGGCCGCATTAAGGCAAGCCAAGGGCTGCAAAGGGCCACATCCGGCCCCAGGGCCGCAGTTTGGAGACCCCTGCTTTACACCATGGGATAAGGCCATTTAGACCTTCTTGACCAGAGGAAGAGGTCCCATCTTGTTTCCCCTCACATGTGTACGACTGTTAGTCTGCTTTTCATGCAATTTCCAGGGTTCTATGGCTAGGAATGAGCCCAGGGAATCTGGTGAAGAGCAAGCTATGCTTAGAGATTCCCATGAAGTGAAATATGGATACAAGTGGTTTTGGATGAGGTTGTTGAATTTGCAATGCATTTTACAGTATAAACTTACTGTAGTAGACCAATTGCTTTCACAAAGAAGAGGCAGCATTTTGAAACCTTCATGAATAGCCCCTGGCCTCATCTACATTCTCTTACATTTAAAAAGGGTCAGCCTGCTCTGCATAGTAATTGTATTCCCTGGGTGGGGGGTCTATACACCTTTTGTTTTGCTAATCAGTGAAAATTTACATTTCACATCTGCATATCTCCTCTCCAAAAGTTGAGACTCCAGTTACAAGACAAACCTACAGTTGGCTTTTCTTTAGTATAACAGAGTGTTTTACAAACAAGATCGCCATGGTACTAAACACAAATAAGACTGGGAACATTAAATGTACATTTTTAATACTTTTAACTCTGCAGCTTTATGTTTGTTTTGCATTTTTTTTTTATTCTGCCTTCAAGGTCCTTGGTCAAGCATTTCCCAAGGGTACCAATCTTTGTCTCCCAAGGGTGCTTGTGTGTGCCAGTCTCCATTGTAAGCCAAATCCAAAACAGACATGGCCCACTGTTGTCACCACCAGGAAAACCCATCCTGAGAAATGGCAAGTAGCCATCTCTGGACACAAGGTGGCAGCAAACGATGAAAACAACAGCGGCCCATGTCATGCATTTTGAAATGGCCTCTTCCCATTGGATCTTATAAGTTGAAGTGACAACACAGGAGCACAAAATGGCTGACAAAAAGACAGTGTTGTCACCCTCAGGTTTTTTTTTTTTTTTTTTTTTTTTTTATACTCAGTGCGCCAGTTAGGGAGATCAACCTGTTAGAGGGAGGATGGGAATCCCCAAATTCTGAGTTGACACCCAATATATATATATATATATATATATATATATATATATATATATATATATATATATATATATATACACACACACACACACACACACACACACATTATATATATATATATATATATATATATATATATATATATATATATATATATATATATATATATACACACACACATACATATACACACACACAGGATTTATATAGCGCCAACAGTTTGCGCAGTGCTTTACATCAGGGAAGACAGTACAGTCACAATACAAATCAATACAGGAGGGATCCGAGGGCCCTGCTCGTTGAGATATAGATATTTATTTATTTATATTTTTTTATTTAAGGGAAAAAAAAAAAAACATAACAAGTTGCTGCGTACAGGGCAAAGAAAAGGTTCAAAACCCTTTCTTTGCCTTGTACGCAGCAACTTTTTTTTTTTCTTAAATAAAAAAATAAATAAAATATATATAAATATATATTTTTTTTATTTATTTATTTATTTTTTTATTTAAGAAAAAAAAAAGTTGCTGCGTACAGGGCAAAGAAAAGGTTCAAAACCTTTTCTTTACCCTGTACGCAGCAATTTTTTTTTTACAAAAGCCAATCATGATACCCTCTATTTTGGTGCAGTGTTTTTTTTTGTCTTTTTTTTTTTTAATTGGCACCACCACAAAAATAGATGGTAGTGGTAGTTTATCTACCATCTATTTTTGTGGTGGTGCCAATAAAAAAACAAACAAAAAAAAAAACAAACACAAACAAACAGCACCAAAATAGAGGGTAACATGATTGGCTTTTGTAAAAAGAATTGCTGCGTACAGGGCATAGAAAACATTTTGAACCTTTTCTTTGCCCTGTACACAGCAACTTTTTTCTCTTTTTTTTTTTAATATATATATATATATATATATATATATATATATATATATATATATATATATATATATATAAATAAATAAATAAAGCCAAAAGTTGTTGTGACCAGGGAAAATAAAAATATTCCAACAAATTTTTGCAAGACAAAAATGTAACAAAACTAGACTAATAAAGTCACAACGCAAACAAAATGGTGAATATTTTGCTAACAAAAAATGCAATTAATCTTATTTTGTTGTTAAGTGCTGCGCAAACTGTTGGCGCTATATAAATCCTGAATGTTATTAATCTAAGCCCCTTGCCTATCACACAATAGGTCAGATTCCCCCCCATCCCTCTGTTCAAATGCCAAGAAACAACTTCTCCCTCCAAAAACAAGCTGAACAGAGCAAGGTTCTTCCCATCAGAGCAAATGGATATCCTCCCCCCCCCCCCCTTTCATCTCCTCCTCCAAAATGGATGGTGGGGGGCTGTGTACGTGCACAGGACATCCCAGACATGTGCACACAGGAGGGCTCAGCCGTCTACCTGCTCCATAGTGCACACACACACCATACATCAAACTCTAGTAACCTCACAGCCCTTTAAACGTGACGTCATCACCTCCTCCTAACCCGCCAACACACACATAGGACAATGACAGTTGACAATCACAGCGCAAACTTTGTGCCCAGCACATCCGATCACACACACACACGTCACCCCTCTATAGAGCGATCAGAGCCCCCCCATGCACGGGTCGGCGGGGGCAGTCCGGGTCACACAGAGGAACACGTGAGCGCAAAGTTGGAGAGAGAGGAAACAAAGAGCTGTCCGCACATGGCGTGCACACGCCGACCCCCCCATACTCACCGACCCCCCTACACTTACCGATCCCCCCCCCTATACTCACCGATCATAAACTAACTGCAATCAGCAACATAGGGCTGATCGGTGCTGGGCATAAAAGACCAAAAAATAAAAGTTGCTCTCACGAAACAAGATTGTTTCTTTGTTTCAAAGAGAAGCAGGAACTTGTGTGCTCCTTCCCTCCTCTCTCATCTCCTCCTCTCCAGCTGTCACTTCAAACTCCAGCCTCACATGCAACGCAAATAACGCCCAGCCTTCCCCTCCATAGCAGACGCATGCAACCGCACCAAATCCCCATCACATCGCAGAAAAGTAATAAAAAAAATGATAAGAAACTAAAAAAAAGAAGGAGAGTGTTCTCCCATCCCAGGATAAATCCCCCCCAAAAAAGTGAGCGCCTCTCCTCTTACCTTTCCCATCTTTCCCTGATTTCTTGCTCATGATGTCGGCTGTGTGTGTGCGGAGGTGTCTTCGATCTCTGAAGTCTGGCAGGTTATGATTGCTGCCAAAATCCTCCTGACAGATATACACCCCCCTCCTCTCCTGTCTCCTTTGACAAGGGAGGGGCACGGTTTGAATAGAGACCCCCTGATTGGCTGCTGCTTATTTTTTGTTGGGTGGGTGTGGGGGGTGAGAAGACAGAGAGTCGGGTTTCTGTCACTTGTTGTCTTGCGAATGAAACTTCTTTTCTTATTTAATTAACTTTGCTGCAATCGTTTGGGGTGGGGGGATGGGGGGGTTGTGAGTGTCCTGGGTGACCATTGTGAAGGAAAAAGGTCTGCCAAGACCCCCTAACTGCCTGTCTGAGCATTGGGATAGGACAGGATTCCCGCCTCACTAACGAGCCTTCATCATCATCATCATCACCTGCAGTCTGCACTAGGCACTGCATGGCTGTCACTAATGTCAAATAATATCATCTATTAACACACAACACTGATCACTGCATGGCTGCAAATGTCAAAAAATAATAATCATTACTATACACTGATCAATGGCTGCAAATATAAAAAAAATAATAATCATTACTATACTGATTAATAGCTAAAAATATAAAAAAATAATAATAATCATTACTATACTGATCAATGGCTGCAAATATAAAAATAATAATAATCATTATTGTACTGATCACTGCATGACTGCAAATAACAAATAATCATTATTATTCTGATCACTGCATGGCCGCAAATGTCAAATAAAATCATCTATTAACACACAACACTGATCACTGCAAATGTCAAAAAATAATAATCATTACTATACACTGATCAATGGCTGCAAATATAAAAAAAAATAACAGTCATTACTATACTGATCAATGGCTGCAAAAAAAATAAAAAAAATAATCATTATTATACTGATCACTGCATGGCTGCAAATGTCAAAAAATAATAAACATTACTATACTGATCAATGGCTGCAAATATAAAAATAATAATAATCATTATTATACTGACCAATGGCTGCAAATATAAAAAAAATAATAATCATTACTATACTGATCAATGGCTGCAAATATAAAACAAATAATAATCATTACTTTACTGATCAATGGCTGCAAATATAAAAAAAAATAATAATCATCATTATACTGATCACTGCATGACTGCAAATAACAAATAATCATTATTATTCTGATCACTGCATGGCCACAAATGTCAAATAATATTAATCATCATTATACTGATCACTGCATGACTGCAAATGTCAAAAAATAATAATCATTACTATACTGATCAATGGCTGCAAATATAAAAAAATAATAATCATTACTTTACTGATCAATGGCTGTCAATATATAATCACTGCATGGCTGCAAATAACAAATAATCATTATTATTCTGATCACTGCATTACTGCAAATGTCAAAAAATAATAATCATTACTATACTGATCAATGGCTGCAAATATAAAAAAATAATAATCATTATTATTCTGATCACTGCATGGCCGGAAATGTCAAATAATATTAATCATCATTATACTGATCACCGCATGGCTGGGGATGTCAAATATAAAATAACAATAACATTCATAATAATATCAACAACAATAATAATACTATTAACAACAACAACAACAATGATATCAATAATATCAACAATAATAATAAATAAAATAAAAAAATAACTATAGATACACTTTAAATCAATTCCCATCTAGGGGTAGTTGACCAACGCTGGCTTCCAATTAAGATAAACTACTAGTGAACTATAGAAGTTCTATTTTTCTCTGAGCACGCGTAAACGCACGCAAACTCGCATTGTGAATTATACCATTGAAAATATTTATGGGGACGTGTGCAAAAAAAAATACAAATTTTTCATGATCTGTTTTGAGATGCGTTGCTGTCTATAGAAACATACACATAGCTGCGTAGAGACAGATAACACAGCGACAAGTACAGAGCCATAAAACAAAAAAGGAAAACGTTATATTTGAGTGCAGTCATTTGGGCGCATTTACGCATTTACGCAAGATCTTTATGGAACATTTTGCTCAGGCTCTTTTTACTCAACACATCCTGAGTATAGGACGGTGTAAAAAAAAAATCCTGATCTTAATACGCATGTTTTTTTGTCTAGAACAAACGTTCCTGCGTAATGATCAATAAATAGTTGGCGTAAAACTGTCCTGTTTTTTTTTCCCTCCCAATATGTGCATCTGGTATTCCTGTATACGCAGAGTTTTGGATTTATTGCTACGAATCTGAACGCCCTTTTGCCTTGACTTGTAATGGGACTGCGCTGGAATAGCTGCATGAACCCCCACAGATGTCTTTCAAATCACCCCCAAACTCGTCACTGAAATGCGAGTTGGAAATTGTACGAGTTCAGCTGAACTCACACGATTTCCAACCCACATGTGAGTCCGACTTTGAGAGTGATTTCAGAGACAGCTGTGCCCCCAAAGTAGTGTAGGAACCAGTGCGGCCCCGCAAAGTCGGCGTCACACCAATTGGGACGGTGCCATTGCTGGCAATAAGCTGCGATTTGGCATGTGATTTGACATGTCATGTAATTCCGATGTGAATGGGGGCTTAAAGGTCCATTCACACCAGGTGTCATTGGACTGCGGTGGGCAGCTATTTCAGCGCAGTCCCATTACAAGATTAGGACGGTACCATTGCCGCAAATAGCCGTCAATTTGACATGTCAAATCGCATGTCAAAACGGGCCGATGTGAATGTGGGCTGAGTGTGAACGAGGGCTAAGTGTTGCATTTAGCCCAGGTTCACACTGAGCTGCGGGAATGAAGCCGTGTAAGTTCAGCTGAATTTGCACAATTTCACATCCCGCTTGTCGGTCCTGATTTCAGACGCGATTATAGAGACATCTGTGCAGGTTTCTGCGGGCCAAAATCGCAAAAAGTAGTACAGAAATGACTTTTTGAAATCAGTGCAGCGCCACAGATAGGGCGTCGCACCGACTAGAGCAGTGCTGCTGATTTGACATGCGATTTGACAATCAGTCAACTTGGGTGCAACCAGTGTTTTGGATTTTTCATGCGAATATTTTGCAAGCGGCTATAGCTGACAACAATGATCTCTTTGTGTTCACCTGGGAGGGACAGCGGGAGAACACAATAGCTCAGCGGGAGGGATGTTCCCGTCAACAATGATTGTGTTGATGGTGTAATCGTGCTATTTTCTACACTACAACCCATAGTTTCAGGAAAGAAAATTGCACCAAGGGAGGGTTACAACCCCTGTCAGTTTAATTTTTGCCATCTGTGTCCCATTGGGGAGATTTCACTTCACTTCCTGTCCCATAGCCAAAACACGAAGTTAGAGGAAATCTCTACAAATTAAGGGAATTCCTTGGGGCCCCCAAGGTCACCAGATCTAGGGTCCCCATTGGAAGATTTCCCCTCTATTACTTTCTCGGGTATGTTCCAATGTGGAGATTTAATGTGTAGCCACAAAAGTGAGAGGAGATCTTTCCAATGGGAGGGAATTCCCCTCTTATGCCGCGTACACACGACTGTTTTCCATGCCGAAAAATGTCCATAAAAAATTTAGAACATGCTCTATTTTTTCTCTGCGTTTTTCACGTCGTTCTTTTTCATGTCGTGAAAAACGGTCGTGTGTAGGCTTTAACGAGGGGGGGAAAAAAATGCGCATGCCCAGAAGAAAGTTATGAGACGAGAGCACTCGTTCTGGTAAAACTAGCGTTTGTAATGGAGATAGCACGTTCATCACACTGTAACAGACTGAAAAGCACGAAGACTGAAAAGCGCGAATCGTCTCTCACCAAACTTTTACTAACACGCGGTAACACAAAATCAGCAAAAACAGCCCAAAGAGTGGCGCCATTCGAATGGAACTTCCCCTTTATAGTGCCCTCGTACGTGTTGTACGTCACCACGCTTTGCTAGAGCATTTTTTTTCACGATGGTGTGTATACAAGGCAGGCTTGAGAGGAATCATGACAAATTACGCCGAGAAAAACGTTGTTTCTTTTGCATGACATGAAAAACGGTCGTGTGTACGCGGCATCAGACAGTTGTCACTGCGACAAGTGTCCCCATTGGAAGATTTCCCTTCTGCCCATGTTCACATCGGGTAATTTTGACATGCGATTTGACATGTACAATCCCCAGCTATATCCAACAATGGCACCATCTAAATCACTGACACTGACTTTGCAACACCGCACTGATTCCCAAAAGTGGTTCCTGCACTACTTTTGACGACTTCGGGGGCAATTTGAATAGACATCTGTGCATGAACCCGCACAGATGTCTGTCAAATCGCCCCTGAAATCGGACTGCATACCGGTTTGAAAGTGTGCGAATACAGCTGAACTCGCATGATTTCAAACCCACACCCAATGTGAACCTGGGTTCTCTTCCAGTTCTGGTGACAACTTAAGCCGCGTACACACGATCAGTCCATCCGATGATAACGGTCTGATGTCATCGATTAACCGATGAAGCTGACTGATGGTCCGTCGCGCCCACACACCATCGGTTAAACAACCGATCGTGTCAAAACGCGGTGACGTAAAACACAACGACGTGCTGAAAAAAACGAGGTTCAATGCTTCCAAGCATGCGTCGACTTGATTCTGAGCATGCATGGATTTTTTACCGATGGTTGTGCCTACTAACGATCGGTTTTGACCTATCGGTTGGGAATCCATTGGTTAAGTTTAAAACAAGTTGGCTTTTTTTTAACCGATGGTTAAATAACCTATGGGGCCCACACACGATCGGTTTTGACTGATGAAAACGGTCCATCAGACCGTTGTCCTCTGTTTAACCGATCGTGTGTACGAGGCCTCCGAGTTCTGGATCTCCTCATTACTTTTAGCCCCGGAGATAATAATCACCAAGACAAATAGAAGATAAATCTCCCTAGAGGGGACACCGACAAACATAAGAATCTTGTATAAAGACGGTGTCACCACTCTGCAGCATGGCAGGAAGGGTCTGGTGCTGGATGAATATGTCTGAAGCTATAATAACCTGACAGGGGTGTTAATCCTTGCCTAGTTTAAAAACAAAAAAGCTCTTCCTGTATTTGGTGTGTAGCACAGAATCCGCCACATGTAGGGTGCCATGGGTCGCCTTCCCGAGCCTTCATACCTCCAGATTCAAATGCATTTGTTTGGACTCAAAAGGCTGTGCTTGACCCTCTCGGCATGCAGTGCAAATACATCTCCATAGAACATGACACGTCCAAAGACATCAGCCTCAGAACTGTCATCCACACTGCACCATTGAGGTGAATGGGGAACTGGTTGAAACGCAGGAAAATAACACCTGCCTATACAAGCCCTAGTGCAGGTACCTCTCTCTAATAATGACTAAATGGGTTGCAGGTCCCCCCCAGGTTGCAAAATAAGTGTTTTCTGAACATACAGTATTTTGTATTTGCTTGTAAATATCTGTTTTATGTATGACTTAATAATGATTAAACCTCCTAAGCTAATACACTATACAATCTGATTGTACAACCTCCTTAAAGCGGTCCTCCACCCTAAAGTGGAGTCCCGCTGATCGGAACCCTCCCCCCCTCCGGTGTCACATTTGACACCTTTCAGGGGGGAGGGGGGTGCAGACACCTGTCTAAAGACAGGTATTTGCACCCACTTCCGGCCACACGATACGGGCGAAAGACGGGCATTCCGTCACATCCCGTCTGTCGCCCGTTGTGTGCTGGGAACACTCGGCTCCCAGCACACAGCGTGTGAGCCAATCGGCGGGCGCAGCGCGACTCGCGCATGCGCCGTAGGGAACCGGGCAGTGAAGCCGCAGCGCTTCACTTCCTGGTTCCCTCAGCGTGGATGGCGGGGGGAGCAGCAGAGTGACGAGCGATCGCTCGTGCTCTGCTGCGATCGGCGCTGGACTCCAGGACAGGTAAGTGTCCTAATATTAAAAGTCAGCAGCTGCAGTATTTGTAGCTGCTGACTTTTAATATTTTGTTCCCATGGCACATCCGCTTTAAGATCCACCTACAACTATGTAATGTAAAGGTTTGTGATATACGATACAAATTGATTGGACTGCATAGGGTTGTCTTTATATTACATCATTTTGGTAACTTTAATCTCTGGTTCACACTGCTGCGATTTGCATCACAAGTAAAACAAATTAAATATTCGCCGGATCTTCAATTACTTCCAATTTATTGTAGAAAGATCACATCACAAACAGTGCAATGTTTCTGAGCAACGCAGGACCCCTTCATCAAGCTCATCACATACCTGATGAAGGGGTCCTGCGTGGCTCCTAAACATTGCACTACACTGCTTGTGCTGCGATCTTCCTTCAATAAAAAAAGAAAACCGTCTGGGTGTAATTGAAGACCTGTGGGGTGCTGGTGAATATTTACATTCTGTTATGTATGTTCCAGTATTCATCTGGTGGTCACTGCAACACCCAAACCATGAGAGCTCATTCCAGGAACGCGTGCGATGGGAATATGGACTGTGATGCGACATAAAAAGTTGCAAACACATTTGTTTCAACTGCAGCCGTTCCAATCAATGCGGTTGCAAGTGGTAGCAACTTTAGAAAAGGTTCCTGCACTAGTTTGATGCGACTTCAATGCAGCTTAGAGTCTAATGTTGCATTAAAGTCGCACTGGAAATCGCACAACAATGGGGTTGCAGCAGTGTGAACTGAGCCTGAGGCTGGTTTCACACCTAATGCCGCGTACACACCATCACTTTATGTGATGAAAAAAAACGACGTTTTAAATCATGAAATAAAACAACGTTTTTGAAACTTCATTTTCAAAAACGACGTTGCCTACACACCATCGTTTCTTCAAAATGCTCAAGCAAAGCGCGATTACGTTCAGCACTCTTTTCCATTGAAGCTAGCTTCATTACTTGCTTCTGAGCATGCGCGGGTTTAAAAACGTCATTTTAAACGTCGTTTTGCCCACACACTATCATTTTTTTATTTTTTTCAAATAACAGTTTTTTTTATTTTCGTAAAAGGTCAATACAAAATATAGCCACACTATCATTTTAATTGACACAAAATACGACGTTTTGAAAAACGACACAAAAAATTGAAGCATGCTTCCATTTTTTTTTGTCGTTTTTCACAAGACATAAAACAACGTTTTCCCCCACACACGGTCATTTTAATTGACGTTTTTCAAAACGTCGTTTTTTTTCATCAAATAAAGTGATGGTGTGTACGCGGCATTAGACAGATCCGTCGCACAGCAGTGGTCCGGTGCGTCCTGGTTCATTGTTTCAGGTCCGATTTCAGCCCAAATTTTGGGCAGAATTCGGACCTGAATCGGACCAAAAAAGCACATGTTTTTCCTGCAAAACGCACCTGACCTGCTGTGGAGATATGTGAACCGGCTCCAGAGAGAGACAGTCACATTCTCCTGCTATGTGCATTGGATGTGGAGAAATCCACATCCAATTCGCATAGGTGTGAACCCAGCCCAAATGAGATTATACAGGTATTCTATGATCAGATTGTGGCATGCATGGTCAACCTTAGGCCCCTTTCACATTGAGGCGTTTTTTATGCGGTACAGCGCTAAAAATAGCGCTGCTATACCGCATGAAAAAATCATGTCCTGCAGGCTTCAATGTGAAAGCCCGAAGGCTTTCACACTGAAGCGGTGCGGTAGCAGGACCGCTCCAAAAGTCCTGCTAGCCGCATCTTTGGAGCGGTATAGGAGCGGGGTGTTTACCGCTCCTATACCGCGTCTTCCCATTGAAATCAATGGGAAACCGCGGTAATACCGCCCGCAATGCGGGTGGTATTAACCCTTTTTCGGCAGCTAGCGGGAGTTAAAACCTCACTGCTAGCGCCCGAATATTGCGGTAAATACGACGGTATAGCGGCGCTAAAAATAGCGTGGCTATACCGTCATCGCACCTCCACTGCCCAATGTGAAAGCAGCCTTAGGCCTCTTTCACACTGGGCGGATCAGTAATGATCCGCCCCGTGCACCTCCGCTTGCTCAGCGGAGATCGCTCCGTTGATCCCTGCTGAGCCGGCGGATGACCGGACGGTCCCCTCACACTGTGCAGGGACCGTCCTGTCTTTTCTCCGCTCCCCCTATGGGGGGGATCGGATGAACACGGACCGATCCGCTCCGCCAGACGGAAGGATGTCAGCGGGCATGTCACCGCTGACATCCGCGGCTCCATAGAGGAGCACGGAGCGCCCGTACAGGTCCGCAAAAAAAACCTGTACAGGCGCTCAGTGTGAAAGAGCCCTTAGAGCCATTTTTCATTTTTTTTATGCCTCTAAACGCCACTCTATTTCAGCCAATGTCCATGCACATTGTGGCGTTTAGATTTGTATTTTAGCGCAGTCCCAAACCTCCGTTCGGAGAGGAGCTTACTGGCATAATTCACACATATATGCATGTAAATGCAAGTGTGTGCCTGCAAATTCATTCTTGAACAAAATATTATTCTAGCCAATAAACGCATGTAAATACACATCAAAACAAGCATTTTTTTCAGGGATCCAGCCTGCATGCGAATATTTTAATACACCACCATAGTGACCTCTTGTAGAAGACATATGGGAACATGTACTGGGCAGCATTTGACACACACATTGTGCGATTGTCAAACAACATCCTGCTAGAGAAGAGATTCATCTGCATTGTATCCAATCCAGGACAAGTCTTAATTTTATTACAGAGGTCACCAGCTGCCTGCTCACCATGTAGCCTACTGTCACTGACACCTTCTGACACCTTCCTCTGCTCCCTCCCATTCCCTGTCACTTTCACACTAACGCTATGAATGTATAAGGCGACGACTCTGATTGGCTGCCTCTCATTGTGAAATGCATCAACTTAAACTGGCCAGACTTAATAGATAGAAAATCGTTCGAAAAAATCTACAGCGCATGGGAGTGTTAAAATGTATCTGATCTAAGAAAAATTTACCAATTATTTCCTCGAAACAATGATGGCGTCAGTGCATGCACGTTCCACAGATAGTTAGAAATCCGACAGTTTTTTCAAGCAATTTTCTATCCATGTATTAAGTCTATCCATTTTCTATCCAGCTTAAGTCTGTGATACTGACATCAACAAACAAGGACACAACATCGAAAAGCCACAACCTCCCTTAAGATGGACTTAAAGGGGTTGTAA
Organism: Rana temporaria; assembly: GCF_905171775.1. Taxonomy (NCBI): domain Eukaryota; kingdom Metazoa; phylum Chordata; class Amphibia; order Anura; family Ranidae; genus Rana; species Rana temporaria. The sequence continues at coordinate 124,365,757 of NC_053500.1, forward strand.
AGGTAAAAAAAATTTCACTTTAATGCATCCTATGTATTAAGGTGAAAAAACATCCGACGGTACCGGCCCGAACCCCCGTTTTACTTACCTGACCCCTCGAAAGTCCCGCGCGCCTCCACGTGATCCTCTTCGGTTCCCAGCCTGGCTGTTGATTGGCTAGGCTGGACGAATTGATAGCAGCGCAGCCATTGGCTGGCGCTGCTGTCAATCACAGCGGATGACGCGGCGCGCCGGGGGGCGGGGCCGAGTGATACAGTCAGCGGCTATGCCCACCGCTATATCACAGGAGCGCGCTCGCAAAAGCTTTCCACCATGCAAGCTCGCTCACATGAAGGTGGAAAGCTTTTGCGAGGAGGAGCCGAGACAGCCGCCGAGGGACCCCAGAAGACCGGATTTGGGGACACTCTGTGCAAAACAAGCTGCACAGTGGAGGTAAGTATAACATGTTTGTTATTTAAAAAAAATCCTTTAAAGGGGGTTGTAAAGGTAATTTTTCCCCCCCTAAATAGCTTCCTTTACCTTAGTGCAGTCCTTCACTTACCTCATCCTTCCATTTTGCTTTTAAATGTCCTTATTTCTTCTGAGAAATCCTCACTTCCTGTTCTTCTGTCTGTAACTACACGCAGTAATACGAGTCTTTCTCCCTGGTGTGGAGAAAGTCTCTTGAGGCGGGAGGGGGGCGAGCAGGAGTGTCAGGACACTCTCTTCTGTGCAGATAGAGTGTTAAGTGGGAGTCCTGACACTCCTGCTCGCCCCCTCCCCCCTTATCAACATATTATTGATTATTGTGTGGAGTTACAGACAGAAAAACAGGAAGTGAGGATTTCTCAGAAGAAATAAGAACATTTAAAAACAAAATCAAAGGATGAGGTTAGTGAAGGAGGACTGCACTAAGGTAAAGGAAGCTATTTAGGGGAACATTTTTTTTTTACCTTTACAACCCCTTTAAGCTGGCCATACATGGATAGAAAATCGTTTGAAAAGAAAAACTGAGATTTCTAACAATCTGTCGCGCATGCCTACGATACCACCATCATTGTTTTGAGAATTATCAACATATTATTGATTGCTAACCACATAAACTGTACATTTTTCGTTGATCATTTACACGATCTGGGGTTACATTTTAACACACGCAAGCGATGTCAATTTTTCCAAACTGTTTTCGATCGATTCCACTACAAATGTTTGGAAAATCAGTAATTTAGACAAACAAAATCAGACATGATGGTTAGTTTTTTTGCCTTAAGGCTGGGTTGACACTATTGCGAATTGGATATGGGTTTTACCGCATCCAATTCGCATGTCAGGAGATTGTGACCGGCTCTTAATGGAGCCAGTTCACATATCTCTGGAGAGGCTCCGGCGCAAATTGTCCTGTGCGTCTTCTGGTCCGAATTCAGCCAAAAATTCAGACGGAAAAGTACCTGAAACTGTGAACGGGGACGTTAGCCCACTAACGCTTCAAAAGCCGATCAATGGAGTTTATCGAATGCCTTTTCAAAAATATTTCTATCCACGTATGGCCTTAATGTGAAGTATGTAAGGAAATGTGGATATTTATGTGATTTTAATGGAAATAATAAATGTATATTTGTATGTTGTATATGAGAAAAAAATAATAAAGAGATTTATAAAAAAAAATCCATGTATGGCCAGCGTTAGGCCCTTTTCAGACAGGCTTTCTGATCAGGTCCGCCTGTCAGTTTTTCAAGCGGACCTGATCGGATACTCCATTCACCTCTATGGAGCGGTCAGTTGTCAGATGTCAGTGGTGACTTGTCCACTGATATCTGCCGATATCCGATCTGATGCTGTCTGTGAAATCCAGAGGGAAGGTGACCCTATTTTCCATCTGTCTGGAGGATCCGATCGGATGAAAATGGACAGGCGGTCCATTTCCACCCGATTTCCTCATAGAGGAGAACAGGACTCTGACAGGCATGACTCTGCACAGTGAGCAGAGACGGACCTGTCATCTGCTGCTCAGCGTGGATCAGAATAGCGATCCCCAGCTGAGCAAAGCAGAGTTAGCTGGGCAGACCACTCATGTGAAAGGACCCTTAACCCAGGTTGACATTGAGGGCGGGTTTGAAATCGCCCGAACTCGCACGATTTCAAACCGGCAATCACCCCCAAAGTCGCCAAAAGTAGTGCAGGAACTACTTTTGGGAATCAGTGTGGAGCTGCAAGGTCTGCATCGCTACGGCAATAGTCAAAAACGACCCGATGTGCACGTGGGCCATGAGTCAATCAGCCAGGGTGGAATTGTTTTGAACCAATTGACAGTAACGAGACGCTTTGTTCATGAACACAACCGTATTTCAATTGATCAGATTATCAAAAATTACAATCGTATCCTAACTATCAATCAAAATCAACTTCCCTGTGTATGTCACATTGATCGAATGGGTTGTCAACTGTAGTTTAGTTATTCCTATTGGATGAGATTGATTGGAAAAGAAATCGATAATTTTTTTAAAGTGTCTAGGATTCTTTTGTGTCTAGCACATGCACAATACAATGTGTACAATTTTTGAATTTCGCCCTTTGAATTTTCTTGTCTCTACAGTGAAATAATAAAGTTGATTTGAGCCCACCAATCAATAGATTTCTAAAAGGTAGCCACGGGCTGAACTAGAGAAATCGAAAAGATTCCCCCATCCATGCCTGGACAGAGGAGTCTCCCGCTGCCAGTTCTCCCGTCAGATTTCGTTGTGAAGTGAGGTTACATCTTGGTACACATCTCTGCCACACTAAAGCCTCGTACACGCGGTCTGATTGTTGTGTGCCCGAGTATCTGATTTTTGTCAAAAGCGCAGGATTTTTTCTAGCATACTAACTATCTGCAAATTGTCGTTTGACAAAAATGAAAGTAGCAACGTACTATGAGAGTATAAAGAGGAAGTTCATTTCTTAAGCGCCACCATTTAGGCCCCTTCTGCTAATTTCGTGTTAGTAGAAGTTTGGTGAGCGTTCATTCGTGATTTTCAGATCGTACAAAACAAATGCCTTTTAAAAATACGTTTGGCATAACTACATCAGTATCACCAGCAAAGCAGCTTCATTATTATTCCTTTAAAGAAGATGAGAATGTGCGCTGCATTTCGACATTTCGACATTTCGTTCCTTGATTTCGATCATGCGTATTTGTACTTTCGACTTTTGTGTGACGATTTCTGTACTGAACATCCGAAAATCAGACGTTGAGTTTACATCCGACAAAAACTTTATAGCCTGCACATCCAGCTTTTGGCTGACGAAAAACTTGAATCGGCTGTCGAATGCACCGTACTAACGATCTAAAAATCCGCAGACAGCTCATCTGATTTTCGTATCGTGTGTACGAGGCCTGAGGCCGCGTACACACAGTCGAACATGTCCGCGGACCAGTTTCCGCGGACATGTCCGATCGTGTGTACGGCCTAGCGGACAGGTTTCCAGCGGACAAAAGTTTCTTAGCAAGCTAAGAAACTTGTCCGCTGGAAACATGTCCGTCGGACATGTCGGATGGTTAGTACACCTAATCGGACATGTCCGCTGGTTATGACGTGTAACCAGCGTCCCGAAATCCCGCGCATGCGTCAAATTGATTCGACGCATGCCTGGAAGCATTGCACTTCCGTGTTTGAGAACGTTGGTGTCTTCTACGTCATCGCGTTCTCTGTACACGGGGATTTTGGTCTGATGGTGTGTACACACATCAGACCAAAAGCTCCCAGCAGACATGTCCGATGAAAACGGTCCGCGGACCGTTTTCATCGGACATGTCTCCTTGTGTGTACGGGGCCTAAGTGTGAAATGCAAGACTTCGGTTGGTGTAAAAAGATGTCCGCTTGGCAAATTCAGACTGCAGGCTTACTGCGACTCAGTGCGGGGTGCATGCGGTCATTTCCGTTACAAGTGTTTACGCGTCGCCTAATCTGACGGAACACGGGCTATTGTATTCTGACAGCTGACACACCCGGCTTTCTGAATACCTGAACACTGACTACAGAATAGATGCAGTCACTGTTCGCCTAATTATTTTCTACCCGTCTCATTTGACTTCTCAAGTGAAGTTAATCAAGCCGGGTCATTCCAACAAAGAACCACGAACCTTCCTGACCCATACCGCCAGGAATCTGTCATTGCACACCAATCATAAATGGTGTTGGCATTCACCATCTTGCAGCCATGCATATACCTGGCCTTCGTATATGTGATGCTACTCGGCAGAGAATGCCTCAGCGGTTTATGCTTGGTGCCGGTGGTCCGCAGTGACAGCTTCCGGTGGGGATTGGTCGGACAGGTTCGGACAAAGATCTGAACATGGCTGAGCTCATCCCTTTATGGCCCACGGGGGTCTTTGTGCTACTCGGCAGAGAATGCCTCAGCGGTTTATGCTTGGTGCCGGTGGTCCGCAGTGACAGCTTCCGGGGGGGATTGGTCGGACAGGTTCGGACAAAGATCTGAACATGGCTGAGCTCATCCCTTTATGGCCCACGGGGGTCTTTGTGCTTAGCAAGCCACTCATCACAATATTATTATTATTATTATTATTTTCATCTTGTACGCATTTCGAGATGCACATTAAGTTTACGGGAGGCAAAAAAATAATAATTGTTTTTGGATGTTCAATACGTAATACAACTAGGACGGCATTGTACACATTGAGCACCAGCTAAAAGGGTTTATATACCGCAATCACGCATTTGATTGAACGCTCATACAGTTGTTCAAGAATGTCGGCAAACTATCCAATCCAATCAGACCTTCCCAATTTATCCCTGATCTTGTTGTTTTTTTTGTTTTAGCAAATTAATGAAGTGGGAACAAAGGTTTGACACAATTAAAAACTGCCTGAATGTCCTCCATTTTATGCACATCCAGGAGGGATCAGCCACCAGTTGATGGCTCCAGGTAGAGGGATTACAGCTGACTGTGGGGGATGGGCACCATTTGCTGCCAATTGAATCACAAAAACTTTTTTTCTGAAAGGATTAGCAGAGCAGCTTCTTGGAGGAGAGATAGCTAATTAACCCATTCACTGCTCCTGGGACTGTCACCAATTGTCAGACAGCTTTTTCTCCCCCCTCTTTTCTTTGACATGTGACTTTAACAATCACAAATACATTAGACAGTCCTTCAGACAAAGATTAGCACACATGGATGAAACGACTGGAAGTCCAATGGGGATCTTCATTGTAGAACTGCCTATTATATACAAGGCAGGCTATCAAAAATCAATAGATAAATATGTATGCATGCTAATTGCTAAGGAATGGCGGAATCTGCATCAATGGCTTTGTATTCAACAATTCAGGTGACTGAAATACAAATAAAACTAAAAAAAGACTTTGACTAAAAATTTATCGAAATTTGACATCAAAATGAACACTGGTTATACAGTATCTCACAAAAGTTTTTGTAAATATTTTATTATATCTTTTCATGTGACAACACTGAAGAAATTACACTTTGTATCTACAATGTTGTGTAGTGAGTGTACAGCTTGTATAACAGTGTAAGTTTGCTGTCTCCTCAAAATAACTCAACACACAGCCATTAATGTCTAAACCGCTGACAACAAAAGTGAGTACACCTCTAAGTGAAAATGTCCAAATTGGACCAAATTAGCCATTTTCCCTCCCCGGTGTCATGTGACTCGTTAGTATTACAAGGTCTCAGGTGTGAATGGGGAGCAGGTGTGTTCAATTTGGTGTTATCGCTCTCACTCTCTCATACTGGTCACTGGAAGTTCAACATGGCACCTCATGCCAAAGAACTCTCTGAGGATCTGAAAAAAAGAATTGTTGCTCTACATAAAGATGTCATAGGCTATAAGAAGATTGCCAAGACCCTGAAACTGAGCTGCAGCACAGTGCCCAAGACCATACAGCGGTATAACAGGACCGATTTCACTCAGAATGGGCCCCACCATGGTTGACCAAAGAAGTTGAGTGCACGTGCTCAACGTCAAATCCAGAGGTTGTCTTTGGGAAAACGTATGAGAGCTGCCAGCATTGCTGCAAAGGTTGAAGGGGTGGGTGGTCGGCCTGTCAGTGCTCAGACCATGCGGCGAACACTGCATCAAATTGGTCTGCATGGCTGTTATCCCAGAAGGAAGCATCTTCTAAAGATGATGCACAAGTAAGCCTGCAAACAATTCGCTGAAGACAAGCAGACTAAGGACATGGATTACTGGAACCCTGTCCTGTGGTCTGATTAGACCAAGATAAACTTATTTGGTTCAGATGGTGTCAGGCGTGTGTGGCGGTAACCAGGTGAGGAGTACAAAGACAAGTGTGTGTTGCCTACAGTCAAGCATGGTGGTGGGAGTGTCATGGTCTGGGGCTGCATGAGTGCTGCCGACACTGGGGAGCTACAGTTCATTGAAGGAACCATGAATGCCAACATGTACTGTGACATACTGAAGCAGAGCATGATCCCCTCCCTTCGTAGACTGGGCCGCAGGGCAGTATTCCAACATGATAACGACCCCAAACACACCTCCAAGACGACCACTGCCTTGCTAAAGGAGCTGAGGGTAAAGGTGATGTTCTGGCCAAGCATGTCTCCAGACCTAAACCCTATTGAATACCTGTGGGGCATCCTCAAAGGGAAGGTGGAGGAGCGCAAGGTCTCCAACATCCAGCTCCCTGATGTTGTCATGGAGGAGTGGAAGAGGACTCCAGTGGCAACCTGTGAAGCTCTGGTGAACTCCATACCAAAGAGGGATAAGGCAATGGACTTTTCGCTAATTTGGACATTTTCACTTAGGGGTGAACTCCTTTTGTTGCCAGTGGTTTAGACATTAATGGCTGTGTGTTGATTTATTTTGAGGGGACAGCAAATTTACACTGTTATACAAGCTGTACACTCACTACTTTACATTTATATATCTTGAAAAGATATAATAAAATATTAAAAAAAAAATTGAGGGATGTACTCACTTTTGTCTGTAGTGCATGTTCAAACCTTAATACCATAAATAATAACACATTGTAAGATTTTTACTCCAGGAGTATATAATGAGTTTGTTAATTGCAGAGACACTTTTAAATAATGCATTACAGTTTACCTCAACCCATTTGATTTTATTCAACTAAAAAAGATTTTAGTCGACTAAAATGTGCTAGAGATTTTAATTGACTGAAATACGACAAAGACTAAAACAATCAAGATGACTAAAATATGACTAAAACTAAAATGACATTTTAGTAAAAATTAACACTGATGCTAACAGAGCTAATGTCGTTAGACATTTTTTATTGTGAGAATGTTCATTTGTTTTTCTAATCATTAGCGCGGTCAAATTCGGTATTCATTTTCGACTGCAGTGACGTGAAAATTCAAAGGAGCAGGATGGAAAATGATTTTCATTTTGTAAAGTCCATTCATTTCAAAATGGAATGTTAAAAGCAAATAAGCTACTTTCAAACAACATTCGAATGTTCTGGGATTTTTTGTACAAATTGTTCTAAACATTATTGTACAAATTATCATTCACATTTTTTCTGGCGTATACCCAGCTTAACTCTAAAGCCTCGTACACACGACCGGGTTTCTCGGCAAAAAACAGCTAGAAAACTGATTCTTGCCGAGATTCCCGTTCGTGTGTACGAGGCATTCAGGTTTCTCGTCAGGAAATCTGGCCAGAATCTCGACGAGAAAAAAGAGAACCTGCTCTTTTTTCTCGTTGAGATTCTTGTCGGCCTTTTTCCAGACGAGAAACCCGAGCGTGTGTATACTTACCTGTCGCAGTGGAAACCCGCGCATGCGCGAAATGACTTTGACGCATGCACGGAAGCTTCCACGGCATAGGTAGGGTGAAGCAAGATGGTGGCGACGGCATCGAATGTGACGAGCACAGTCATACGCGATGACGGCACCGCGTTCTTTCCTTTCAAGAGAACCGCGGTTCTTTTGAAATGGAAGTCAGTACACTCCGGCGGCAAGAGTTTCTTGCCAAGAATCTCGTCAGGGTTTTTCCTGACAAGATTCTCGGACGTGTGTACTAGGTCTCAGGAGGGAAGAAAAGATACACAGCGGAGCTGCGATTTTAGCCCCTCCTCCCCTCCAACCATTCCCCCTTAAGCTGTAAATGCAGCGTACGGGAGTTTATACATGCCACATACCGTGTCAAATGAGTGAGGCTGCACCACAACTGTCCCACATCTACACGCAATGCAAGCGTTTAGGGCACTGTGGTATGGACTTTTTGGGGTCAAAACAGGCGGTTAGGAGCTGATAAAATGCTTCCTCGCGGGGCTGTCTGACACAAATTACTCAAATTACTCTTCAGAGGATTAACACTAGTGTACACTAGCCTTTGGAGCTAAAACCTCAGTGACATTGTCTGCTCCTGTGACAGAAACGGGGGATGGTTGTCACCAGGACAAGAAGGCAGGGACAGCAATAAAAGCTTTGTCAGAAGTTCTGACTCTTTTGTTTGTGTCTTTGGAGAGATTCCTCATTGCTTTCTATCCTGACAGGAAGGGCTGTTTGACAGCAGATGCAATCCAGTGTGTTTTTATTCGGTGTCAAAAACACCTAGATGTATACTTGTACTGTGTTGTTGTGCTGTAAAAAACAAAAATTCAATAAAATCTTTGTGAAACAAAAACATAGACATGTTCACAATGATCCCCAATGGCCCTAGTTCACACCAGTGCAGTGCTGCTTTTTTTTTTTATGTATGGAATGCGTCAAAACGCATCAAACATGCACCAGAATGATTAAAAAATGCACCAGAATGCCCTATTTGAGATGAAGAAAAAAAAGAAGGCAAAAATGTATCAAAAACACAACATGTTGCATTTTTTTCTTTGGACTGTGGCAAAACGTGTGGCAAAACACAGAAAAAATGCCCCAGAATGCACATGTCCTAATTTAGAAAATAAATAAATAGGAAAACAATGACATAAAAACACGCACAAAGAAACACACCCAGAATGCAGAGATTGTGCTGTGAACTAGCCTGAAGTGAGGGGAAATCTCCCAACAGACAACAATAAAAACCTGACAGAAGTTCTAAACTTTTCCCGCTCTTTTCCAAATCAAATTTTTTTTGTGCCCGACAAAATACTCTCAGCTGTTTTATAGCTGGTTCCAGTTACTTTAGGGCCCATTCATACCTGAAAACATGCATGTATATTATATACAGCGCTGTCTTATGAGTTTCTTTTAACATGTAGTGTTACATTGCAATGTTTTTTAACACACAATGTGGAGCAATTTATTTCACAACGAGAGCAAAACTATCAATGTTTTCTGGTAGCAGAGCTTTCTAGCATGCATTGACTTGAATTGCAGCACAATGCAATAAAGATACACCATGTTGCATTTTTGGTCAACATGCACTAATGCATTGGTGTGAACTGGCACCAACAGCAACAGCTGATTTGTCATCCCCTTGCATTTTTGCTTTATTCAGAACGCAGCTCAGAGCTTGTGGTGTGAGTAAGTCTTTACTGATTATTAGTGTAATTTAGCCCTTGGAGTAAAAGTCTCTGTTGCTTTTCATCTAAGGTGACATTATCTGTCACTTTCTGGTCCTGTGACAAAAATGGGGGATGGTTGTCACCATGACAAGAAGGCAGGGGCAGCAATAAAAGCTTTGTCAGAAGTTCTGACTCTTTTGTTTGTGTCATTGGAGAGATACCTCATTGCTTTCTATCCTGACAGGAGGGGCTGGTTGACAGCAGATGCAGTCCAATATGTTTTTATTCTGCATCAAAAACACATAGATTAATTCTTGTATCGTCTTATTGTTCTGTATTAAAAATAAAGAATACAAATTTTAAATAAATCCTTTGTGAACCAAAAACATATAGACAGTGATTAACATGAATTCCAATGGCCCTAGCTCACACCAGTGAAGTGTGTTCCAGTGCTTTCAACAAAAGTGCAACATGCTGCATTTTTTCCTTGGACTGTGGCAAAACGCAGAACAAATTCCCCAGAATGCACATGTCCTAATTTAGATGAAGAAAAAAAATAGGGAAAAAAATCACATACAAAACACGCATGCATCCAAGACATAGAAAATGTGCTGTGAATCAGCCGGAAGTGAGGGGAAATCTCCCAACAGACAAAAAAAACTGACAGAAGTTCTAAACTTTTCCCGCTCTTTAAAAGAATAATTAAATGTTGTGCCGGACATAATATTCTCAGCTTTATTATAGCCGGCTTATGAGTGTTTTTTTTTTATATGTAGTGTTACATTGTAATGTTTTTTACATGCAATGCAGAGCGCTTTATTTCACAGCGAGAGCAAAATTTGCAATGTTTGCTGCTTGCAGAGTTGTTCTTATTACATGAATTTCAGCACATTGCAATAAAAATGCTGTAAACTATTTTGCATTTTTGGTAAATGCACACTAATGCATTGGTGTAAAGGGGTGCCATTAAAAACAATGGATTTTGCCCCTTTCAGCAGCGCAACTCAGGCCCCGTACACACGTCCGAGAAACTCGACGGGCAAAACACATCGTTTTGCTCGTCGAGTTCCTTGTGAAGCCGCCGAGGATCTCGGCGAGCCAAGTTTCCCCATTGACTAACGAGGAAACAGAGAACATGTTCTCTATTTGGCTCGACGAGTTCCTCGTCGGTTTCCTTGGCCAAAAGTGTACACACGACCGGTTTCCTCGGCAGAATACGGCTCCCATCAAGTTTCTGGCTGAATTCTGCCGAGAAACTCGGTCATGTGTACGGGGCCTCAGAGCTTGTGGTGTGAGCAAGTCTTTACTGATTAATTCCCCTCTAATGCCGCGTACACACCATCACTTTATGTGATGAAAAAAAATGACGTTTTTAAAAACGTCACTTTAAATGACCGTGTGTGGGGGAAAACGTTGTTTTATGTCTTGTAAAAAACGACCAAAAAAAATTGAAGCATGCTTCAATTTTATGTGTCGTTTTTCAAAACGTCGTTTTTTACTTCACAGAAATTGACCGTGTGTAGCAAAAAACTTTGTTTAAAAAGACGTTTTTACACCCACGCATGCCCAGAAGCTAGTTATGAAGCGAGCTTCAATGGAAAAAGTGGTGAGAACGTAACCTCGCTTTGCTAGAACATTGTGAGAAAAACGATGGTGTGTAGGCAACTTCGTCTTTGAAAATTGAAGTTTCAAAAAGGTCATTTTTTACTTCACAGAAAATGTCGTTTTTTTTCATCACATATGGTGATGGTGTGTATGCGGCATTACATTTGAAAAACATACAATAGGTATTTCCTGTTACGACTAAAATGTCTGTAGAGACATACATTGATGTCTGCTGTATTCTCCAGTTGTGCATTGCTGTGACTACCTCTTCATATATACAGTATATGTGCTAAATTCAGACTGTAGTCATGCTCTGCCGCAGACACACGGATGTAACTGTGCAGTTTTTGTGCTGCTATCTTGTGCAACGTACACACGGTCGGAATTTCCGATGGAAAAAGTCTGATGGGAGATTTTCATTGGATATTGCGACCGTGTGTATGCCCCATCGGACTTAGAGAGCAGGTTCTCAATTTTTCAGATGGAAAAAATTCCTATCGGAAAATCAGTTCGTCTGTATGGAATTCCGACGGGAAAAAACCCACGCATGCTCAGAAACAATTTGACACATGATCGGAGGCATTGGACATATTTTTCTCACCTCGTCGTAGTGTTGTACGTCACCGCGTTCTTAACGCTCGAAAGTTCAGAGAACTTTTGTGTGACCGTGTGTATGCAAGCCAAGCTTGGGCGGAATTCTGTCGGAAAAACCATCCAACTTTTTTCCGACGGAAATTCCGCTCCTGTGTACAGGGCATACCATGTGCTGAGCTGAACTTGTGTTTGTGCCAAACATCCAGTCAAGTAAAGAAAGAATATTTCTGTACATTTTGCCCTCACCTGAATGAATGTTTTTCACTGAACACCCTGTGTGTACACAACCGCTTCCACTGTAGAAGCCATTCCATCCAGCCTGACAGGATTGAAAGCTGAACAATGAAGCCGCCAAGAAGCGGAGTCTCTTCAGATGCAGCTCTGTGTCCTTACATTACCTATAAAGGTTCCTATTTAAAGGAGCCTTTCGCCCAAAAGAGGAAGCTCTGTTTGTTTGCAACCCCCCCCCCCCCCCCCCCTCCCGCCATTGGCACTTTTTGACAGGTACCCGCTCCCACTTTTGGGTCAGATTGCTGCGGCGAGCCCCTCCTTCTTCGATTCCGCAACCTTCTGGGCAAAACACAGGTCCCAGAAGGCTGTGGGACCATTCACAAAGCGCAGTGCGACTCACACATGCTCTGTAGGAAACCGCCTGTGAAGCCAGAAGGCTTCACTGCTGGTTTCCCTTACCTAAGATGTCAGTGCCTGCACCAAAAGCCGATTGAAGAATTTACTTGGGTGCCAACAAAGCAACAAAGCTGAATACCGGGACAGGTAGGTTTCCTTATATCCTCTTTAAGCTCCAGCAATAATTTGTTTCTTACATTATAGTGGAGCTTTAGTATTGAGTCCAGGTATATAGAGAAAAAAAAACTGTACAATGTTGCATTTTAACACATTCACTTTGAAAATGCATGTATTGCTGTTCCCTATGTTAAAAGATAATCCCCAAAAGGAGTGAGTGAGGCTGCACAACAACAACTGTCCAACAACTGCATGCAGTGGCGGCTGGTGCTCAAAATTTTTGGGGGGGCGCAAACGAAAAAAAAAAAAACAATTGCAGCCTCACTGTACCTATCAATTTTTACCACTGTGCCATGCCATCAAATGCAGTCACTGTGCCATCAAAACGCAACCACCGTGCCATCAAAACGCAGCCACTGTGCCATGCCATCAAAACGCAGCCACCGTGCCATGCCATCAAAACACAGCCACTGTGCCATACCATCAAACGCAGCTACTGTGCCATCAATTGTCACCACTATGCCATCAAACACAGCCACTGTGCCCCCACTTGTAGCCACCGTGCCCAGTACCCCCCACCCCCTGGCACTTACCTTTATGGCTTCTACGTCCCTCGTCCCGCCCTAGATGACGCTTCAGCCAATCAGGTTACCTGATTGGCTGAGACGCCTGTCAGTCTTATCCTCGGACGTACGGCCGGTACGTCCCGAGGATGAGCTTCAGGAAGCCGACTACAGCCGCTGGCCCTGATAGGCACTTCCACACAGCCAGTCAGCTGTCGCTATTCAGCTGACCGGCGCTCAACTTCCGGCCAGCTGAATAGTGGGCCGCAGCGGCGAAAATATACAGATTCATTCAGTGTATGAATCTGTATATTTTACTGGCTGTGAGCGAGCTAGAAGGGGAGGCGCTCCTGCGTCCCTACGGACGCACCGCCACTGACTGCATGCAATGCAAGCGTTTGGGGCACTATGGTGTGGACGTTTAGGACCCATTTTTCTGTTTGGACCAGAATCGTATCTCAGGGATATTCACACATATGCAATTCGATTCATATCTGAACTGTCAGTTCTGTCAGTTCGATTTGTGAGCTGTGCGATTTGCGAGCTGAAATGGGGGTGTCGTTAACATATAATGACACTCCCCAGTAGTTCGCATATGGCAATGTGAACTGCCGTGCGAGTCGGTGCGATGCTGGAACACGCAGTGGATTCGCAGGGTTCTCGCATCGCACAAGTGTGAGCAGGGCCTTAGGGGTTAAAACGGCAGTGAGATTACATAACGCTTACTCGCCAGCTGTCAAACATCAGACACATTGACATTTCAAAGCTGCATGCCAGTCTAACTTCGGGTGTGACTTTTCAAGTCGCACCTGAAATCGCCAAAAGTAGTGCGTGTTCTACTTTTTCAAATCGATGCAGCACCACAAAGTCGGCGTTGCAGCGATTTGAACAGTACGATTGCTGCCAATAGGATGCATGACAAGTCGCTCCCATGTGAATGAGGGCTAAAAAGAGCTCTGCCACATGTTATTCTTTAGAGGGCTAACACTAGTGTACACTAGCCCATGGAGCTAAAACTTCTGTTGGTTTTTATCGAGGGTGACATTTTCTGTCACTTTCTGTGACAGAAACGGGGGATGGTTGTCACCAGCACAAGAAGGCAGGGACAGCAATAAAGGCTTTGTCAGAAGTTCTGACTCTTTTGTTTGTGTCATTGGAGAGATTCCTCATTGCTTTCTATCCTGACAGGAAGGGCTGGTTCACAGCAGATGCAATCCAGTGTGTTTTTATTGTGTCAAAAACACATAGATGCATAATTGCGCCATGTTATTGTGCTGTATAAAAATGTTTTTTTTAATAAATTCTTTGTGAAACAAAAACATATAAACATTGTTTAAGATGGATTCCAATGGCCCTAGTTCTCATAGTGCAGTGCATTTCAGTGTTTTCAACAAAAGTAGAACATGCTGCATTTTTTCCATATGGAATGTGCCAAAATGCATAAATAATGCACCTGAATGCACGTGTCCTAACTGAGAGGAAGAAAACAAAGAAAGTAAAAATGTATCAAAAACACACATGCAGGAACGCATCTGGAACACAGAAATTGTGCTGTGAAGCAGCCTGAAGTGAGGGGAAATCTCCCAACAGACAACAATAAAAACCTGACAGAAGCTCTAAACTTTTCCCGCTCTTTTCCAAATAAAAAAATATCGTGCCTGACGTAATATTCTCAGCTGTATTTTAGCTGGTTCCAGTTACTTTAGGGCTCATTCACACCTGAAAACATGCATGTATATTGCAGACGCATACACGCTGTCTTATAAAGTTTTTTTTTTAACATGCAGTTGCGCTATTTTTTGCATGCAGTACATTCTTTTCTTATAGCTTTATGTCACACCAGGAATCAAGTTAGCAATGTTTGCTTCTTGCAGAGCTTTTCTTATAGCATGTGTTGACACAAGTTGCAGTGTTGCAATAAAAATACACCATGTTGCACTTTTGATGAACACACACTAATGCATTGGTGTGAATTGGCACCATTAAAAACAATACATTTTTTATCCCCTTGCTTGTTGGCTTTATTCAGAATGCAGCCCAGAGCTTGCGATGTGAGCAAGCCTTTACTGATTAATTCCCCTCTATGCATTTGCAAAATATGGAGTAGGTAATTCCTGTTAAGACTTAAATATAAGCAAATGCAAGCCAAATGTGGTCTAGTTGGTTGGCAAAGTTCATATTGTTGCATCCATGAAAAGACATGGTTCATGTGGGTACAGAGCTGCATCTGCAGAGACATATATTAATGCCTGCTGTATTCTTTTTAGTTGTGCATTGCTGTGACTACATCTTCATATACTGTATTAATGTAAAATTCAGACTGTCAGGCATGCTCTGCCACTGATAGAAAAATATATCTCTGTTCAGTTTGTGTGCCGCTATCTTGTGCAACCCTAACCTGCACTGAGGTGAGCTGGCTTGCTCCGAACATCCAGTAAAGTGAAGAAAGAATATTTCCATCAATTTTCCCCTCCACCTGAATTGATGTTTTGCACTGGACACCCTGTGTGTACACAACCGCTTCCACTGTAGGAGCCATTCCACCCACTCTGACAGGATTGAAATCAGAACAATGTATCCGCCATGAAGCAGAGTCTCTTCAGATACAGCTGTGTGTCCTTACATTACCTACCTTACCTCTTCAAGCTCCAGCAATAACTAGTGTCTTATGCTGGCCATACACTATACGAAAATTCCGCCGAAAATCGGTCGTAAAGAAAGATCTTTCGTTTTTCGGCCAGTTAATGGGCACAAAATCGAAAATCGTTTGGACGTTTTTGATCCGAAAAAACGAAGGACAAGTTTGGAAATTTTCTGCCGAACGAACGATAAATCGGAAGGTTAATGTGTTTCCCGTCCGAACTTTCTGCACTAGGTATATGTAAAAAAAAAAACGAACCATTTTTTTTTTTTATGTCCACTGAACGATTTATCGCCCATTACATGATGGCACTATCGTTTGCACTCACGAAAGAACTTTCGTTTTTCGAAAGTTCTTTCGGACGATTTTTCG
Source organism: Rana temporaria (assembly GCF_905171775.1). NCBI lineage: Eukaryota > Metazoa > Chordata > Amphibia > Anura > Ranidae > Rana > Rana temporaria. The sequence goes on from NC_053500.1 coordinate 124,381,701, forward strand.
TGGAGTGTATGGCCAGCATTACTCTATGGTGGAGCTTTAGCACTGAGTCTAGGTTTATACAGCAAAAAAACTGTTACGATGTTGCATTTTAACATAAACGCTCCGAAAACAAACGTATTGTGGTTTCCCATAATAAAGATAATCCCCAGTAATGAGTGAATGAGGCTGCACCACAACTGCATGCAAGTTATGCATAAAACAAAAAGTGTTACATTGTTGCATTTCTGACACATACGCTCCAAAAACATGTGCCGTGGTACCCCATAATAAACATAAGACATTTTAAGGCTTCATTTCCATGGACGTTTTTACAGCCACTTTTCTGAGCGTTTTTTTGCAGCTTAAAAACAGCTCTCCATGTTAGTCTATGGCCTCATGCCCACCATGACGTTTTTGAGCTATAGATGGCTGAGCCGTTTTTAAGCTGCAAAAAAAAAACAGGACCAGTGCGTTCTGAAGCTCCAGCGTTAGAGCTGTAAAAACGCCAGACGTTAAAAAACGCTCAAAAACACTCAAAACCGCGCAAAAACGCAAAAAAAAATGGACAGGCGTTTTTAAGCTGTAAAAAAGGCTAAACAAAGTGGCTGTAAAAACGTCCATGGTAATGAAGCCTAACTGTTGTAAGAACATTCGTTCATTTTTATAAACATTAGTGGAGTCAGATCAATGCTTGTTTTTGACTGCAGTGATGAGAAAGGAGCAGGAGGGAAAACTGTCTCAAATATATGAATTTCTGTTGCTGATTTTCATTTAGATAAGTGCATTCATTCCAAAATTAAATGCTAAAAGCAAAAAAATACTTTCAAACGACATTCAAATTTTTGGAAAATTGTTGTACAAATTTTCCTACAACTTTTTGTACAAACTTTCCTAAAACTTTTTGTACAAATTTTTGTACAACTTTTTTTACAAATTTTCCTAAAACATTTTGTACAAATTTTCCTAAAACTTTTTTACAAATTTTCCTAAAACATGTTGTACAAATTTTCCTAAAACTTTTTGTACAAATTTTTGTTCTAAATTCTACTAGTATATACCCATTAAGGCTGGGTTCAAAAATGCTGCGGCCATGGCTCACGGCATGGGGTCCCATGTGCTATTCACCGATTCAGGTGCAAATCAGGTCTACATGTTTTGCCTGAAATCGCACCTGAATCGGAAGAAAAGATGCACAGGACCCTTTTTAAATGGGGGCTACGGCCGCCCTAGAGCTGTGCGAATTTCTAATGCTTATTTTCGTTTAGTAAAGTAAATTTTTTCCAAAGTTGAATGTTAAAAGCAAACAAACTACTTTCAAACTATATTTAAATTCTCTGAAAAGTTTTGTACAAATTTTCCTAAAACTTTTTGTACGAATGTTCATTCTAAATCCTACTAGTTTATACCCAGCTTAACTCCAGCCAGATTACATAAGGCCTGTTTACACTTATTGTACTTGTAGTGGGGGGGGGGGGACGCAGTTGAGCTGCGATTTTAACACCCCTCAACCGCCCCCCCTGCAAATTCAGCGGATGGTGCTGCAGGAAAATGTGAGGCTGCACCTCAACTGTCCCACAACTACATGCAATGTAAGCGTTTGGGGAACGATGGTGTGGACTTTTAGGAGTTAAATCAGACAGTGAAGAGGTGACATAAGGCTTCCTCACCAGCTGTCAAACTCCACCTGAAAAGAGTTCTGCCACAAATTACTCTTCAAAGGGCTAAGACCTCATACACACGACTGAGGAACTCGTCGTAAATGAAACATCATTTTCCTCGACAAGTTCCTTGTCAGGCTTGTCGAGAATCTTGTCAAGCTTTCTTTGCGTACACACCGTCAAGACAAAATCTCGTCGTTCTCAAACGCGGTGACGTACAACACGTACAACGGCACTATAAAGGGGAAGTTTGATTCCACTGGCGCCACCCTTGGGGCTGCTTTTACTAATCTCATGTTACTGCGTGTTAAGTAAAAGTTTGGTGAGAGACGATTTGCTCTTTTCAGTCTGTTACAGCGTGACGAATGTGCTATCTCCATTACGAACGCTACTTTTACCGAAGGTGCGCTCCCGTCTCATACTTTATTCTGAGCATGCGCGGGTTTCTAAGCATACACACGAACGTGTTTCTCGTCGTTAACCAGCCCGACGAGAAACATGATGAGGAAATTGAGACTCCTGACGAGGAAAAAGAGAACTTGTTCTCTTTTTTTCTCATCGCGTTCCACGACCGTTTTCTCGACGAAAAACATACACACAACCGTTTTCTCGATGAAAAACATACACACAACCGTTTTCTCGATGAAAAACATACACACAACCGTTTTCCTCAGCAAAAAAGCTCTGCCACCAAGTTTCTTGATGGATTCTGTCGAGGAAAACAGTCGTGTGCACGAGGCCTAACTCTAGTGTAAACTAGCCCATGGAACTAAAAACCTCTGTTGCTTTTTATCTAGGGTGACATTTTCTGTCAGTTTCTGGTCCTGTGACAGAAACGGGGGATGGTTGTCACCATGACAAGAAGGCAGGGGCAGCAATAAAAGCTTTGCCAGAAGTCCTGACTCTTTTGTCTGTGTCATTGGAGAGTTACCTCATGGCATTCTATCCTGACAGGAGGGGCTGGTTGACAGCAAATGCAGGCCAGTGTGTTTTTATTCTGCATCAAAAACACAGCTTTTGTTATTTCTTTATACAGCACAATAACACGGTAGAAAAATGCATCTGCATTCTTGTACCATGTTTTTGTGCTATATATATAAAGAAAATTAAATAAATTCTTTGTGAAACAAAAAACACATAGGCCCGGATTCACAAAGCACTTACGCCGACGTATAACAAGTTACGCCGACGTAAGTGCAAATGTGCGCCGTCGTATCTGTGTGCTAGACCCACAAACAGAGATGCGCCTAAAAACAGGCTACGACGTATCTTGCTTACGTAGGCGTAGGGTGGGCGCACATTTAGGCTGGGAGCATGGTGCCACTCCCATTGATTAGTCATTCAAACATGCAAATGAGGGAAATACGTCGATTCACGAACCTGCGTGCACTCGACGCAGGCTACGAGAGGTGCGCGTAAGTTGTACGTCCGGCGTAAAGTTAAGCCCCATAAAGGAGGTGTAACCCAGCAGCAGACATGCAAAGGTCTGCACCAGGGAACACAAGCCGGCCAAGCCGGCGTATTTTACGTTGGACGTGTGTCTGGCTGGGCGTAGGTTATGTTCATGGCGTACGCAGTGATCCGGCGTATCTTAGGCAGTTGTTCCGACGTGGTTGTGAGCATGCGCAGGGGGATGCGTCCACGTCACGGCGCATGCGCAGTTCGTTAAACGTACTTGTCTGGCGCTCGGACCATCATTTGCATGGGGTCACGCCTCATTTGCATGGGTTTGCATGGGTCAAGCCTACTTCCACCTACGCCGGCCTGCGCCTTCGAAATCTGTGCCATGCCGCCGCAGAGTTGGGAGCACTGGCTTCCTGAATTCCATTCTTGCCTCTCTACAATGCGTCGGCGTGGCGTACAGCGTTTGCGTTACGGCGGCGTAATGTGCGCCCAACTCTCTGTGAATCTGGGCCACATAGACAGTGTTTAACATGGATTCCAATGGCCCTAGTTTACACCAATGCAGTGCGCTTCAGTGCTTTCAACAAAAGTACAACATGCTGTATTTTGTAGTTGTGGTGCATTCCTGTGACTACCTCTTCATATACTGTATATATATATATAGTATATATGCAAAATTCAGGCTGTCAGACACGCTCTGCCACTGACATGAGAATGCAACACACTTTTTGTGTCGCTATCTTGTTCAGCCCTGGCCTGTGCTGAGGTGAACTTGCTTGCTCCAAACATCCAGTCAAGTGAAAAAATAATATTTCTGTAAATTTTCCCTCACCTGAATGGATGTTTTGCACTGGACACCCTGTGTGTACACAACCGCTTCCAGTGTAGGAGCCATTCCACCCACTCTGACAGGATTGAAAGCTGAACAATGAAGCCAAGTCTTTTCAGATGCAGCTTTGTGTACTTACATTACCTGTAAAGGCTCCTATTTAAGCACCAGCAATAACTAGTTTCTTACTCTATAGTGGAGCATACCATTGAGTCTAGATTTATACAGAAAAAAAAAACTGGTACAATGTTGCTTTTCAACACATACACTCTGAAAAACGCATGCATTGTGGTTCCCCCATAATAAAGATAATCCCCAGAATGAGTGAATGAGGCTGCACCACAACTGTCCAACAACTGCATGCAGTTATACAGAAAAAAACTAACTGTTACATTGTTGCATTTTGATACATAAGCTTCGAAAGCACGTGTCATGGTTCCCCATAATAAAGTTAAGACATTTTTTATTGTAGGAACATTCGTTCATTTTTATAATCATTAGTGGGGTCAGATTAATGCTTGTTTTTGACTGCAGTGATGAGAAAATTCAAAGGAGCAGGATGGAAAACTGTCTCAAATATATGAATTTCTGTTGCTGATTTTCGTTTAGATAAGTCCATTCATTCCAAAATTAAATGCTAAAAGCAAACTACTTTCAAAAGACATTCACATTTTCAGAAACTTTTTGTACAGAGTTTCCTAAAACTTGTTGTACAAATTGTTGTCCTAAATTCTACTAGTAAATATACCCAGCATAAGGCTGGGTTCACATATGCTGTTGCCATGGCTCACGGCATGGGGTCCGGTGCGTTCCTGTTCAGCAATTTAGGTGCGAATTAGGTCCGAACTTTTGACTGAAATCACACCTGAATGGGAACCAAAGATGCACAAGACCCTTTTTAAATGGGGACCGTTGAAGCCCTGGAGCTGTGCAAACCAGCTCCATTGTGAGCCAGAAACACTCTCCTGTCATGTGAATTGGATGCAGGTGTTTGCTCCAAACATGTAAACAAAATGGCAGTGCTGCTACCCATACATCACATAGAGCAGCGTTTCTCAACTCCAGTTCTCAAGGCGCACCAACAGGTCACGTTTTCAGGATTTCCCTCAGATGAAAACGGCTGCGGTAATTACTAAGGCAGTAAAATTGATCAAATCACCTGTGCAAAATAATAGAAAGACTGAAAACATGACCTGTTGGGGCGCCTTGAGGACCGGAGTTGAAAAAAAACACTGGAGTAGAGTAATGAAGAAAAGATGATCCGCACTCCGGTCATTGCTCTTTAAAATTAGTAGTGTTTATTAACAAGCCACAGTGGACAAACGCAAATAGGAATGGTTGACGCGTTTCAGCCTATAAGGCCTTAGTCATAACCACATTACAGACATTAAACTTTGAAATAAATAGTAGCTCTAAAGATCACTGGCTCCACCCATGAATTGTCCACACCAGGGAGAAAGCCTCGCATTACTGTGTGGAGTTACAGACAGAAGAACAGGAAGTGAGGATTTCTCAGAAGAAATAAGGACATTTAAAAGCAAAATGGAAGGATGAGGTAAGTGAAGGAGGACTGCACTAAGGTAAAGGAATCTATTTAGGGAATTTTTTTTTTTACCTTTAAATACAAAAGATAAAAATGATAATCCAGGTATGTGAAAAAAAAAACACCAGAAGAGGAAAAGAAAGAAAGAAAGAGAGAGGAGGCTATGGGAAGAGGCATTCTTAATGTAAGTGCAAGTCCAGATCCCACCTCATGCTTGCTCCAAACATCCAGTCAAGTGAAGAAGAAATACTGTATTTCTGTAAATTTTCTCCTCCATTTGAATGGATGTTTTGCACTTGACACCCTGTGTACACAACCGCTTCCACTATAGGAGCCATTCTGCAAACCCTGACAGGATTGAAAGCTGAACAATGTAGCCACCATGAAGCAAAGTCTCTTCAGATTCAGCTCTGTGTCCTTACATTACCTACAAAGGCTCCTATTTATGCTCCAATAATAACTATTTTCTTACTATAGGATTTAGTCTAGGTTTATACAGGAAAACGTTTTTTACAATGTTGCATTTTAACACATACGCCCCAAAATCGCATGTACTGTGGTTCCCTGTTGTAAAGATAATCCCCAGAAATGAATAAAGAATGTCATAAACACTGATTAGGAATTTGTCTCTCTTCTGTGTGACAAATGCCACACGTTGATGTATATCAATCTGTTTCAAAATTACTTCAGAAGGAATAATAGATCAGATCATCACAGAGTGGGACTGTGGATATGAAAAAATATTAGAGTGCCACGTCCCGATAACTAAAATTGAAAAGAAAGATATACACATATATATATGTGAAGAAATACAGTGTATAAGACAGATGATGGACTTTGGAGGCGTAGTATATTTCTCATATTAAATATCCATATTTTTAAATATACTACGCCTCCAAAGTCCATCATCTGCCTTATACACATGTGTATTTCTTCACATATATATGTGTGTATATCTTTCTTTTCAAAATTACTTCAGAAACGTGTCTGCCACACAATTTACTCCAACATGGAAAAGGTCTTATTTACTTCACTGTTCTTATCACCTATACTGTATATGGCGGTATTTATTCAATACATTATTGCAATCATAGTCCCAGAATATAAAAGCGTGAATTTGTTGCATGTGTGCAAATGTATAGATCCAAATAAGCCCTTATACATTAAAAAAAATAAAAAATTCTGCATGAGGCATAATCCAAAATTACCAAACCGAATTTCAGCATGCAAGAACTGAGCTGTGAAGGACTTTACTGGAGGCATTCACACCAAGAGTTCCTTTTTCATGGACAAGCCTGTCACCACTCATGCACTGCCCCTACATGTCCGTTAAGTCTGAGAGGATGGGAGCCCTGTACCTAGCAATGTGTGACAGGACTGACAGGGTGCTTTCCCTCCTGTTGCTGTCAATGACTATGCTCTCAGTGCATGGCAATGCTCCCTTCTCTTTTGCATATTCTCAGCTCAGTGCATACATCTCAAATCTCTGGAATGGGAAAGAAGGCTACCTTTAAGAGCTACATTTTTCAGGCAATGAACACATTATTGCCACACCAGCCATTAAAAAATAAATCACGCAAAGTTTACAAATACCACTGCTTTCCCTTTATATTAATTTTAAATATAAAAATAATCAATAATCCCAATCCCTAATCAAGCTGCAAATATTACACACTTTTACATCAGACCTAAAAGAGGGACATTTTAGAAGGAAAGATAGACATTGGGGCAGATCCACAGACATCTGCGCCGGGCGCAGCGTATCTAAGATACGCTACACCGCCGTAACTTATCTTTTTTAGTTTGAATCCTTAACAAATCCACGCCATAAGTTATGGCGGCGTAGCGTATCTCTCGCGGCGTAAGGGCGCGGAATTCAAATAGATCTAATGGAGGCGTATTTTATGTTAATACGTCGTGACCCGACGTAAACAAAGTTTTTTTGGAACTGCGCATGCGCCGTCCCTGGGGGTATCCCAGTGGGCATGCTCGAAATTAAACCGGAATCCGCCAATGCTTACGACAGTGACGTCATTCTACGCAAATTCCTATTCGCGAACAACTTACGCAAACGACGTAAAAAATTCAAAATTGTACGCCGGAAGGACGGCCATACTTAACATTGAGTACGCCTCAGTATAGCAGCTTTAACTATACGCCGGAAAAAGCCGAACGATTAGGGAAACAAAAGCGATGGGCCGACGTACGTTCATGGATCGCCGTAAATAGCTCATTTGCATACTCGACGCGGATTTAGACGGGAAGGCCTCCTAGCGGCCGCCGAAAAATTGCATCTAAGATCCGAAGGCGTACGAAGACGTACGCCTGTCGGATCAAGCCGAGATGCCGTCGTATCTTGTTTTGAGGATTCAAAACAAAGATACGATGCAGGAATTTAGAAATTACGCCGGCGTATCAATAGATATACGCCGGCGTAATTTCTTTGTGGATCTACCCCAAAGTGTTTTGGTGCCAAAAAACTGTCCCTTCAAATGAGTGACCGTTGGGAGGTGACTCTGTGCAGGGATTTGAGTAGAAAAGAGGAAAAGGGATTTAGTGTCAAAGCAGGGACTGCCCCTCCCAGTCAGGAACCATGGGTAGCTATGGCTCAGTTAAAGGATGTCCCAGTCACACAAACATATGTTGTCTTTCAGCCTAGTATAAGGAAAGCAAATGGCTTCCAGCTCATCAACCAATGCAATGTAAGATGGCTGCCTATTTTCCCGCCAAGTTCCCAGAGACAGTAATATTTTGGATATACCTGTAAAGGGTTATGATTATCACCACTATTATATAGTTCATAATTAAATGTTATTTATTCATTTTTGGTGAACAATTAATATAGTATAGAAGCCAGCTGCTTTCATTTTCTAGAACCGGTAAAGTTTTTACCTCACAGGCAGCAGACATTTTAATTTAGGCACATGAAGACAGTGGACGGGGTTGTACATATACAATGCACATGGTTGCAGCGCGGTGGTGGGGGCTTTTAGGGGTAAAAACAGGCTTGTCAAATGCTGCTGACGCTGGTATAAATGAGCTGTATAGCAGTCAATATTAATAGAAAATTCTGAATGTCACACTGTTGGGGCAGCTGGTGACGTAAGCTATGTGTTTCCTGAAGGAAGATATTAGGTTAAGTTCACAAAGGAATCTGAGATGCCTATAGACTTAGTTTGCGTTTACGACTTGCAGAAGATAAATTGAATAAATTGTATTTCGTAGGCTCTCTGGGCGTTTTGGGGGTTGAAAGAAATCAAGGAAAGGAAAGGAGCCTAGCCATGGCATCCTGCAAATGAGTACCAAACAAGTGCCTTAGGCATTTGCAGCAAGTTTCTATTGACTTGAATGGTAGCGTTTGGCAAGCTTTGCAAGTTGTTACGTCTGCCAAAGTTTCAGGCAAGAGCAAGATTAACGCGGAGCATTGCAAACGAGCTGTGTGTGTACTGGGCCATTCGCTATTCATGTCAAGAACAGCCATCTGCTTTGCAAAGTGTTGGGAAAAGTTTTATTGAGGCACTTCAAAGGACTTAGAGCAAGCAGCCATTGTTTGCTTGTCAGGCTTGTCCTGAGTCAACCAGCCTTTAATGGGTTAAAAAGACATTTGGTCAGGGTTATCACTTGCCCCTCCACCACCCAGACCGACTTGTTTTCTCCAGCTAGGAGATCTACAAGCCCAAATTCTTTCTGCAAACAATGTCCCCCTTTGCCCACCCCCCCTGAGTAGAATAGCCCTAGTGCAGAGTGCAATGTGAAATCGGACACTGTGGGTGATAGCAGAGACCCCCCCCCCACCTCTAGGAGCTCAGCTTCCTGTAGCCAGGGGCTGCAGTTTGTGAAAATACCTGCCCCCCCCCTTTTTTTATTGTCCATTCCTTCAGCCATTTGACAGCAAAAAAAAAAATGACATTTCTAAACTGCAGAGCTACACCTTTGACATTAATGGCTGTCAGATGGGCAGGAATTGCTTACTTTCTGACATCTAATGCCCCGTACACACCATCACTTTTTGTGATGAAAAAAAACGACGTTTTTAAAAACGTCACTTTAATTGACCGTGTGTGGGGGAAAACGTTGTTTTATGTCTTGTAAAAAATGAACAAAAAAATGTAAGCATGCTTCAATTTTATGTGTTGTTTTTCAAAACGTCGTTTTTTACTTCACAGAAATTGACCGTGTGTAGCAAAAAACGTTGTTTAAAAAGAAGTTTTTACACCCGCGCATGCCCAGAAGCTAGTTGTGAAGCGAGCTTCAATGGAAAAACGTGGTGGAACGTAACCTCGCTTTGCTAGAACATTGTGAAAAAAATGATGGTGTGTAGGCAACTTCGTCTTTGAAAATTTAAGTTTCAAAAAGGTCATTTTTTACTTCACAGAAAATGTCGTTTTTTTTCATCACATAAAGTGATGGTGTGTATGCGGCATTACTCATGGGACTTTCCTTTGTTTGTTTTTTCTTTAATTCAGAAACGTAATAAAAAAATCCATAGAATAATAATAATAAAGAAAAAAAAAAAAATGAACAGCAGATACACACCACATGCCAACCATTTTTATCAGATGGTTGGCTGTCGTAAGATATACAACTACCACACAATTGTTTTGGCTACCTTCACAAGATCGAATAGTAGCGCCAGGGGCGATCACTAGCAAGATTAAGGCATAGAACACACGATGAGTATATCGGATGAATGATCGTCCATTTATTTTGCATGCTAGACTCCATATCGAAAACGAATAGGTTACTAAAATGAAAAATGCTGTACGACAGAATAAAAATGTATGTACTGTATTCTATTTTGGGATGAAAAAGGTACTAATTAAATGAAAATCATATGATCTGTTATCGTACGAGAAACTTTTTCGTGTTTATCCCTTTCGGACGAAAACTGTGTACTAACAGTCAGATTATTGTACAATCGCTTCGATAGTGGTATTTATGGTATTTTTTGTATGATATTCTGATCGTGTGTACTAAGCTTTGGAAGATTTTTGCCGGTGGTTGTAAATGCTGCCTGCCGGGGTCTTGCCGGTGGTTTTAAATCCTGCCTGCCGGGGTCTTGCCGGTGGTTGTAAATGCTACCTGCCGGGGTCTTGCCGGTGGTTGTAAATGCTGCCTGCCGGGGTCTTGCCGGTGGTTGTAAATGCTGCCTGCCGGGGTCTTGCCGGTGGTTGTAAATGCTGCCTGCCGGGGTCTTGCCGGTGGTTGTAAATGCTGCCTGTCTGGGTTCCTGCCGGTGGTTGTCAATGCTGCCCGCACACACTGGGTGCTACCAGCAGCAACTGTCAGTGACAGCTGTCAGATGTGTAAAAATCAATGACGGGTGCCATTGCTGTTCTCAAATAGGGCTTCTGACCGACCCTGGTTGTAGACTTCTGGCCGTACACAAACTGGTTGCAGCTAGCTAGTATGCAGTGTATTGCTTCGTCCAGAGTAGTCGTTTAGCCATCTGAACTGAATGCAGAAAACTGTCCACAAATATGCACATGTGTCCATGTAGCCTTAAAAAACAATTCAAATATTAACGAGTATCTTAAACAACCCCCCCCCCCACAAAAAAATATTTTGTAGCTGATCAGTCCTTTGATTTGGTGGCTGTATTCGTTTTCCCTTTTGGGCTCATTTACACCTGCGGTTGAGGGGCTTTAAAAACACGAGGCTCTGGTTAACTTCACTTTTGAACTTGTACCTACAGGTAAGCCTATAATAAGCTGAACTCGCACAGTTTCATACCCGCATGTCAGTCCGACTTCAGTGGCGATTTCAGAGACATTTGCGCAGGCTCCTGCACAGGTGTCTATTGAAATTGCACCCAAAGTCACCAAAAGTAGTACAGAAACTACTTTTGGGAATCGGTGCGGTGCCGCAAAGTCGGTGTCACACTTATTTGGACGGTGCCATTGCCGGTTTGGCATGTGATTCGCATCAATGTGAACCAAGGCTTACAGAGCAATAGAGACGTGCACGACTGAAAACATTTTTGTTTCATTACGGATTAATTAGTTACATTCATTATTTAGTTTCATCATATTCCTTATGTTAGAATGGTTTGTTAGGTATATTCCGATTTGTGTGGTATATTTGTTGTTGCAAATTCATCCATATTTTGGAAGTAACTTGTAACTTGTTTTTTCGGGAGATTACTTATGCACTCTGTTTTGGTTGGATGGAGGTGGATCTATCAGACTCTCTGAATCATAACATAACAAATGGAAGAAAATTAATTTCATATTCATTCATTATGTTATTATTCAAAGATTCTGATGGATCCACCTCCCTCCAACCCAAACACATTAAGTAGGGATCATCATCTTATTTCAGTTTTATAACTACTTGCATTTATTGCAATGTTTCCATGTAGTGCATTTTTTATAATACTGTAATGGAAAATGTTAATGCAACTTAAAAATGTTGTTAAGTTATTTTGTTTGCAAACATTAACAAAGGCCCAAACTATTGCATCATGTCATCCTAATAAATTTATTATAATTTATTTTGGATTTGTTGAATTTCGTTACTTTTGTGAATGAGAGATTTGGATACATCCGAAACTTCCAAATAAGGCCCCTTTCAGACGGACGTCAGTTTTGCCGCAATAAAAAGCATGTGAATTTTCAGTGAAATTCAAGGCTCTGGGCACTGCGATTAGCTGCATTTATACATTTCGATTACGTGCGGTTACATGCGGCCGCGTTTAGCTGTGGTAGTAATTTCCATAGCAACCCTTTTTATTTTTTTGGATTATGATGTGCTTCCTGTTGTTCTTTTTTTTTTCTCATGCTGCTATCCGCAGTTGACACAAAAGACTGCGATTACCTGCGGTTAAGTGCATATAGCTGTGCTAAATCGCACCTGGACGCATTCAATTCTATTTTTTCTATTCGCACCAAACCGCATCGCAGCTAAACGTTGTGTGTGAATGGGGCCATAGGAAAGCATTGTGTGCTTTTAGCTGCGGTAGAAAACTAGAAAATCCGCAGCTAAAAGCACCATTCTATCTGTCCGTGTGAAATGCCCTTAGCAAAACTTTTGTCCAAATTTTGATTTGTAACAAAATTAACTGCCCGTGTCTAGAGGACAACACAAGTGCAAACGAGATGTTACTATGACCTGGTAATCCTGCCATTAACATACTTCCTGTCCTAGGGTGACAACTGACAACTGTACTGAGCAGTGTTGTCATCCTGAGAAAGGAATGACTTAGGACTACATACCATCGAATGGCGAAAAGATTTAATGCAATATTTAACAGACTTATAGGGAGCAAATAAGAGTTTACAGTATATACACTTTAACATGCACAATCTCATCAGCTAAGCATGCATCCTTATGTCCTGGCTTCCCATGTTGATCTTATCTATGCTGATTTAGATGGAATTCAGACCATGGGTGGCCCTGTTGTCACACCCGGCTTGACAAACGTCAGTTTGAATATTATCGGCTGAACAGACACTGCAGAAATCTAACCGGATGTAACTGACCTTAATGGACGATCAATCCCTCCCCTGAGATTGGTGGGTTTTGGGGTATCTGCAAAGTGGGGCAGCTTGTAAACAAATGATTATATTTCCACCAAAGCTCATAATTTTTTTGTTAGGATTGGTTTTTCTTTCCTTGGATTTTTCCTGGTCTATTTTTTCTCCATAATTTTTATTTATTTTTTACAATTTGACAAGACACAAAACTTTATTTCGTAGTTTTTAAATAGAGTAGAGAATGGTTAAAGCGGAGTTTCCATCAAAAATATAAGTTTGCCTTATTTTGTAGCTTAGACCTGAAAAAAATAAAAATAAAATAAAAAATGTTTTACTCACCTCGAAATGCCTGTTGCTATGCGGTCCCACGAAATCTGCCTTCCTATTCACCGAGGATCCTGACGTCAGCTCCCTCGGCTCCCAGGATGCCGTGCGCTTCCCCTGTGTCTCTGGGCTTGTTGATGTTTATGGGTTGCCATCACAACGGCGTGCACTTTTGCCGCCGCTCGTTGTGATGGCAACCCAAGTGTTTGACGGCGCTGCAGTTCTATTGCGGACGCACGAGAATGGGGCGGGACAGGCGTCCCTTTCAGCTAGTAATCCACTGTCATCCACAGTATTCCCGGAAGTAATTGCTTGTGGGCTTCACAATGCCCACTAGCAAAATGGGAACCATCTGCACACAGGAATAAAAAGTGTGCGTTCGGAATAAGTCAGCGGAACGGCGGCACTTTTAAACCTAGTAAGTGACACTATAAATACATCTAGAAAGAGAGATGAAAGGACATTGTTTGAAAAATTGAAAAATGTGGTTCGGAACCCCGCTTTAAGGCATTGTGCACCTTTTGTATTCAATGATTTTTATTGAAAAATTTTAAGACAGTTAGAGGGTTATAGAATACAACATTGTGACAATCAATTGTAATACAATGCAAAGTAAACTCATTGTCCACCTTTTGAAGAAAAAACAATGTATCAATATCAAAAAGGGGCATTTTTTTTTATTATTTGCATTGGAGCCACGTTTTGATTTTTTTCGGGGGTGCAACACACAGGCCGCCACCTGATGACTATTGCTGTAGCTCAGCGTTTATCAACCTTTTCAACATGGAAGAACCCTTAAAATACCTTTCTCTCAGTCTCAGGGAACCCCTGCTAAAATGACTATATCTACAACTCATGAAGGATAGTGTGATGATCAATGTGAAGAATGCTCCTCCAGCTTGTGGTCATTGCGAAGAATTACCACCTTACAGAAAGCTAAAAAGATCAATGGTGTCAGGGGGAACGCATGTGCTCATTGCTCAAAGAACCCCTAGCAAACTCTGGAGGAACCCTAGAGTTTCATGAAACCCTGGTTGAGAAACCCTCATCTAGCCCCAGGTTCGTATCTCTTTATGGACCTTCTGTTAAGCCTCGTACACGCGATCAGTCCATCCGATGAGAACATTACTAGTAAAAAAAATAAATAAATCATAAATCTATCCCCTATTTTGTAGGCGCTATAACATTTGCGCAAACCAATTAATATACGCTTATTGCGATTTTTTTTAACAAAAATATGTAGAAGAATACGTATCGGCCTAAACCGAGGGAAATTTTTATTTTTTTTAAAAAAAAATGGGATATTATTATAACAAAAAGTAAAAAATATTGTGTTTTTTTTCCGAATTTTCTGTCTTTTTTTGTTTATAGCGCAAAAAATAAAAATCACATAGGTAATCAAATACCACCAAAAGAAAGCTCTATTTGTGGGGGAAAAAATATAAAAATATAATTTGGGTACAGTGTTGTATGACCGCGCAATTGTCATTCAAAATGCGTCAGCGCTAAAAGCTGAAAATTGGTCTGGGCACGAAGGGGGTTTAAGTGCCCAGTAATGAAGTGGTTAAGATCTACTGTGATGGCAAATGGGTTTTGTAGTTTGCCATTTACAGATCATGCAAATGAACGTTGTTGCTGTACAGGCAGATGCAAATCAGATTAGTGGAAGGGTGAGGGGCTGTGGAATGTCACCATGCAGTTATCCCCTAACATGGGTGTAACATGAAACCTGGCCAAAAAAGTAGACATTTCAGTAAGTTTACAAGTCTGCATTACTAAAAGTCTGGACATGTCACCATATACAGCAACAATATCATATTTCAAAAAAGCTCCACCTTTTATTATTAAAAAACCCATCTTTGAGCTCCAGTCTATTGACTGTGCCTAGGCGAAGATCATGGTATCAGCCTGCGACAGACAGGAAGAAGCATTTCCTCAATCCTCGGTCACTACACTGATCAGAATGCAACATTGTAGCTTATCTGTTGTTGTGAGGCATGGGGGCTGATCTATGTCAGACATTTGTGAACATAACCAAGAGCTGCAGAGGTATGTTTACACGTGCAGGAAGGTCTGGCGTACCTCTGAAAAGTGATACATGGTCGGAATGCCTTTTAAAAGCTTTTGTCAGGCAGTAATGAGGCAATACAAAGCATCGCAGCGATGACATGTGCACCCCACCACATCAGTGTTACTAACCTACCAGATTGAAATTTACTGACACGACACACAAAATTTACTGGCACAGCCACGTTTTTACTGGCATTTCCAAAAGTTACAAAACGACAGTATTAAGTGAAAATTTCAGTATTTAGGCTACAAACAAGTACAATATGCAATTTTTAATGTGATTTAAGGTATATATTAAGGCACAAAACATATATATTTTTTTATTTTCAATATAGTAAGTAAGTACCGTATTTATCGGCGTATACCGCGCACTTTTTTAACCTGAAAATCAGGGCAAAATCGTGGGTGCGCGGTATACGCCGATACCCGCTTTCCCGCGCCGAGTTTGAATACTGCGCCGACATATACTGAGCGCAGTACACTCGGGTATAGTCGGGCAGTCTCGGCTCCTTCCGCACTCACGTCCTGGACGTACAGGACGTCAGCGCGAGAGTTGCAGAGCCTGCCCGACAATACACGAGTGTACTGCGCTCTGTATATGTCGGCGCAGTATTCAAACTCGGCGCGGGAAACGAGCGGGGAGGACGCGAGGACGCCGCAGAAGGACGCCGGACCCGACGAAGAGGACACCCGAAGCCGCAGACGGACGCCGGACCCGACGAGGCCGTCGATGGACGCCGCACAAGACACCAAAACTGTAAGTACAAAAAACTTTTTTCCACAGGAATCCGCTGCAACTTTAGGGGTGCGCGCTATACGCGGGAGCGCGCTATACCCCAATAAATACGGTAGTTTAGGGACAGGACTCAGGAGGTCAAGGAATTAGAATGGGCGGCCACACACATGAAATTGACTCTCACTCTTGACTCTGACAGTAGTGTGCTGCAGCACAGACGATGATGACACCGACACGACACGTCCCCTCCTGAGTCACAGTGACAGTCTCTCTCCAAGCCAGGTGGTCCCTCCACTCCACTCCAGTCTAAACAGCACTGATGGTCCCGCTCCCGGCCTGCTTTGCTCCCATACCACAGACGAGGCTCTGGCCGCTTTGCTTGGCTCCCTTGCACCATGACATTACACGTCATGCTCAGGCACTGCTTCTCCCAGAGCCGCCCGAAAACACTGTAGCATGCACTCAGATGGTCTCGGCCGGCTCCGGACCCAGGCGAGTGTCACAGCCATATTTTTTACTGGAAACCTTTTCCTTTTACTGGCAGGAGAAAATTGCCTGTTTTTTATTGGCTGCCAGTAAAAATACTGATGGTTGGCAACATTGCCCCATTTACTAAACTTGTAGCTCAATGGGCAGCTGTTGCAGGCAGTAAAAACCTGGCTCAACCACGTTTTTACTGCCCGCCCAACTACAAGTGTAAATAAGCCCTTACATGACTGTGACATTATCTCTGAGCCAGCATCTTGGTCCAGAAAATAGATGCTGAACTTGGATGACGCCTGAGCAAAGATCGCTCATCTTTCTGGAGAAAAAAACAAACAAAAAAAAGAACACACGGTCAGGTGAAGTAATGTGATCTCTGTGAGCAGTGGCGGCTGGTGCTCAATTTTTTTTGGGGGGGGGGGGGGGGGGAAAACAAACTGAAAAAAAAAAACCCCATCAAGAGCAGCCATTGTGCCCATCAAACGCAGCCACTGTACCCATAAATTGCCGCCACTGTGACATCAAATGCACCTACCCACCCATCAATTGCTGCCAGTGTACCAATTAATTGCTGCCACTGTGCCCATCAATTGCCACCACTGTGCCCATCAATTGCTGCCAGTGTGCCCCATCAATTGCTGCCAGTGTGCCCATCAATTGCTGCCAGTGTGCCCATCAATTGCCGCCAGTGTACCCCATCAAATGCTGCCAGTGTGCCCCATCAAATGCCACCAGTGTGCCTGCCCGGCACTTACCTGTCTCGGCGCTGTCCTCCATGCTCCAAGTCCTCCATGTCTTTTCCCGTCCTCTTCCCGTCTTAGCGTCCAATCACATCGCTTGTCATTTCAGCCAATTAGGTGACAGGGTAACCAGACCGAACACCTGATTGGCTGAGAGGCGGGTCAGTGTAAGGGAAGTGATTTATTCGCTTCCCTAACACAACACTGTGTAAACAGAGAACGCACAGCATTGCGCCCGCTGTTTACCAATGTGGAAGCCTATTAGAGTCTTTGGGGCAGATCCACAAAGAGAGTACACCAGCGTATCTAGTGATACGCCGGCGTACTTTCAAATTTCCAGCGTCGTATCTTTGTTTTGTTTTTTTAATCCTCAAAACAAGATACGACGGCATCTGGGTTAGATCCGACAGGCGTGCGTCTTCGTACGCCTTCGGATCTTAGATGCAATTCTTCGGCGTCCGCTGGGTGGCGTTCCCGTCGTATTCCGCGTCGAGTATGCAAATTAGCTATTTCCGACGATCCACAAACGTACAAGCGGCCGTCGCATTCTTTTACGTCGTTTCCGTTTGGCTTTTTTCGGTGTATAGTTAAAGCTGCTATTTGGTGGCGTACGCAATGTTAAGTATGGCCGTCGTTCCCGCGTCGAATTTGAAAATATTTTATTTTGTTTGCGTAAGTCGTCCGTGAATGGGGCTGGACATAATTTACGTCCACGTCAAAACAATGACGTCCTTGCGACGTCATTTAGTGCAATGCACGGCGGGAAATTTAGGAACGGCGCATGCGCAGTTCGTTTGGCGTGGGGACGCGCTTAATTTAAATGAAACATGCCCCCTACTCGCCAATTTGAATTACGCGCCATTACGCCGCGAGAGATACACTACGCCGCCGTAACTTACGGCGCAAATTCTTTCTGGATTCAAAGATAAAAAAAGTAAGTTACAGCGGCGTAGCGTATCTCACATATGCTGCGCCCATGCAATTGTACGAGGATCTGCCCCTATGGAGAGTCAGGATGCCTATTAGAGCCAACGGTGCACCCTCTATGGACGCACCGCCACAGTTTGTGAGTGGAATTAATGCCTGTTAGTGTAAAAATTACACATTATGTATTATGCATGCACTGAACATGAAAAAGTATATACGTTGCTAGATCCACTTTAGAAGCAAAAATCCCTTGGCAGGTTATTTGTGTCCAAAAAAAGAAAATTCCTCTTCACTTCCTCTCCCAGGATCAAAACAGGAAGTGACACGAAATCTCTACAAAGTGATGGGAAGTCCTCTCTTAGATGGTGTCAACTGGGACGTAACTGTAAATTGGGCATTCTCACCAGGGTTCAGTAGAACCCTAAGGTTCCTTCAGAGAAGTTGCCAGGAGATCCTTGAGCTGTGGTTGATTGACCTCTCCCTTGATGGTGCCTGCAAGATCAATGCCAATTGGCAGAGCCGACTGCCTGAACCCAATGCTTTTTTTAGCTGTCTGTAAGAGCGGTATTCTGACCACCACTGTAAGAAGGGGCATTCTTCTCACCGGCAACAATGTAGACATTTGTTCCACCACCAATGAATTGGTTATAGTAGGGGTTCCTTGAGACTTGAAAACTATTTCAAGGGTTCCTCTGGGGGAAAAAAGGTTGAGAAATACTACTATAGATCATAAGACCATGTAGAAAATATTTGATTGGGTCCTCCCAGCAACCCCCCCACTGTCATTGATTGATAAGCATATTCAGTAGGGACCATGCTATGGACAGGATGGAGCAGGATTTACCTTTATTTTCCAGCTACCTACGGCTACAAACACCTTTAAACTCTGGAGTTTTCTTTGCAGAACTACAGTCAGCTGTCAGGAGACACACTGGTATTTTTATAGCCTGAAGAACATTATGTCAGGCATGTAGGATTCATTTTAGTGCTGGCCAGAATGACCAAGGGCTCTGAAAACAACAAATCTACACTATGAAAGCTTTCCATTATTTGAAAATGTTTTGAATTTTGTCTGGTTCCTGATGAACCTCCTAAAATTTGCTTTGTGGGTTTCCCCGTCAGCAACCTCACACCCCACATCCTTTAATTAGAAAAAATAATACAATATATTATATATAGTATAGCTGAATGAAAAAAATCTATCAGTATATGGCCAACTTTAGACAGTTGAAGGATCAAGTTGACTAGTAAACTTTTGAATGAACGTTCATGTGAAAATTTGTACATTCAGTCCCTTTGGTTAATTGATAAATATCATTCAGAACTTCAGAATTTGGTTCGCTTTTAACATTTAATTTTGGAACCAATGGACTTTCTCAAATGAAGACCAAGGCCCGGATTCACAAAGGATTTACGACGGCGTATCTCCAGATACGCCGTCATAAGTCCGAATGGAGGCGTCGTATCTCTGCCTCACTGGGGTAGATTCAGGAACAATTTCCGCCGGTGTAGACTGAGATGCGCGGCGTAAATGCCAATTTGCGCCGGCGTATCTCCGCGCCGTATTCAGCAAACAATATTACGCCGTAACGTAGATTTTTTTTTTTCGTTTGGACCTTTCCACGCCGGTGCGGCGTGGGCGCCCATTTACGCTGGTCTGAACTAGCGCGGCCCTGGTTTTTCTATTTTAAATATGCAAATGAGGGAGTTGGTCCGATTCAGCAAATTACGAATTGCCGGCGCAGGCTACTCCCGGTGCGTGTAACTCTGGTTTGCAGCGGAAAGTTACCCTTTATAAAGCAGGGGTAACTTTACACCAAACTTGCAGAGGTCAGCTGGAGAGCAGCTAAAGCAGCAGCGTTACAAACGACCTGAGCAACAACACTTGCTGGACAACACATAGAGGCGGTCCCCATGTTGGGAGAGGCCCTCAATAATTACAGCCCTCTCCTCTGGGCTGAAATTGGTCATCCGCCCACCTGAGGATTCCTCATCAGCCATAACTGCCCCACCACAATGCAAACCACCTAGCTTGGAAAAAAAAAGCTTCAGTACATTTGCACCTGCAGGGTGGAAGTCTGGGCTGATTCAGGGACTGGGCTTTGGTAGTGGGTCGGCGTAGCTCAGGGATCACGCCGGGGCGCAGTTCTGAGCATGTGCAGATTGGGGCATTTACCCCTGGATGTCACTGAGCATGTGCGGTCTAAGATGCGCCCCGGCGTGACCCCTGCGCCACGCTCCCCGCTTCATTAGCATAGGGAGCCACCCATTTTATTCTACCCCGCCTTACGCCGTGTAAAATCCGCCACGCCGGGGCAAGAGACAGGAAAAAAGTTTCCTGAATCACTAGCATGCCTCTCTGCGCTGCTCCGGCGCAGTGTAAAAAAGATGCACTGCTCCGGACCAAAGATCCGCTGATGTTCCTGAATCTGGCCCACTGTTGCCAAGATACGAGCGGCGTAAGTCTCCTACCTGTCGTATCTTGAGGTGCATATTTACGCTGGCCGCTAGGGGCGCTTCCGTATATTTCCGCGTCGAATATGCAAATGAGCTAGATACGCCGATTCACGAACGTACTTGCGCCCTGCGTATTAAAATACGCTGTTTACGTAAGGCGTACGACCGGCGTAACTTTACCCCTCATAAAGCAGGGGTAATTAATGTTAAGGTATGGGCGTCGGAAACGTTGTATTTTACGTCGTTTGCGTAAGTCGTACGTGAATGGGGATGGGCGTAGGTTACGTTCACGTCGACTAAACATTGAGCCAGCGTAACTTAGGGAGAAAATTCGACGTGATACTGAGCATGCGTGCGCATGCGCCATTCGTTAGGCGCGTCATTTACGTGGGGTCACGATTTCATTTCCATACAACACGCCCCCTACCAGCCTACTTTGAATTACGCGGGAGATCGGAGCAAGTGCTTTGTGAATGATGCACTTGCCTGTCTAAGTTGTGGCGGCGTAGCGTAAATAGGATACGCTACGCCCGCACAAAGATACGCCCAGATACGTGAATCTGGCCCCAAGGCTCTATTAGAAACTAGTTAGTTCGAGAAAACACCACCTCGTTCCTTGGAATTTTCTCATTACTGTAGTAAAAAACTCATTTTGATTTGACCCTACTAATGATTACAAAATAAAACAAGTGTTCTTAGAAACAAAATTCGTAGAATGACGGCGATTGGCCCAGGAGAGCCAACCTACTGCAGTGCGGTGGCTGGTCTTAAAGTGGTAAGGTGCTGCATATATGTTTTCTTGTGTTTGTTCTGGAAGCACGTTAGTTTGCGCGCTCCCATCACAGAGACCGGTCTGTCCATGACAGCCCCAGGTCTCTACTAACGATCGGGACCCAGGGGAACCAGATCCTGATCACATGATCACTGTGATAGCCTCTTATTGGCTATCACTGTGATCATTCAATCTGTAGCCCACCTCTGTGTTGTTTTTCTTAAGTGAAGACGAGAAACAACACCCTTACATACATTGGGCCGGATTCAGAGAGATCGGCGTATCTCTGTGCGGGCGTAGCGCATCTCATATGCGCTACACCGACGTAACATAGAGAGGCAAATACAGTATTCACAATATAAGAGCGGGAAAGAGCGTTCCTGATGTGAGATTTTGACATTGCGATTTCCATGAGATTCTGCGTGTCACTTGAATGGGCTGCACTATGCGTGTTTGTTGCCCAAAAAGAAGCTCCTGATCCTTTTCGGACAACAAGCTTCTTGAGGCGATTTAGTTCGCATGTGTAGCACTATACAAGTTATTCACTCACTCACGTGATTTGTGAAGGCCTGGTTAGCCACAATTGTCAAGCGACAATCACAGCACAATCGCCTCGTGTTGGGGGTTTCATTGACGGATAATGGCACCCAAATGCGTGCAGTGCATCGATTACCACACGAGCAGGCAGAATCATTGCGATTCTACCCGCGATCCCAAATCTCGAGATGTGAGCATGGCCCGAAGGTTCGTATTGACCGTGTTCATGAAGGGGTTAAACAAATTCCCCATACTGCTCAGTATACAAAGGGGATTTGTGACCAGTGACAACTATTCGGAAGTCTCCGCCTGTAAGTCTAACTTCAGCTGTTCCTGATTGTAAATGTCACAGGGTGATAACAGGGGGAGCGATGACAGCAACCTTTGTTACCTTCACATGAAAACAGATTATCTATGTTTGAATTGCCCCAACAGCTCCCCTAATAGGGCCCCTTTCCTTTTTCAGGCCCCCATGGAAGTTGTGTGGGCTGCTATGGCTATTGTTAAGCCATTTTTAAGCCCATACACAACTACATTTTTGTTTAAGCGCTCATAGAAAAGTCAGTCATCAAAATATTCTTTCTTGCCATCATTGAGTCAACAAATTTTGTTCAAAAGCCCTTAAAATTTTGCCCAGCCCTGCGATATGAATTACTTAGACCTGGTTCACACTGGGGCGACACGACAGGCTGCTCAGCCGCCTGACGAGTCGCGTCCCATTGAATGCAATGGAACCGTTCTAATAGGAGCGACGCAAGTCGCTCGGACTTAGAAAAAGGTTCCTGTACGACTTTCGGGGGGCGGCTCGGGGCGACCAGCATTGACTTCTATACAGAAGTCGTTTTGCAAATCGCCTCTGAAGTCGTCCTCAGGACGACTTGCAGAGTCGCCCCCGAAGTTGTGCCACTGCAGTGGGAACCGACTCTTACTGTTGAGGCCACAATGGTCACCAAGGCAAATAGAAAAGGGTAAATCTCCCCAATTTGGGACACCGCCAACAACAAAACTCTGAAAATACCAACAATAAATATTTCTGCACTAAAGTGTAATATCTTCTGCCCTGTACACGCGACCGGTTTTCCTGACATGCCAAAACCCGATGTTTCCCCCGACGTGATTCCTCTCAAGCCTGCCTTGCATACACACGTTCAGTCAAAAAAACACTCGACCAAAGCTCGGTGACGTACGACGGCACTAAAAAGGGGACATTCCATTCAAATGGCGCCACCCTTTGGGCTTCTTTTGCTGATCCTCGTGTTAGTAAAAGTTTGGTGAGATACGATTCGCGCTTTTCAGCCTCCTGCTTTTCAGTCCGTTACAGCGTGACGAATGTGCTATCTCCATTACGAACAGTTTTTACCAGAACGAGCGCTCCCGTCTCATACTTGATTCTGAACATGTGCGTTTTTTTTCCCCTTGGAAAAGCATACACACATGAGCTGTTTTCGCGACGAGAAAAACACTGACGGGAAACATGACGGGAAAAAATAGAGCAGGTTCTACTTTTTTTGCGGGCAGTTTTCTCGTCGGGAAAACTGCTATGGAGCATTCACACGACCGATTTTCCCGACCAATCTAAAAAATGGCAGTTTTCTCATTGGGAAAACCGGTCGTGTGTACGAGGCATTACTTGCACCTATATATCACCCAAATACACACAGTAATGTATACACATATATACACAAATGATAGTGTGCTTTTTATTTTGTAAAAAGGTTAAACAGTGCTAGAAATGTACAGAATATATAATCAAACCGTGAAACAAGTCCATATGCCGCAAACAGATAAGATACGTAGTGTAAACGTCGCACTTCCACGCTCATAATCCCCTGATGACACACTGTGATGCAAAACGCGTTGGGCGGGGCTAAGAACCTGTGACGCCATACGCTCCCACTGATGCCGGCTGTCAACGAGGCTTTGTGTTACCTGACTGCAGATGTTTGGCTTGAATAATGTGAGTACATTTATTCGTTTTTTACCAATAAATGTACATTGGCATTAAACAAGTGCATCCTATGTTTCTTTCCTTCCATGACGGCTATTTGAGTCTCTTTGTATTCGGGGTTGAGGCCACTATACTGATGAATATTACAGTACATGCCGGGACTCAGGGAACCGTTTTGGCTTAGCTTGGAGACACCTGAAGGGGTTGGTTATTCTGTATGTGTTTTTAAGCTCTGTAATTGGGGATCATAAACAGTGGCGACTGGTGCTCTAATTGTTTTTTGGGGGGGGTCGGCAAACAACGACATGACACCCCCCCCTCTGTTCCTTCAGTCGGGTTGGTCGATCAGTCAGTCAAACCCCCCACCCATCGCTCTGCCCGTCTGTCTGTTTATCAGCCCTGCACTGCACTTGCCCCATCCAGGCCGCCAGAAGCTTGGACGGTCTGCTCCTCAGCACCTCCTCCCCCCTGCTTCCGGGCCAATACGGCCGCTTCTCGGACAATCGGGTCTTGAGACCCGCTTTCTGATTGGCCAGGAGGAGAAGCAGGAAGACAATAGTGAATATTAATTTGCTATTGTCACAGAAGTGGGTGGGCTTGGGGTGCAGTGCTCTGAGCCCACCCCTTTTTGAAGCCTTTGGCTCTAATCACGGTAGACTTTCCAACTTTTTCATCAGGCTTTGCATTCAGTGGAGTGCATCAATATTCGTAGAAGAATTTGAACCTTTTATTTACACTACATATCTCATTTGGTTGCATTATATGGAATAATTGCTTTTATTAAATAATTTGTTTTCCTGTTTAAATAAAAATTCTGTACACTCAATTAGAGTAACCACAATATAATAATATATTATATATATACACACACAATTCCTCTGCTCAAATATATGAAATAGAAGTAATAATAATAATAATGTTGCCAGGTGACACTAATTAGGTGAAATCACAACACTTATGAAACCATGAATAAATAGAAAACAGTGCAGCTCAACAAAAGTTAAGTCTCTCCTACTGAAAATCAATACCAAAATATTAAAAAAGTGCTCTACACATCTAATACAATTTTGTAGCACATTATAATTATATTAGATGCGTATAACACTTTTATAATATTTTGGTGTTGATATTCGGTACAAGAGACGTACATGTGTTTTGCGCTGCACTGTTTTCTATTTATTTTTGTTCCAGTCAAACCACATTTTCTATTTGCTCGCATGCGGCTGCTTTCGAATGGAGAACGCAGTGTTTAACAAGAAAAGGCTGTGATCAGCCTGGTTTACCTGAAGTTCAAATGCTCATCAACAGGACATAGTGAGCTAAAAAAAAAAAAAAAAAACACAGCACAACGCAAAGCAGGTCTAATGCAGCTCTTCTACGTGTACTGCTTCATTAAAGGCATACCTCCCAACTGTCCCTGATTTCGAGGGACTGTCCCTGATTTGGAGCAATGTCCCTCTGTCCTTCATTCTCCTCATTTGTCTCTCATTTTGGTCTGATCTATATAGATGTATATAAAATGCACTTTGTATCTATCAAAAAGTGTTTCCCAGTGCTAAACCTTTAATCTGATTTCTAAATGGCTGCATTTGTAAATTCCAAGAGCCAATATAAAGGAATAGTAGTGGTAAAAAAAGCACTTGTGGGTTTAACCAATCTTGTTTTTTTGTACAATTCTCCTTTAAGGGGGCGTGGCAAGGGGTGTGTCTTATGCCTGCATACTTTTGCTGATAGGTGTCCCTCATTCCCATCTCAGAAAGTTGGGAGGTATGTTAAAGGAGTTGTAAAGGAAAACATTTTGTTTTGCTGAAATGACTGTTATAGAGGGTATAGAGACATTATAGTTAACTGATTCCTTTTAAAAATGATTAAAAATAGATAAAAATCAATCATATAATGTACCTACAGTTTCAGATTCGTTTTTGCATGCTGTTTCATGCTTCTGTGATGAACAGAGACAAAGAGCCAATACAGGGCAGTGATGGTTTGTAAAACGAAACTGATTGGTGTTGAGGGGTTTTAGACACACAGGGCCAGATCCACGGTGACAGTACGCCGGCGTATCTACTGATACGCCAGCGTACTTTCAAATTTCCCGCGTCGTATCTTTAGTTTGAATCCTCAAACCAAGATACGACGGCATCTGGGTAAGATCCGACAGGCGTACGGCTTCGTACGCCTTCGGATGTTAGATGCAATACTTCCGCGCCCGCTGGGTGGAGTTTGCGTTGTTTTCCGCGTCGGGTATGCAAATTAGCGATTTACGACGATCCACGAACGTACGTGCGGCTGTCACATTTTCTAACGTCATCTGTAGTCGGCTTTTTCCGGCGTATAGTTAAAGCTGGTATTTTGCGGCGTATAGATAGACTTGCCATGTTAAGTATGGCCGTCGTTCCCGCGTCGAAATTTGAAAAAACATTTTTTGCGTAAGTCGTCCATGAATAGGGATGGACGTAACTCACGTTTAAGTTAAAAAAATGAGGTCGTTGCAAGGTCATTTCGCGCAAAGCATGGCAGGAAATTTCAAAACGGAGCATGCGCAGTTCAATCGGCGCGGGGACGTGCTTCATTTAAATGAAACCTGCCCAATTCGAAATCCACCGCCAGAAATACACTACGCCGCCGTAACTTAAGGCGCGAACTCGCTGAGAATTCGAATATACGCCAGGTAAGGTACGGCGGCGTAGTGTATCTCTGATACGCTGCGCCGATCCAAATGTATGTGGACAGTAATCACACTTCCTGGATTAGTGACCACAGAGAGAAAGCTCCCATGACTTTTTTCATCAGGAAACAGAACAGAGAAGGATTACAGCAACATCAGAGCAAAAACGAACAATGAGGAGATGAAACCAGGACTGCAGTAAGGTAAAGGAAGCTATTTAGCAAAAAATAAATTCCTTTAGTGACCCTTTAAGGTACAATTTTTTTTTCCTAATTAGCTTCCTTTACCTTAGTGCAGTCCTCCTTCACTTACCTCGTCCTTCCATTTTGCTTTTAAATGTCCTTATTTCTTCTGAGAAATCCTCACTTCCTGTTCTTCTGTCTGTCACTACACACAGTTATGGCAAGGTTTCTCCCTTATGTGGAGTGTCGTGCTTGCCTCCTCCCTTGGACTACAGGAGAGTCAGGACACCCACAAACACACAGCTCCTTTCTCTATCTGCAACGTAGAGAGCGTCCTGACTCTCCTGTAGTCCAAGGGAGGGGGCGAGCACGACACTCCACACCAGGGAGAAAGCCTCGCATTACTGTGTGGAGTTACAGACAGAAGAACAGGAAGTGAGGATTTCTCAGAAGAAATAAGGACATTTCAAAGCAAAATGGAAGGATGAGGTAAGTGAAGGAGGACTGCACTAAGGTAAAGGAAGCTATTTAGGAAAAAAAAAATTGTACCTTTACAACCCCTTTAACCATTTGCATCTTAGCTACCATTTTATTTATTTATATTAATTTCTTATTTAATGGCTTGCATTTGGATTAAACATGATAACAGGAAACTCAGCTGCCATTTTAAAATGGCATGGGGGGGGGGGGGGGCAGTGGCTACTTGTCCAGGTATATGGCCCCCTTTGACATTTAAGTGACAGCCAGCATGCAGTACTAAGCCCAGGAGCTAAAGCAATCAGCTTCCAGGCTTCAGATCTTGCTATGCAGCGCTCCATAACAGCACTTGAAGGAGATCGCCATAGCTCCCAACTGTCCCTGATTTTGAGGGACTGTCCCTGATTTGGAAAAAAGCTCCTTTGTCCCTCTTTCCTCCCCATTTGTCCCTCATTTTGGTCTGATCTATAAAGTTGTATATAAAATGCACTTTTTATTTTTCAAAAAGTGTTTCCCAGTGCTAAACCTTTCATCCAAATTCAAAATTTCTGCATTTGTAAATTCCAAAAGCCCATATTAAGGAATAGTAGTGGTAAAAAAAAAGCCCTTGTGGGTTTAACTAATCTTTTTTTTTGTTTAAATCTCATTTAAGGGGGTGGGCAGGGGGCTTGTCCTATGCCTCCATACTTTTGCTAATAGGTGTCCCTCATTCCCATCTCAAAAAGTTGGGAGGTATGGATCACTGTAAAATTGTGTTTACCTCCGAAGTGATATGACATCACGAGTGACATCATAAAATTTCCTCTTATGCCCTGTACACACAACCGGTTTTCCTGTCGGAAAAAACTCTGACGGAGTTCCGACGGAATTCCGCTCAAGCTGTCTTGCATACACACGGTCACACCAAATTCCGACCGTCGAGAACGCGGTGACGTACAACACTACGACAAGCAGAGAAAAATTAAGTTCAATGCTTCCGAGAATGCGTCGACTTGATTCTAAGCATGCATGGTTTTTAGTCCGTTGGAATTGCATCCAGACGAACGGAAGTTCCAATAGAATTTTTTTTCATGTGAAAAATTCAGAACATGATCTCTATCTAATTCAGTCGGAATTCCGGACAGAAAAAGACCCATGGGGCATACACACGGATGGAATATCCGATGAAAAGCTTCAGTCTGACTTTTTCTGTCGGAAATTCCACTCGTGTGTACAAGGCATTAGTCTGTAGTAGTGCGTCGCAAAGTAGCGTAGAATTGGGAATAAAGCTATCCTAAGCTAAAATGTTTACATTTACTTTAAAGAAGAAGTACAGCCAAAGCTTGTTTGGCTGTACTTCTCTTTTGGATCACAGGAATGCAGTCCATTCTGCACTCCTTTGAGTCGTTTCTGTACTACTTTTGATGACTTCAGGGTGCGATTTGTATAGACTTGTCTCTGAAATCGCTCCCGAAGTGGGACTGACATGCGGGTATGAAATCGTGGGAGTTCACCTGAACTAGGGGTTCCTTGCTCCATGAGCAATTTCTACCTCAATGATAAGTTCTCACTGACACCGATGATCTTTTTAGCTATTTGTAAGGGGGGAATTCTTCTCGATGACCAAGTGTAAGGAGCATTCTTCCCACTGACCATCATACTAATGTGGTTCCCTGAGACCGGAAAATAATTCCAAGGTTTTCTCTGTGTTGAAAAGGTTGAGAAAGGCTGCTCTAAACAATATATAACATCTTAGTGTAGGCTATAAACTCTAAAAGTCATAGTGTGTGGAACTGCGACATAATGAAAAAGGGAAACGTTCTGGGAGAAAAACTGCCAGAGAGTTTAAAGAGGAAGTAAACCCTGATGGGGTTTTATTTCCCTGCAAAGGTAAAGCATAATGGGCTATTACTATGCATCGCATAGTAGCCCATTATGTGTCACTTACCTGAAGCCGAAGCCTGTGATGTCACTGCTGTCCCCACTGGCAGGAAGTGTCCATCCTCACCCCTCCTCCTTCCTGGGCCGCGAACTCCGGCTCTGTGACCGGCCGAAACCACGTGACGTCAGTCCCGCCAGTCACGGCATGACCCCTTTCTAAAGTGCGCATGCGCCGAAGACATCGGCGCACAGCTTTATTGGAAATATCTCCTAAACTGTGGAGGTTTAGGAGATCTTTCCAGCACCTACAGGCCTTAATATAGGCTTACCTATAGGTAAAAGTGGTTGTAGAGAGTTTACAAACACTTTAAAGCGGGAGTTCACCCGCAAATTTTTTTTAAGATTAGATTTTGTTCATTTTGTCTAGGGGAATCGGCTAGTTTTTTTAAAAACGAAGCAGTACTTACCGTTTTAGAGAGCGATCTTCTCCGCCGCTTCCGGGTATGGTCTTCGGGTCTGGGCGTTCCTTCTTGATTGACAGGCTTCCGACAGGCTTCCGACGGTCGCATCTATCGCGTCACGAGTAGCCGAAAGAAGCCGAACGTCGGTGCGGCTCTATACGGCGCCTGCGCACCGACGTTCGGCTACTTTCGGAAAATCGTGACGCGATGGATGCGACCGTCGGAAGCCTGTCAATCAAGAAGGAACGCCCAGACCCCGAAGACCATACCTGGAAGCGGCGGAGAAGACCGCTCTCTAAAACGGTAAGTACTGCTTCGTTTTTAAAAAAACTAGCCAATTCCCCTAGACAAAATGAGCATGAATCTAATCTTAAAAATGTTTTTGCGGGTGAACCTCCACTTTAAGTGGTGTGTGTTCCAAACACACATCAAATGCAGGAAAACAACGCCCGTCAAAATGAGTCCTAAAGCTGGCCATACACTCTTAAATTTCACATGTAGCCCCTTTTTTGTAGAAACTCTATGATACCATCAGTGATTGTACAAATTTCGTATGAAAATCCTACAAGTTTTCCTTCAATTGCCATGACAATTTTTCCAAATTACAAATTTTTATTTTGGGAAAATGGTAGTGAATATTATTCCGAACAGGAATCACATTTAAAGTTAGGATTTTGTTTGATCACGTAAGAAACAAGAAACATTTTCCGTCCTTCTTCTTCGATTTTTGTCGTCATTGCAGTAAAAAATTATGGTCAATTTGACCCCACCCCTAGACAATTTTTTAATTATTATTATTATTATACAGGATTTATATATCACCAACAGTTTGCGCAATGCTGTAAAACGTTAGGGCAAACAGTACAGTTACAATTCAGTACAGAGGGCCCTGCTCGATAGAGCTTACAATCTAACCATCTACACAATCAAACTGATGTTTTAAAATGGACTGCTTTCAAATGAAATTCAACCATTGTGCAGCTAGCTTAGCGCTCGCAGGAACCAGTCATTTGTTTGCATTGTCTTCTGTACACTAGAAGAATGAAGCCTTCATGCACATGTGTGTCGGGAGGGGGCGTCCAAAACCCATGAAAGCCACTCCATGGATGAAGGCTGTATTAAGCTTTGCAGTTTGCTTGAATGAACAGTACCTGGATTTCGAACTTGCTTTTTTTACTGCATACACATTGACACGGTTTCATGGAATATTTAGCACACGGCACTGTGCACCTTAACCAGGGGTGGCCAACCAGTGGCCCGGGGGCCACATGTGGCCCGCAGAGCCCTCTGATGTGGCCCGTGACCTCCTGCTCTGGAATGGCAAGTTGGCAAGCCCAGATCGTAGGTTGCTGACCCGCCATACCACAACATCAGTGTTGTGAATGAAGCTAGTGGTAGAGGAAGAAAGCGGCTGCAGAGCAGAGCCCCATAAGCCGATGCTTCCTCTACAGCACCGACTTTTGCCACAGCCGGAATCTATGGCTAAGTTCAGCTAACCCGCAGGATAGACAGAGGTGCATGTCGGTAAAACGCAGCGCATCAGTGTGAAAGCAGTCTTGGGCCCTTTTCACACGATCAGCCCAACCAAAACGGAACCCTCAATTCACCTCTACAGAGCAACAGATGTAAACAGACTTCCAATCCGATCCGCTAAAAAAAAAAAAAACTGAATGGAATTCGTCCCCTTCCATTTGGCTCCGCTCATTGTGGCCCGCGACTGGTTACCAAGTTGCTTAAGTGGTCCTCACTCTATAAAAGTTTGGGCACCTCTGACCTAAACTAAACGCAAGTACAAACAAGCCTTATGCCGCGTAAACACTATCCGAAAACCGTGGATTTTTTTGGCTCAAACTTGTCTTGCATACACACGGTCACACCAAATTCCGACCGTCAAGAACACGGTGACATACAACACTACGATGAGCCGAGTAAAATGAAGTTCAATGCGTCAACGTGATTCCGCACATGTGTAGGATTTTTCTCCATCGGAATTGCATACAGACGATCGGAATTAATGCATAGAATGCATTAAGGTGAAAAAACGTTTTCCTTTACAACTCCTTTAAGTAAAAAGCATATTTTTTAATTGTAAAAAATTAATCTTACACCCATGCACATAAAATCCCCCCCCCTCAAAAAAAAATCGAAGCCCCCTCACATATACGCACGTACAAACATAAAAGCGTGGGTCATGGCGCCTAAGCCTGAAAACGTTGATTGCGATACATATATTACATATCACCACGCACGCCATAATGAGAGCATTCATTCCAGCACCAGACCTCCTTTATAATGCTAAACCGATGACCTATAGGGGGGCTTTTAAAGTGTCACCTGTGGAAAACGGGCGCACGCAAATTTAAGGTTTGACAGGTTGGGTATCTATTTACTTGGTTCAACCTCTGCTTTTATCATAAAATGTATTGCCTTTTTATAGCCCCAAAATTAACTTGAATGCGTTTTATTTAAATGTTATGATATTACTTATAGGTAATATCGTGTGACATAAAAAATTGCAACTATCACTATTTTATTCTTGTTATAGTTTCCCAGAGGTAAACTTTGGCCTGGTTTGTCTACAGAGAGCAAAACTACTCCTCCCTTTGTTCCTCTCCGATGCCTAAACAGGATCTCTCACGTTACCCATGTATTCCTGTTAAGGGAAGAAGCTGTGTCTACAGATATTGTGAGTAGGTGGGATTGCACCTACATGTCTGACCATCCTCCGGTGTCTTTAGTCAGCTTGAAGTGAACATGTCCTCTTCCAATGCAGGACAAAGCAACAGGTTCACTTTAAAGTTCCCTCTGCAGCCTATACGCATCTTTACTTTGCTATCAGATGTTCCACTGAGCACCTGGAATGAGAAGTTGTTCAATCTTAGCTCCAAATTAATCTAGCCCTCTAGCCCAGCCTTTCCAAACTTTTTTGGTCCAGAGGAACTCCGATAATAATTTTCAGGTCTCAGAGAACTTTAACTAAAAGCAATTTATCAGGGGTCAATGGGAAAAATGCCTCTGACATTAGTGGCCATTATAAACAATGCAGCCAATAATGAAGTGGACGGCATGCCACACTTGGACTTTGCTTACACATGCAGTTGCCCTCTGAAAAGTGATGTGTACTAATTTGAAACTGGTTGTTAATGGGGTGGCAAAACCGTGGCTCAATTACTTAATGAAAAGCTTAACCACTTTTTTTATCCACCCCTATCCTTCCTCTGGCTGCCAGTGCAAAAAAGGCCTTACGGACAGCTACAAAGATAACTGGTGTCATGCTTTTGACTTTAACAAGTGATGTTGTACCTGGAACAATGTAGGAATCATAAAATGTGATGTCAATCAGCCGCAGCTCAAGGAACCCCTAATAACCTCTGCAGGAACCCCAGGGTGCTAACCCAGTGGTGGAACTACCAGTGTGACAAAGGTTGCACTCGTGACCCGGCCCTGGCATTTTGCCACTGTCTGGGGGCCCCCAGCCATGTTGCGCGCACTGGGCTCTGAGCTGAGAGGACACAGCGGTCAGAGAGCACGTTAAATGCTCGGTACGAGGGAGGCAGGGTTGTCTCCCTCCCAAAACTGGAAGCCCAGGGCTTGGATTGAAGGGTGGGGGGATGCCAGGGGTCCCTTCATGGTTTCTTGCACCAGGGCCCTGAAGGTTCTAGTTATGCATCTGGTGTGATCCATGTGACAGCACGGGGTCGAATACCATGCACCAGTGCTGTTACAATGAGTAGGCCCAATCTTACTCTATACCCAGAACTATCAGGTAATATTTTGTTACCAGCTGAACTTGGTGGGGGAGTTATTGAAAGCTAAGCAGGGCCGGCGCTAGCACAAGGCAACATGGGCACTTGCCTTACGGCGCCAGCGCCGCCAGGGCGGAAAATTGACCGGGACAGTCGCCCGCCCGATCGTAGAGTGTGTCTGTGGGCTACCGCTGCAGGCGGCATCTGAAGTAGTCAGGACGAGTTCCCCGCATCGGCGCTGACCTGTGCAGTGAGTCACTCTGTCAGTCTCAGTGTGTGACAGACAGTCTCACTGTCTGTCTCGTCCTTGGCTACGCGGCGGCGGCGCCTACGTGAGGGGACCAGTGGGAGGAGTCGAGTGAGAGCAGGGTGTAGGGCCAGCAGACACAGGAACTGGAAGGTTACAGGTGAAAAAGCTCTCTGGAAGGTAGGAGGGCATTTATTAAATACCTATTTATCTGTGACTGTGTATGCTGCTTATTATACTGCTTGCTGCATTTATACGGAGACCCTCTGTAGGGTGAACACATGGGGAAAAGAAGACAGAGAAGGAGAGATGGAGCAAGGGGTAAAGAGATATTATGGGGGGGGGGGGGGCTGTTAGAGAAGCTACACAGAGACAGAGCATAGGAGATGGGGACAGAACAGAAGATATACTCTGCGTGCGTGCGTGCCAGGGGGGTTGGCAAAATGCACCTTCGCCTGAGTTGGCAAAAATCCTTGCACCGGCCTTGAAGCTAAGTATGTATTTCTGGGGAGGGAGATACAAAAAAAATGATTCTTTCCTTGCATGGGCAAAGCAAAGGTTATCTTTAAAGCAGAACTGTGATCAGGCTATGGGCTTTGCGATATAAATATATTGAAAAGCAGAAAATAAACTTTAAAACAAGCTGCCACTAACCTGTGCAGCTTCATCCACTATGGAGTAGTTTGTCCTCCTTTTTACAGAAGAGCTTTTCTTTCACCTTTGTTCTATAGCTCAGCTCCCCCTTTAAAAGCCCTTACAGGCCATCAGTTTAGAGTTAACTTTAAATGGTGAAATTATTGTATTCACTCTAGTACAGGGTGACCAGACATCCCCGGTTTGAGGACGCTGTCCCCGTACCAAATCTGTCCCCGGTTTTGTCCCCGGATTCTGAATTACACACCCCTGCTCCACCGCTCCTACTAGCTTAGGGGGGGGGGGGGTCTATTTGTTTCCATTATCTCTTTCTGATGATCATGTGCTAGTCGGAGCGGAGGGAATATTTCTTCAGTTTCGGGTGTATGCCCATCCAGCTCCGCTCGCATGTTCTTCTGCCTTGGCCAGCTGCCTGCCTGCTTATCTCCTTGCCTTCCCTGGCGGAGTGATCTTCCTCCGCTCCCCACCCAGTAGTAGCCGGGGCCTGGCGAGTAAGGCCCTGTACACACGATCAGACCAAACCGATGAAAACGGACTGAAGTTCAGTTTCATCGATTCAGTTATCCTTCGGTCCAAAAATGTAGAACTAGCTTTAAAATTCAACAGATGGATGCTTAACTGATCAGTCAAAACCAATGGTTAGTACGCAAAAGCATCGGTTCCAAACCCGCGCATGCTCAGAATCAAGTCGACGCATGCTTGGAAGCATTGAACTTTATTTTTCTCTGCACGTCGTTGTGTTTTACGTCACCGCGTTGAACTCGATCGTTTTTTGAACTGATGGTGTGTAGGCACATCAGACCATCAGTCAGCTTCATCGGTGAACCTATGAAAACGGTCCTTCGGAGCCGTTCTCATCGGTTTGGTCTGATCGTGTGTACAGGGCCTAAGGCCGCGTACACACGATCGGTCAAAACCGATGAAAACGGACTGAAGAACCGTTTCATCGGTCCAAACCGATCGTGTGTGGGCCCCATCGGTGAGTTATCCTTCGGTCAAAAAAAAGAGAACTTGCTTTAAAATTTGACCGATGGACGCCTAACCGATGGGTCAAAACCGATCGTTAGTATGCAAAAGCATCGGTCAAAAGGCAGCGCATGCTCAGAATCAAGTCGACGCATGCTTGGAGGCATTGAACTTCGTTTCTTTCAGCACGTTGTGTGTTTTACGTCACCACGTTCTGACACAATCGTTTTTTTAACCGATGGTGTGTAGGTACATCAGACCATCAGTCAGCTTCATCGGTTAACCGATGAAAGTGGTCCTTCGGACCGTTCTCATCGGATGGACTGATCGTGTGTACGCGGCCTAAGACTTGACAGGCTGTGAGGCGGGCGGCGACGGGCAGAGAGTCGCTGATTGCCATTACTAGTAAAAAAAATGTGTCCCGGAATTCATTTTAAAAATCTGGTCTTGTATAACTAACTTTCAAAACTTTTTTTGGGGGGCTTAACTTATCTGCTACAGCATAGTGAGCTGACAAGCCCCCTTTGTGATAGCACAATGGAAGTGACAGGTTCTGTTTATTGGGACATCCCACCCTTGATGTCACCCTGCACTTCATTGAAGCTAATCAAGCACAGATCGTACTTGATTGGCTTCTTCCCTGGCCACAGAAATGAGGGGAATGACAGTGTTGAAGTCAAAGGTGTTGAAAGGCTTGTCGATAGGCCGATATGTATTCTTCTACATATTTTTGGTAAAAAAAAAAAACGCAATAAGCGTATATTGATTGGTTTGCGCAAAAGTTATAGCGTCTACAAAATAGGGGATAGTTTTATTGCATTTTTATAATTTTTTTCATCTTTTTACTAGTAATGGCGGCGATCAGCGACTTTTATTGTGACCGTGACATTGCGACGGACATATCAGACACTTTTGACACATTTTTGGGACCATTCACATTTATACAGCGATTAGTGCTATAAAACTGCATTAATTACTGTATAAATGTGACTGGCAGGGAAGGGGTTAGAACTAGGGGGCACTAAAGGAGTTAAATATGTTGCCTAGGGAGTGATTCTAACTGTAGGGGGAGGGGACTCACAAGGGGAGGAGACCGATCTGTGTTCCTCTGTACTGGGAACACACATCAGTCTCCTCACCTCTGACAGGATGGGGATCTGTGTGTTTACACACACAGATCCACAGTCCTGCTGTAATCGTGGGTGCCCAGCGGACATCGCGGCCGCCGGGCACACGCACCGGGTCCTGAGCGAGGACGCGGGCGAGCGTGCACCCCCTAGACGGGAAGCCCAGGACATCATATGATGTCTACCCAGGATGGGAGATCCCATCTGTGGATGTCATTTGACTATAGGCGGGTAGGGAAGTGGTTAAAGATAGCTGCTATTTTAAGAATTTAGAGTGGCATAGTTTGAGTGTGGAACATAGGCGTGCGCACAGGGTGTGCCAGGTGTGCCTGGGCACCCTCTAATCCCCCTGTGCTGGGCAGATTCTCCCTGCTGGTTGGCTGCAGAAAAAGGGACTGGGGAATCTCAAGAGTAAGACCCCCGATATTTCACCAAAGCCCCCCAATGGGGCTCCAAAAAAAAATTGTAAAATGCAATATATATATATTTTATATATATATATAGATCTATTTATATATATATATATATATATATATATATATTAGGGATGCACCGATATATCGGTGCCGATACATATCGGCCTAAAACAGCTGTTTTGGCGACATGCTTTAAAATTGCCGATATGGGCATCGGGTGCCCGTAAAAAAAATGGTTGCTGGGCTGTCACGGCTCCGTCCTCTGCACGAGCCAACGAGTGTCACCGCCTCTTGGGTCCTCCTGACTCGATCGGCTATTCAAAAATGGCGCCGGGTGGCGCCATTACGTATCTGCTTATGCGCCGCCTGGCGCCATTTTTGAATAGCCGATCGAGTCAGGAGGACTCAGGAGGGACACTATGGCAGTGACAGTTATCTGGCTCGTGCAGTGCACTCACCATAGGCAGAGGATGGAGCAGTGACAGTCCAGTCCAGCAGATCCCAGCACAGCACAGAGCCCAGCACAGCACAGAGCCCAGCCATATCCAGAACAGAGCCCAGCCATGTCCAGCACAGAGCCCAGCCATGTCCAGCACAGCCCAGCCATGTCCAGCACAGCCCAGCCATGTCCAGCACAGCCCAGCTTTAATGTAATAAAGAAGCTGGTGGTGGCAGTAGGTGATGGTGGCAGGAGGTGGTGGGGGCATGAGGTGATGGTGGAAGAAGGTAATGGTGGCACAGTGGCAGGAGGTGGGTGAGGTAATGCTGGCAGGAGGTGGTGGGGCAGGAGGTGATGGTGGCAAGAGCCGATTGTGGCAGGAGGTGGTGGCGAGAGCAGGAGGTGATGGCGGCAAGAGCTGGCAGGAGGTGATGGGGGCAGGGGGTGGTGGGGGCAGGAGGTGATGGTGGCAGGAGGTGGGAGTGGTGTTTTAACATACAATTATTAAAAAAGAAAAGTAATTTTCGGTTTCGGTTTCGGCCTGACATTTTTTTTTATTTTGGTTTCGTTTCGGACCTGATCGCCGCTGGAGTCCCGCGATCGGTCCCCGAAGCTGAAGAACGGGGAGAGCCGTGTGTAAACACGGCTTCCCCGTTCTTCACTGTGGCGGCATCATCGATCGTGTGATCCCTTTTATAGGGATACACAATCGATGACGTCACACCTACAGCCACACCCCCCTACAGTTGTAAACACATAACCCCATCAGCGCCCCCTGTGGTTAACTCCCAAACTGCAACTGTCATTTTCACAATAAACAATGCATTTTAAATGCATTTTTTTCTGTGAAAATGACAATGGTCCCAAAAAATGTGTCAAAATTGTCTGAAGTGTCCGCCATAATGTCGCAGTCACGAAAAAAATTGCTGATCGCCGCCATAAGTAGTAAAAAAAAAAAAATTAATAAAAATGCAATAAAACTATCCCCTATTTTGTAAACGCTATAAATTATGCGCAAACCAACCGATAAACGCTTATTTCGATTTTTTTACCAAAAATAGGTAGAAGAATACGTATCGGCCTAAACTGAGGAAAAAAAATGTTTTTTATATATTTTTGGGGGGATATTTATTATAGCAAAAAGTAAAAAATATTGATTTTTTTTCAAAATTGTCGCTCTATTCATGTTTATAGCGCAAAAAATAAAAACCGCAGAGGTGATCAAATACCACCAAAAGAAATCTCTATTTGTGGGAAAAAAAGGACGCTAATTTTGTTTGGGAGCCACGTCGCACGACCGCGCAATTGTCTGTTAAAGCGACGCAGTGCCCAATCGCAAAACCTGGCCGGGTCCTTTAGCTGCATTTTGGTCCGGGTCTTAAGTGGTTAATAAAATAAAATATATATCTATATCTATATATATATACACACACACACACACACAGGTGTGTTTGAGCTTTGGGGTGCACACCCTAATGCAATAGGCTGCGCACACCTATGGTGTGGAAGTTTATTTAAACATACTGTATATTTCATTCCTATATTTTATGTACGTCTGCTGAATATCCTGAAATAAAAAAAAGCCTCAAATAGTCTGCATGACATTATGACAACCAGATAAATTGTCCCTTTCACAGTGACACTGTAGAGGGAGCCCGCTACGCCTCGCCCTTAAAGGCTGAGTGTTTGTCTGGGAAGAGACAGACTGCAAATAACATGACACCTGGTTGAGTTTTATTGCTAGAAAGTCCTGTTTATTCCCTCCATCAGGATGGAGGATCCAAGTGTCAGACATGTAACATTTGCTGACACTTTGCATTTGTCTTTAATCACCATAACCTGCATGGATATAGACGGGCTCTTTAATCAAAAGCTAATTCAATTACTGCAGTCCTTGTTATCAAAGTGCACAAGTGAAATGTACACACAACAGCAGCAGATAAAGAGAATCTATCAGGATAGGAGCAGAGCTGCCATTGGTGACTCTTTTCCCAGCTTTATCACCTCCGTATGTCATTGACCTGGAGCAAGCATGTGGTTATCAGATGTCCAGACTGATGATATGACAATGTTTATTTTCTGATGAGTGGTTTGTCAAATATTGAAGATGACAGCCCCAAACAAATCAGCAATGGCAGCCCTCATTGTTCTGCCCTGACATTAAAGCCCCGTACACACGGGCAGAATGTAGACAGAGTAGGCGTTCCTATGAAGAGGGGAACATGATTGACGGCCGGCTATGGCGCGTCACGCTTCCCGAAAATAGCTGAAATAGGACTTGGCTCTTCACGGCGCCTGCGCAGTCAGCTCCTAGTCTGTGCGCAGGCGCCGTATAGTGCCGTGAAAAGTCCTACTCCGGCTATTTTCGGGAAGCGTGACGCGCCATAGCCGGCCGTCAATCATGTTCCCCTCTTCATAGAAACGCCTACTCCCCGCGGGGAGTCTGAAACGAAACTAAAGGATTAAACTGTAAGTACAGCGCAAAAAATAAAAATAAAGGCATACTGTATCTGACGCTAGTATGCTGGATGGCATGGTAGAAATAATAATAAATTGTATTATAGGGTGAACCTCCGCTTTAAGCGTATCTGGTTTCCAGAATACGCTTAAATTAACGCCGGCATAGATTCAGAGTTACGACGGCGTATCTACTGATACGCCGGCGTAACTCGCTATGAATCTGCCTATAAATGTTTAACAAAATAATGTAATAGGCGCTCCAACCTAAACAACCCATGCACTATATTTGTATAAATTATCTTTTATATAGTAACATTTTAGGTAAAATGTTGAACAAGGAGAGTGCCATTGTGTCACGTTTTAAGCTCACAAGAATGGTCTGCTTCACTTGTATAATGTAATGTGACACTGGAGACTTCAATGGAGACTTCAGTTGTCATTGCTTGTCAAGGACCAACCCCCACAGGAAACACCGTGACTACCTTGTGGAATTTGGAGCTGTCATATAATCTAAAGACCATTTGACCCCTCTGCATTGCAGATTTAGTTGCGATTTACATGCGCTACCTTTCTTTCCTGCGTTTTTGCTGGAAACCCTAACCAAAGATCTAGTGAGCGAGAATGTTTTCAACACACCAGCACCAAATTGTATAACATTGTAGTGCTGCTGCTGATCAAGCAGTCAACACAACAAGGATTCTTAACGCACATTGCATTCTGTTTAACTGTTATTTTATTTCAGTTTGGAATATTATAATACAAAACAAAGCCTATTGGACATACCCAGGCTCAGTGTAATACATGAGTACAAAAGCAAACTAAATACCTTATCCAATAACAACTATAAAATATGCTTACCTACCCAGTCAACCACATTTTTTTTGATTGAATAAAAGGAGCTTCACCCTGCCTCTAAAATAACACACATTGCATTTTAACATTATTTGGAGGTTCAATTCTTCAACGTATAACAAACATAATTAATAAAGTTTTTTGTTATGTTTTGGAATAAGGGAGGTTTGGCTCTCCCTTAGTCTAATGTAAATCCTAGAGCTTAGATTAGATCCATCTATGGGCAGGCTGGTTGTACTGAAGTCGCTCCATTGATTGATTTCAGTACAACCAGCCTGTTGGATTTTTTTACGTACAATCACTGGTAGTTATAGCTGCCAGCAGTGAGCATTGTGTTCTGATGGCAGGAAAGGCTGCCCACCAGAACACAATAGTGCTGTAGGAAGTATTCCCCCATCAAGACTGACTGTGGAAAATGGATAATCTATGGGCTGCTTTAATTTCTTATAAAATAAAACAGGTTGGTCTGACAAGAATGGTCTTTCATAAATCCCTTCTGGTAGTCACTTATGATACCGTTATCACAGACAAGTTTTTGTAGTCCCTTTTCATTCCCTCAAATAACTTACATACTATTGATGTTAGGCTGATAGGTCTGCAGTTTGCTGGTATAAATCTCAATACGTCCTTGTGAATTGGTACCACATTTGAAGACAATAGTGCTACAGAAAGGGATTCCCCGATCAACACTGCGACATGACTGTGTTAATGGGGGAATCAAGAAATTTTCTTTCTTTCCAACCGTGGCGGAAGGAAAGAAAATTATATGATCTATGAGCTGCTTAAATTACAGCGGGGTTAAGCTGGCATAACAAGGACTTAATTTCAGCCATTTACTGCTGAATTGGCCGAAATTCAATCAGTGGGTGACCTTTTTTGGCACCAAATCAACAAGCTTTGATCTAATGTTCGAAGTATCTGGGCAGAAAATATTTGCCCGAACCATGGACTTGGGTGAATATAAAGCAGGCCATACACTATACAATCTGATTGTATAATTACTGTACAGTCTCCTTTATTTTTACCAAAATGATGTAATAGAAGGTTCAACCTAAACAGTCCATGCACTATGGGCCAGATTCAGGTATATCTGCGTCGGCGTAACGTATTACATTTACGTTACACCGTCGCAAGTTTTCCGCGCAAGTGCTTGATTCACAAAGCACTTGCCTGTAAACTTGCGGCGGCGTAGCGTAAAGCCGTCCGGCGCAAGCCCGCCTAATTCAAATGGGGCGTGTATCATTTAAATTAGGCGCGTTCCCGCGCCGAACGTACTGCGCATGCTCCGTTTTGAAATTTCCCGCCGTGCTTTGTGCGTAATGACGTCGCACTGACGTAATTTTTTGAACGGCGTTGTGCGCTACGTCCTTTCCTATTCACGGACGACTTAGGCAAAAAAAAAAAAATGTCAAGTTCAATGCGCGAAAGACGGCCATACTTTAACATGGCTAGTCTAAATATAAGCCATTGAAATAGCACTCGCAACTTTACGACGGGAAAAGCCGACTAGCGACGACGTAAGAGAATGCGACGACCGTGCGTACCTTCGTGGATCGCCGTAAACAGCTAATTAGCATACCCGACGCAGAAAACGACGCAAACTCCACCCAGCGGGGGCGCCAAAGTATTGCATCCTAAGATCCGAAGGCGTACGAAGCCGTACGCCTGTCGGATCTTAGCCAAATGCCGTCGTATCTTTGTTTGAGAATTCAAAATAAAGATACGACGCGGCAAATTTGAAAGTATGCCGGCGTATCAGTAGATACGCCGGCGTACTCTCACTGTGAATCTGGCCCTATATTTGTATAAATTGTCTATAATAGATGAAACTTTGATGTAAAATGTTGAACAAGGAGAGTGCCATTGTGTCACCTTTTAAGCTCATTTGATTGATCTACTTCACTTGGGTAATGTAATGTTACACTGGAGACTTCAATTGTCATTGATTGCCAATTACCAACCCCCAC
The DNA here is from genome assembly GCF_905171775.1 of Rana temporaria. Lineage (NCBI taxonomy): Eukaryota > Metazoa > Chordata > Amphibia > Anura > Ranidae > Rana > Rana temporaria. Next base: position 124,424,105 of record NC_053500.1, read on the forward strand.
AGGAAACATTGCGACTCTCTTGTGGAATTTGGAGCTGTCATATAGTCTAAAGCTGGGAATACACTATAAGAAAATTGGGCGAATGATCGTCTGGTTTTCCTCGATGTTTCACAGCAAGTTGAACCCGAGGATGGTAATAATTGTATGAAAATTATCGAAACGACAAACGCTTCTTTTGTTGGACGTAGAAACACTGTAGCATAGATTATTGTTGTTTATTTTTTCCAATCATGCGCAGTCTTTCGTTCTGAGTACCAAAACAGCACACATTGAACTAAAATCATTAGTTATGTTCTAGTACGAGAATTGTTTTGAACGATTGTTCCTCGTACGGAATTTTTTTAATAGTTTGTACCCAGCTTAAAGCAGAGTTCCACCCAAAAGTGGAACTCTTGCTTATATGCTTCCCCCCCCCCCTTTGGTGCACATTTGGCACCTTTCAGGGCAGAGGGGGGAACGGGGGACCTGTTTTTGACAGGTCCCCTTCCCCATTTCCGGAGACGGGCTGTGGCACGATCTCCCGGAAGTTCGGCCTCCTTCCCCCGCCGCCGGGCCAATTAGTAGCAGTAGGGAACCAGGAGTGAAGCTGAAAGTCTTCACTGCCTGGTTCCCTTACCAGGAATGGCAACAGCGGCACAAGGGAGTCAATCTGAAGATCGTCTGTGGTGCGGTTGCGGACAGGAAAGTGTCCTAATATTACCCACTTCACGTACATATACGTCGGCAGGTTGGCAGCCCTGCGCAAAAAGATCATGGTCACGTTGACCACCACCCACCCACGATCGTGGGCACAAGAGACAGAACATGGATCTGTATGTGTAAACACACAAATCCCGGTTCTGTCAGGAAAGAAGAGACAGATCGGTGTGTTCCTATTAGTTAGGAACAGCGATATGTCTCCTCCTCCAGTCACTCTAACCCCCCCCCCCCCACAGATAGAACACACACAGAGGGAACACAGTAAACCTCTTAATCGCCCCCTTCCCTGCCAGTGACATTTATACAGAAATCAGTGGCTATTTTTAGCTCTGATCGCTGTTTACATATCAGTGGTGCCAAAAAAGTGTCAAAAGTGTCCGATTTGTCTGCAAATGTCGCAGTCCCGATAAAAAATGCTGATCACCGCCATTACTAGTAAAAAAAAGGGGTTAATTGTGTTCCCTGGGTTTGTTTACTAACTGTATGGGGGACGGACTGACTGGGACAACAAACAGATCCATCTTCCTGCATAGCAGGAAGACAAGATCCTGTGTCATCCACTGTCAGAACAAAGATCTGCCTTGTTTACATCTGCAGATCCCCGTTCTGTCTCTGTGGGGAACTATCGCATCCGCTGGACCCGCTAATTGGCTCCCCTGCTGGCTAATCGGCGCATGCGCCCACACAGGCTAGTGAACCGTTAAGTCGTTTCGCGCAGCCGAGCCGTGGTGGGTGGTCAGCAAGTGGTTAAAAGAGAGATGAAAGGCAAAAGCATTCAGATATAAAAAAAACATTACACCCTTTTTTCCCTTTTTTAAAAGTGATCACATTCCTCTGTTCTAGGCTGCAAAAGAGCTGGGGGAGTAGAAACTGCAGTAAACTGACTTTCTCAATGAATGGCTGTGCTGGGTTGTCAGCAGAAGTCTGATCATAGGAGGAGAGCAGGTTGCGTCCCCCAGCACAGCTAGAAAACTGACCACGCTGTGCTCTCATGCCTAGTGTAGTCAGCTTTTAGTAGGAAAGTAGAGGAACTGGCAGGAACACCAGGGATTTCACACAATGGAAGCAATACAAAGAGAACGGGATACTTTTTCATACAAGTACATGGTACAGCAGGCACATATCAAGAATATGAAATGTTGGGTTTACATATTCCTTATTTTATTTTAATGGTAGCAGGTATAAGCTGCCCATACACTGATTGAATTTCGTCCATTTTCTGCTGAATCAGCCAACATTTGTTCTATGGGGGTGACCTTTTTTTGCACCATGCAGTTCAACAAACATTGATTTGATGTTCGAAAGGAGCCAGGCAGAAAACTGAAAGGGAAAGGGAAATGTATCTATCTGTGCTGTTTACCATGGATGGCGGAACCCATGATTGTATGGCCATCTTTATTCAAATTGATATGGCCCTAAAGCTAGCCATAGACTGCTTAAATTTCTTCTGACCCGTCTTCTGACCCGTCTCGACAAGTCAGTTTAACCACTAGAGTACCGGGCCATCGTCAAATGACGGCTCCACGGTGACTCTGAAAACTCAACAGGACGTCATATGACGTCCTGGATTCCTCCGGCCACTGGGGGGCGCGCGAGCGCGCCGGCGGCGGCGCGCGCGCCCGACGCGTCCCCGAGATGCCGATGCGCGTGCCTGGCGGTCGCGATGTCCGCCAGGTACCAGCGATCGGTAACGAAAGAGCAGTGACGTGGAGCTCTGTGTGTAAACACAGAGCTCCACGTCCTGTCAGGGGACAGAGGAGACCGATCTGTGTCTCTTGTACATAGGGACACAGATCGGTCACCTCCCCCAGTCACCCCCCTTCCCCCACAGTTAGAACTCAATACAGGTATACATATTAACCCCTCCCTCACCCCCTAGTGTTAACCCCTTGAATGCCAGTCACATTTATACAGTAATTAGTGCATATTTATCGCATTAATCGCTGTATAAATGTGAATGGCGTCAAAAGTGTCCGATGTGTTCGCCGCAATGTCACGGTGACAGTAAAAAAATCGCAAATCGCCGCCAATACTAGTAAAAAAATTAATAAAATAAAAATGCCATAAATCTATCACCTATTTTGTAAACGCTCTAACTTTTGCGCAAACCAATCAATATATGATCATTGCGATTTTTTTTACCAAAAATATGTAGAAGAATACGTATCGGCCTAAACTGAGGGAAAAAAAAGTTTTTTTTACAAAAAATTGTGATATTTATTAAATAAAAAAGTAAAAAATTGTGTTTTTTTTTTAAATTGTCACTCTTCTTTTGTTTATAGCGCAAAAAATAAAAACCGCAGAGGTGATCAAATACCACCAAAAGAAAGCTCTATTTGTGGGAACAAAATGATAAAAAAATTGTTTGGGTACAGTGTAGCACGACCGCGCAATTATCATTCAAAGTGCGACAGTGCTGAAAGCTGAAAATTGGCTTGGGCAGGAAGGTGCGTAAGTGCCCGGTATGGAAGTGGTTAAAAATGAACTGAGCTAGGTGGAAAATTATCTGCATGCAAAATACAATAGCCGGCAGTAGAGATTTCTACATCTGCAGTACACAATGGCCCAGATTCAAGTAGCAATTGCGCCTGTGTAACCATAGGTTACACAGCGCAATTGCTTACTTGCTCCGGCGTTACGAATGCTCCTGATTCAGGAACATCGTAACGCCGACTGCAGCCTAAAATCTGCGTGGCATAAGGCTCTTATGCCACGCATATTTTAGGCTGCATTCTTGCGATGCCCACTAGGGGGCGCTCCCATTGTGCTCAGTGTATAGTATGCAAATTGCATACTAACACTGATTCACAATGTTGCGCGAGCCCTGCGTACGCAAGTTACGTCGTTTCCGTACGGCGTGTTTAGCGCAAGGCTGCCCCTTCTAATAGTAGGGGCAGCCAATGCTAAAGGATACCCGTCGTTCCCGCGTCGCGATATTTGAATGTTACGTCGTTTGCGTAAGTGATTCGTGAATGGTGCTGGACGCCATTCACGTTCACTTGGAAGCAAATGACGTCCTTGCGACGTCATTTGCCGCAATGCACGTCGGGAAAGTTTCCCGACGGAGCATGCGCTCTACGCTCGGCGCGGGAGCGCGCCTAATTTTAATGATTCCCGCCCCCTACGGGATCATTTAAATTGCGTGCTCTAGCGCCGGGCAATTTTGCCGGCGCGCCCTCGCAATTTACAGAGCTACTGCTCCGTGAATCGAGGGCAGCGAAGCAAATTTGCGGGGGCGCAGGGCAAAATCGTTGCCCTGCGCCTCCGCAAATAAAGCGCAATTCTCTTTGAATCCGGGCCAATGTAAATTAGGGAATTAATTGATTCGGACTTAATGAGAGAAATCAAGCTGCATATGGTTAGCATAGGGCAGGCCATAGATTACATGAGGTGGGAGGAAAGGAAATTGCTTGATTCCCCCATTAACAACAGTCAGTGTTCAGGATCTTCCTATTACTGGGTGACAACCATCTCCTTATTGTCCTCCTGCATTGACACCCTGCCACTTCAGATGAAGATTGTCAGAAGTGAAAAGGGCCTGTCATGCCTCAGAGAACTGGGTGTCATGTCTATATGCCTAATGCTGCGCACACACGACCATTTTTAATGTCATGCAAAAAACAAAGTTTTTCTCTGCGTGATTCTTGTCAAGCCTGTCTTGCATACACACGATTGTGAAAAAAAAAGCTCAAGCAAAGCGCGGTGACGTACGACGGCACTATAAAGGGGAAGTTCCATTTGGATGGCGCCACCCTTTGGGTGGCTTTTTCTGATTTCGTGTTAGTTAAAGTTTGGTGAGAGACGATTCGCGCTTTTCAGTCTTCGTGCTTTTCAGTCTGTTACAGCGTGACGGATGTGCTATCTCCATTACAAACGCTACTTTTACCAGAACGAGTGCTCCCATCTCATAACTTGCTTCTGAGCATGCACGTTTTTTCCCCATCGTTAAAACCTACACACGCAAAAAATTAGAGCATGTTCTAAATTTTTAATTCCCATTTTTCACGTCGAAAAAAATGCTCTGGATCCTACACATGGTCGTTTTTAAGGACCAATTTAAAAAGTGTCATTTTTCAAGTCATGAAAAATGGTCGTGTGTACGTGGCATAAGCCAGCGGTCTCCAAACTGCGGCCCTTTGCATGCTTTTATCTGGCCCTTGTGTGACTATTTCATCCACAGGTTACCAATAATGGGACACAATTCCTCCCAATTTCACCAAAAATGGGGCACAATTTCTCTCAAAGACACCTAAGATGGGGCACAATTTATCCCAATGATACCAACGATGGTGCACAATTACCCCCACTGAAACAAATGATGGGGCCTTTTCTACTCCCAATAGTCACAGCCTGGACCCCCTAAAACAGGGGTGGCCAACCTTTTGAAGAGCGAGGGCCACCTAAGCGACGTGGTAACCGGTCGCGGGCCACAATGGGCGGAGCGGGGGAATGGCAGCCCACTTTACTCTATAGAGCCCACTCTACTTTTTTTGTGGGTCGGATTGGAGGTAGGCGTTTGTAAACGGACACAAGTCCATTTATATCTGCTACTCCTTAGAGGTGAATGGAGGGTCTGATTGGGTCGGACTTACCGTGTGAAAGGGGCCTATGGCTCAGTGTAGGTAACCCTCAGGTGCACTGCTCTGCACCTGCGGATCATTTTGAAAGCAGTCCAGTAACCACTGCAGAACAGATCTGCCCATATATACACTGTGATTTTAGTAATAAATTTACCTTTAATAACAGTATTCTATTTGTAGCGCTTACCCCCGGAGGAGCCGCTGGTTAGATTTGGGATCAGCGTATTTAAGTTACCTCTATACGGTGTCTAGGGGTGATGGTGGTGTTGAGAGCAGTAACAGAATGTCCATACCATTGGCTGCAGTTTTCAATGCTTTATTTTCTGGTCAAACATGACCAACATGTCAACTTGAGGTAGACAGGACAGGTTGGTGAAGGAAGAGCAACTTCACAGAATCAGGCTATGGATAATAAAGGCAGTCCTGCCCTTTAGCAATTGTATTAATACTCGTCGCCACTCCAGCCGGAGTGGGTGAAGTGCCCCTGGACAGACCTCTCTCACAGGCCTGGCAGCCAGAGCGCCACTTAGAACTTCTGGGAGGAACAAGTCTCTGCCACCGACTTGGCTCTAATTAAATTGGAATGTTAAGATGGGACCTCTGCCACAGGCCTAGTATTTGAGAGTTAGAACGATAGAGCAAATCCTCCCATTATGTCTTTTGTGGTCACCGACTGACAGTTTGGATGCAACCTGTCAGTGTCCGGTCACCCAGATTCCCGATGGTTCGTTCAAATCTTGTTGGATCACCTGCCTCCGGGTTCTCCTCAGACCAATTCCCCACCGAACAGTACCCAGCTTGGGATCTTCTCAATAGGTATGGGACCCCAGTAAGTCACTGGGGTCCCCTGGCAGCATCAGTTGCTCCGGGCTATGAGAGCCCAGAGTCAGGAACTCCGCGTAGCACGCGACCCCGGGCTGGTAGGCCATAGTGGTGGGGCCTGTGATGTGCGCACACCCTAAAGGTGGGTGCCGCACCTGGAACCAGGAACTTGCGGAAAACCCAGAAAACGCGGCCTCCGCCACAGAAATACCCCCTCCCAGCATGCCCCGCGAGGGAAAACGCCTCCAATTGGCTGCTGGGAAGAAGTGGCTCCGCCTGGACTCCTCTGGCGCCACCTGCCGCCCAGAGATGAGACCGCATCTCTGGGACACAGACTGACCCACAGGACATATCCAGATTTGGCGACAGCCAAATTTGTCAAATCAAAGAATGAGAGCAACATAACTCTCTCATTCCCCCACTAAATGTAAAATATAGCACCTGTATGAAAGTACACAGGCGATACATATTCTATTCCGTCCCAGAGCAGGAGGTCGCGGGCCACATCAGAGGGCTTCGCGGGCCACTGGTCGGGCACCCCTGCCCTCAAGCCTAAAGGACAGTAAACTGTCCCTTTGTTTAGAAAGTTTGGAGACTCCTGGCCTAAGCCCTTAAAGTAAACCACTAAAAACAATGTTCAGCCAGGGTGACATGGCACCCTGCGGTGCCATTTGGATTTCCCTAGGGAGCACGAGACCCAGTTTGCCTTGAATCTGAGATGGATTACAGGGCTCTATGGGGCTGGGCGATGGGGTATTTTTTGTGATTGGGAGGGAGGGAATCTGTCTTGTGTGTACTCTGATGTGATGGAGAGACGCTGATGTGGTCAGGGAATCTGTCATGGGGTACTCTGATGTGATTGGAGGCTCTCATGTATAAAAGGGACTCTGATGCGAGGGATTCTGGGATGATGGTGGACCTCTGATGTACGAGGGGACTTTGATGTTATGAGGGCCTCTAATGTGAAAGGTGGGCTTTGATATGATGGGGGTACCTCTGCCTTGAGATTCTGAATAGTTCTAAAGAGTGCTACAACTGAAAAAAGATTAAGAAACGCTGCATTAAGATCTCGTTATAGAATCCTTGTTCAGACTCTTCCTGTTATCGGGTGACAACCATCTTCTAATTAGACTCCTGCAGTGACACCGTGTCACATTCACTTCAGATGAAGAGTACAAGTTGCTGTGCAAACAATCTAGAGCAATAATTACAGCCAGCATGCATATATTTAGAAACTGAATAGATGATGATTAGTAGTACTGAAATGCAAAAAATGGTGACCAAAGGTGAAAAATCATACTTTATGGGAAACCGGCAATGGTTTATGATACAGTAGTCAACTAAACGTCATTTAGTTAACAGTTTACATTTACTCAAATGAATATTATTCACAATAACAGCCTTGGGCCTAGTTGGCTCCAGTGTCCTACGGCATTGTTGCTTGGCTTTCACTTTTTAATTAAGTTATCTTGAGTAGGATATTGGTATTCATGTCGTAATTAAAAACAAGATTGTCCAGCGGTGTAGGTGAGACAATGTACAAGTACAATGTCATGTAAATGTCACCCCACACAGAGTGCATTTAAATAACGGAGATCAAATAGTGTGCAATGTTGTTGTGTGCCCCCCTTGCTGTGTAGGCCTTTACCTGGAACCTGGAACCAGAGTGGGACATTCACACCTTTTGTCATGGAACTGACCTGTATTGTTAAACAAGACGCCTATAGAAAGGTGCAGCCAAAGAGACAATGGACACTTGCATTTTAATTTAGTTGCTTTTCAATACTCACTGATTGAATCACCACCTCAATAGGTAACCCCCTCTCAACAGACAGCAGTCTCCTTTCACACTTCAAACCATTTGTCTCACTGCCAGAGTTTGTTCTGTAAAAACATGATTCTTATACGTCATTGTTCCTAAAGGGGATAGGAGCCAAAGCCTAATTGTCAAACATGGGTGACATTGCAAAGGTTGTGTCAAGAACCCTTCATTTTACAAGTCGAGTTCTAACATCTGTCAATGAGAAATTTACAGGAAAATTACAGAAATGGAGACACTTCTAGGGCTGCAAGACTTCATTTTTGTAACACTGTTCCTTTTTAATTGCTGACTTTCATGAGAGTGTTGCTAACATGCTCTCAGACTATAGTATTGGCAGTTCATACAGTAGGCAGACTTCAAAAGGCTATTGACATTAGAGGGCATGATCAGACCACTTAAATATTGTATAAACAAGTATGAATTCTTGCTTTAAGTATACTTAAAGCCTTGTTTGCAATTTGTTTCACTTTGTAAATATTGTACTCCACTTCCTGTCTTTTAAATAAAAAAAGGAAGTGAAATCTCTCAAAAGTGACAAAAAAGCCCACTTAACGTAACTATCATTGGAAAAAAAATCCTATTTTTTAAAAGTTATACAACTTCATACGTTATATATGCTGGCTCACCATTTCTTTAACATGTGCCTATAAGCATGAAGCTTTATGAAAAAATCTCAAAATGATGCCTATCAGTGCCGGCCCAAGACATTGTGCTGCCTGGGACCAAGAATGAAACGCTGCCCCCCCCTTCCCAGAAAAAAAATCACGCCAACCAAAAGACCCCCACATTCATTATTTTATATCATGATAACTAAAGGGGACCCGTCATGGCTCTATACATGTATAAAGGAGTATAAAGAGGACCTGTCATTGCTCTATACATGTATATAGAGGACCTGTCATTACTCTACATGTAAAGGAATATCAAGAGGACCTGTCGTGGCTCTATAAATGTATATAGGACTATAAAGAGAACCTGTCATGGCTCTATACATGTATAAAGGAGTATAACGAGGGCCTGTCATGGCTCTATAGATGTATAAAGAGAACCTGTCATGGCTCTATACATGTATAAAGAAGTATAAAGAGGACCTGTCATGGCTCTATACATGTATATAGAGGACCTGTCGAGACTCTTTACATGTAAAGGAATATAAAGAGGACCTGCCATGGCTCTATAAATGTATATAGGAGTATAAAGAGGACCTGTCATGGCTCTATAAATGTATATAGGAGTATAAAGAGGACCTGTCGTGGCTCTATACATGTATAAAGGAGTATAACGAGGGCCTGTCATGGCTCTACACATGCATATAGGCGTATAAAAGGACCTGCCATGGCTCTATACATGTATCCGGGAGTATAAAGGGACCTGTGAATTGCCGGCGGCCACAATGTCTTTTGCGCAAACTAATCAATGTACACTAATTGGGTTTTTTTTTTTGTACCAAAAATATGTAGAAGAATACATATTGGCCTTAACTGAAGAAAATAGTTTATTTTTCAAAATGTTGGGGATATTTATTATAGCAAAAAGTTAAAAAATATATATATTTATAGCACAAAAAATAAAAACCGCAGAGGTGATCAAATATCACCAAAAGAAAGCTCTATTTGTGGGGAAAAAAAGGACATCAATTTTATTTGGGTAGCGGAGCTGGCGGAACGGGCTGGCGGGCATCAGTATGCTGCCCCCCTAAAAGTGCTGCCTGGTACCCATGGTACCACCCGGTCCCATCATAGGGCCGGCCCTGATGCCTATTCCCTCACTCGCAGTCCTGCATAAGGCCGTGTGCATGAGGCCCTATAGTGACAACTCACACAAGGCAAGAGAAAGTGTGTTAAATTAATTAATGGTCCATTCAAACGATCCGAAAAGGTCATCCGTTTTTTTTTGCATGTAAGTCCTATTTTGAAAATGGAGAGGTTACTAAAGTTAAAATCTCATATGACAGAATAAAAAATCGGAAGTGATGTCATGTGTTGTAGTGTATTTCTATTGTACTTTCAGATGACAACTGTACTGAGTAAACGAATTTCGTACGATCTGCTGTCGTACGAGAACATTTTTCGTGTTTGTCCGATCCGATAATATCGAATGAACTGTCATTATTGGCTCTCGAACTAACGATCTGTACTAATCATCCAATTATCGTACGATCGCTTTAAAAGCAGTATTTTTCAACCGATTTTCGAATTGTGTGTATGGACCATAAGCAAGTGCATCAGTCATTGTATTTCACCGGGTAACAAACATAAAAGTACGAAATAAAAACATGGTTAAATTGTAGTGTAAAATACATATTTTTTTTGTAAGAAATAGACCTTTAAAAATTACAAAGTAGAAGAGACACCCTCAGCATTCCAGGGAGCAATCAGTGCAGCTAAAAGAGAATATCAGAAACACATTGCCACAGCAAATACAAAAATATATATATATTTTTTAAATATATCAGTAGTAAAAAGGTTTTGAAAGAACAGATAGACCACATAACAGATGAACACAATTGACACAAAAAATGCAGATGTATTATTTTTCTCATTTTTTTCTCATTCAGTTTTTCAGATGAAGAAGACAGGCTTGATAGTCTTAACAGAAGTACCGTATTAATGACATTTCACCAAAGGTACCCCTCAGGTTGACTAAAAATGTAAGTGGTATTAAACCCACTTATTTAAAATGTGTTGACAGGCAGTTTTTTTTATGACAAAATAGACCCTGTCTGAGATTGCGCATGCATGGCATTTGATATGTGCCATGGTGATGTGACATCATCATGGCCCAGTTACTCAATAGGCCGACCAGACAGAGCCTAGAAAGACCAGGTTAAGATGGAAGATCCAAGCACTGACATCGCAACGCTGGGGGGCTTCCATTGACAGTCAACTCTGTCATAATGTGCTAGTATGTGGTGCATACTGTCAGGGAGTTAATCTGAAATGATTAAACAAGACACCAATAGACAGTTGCAGTCAAAGAGACAATAGATAGTTTGCACCTTCATTTTGGTTGCCTTTAAGTGCTCCCTGATTGAATTACCACCTCAATAGGTAACCATTATTACCAGCCAACACTGCCTTTTATCACGCTTCATACCTTTTGTTTCACTGCCAGAGTTTGTACTGTAAAAACATGATTTTTATACATCATTGTTCCTAAAGGAGATAGGTCAATCTTTAGCCTAATTGTCTTACATGGGTGACATTGCAAAGGGTGTGACAAGAACCCTTCATTTTAGAAGTCAAGCTCTAACATCTGTCAATGAGGCATTTCCAAGGGAAATGATGAGGCTTCCATGTACCAGGTGAAGATGGAAGCAACCAAGCGCTGATATTGCAGCTGGAGGTAATTCTGTCATAATGTGCTAATATGTGGTGCATACTAGCACATTATGGCTTAAACCACCCAGGGGCCTTTTTTTAAAGAGAATTAGATACCCTAATAATGTGCACAAATCACCAAGTCCAGAAGACTTATGCCGCGTACACGACCGTTTTTAATGTCATAGAATAAAATACGTTTTTCTCAACGTGATTCTTGTCAAGCCTGCCTTGCATACACATGATCGTGAACAAAAAAAATGCTCGAGCAAAGCGTGGTGATGTACAACACGTACGACGGCACTATAAAGGGGAAGTTCCATTCCATTGGCGACACCCTTTGGGCTGATTATTCAAATTTCCCTTCTCATAACCTGCTTCTGAGCATTTGCGTTTTTCCCCCGTCGTTAAAGCGTACACACGACCGTTTTTCACAACGTGAAAAACGATGAGAAAAAATAGAGCATGTTCACAAATTTTTAATGACCATTTTTCACGTCGAGAAAAATGCTCTGGAGCCTACACACGGTCTTTTTTTAATGACCAATTTAAAAAATGCCATTTTTCTCGTCATGAAAAACGGTCGTGTGTACGCGGCATTACACCTGTGAGTCCTTATGGAACATAGCTCAGTTATAGCCAAGATGCTATTTCAACATTTTAAAGAGACCTTACTGACTGGAACAAATTTGTAGAGGTAAGTTCCCCGGGGATTGTATGGGCAAAGGAGATAAACCAGAATTTAAAAAAGTAACATTGTGTAAAAAAAGATACACAATTTATTGGATGCAAATAGACATAAAGTTGATACACAGATATGTACACATATGTACAAATATAAAAGTGCATGCAGGGCACTGGATAGACCACTAGGGAGAAAGGGGATGTGTAATATTTTGATACAGTGTACTGTATATATACTGTCCCAGATTCTCAAAGGCGTTACGACGGCGCAACACCATTTGCGCCGTCGTAAGTCCTAATCTGGCCCCGGGTATCTATGCGACTGATTCTTAGAATCAGTTACGCATAGATACCCATTAGATCTGACAGGCGTAAGGCTCTTACGCTGTCAGATCTTAAATGTAATTTTTTTCCCGCCGCTAGGTGTCGCCGACGTCGTTTTCCCCGTCGCTTATGTAAATTAGCAAATTACGACGATTCCCGAACGTACGCGCGCTCGACGCAGAGAATTTACGACGTTTCCGTAGCCTTTGCGACGCGTAAAGTTGCCCCCGGGGTCTATGAGGCGCAGCCAATGTTAAGTATGGCCGTCGTTCCCGTGTCGAAATTTAAAAAATCTACGTTGTTTGCGTAAGACGTCTGTGAATGGCGCTGGACGCCATTTAAGTTAACGTCTAAGCAAATGACGTCGGTGCATGCGCAGTAAGCTCGGCGCGGGAATGCGCCTAATTTAAATGGTGCCCGCCCCATTTGAATTGGGCGGCCTTGCGCCGAGCGCTTTTACGTTACACCGCCGCAAGTTTACATGTAAGTGTTCTGAGAATCAGGCTCTAACGCTGTAAACCTGCGGCGGTGTAACGTAAATCACATACGTTACGCTGCCCAGGAGCAACGTAATTCTATGAGAATCTGGGCCACTGTGTTTTAAATGTTTTGAATTTGGAGCCGTGCTCAGTCCCGGTGCGTCGCAGCGCTCGCAGGGAACGGAGCTCGGCACCCGGGCACTGTGATTCGAGCAGTGGAGGAGACAGCTCGCAGACACAGCGGGGAGACATTGCAGGATCCAGGGGACAAGTTAAGTAACTTTCCCTGGATACTGTGATGCGATCCTGAGCGTGGCTTGGGGTTACCACATGTGGTAGTGAAAATTCACCCCGAGCCACACTCAGGAATACCGCTAAGGAGGTTAAGTGGCATTAAACTCACTTATTAAAAAATGTGCTGACTAGGGATGAGCCGAACACCCCCCCGTTGGGTTCGCACCAGAACCTTCAAACGGACCGAACGTTCGCGCGAACATTTAGAACCCCATTGACGTCAATGGGACTCGAACGTTCGAATTCAAAAGTGCTAATTTTAAAGCCTAATATGCAAGTTATTGTCGGAAAACGGGTTTGAGAATCTGGGTCTTGCCCCAGGAAACATGTATCAATGGGAAAAAAACTTTTAAAAACGTTCCTCTCACTTCCTGTTGTCTCCTTCCGTTTGCAAGCAGGAGTCGTTTGTAAGTTGGATGTTTGAAAGTAGGGGCCTGCCGTATATACTCTGCAGAAATTTGGGCCCTAGGTGTTGGCGTTGCCACAACACTGTAAGCCCTCACAGTTAGTCTTGGTGGGCGCTGGAACGCCCTGCTGTGTGAACTATTATATCAAGAATTGTAATTACATGCCATTGTTGAAGAATTGGGCCTCTGGCGCTGGTGCCACAACTCTGTAAGCCCTCACAGTTACTCTTGGTGGACACAGGAATGGGCCCTGCTGTTAAATATTAGATCAAGAATTGTAATTACATGCCCCTGTTGAACAGGGGCTGAAAATTTGGGCCTTTGTTGGTGGTGGTGCTGGTGCTGGTGCCACAACAATGCAACCCCTCACAGATACTCTAGTTGGAGCGCAGGAATGAGCCCGCTGCAAAGTATTGCATCAAAAATTGTAATTACATGCCCCTGTTAAACAGGGGCAGAAAAATTGGGTCTTAGGCCTAGTACACACGAGAGGATCGATCCGCGGTCCGGAGGTCCGTTTCCGCGGATAAATCCTCTGGCGGATTTTGATCTCATGGTTGTACTAACCATGAGATCAAAATCCCCGCGGAATTCCCTCCGCGGTGACATGACGCGGCGACATGCGGGACGCTGTGATATAAGGACTTCCACGCATGCGTCGAATCATTACGACGCATGCAAGGGATGGATTCGGACGGATTGATCCGGTGAGTCTGTACAGACCAGCGGATCAATCCGTTGGACTGGATTCCAGCGGATCGATTTCTTAGCATGTCAAGAAATTTTGATCCGCTGGAAATCCATCCCCGGGGAAAAAAATCAGCGGAAAAATATCCGCTGGATCGTACACACCAGGGGATCTATCCGCTGAAATCGGTCCGCGGATCAATTCCAGCGGATCGATCCTCTCGTGCCTTAGGCACTGGTGCCAAAACACTGCAACCCCTCACAGATACTCTAGTTGGAGTGCAGGAATGAGCTTGCTGCAAAGTATTGCATCAAAAATCTTAATTACACGTCCCTGTTAAACAGGGGCAGAAAAATTGGGTCTTAGGCACTGGTGCTGGTGCCACAACACTGCAACCCCTCACAGATACTCTAGTTGGAGGGCAGGAATGAGCCCGCTGCAAAGTATTGCATCAAAAATTGTAATTACACGCTCCTGTTAAACAGGGGCAGAAAAATTGGGTCTTAGGCACTGGTGCTGGTGCCACAACACTGCAACCCCTCACAGACACTCTAGTTGGAGGGCAGGAATGAGCCCGCTGCAAAGTATTGCATCAAAAATTGTAATTACACGCTCCTGTTAAACAGGGGCAGAAAAATTGGGCCTTAGCCACTGGTGGCGGTGCCCAGAACCAAAAATGTTCTTAAAAGCTATCTGCATGATCATTGAGGAGGAAAAGGATAGTCACTCAGCATAACAGGATAGTCACTCAGCAAAGCCACCCTGGCTTTGGCCAATTATGGCTCTCCGTTTTTTGCACGCTGTGATTGGCCAAGAATGCGGATCATAGTGCATGCTTGGCCAATCATCAGCCAGCAATGCATTGCGATGCCGCAGTGAAATATGGGCCGTGACGCGCCACTCGAATTTGGTGCGAATGGCCCGTAACGTTCGTATTTCGACGAACGGTCGAACATGGGTTTGACTCGAACACAAAGCTCATCCCTAGTGCTAACAGGCAGTTTTTTTTATGACAAAAGAATCCCTGCCTGAGTCGTGATTTCGAATGCATGGCACCTGACCTGTGCCATAGTGATGTGACGCCCGTGCACACGTGCAGGAGTGACATCAACATGGCTTAGTTATTCAATAGGCCGAACAGACAGAGCCTAGAAGGAAGATGACTTTTTAGCCCTGGAGGGCTTTCTTTGACAAACAGGTCTGTCATTATGTGCTAGTATGTGGTGCATACTGTCAGGGAGCCAACCTGAAATTGTTAAACAAGATGCCAATAGACAGGTGTAGTCAAACAGACAATTGACAGTTGCATTTTATTTTAGTTGCCTTTGAATAATCCCTGATTGAATTAACACCTCAATAGGTAACCCCTTTTAGCAGCCAACAATGCCTTCTATTACACTTCAAACCTTTTGTCTCACTGCTAGAGTTTGTACTGAAAAAACATGATTCTTATACATCATTGTTCCTAGAGGGGATACACCAATCTTTAGCCTAATTATCTTACATGGGCGACATTGCAAAAGGAGTGTCAAAAAACCCTTAATTTTTAGACCCCTTTCACACTGAGGCAGTTTTCAGGCATTTTAGCACTAGAAAGTTAAGCGACTGAAAACTGCCTCCCATGCCGTCCGATCTGAAAGCCTGAGTCCTTTTACACTGGGGCAGTGTGCTTCCGAAGCGTCTGAAAAGCAATTTGGAAGCACCGCCACACAGGCGTTTTTAACCCCTTCTTCGGCCGCTAGCAGGGGTTAAAAGCCCCCTGCTAGCAGTCAAAAAGCACCGCTTAAACAGTGCTGAAGTGTCGCTAAAACGAGCAATGATGTGACTCCCGTGCACATGTGTGGGAGTAACTTCATCGATGTCTGACAAATTAAGAGGCTGAATAGACAGAGACGATTTTTAAAGCGGGAGTTCACCCGAATTTTTTTTTTTTAAATTAGATTCATGCTCATTTTGTCAAGGGGAATCGGGTAGTTTTTTTAAAAACGAAGCAGTACTTACCGTTTTAGAGAGCGATCCTCTCCGCCGCTTCCGGGTATGGTCTTCGGGAATGGGCGTTCCTATTAGATTGACAGTCTTCCGACAGGCTTCCGACGGTCGCATACTTCGCGTCACGAGTAGCCGAAAGAAGCCGAACGTCAGTGCGGCTCTATACGGCGCCTGCGCACTGACGTTCGGCTACTTTCGGAAAATCGTGACGCGATAGATGCGACCGTCAGAAGCCTGTCGGAAGACTGTCAATCAAATAGGAACGCCCAGTCCCGCAGCCCATACCCGGAAGCGGAGGAGAAGATCGCTCTCTAAAACGGTAAGTACTGCTTCGTTTTAAAAAAAACTACCTGATTCCCCTTGACAAAATGAGCATCAATCTAATGTTAAAAATTACCATTCCAGGGTGAACCTCCACTTTAAGCCAAGTTTACAACCAATTTAATCACTAGGTTCAGAAGGCTTACACTCGTGAGTCTTTAGGGAACTTCAATTATAGGCAATCTGCTGTTTCAAAATTTTAATGACACCTTACTGATTGGAACGGTACCAACTGATTGTCATAGAGCAAATGTGGTTACCAATTTCAAAGAAAGGATTGAGATGTATACCAGCAAACTACAGACAAGTCAGCCTAACATCAATAGTATGTAAAATGTTTGAGGAAATGATAAGGGACTATTTGCACAAATTTTCCTGTGATAAAGGTATCATAAGTGACAACCGGCATGGATTTATGATTGTCATTGGCATTCTTGTCAGACCAACATGTTATTGTTCTATGAGGAAGTAAGTTAGAAACCGGATGGTGGAAGTCCAGTGGATAAAGTTTATCTAGATTTAGCTTAGACATTTGATTCTAAACCTCATAAACATTTATTCTATAAATACAATCTGTTGAAGGTAATGAAATTGTATGTATATGTAGAGGAAACTGGTTAAATGAATGCGGCCAAAGAGTAATGATAAATGAACCATTCTCTGAATGGTCTAAGGTTGAGCTGTTCAATTTGTTGATGTAGCACCCTGATGTTTAGGCAGGGCTGTTATTAAAATTTGTTGCCATGTGATAGTTGCCTTGGCCAATTGTTAGGAGATCAATTGATTTCCCCCTAATTCTGCAATTGCTGAACTTCTCTCTTCTGTCACTAGGTGGCTGGGTATCTGGTGACATTGGAAAAGACAAGGGCATAGCAAGGACAGATTATGAATGAATGTGTTGTCTCAGCCAATGGGCAGGGATTTTCTTGGATCCCTTGGCCTGCTGGGAGAACCTTTTTATTTTGGTGGAGTCAGGTGATCAGGTTCTGTGCCAGCTGGTTGGCTGTCTGGGTGAACATGTGTCATGTTGCCCCAGGCTTAGGGTTGCCACCTCATCCCTTTAAACCCGAACACATATTAATTACACAGGTTCTGTGGCTGATTAAGGTTGTAATTAAACTCACTTGTTGCCTTTCCTGCATTAAATTAGCCTCAGAACCTGTGTAATTCATATGTGTTCGGGTTTAAAGGGATGAGGTGGCAACCCTACCCAGGCTGCTAGGCTGTAAGCCTTAGGCCTGTCCTGGGGACATCTGGCTGTTAGGCCTATCCAGAAGCAGGAGGGCAGCATTGGGTTGGGACTGTGGGCTTGTAGTCCAACCAGAAGTAATGGTTCCACCGGCCGGGGGAACCAGTGGCAGTCGGAGGTAGAAGGGAAGCTATCACCAATAACGGACCATCCACCTTGCTACCGGAGACCACAGTGAGCAAGCTGAGGCCAGTACCAGAGCAGACTTCTCGCCAGCTGGGGGCTGTAAAGAAGTGGGAAAACTTCAGCAAGTGCCAAGTCAGGGACCCAGTGCGCATGTGCCGGTTTACCTGCTCCTAAACTTGAATGCCGGATTCCTAAGGATACCATAGGGAGAGGCTGCAAGAGCATATACTAAGCACAAAACCCTTACACAATGGCATGCTGCATACGGGTGACAGGCTAGTGGCACACTGCATCCGGTGGCAGGCTAGTAGTGACACGCTGCATCTAGTGATAGGCTAGTAGCGACACGCTGCATCAGGTGTCAGGCTAGTGGTATGCTGCATCCGGTGGCAGGCTATTAGTGATTAGCTGCATCTGGTGACAGGCTAGTAGTGATACGCTGAATCTGGTGACAGGCTAGTATTGACATGCTGCATCTGGTGACAGGCTAGTGGCAGGCTGCATCTGGTGACTGTGGTGGCAGGCTGCATCTGGTGACAGGCTTGTGGCAAGCTGCATCTGGTGACTGTGGTGGCAGGCTTCATCTGGTGGCATGCTAGTGATATGCTGAATCAGGTGACAGGCTAGTGGCAGGCTGCTTTTGGTGACTGTGGTGGCAGGCTGCATCTGGTGACAGGCTAGTGGCAAGCTGCATCTGGTGACTGTGGTGGCAGGCTGCATCTGGTGACAGGCTAGTGATATGCTGCATCTGGTGACAGGCTAGTGGCAGGCTGTATCTGATGACAGGCTAGTGGCAGGCTGCATCTGGTGATTGTGGTGGCAGGCTGCATCTGGTGACAGGCCAGTTATATGCTGCATCTGGTGATAGGCTAGTGGCAGTCTACATCTGGTGACAGGCTAGTGGTGGTATGCTGCATCTGGTGACAGGCTAGTGGCAGACTGCATCTGGTGACAGGTTAGTGTTGTCATGCTGCATCTGGTGACAAGCTAGTGATACGCTGCATCTGGTGACAGGCTAGTAGTGATATGCTGCATCTGGTGACAGGCTAGTGGTGGCACACTGAATCTGGTGACAGGCTAGTGGCAGGCTGCATCTGGTGACAGGCTAGTAATATGCTGCATCTGGTGGCAGGCTAGTGACATGCTGCATCTGGTGACAAGATGGTGACATGCTGCATCTGGTGACAGGCTAGTGGTGGCAGGCTGCATCTGGTGGCAGGCTAGTGACACGTTGCATCTGGTGGCTGTGGAGCAGGCTAGTGGCACACTGCATTTGGTGGCTGTGGTGGAACACTGCATCTGGTGGCTGTGGTGGCTGCCTCTGGTGGCTGTAGTGGTAGACTAGTGGCACGCTGCATCTGGTGGCTGTGGGGGCAGGCTAATGGCCGGCTGCCTCTGATGGCTGTGGCTGTTGTAGTAGGCTAGTGATACGCTGCATCCGGTGGCAGGCTATTAGTGACTAGCTGCATCTGGTGACAGGCTAGTAGTGATAGGCTGAATCTGGTGACAGGCTAGTAGTGACATGCTGCATCTGGTGATAAGCTAGTGGCAGGCTACATCTGGTGACTGTGGTGGCAGGCTGCATCTGGTGACAGGCTAGTGATATGCTGCATCTGGTGACAGGCTAGTGGCAGGCTGCATCTGGTGACAGGCTAGTGGCAGGCGGCATCTGGTGACTGTGGTGACAGGCTGCATCTGGTGACAGGCTGGTGGCATGCTGAATCTGGTGACTGTGGTGGCAGGCTGCATTTGGTGACAGGCTAGTGATATGCTGCGTCTGGTGATAGGCTAGTGGCAGTCTGCATCTGGTGACAGGCTAGTGGCAGGCGGCATCTGGTGACTGTGGTGACAGGCTGCATCTGGTGACAGGCTGGTGGCATGCTGCATTTGGTGACTGTGGTGGCAGGCTGCATCTGATGACAAGCTAGTGATACGCTGCATCTGGTGACAGGCTAGTAGTGACATGCTGCATCTGGTGACAGGCTAGTGGTGGCACACTGCATCTGGTGACAGGCTAGTGGCAGGCTGCATCTGGTGACAGGCTAGTGATATGCTGCATCTGGTGGCAGGCTAGTGACATGCTGCATCTAGTGACAGGCTAGTGGTGACAGGCTAATGGTGGCAGGCTGCATCTGGTGGCAGGCTAGTGACACGTAGCGTTTGGTGGTAGGCTTGTGGCATACTGCATTTGGTGGCTGTGGTGGAACACTGCATCTGGTGGCTGTGGTGGCTGCCTCTGGTGGCTGTGTTGGCAGACTAGTGGCTCACTGCATCTGGTGGCTGTGGGGGTAGGCCAATTGCCAGCTGCCTCTGATGGCTGTGGTGGCAGCCCGCCTCTTGTGGCTGTGGTGGCAGGCTGCCTCTGGTGGCTATGGCTGTGGTGGCAGGCTAGTGCCAGGCTGCCTCTAGTGGCTGTGGTGGCAGGATAGTGGCATGCTGCATCTGGTAGCTGTGGTGGCAAGCTAGTGGCACACTGCCTCTGGTTACTGCGGTGCCTCTAGTGGCAGGCTGCATCTGGTGGCTGTGGTGGCAAGCTGCTTCTGATGACACTGACAGGCTAGTGATATGCTGCATCTGGTAAAAGACTAGTGGCAGGTTGCATCTGGTGACAGGCTAGTGGTGGTATGCTGCATCTGGTGACAGGCTAGCGGCAGGCTACATCTGGTGACAGGTTAGTGATGGCATGCTGCATCTGGTGACTGTGGTGGCAGGCTGCACCTGGTGACAGGCTAGTGATACACTGCATCTGGTGACAGGCTAGTAGTGATATGCTGCATCTGGTGACAGGCTAGTGGTGGCATGCTGCATTTGGTGATAGGCTAGTGGCAAGCTGCATCTGGTAAACTGTGTTGGCAGGCTGCATCTGGTGACAGGTTAGTGGTGGCATGCTGCATCTGGTGACTGTGGTGGCAGGCTGCACCTGGTGACAGGCTAGTGATACACTGCATCTGGTGACAGGTTAGTGGTGGCATGCTGCATCTGGTGACTGTGGTGGCAGGCTGCACCTGGTGACAGGCTAGTGATACACTGCATCTGGTGACAGGCTAGTAGTGATATGCTGCATCTGGTGACAGGCTAGTGGTGGCATGCTGCATTTGGTGATAGGCTAGTGGCAAGCTGCATCTGGTAAACTGTGTTGGCAGGCTGCATCTGGTGACAGGTTAGTGGTGGCATGCTGCATCTGGTGACTGTGGTGGCAGGCTGCACCTGGTGACAGGCTAGTGATACACTGCATCTGGTGACAGGTTAGTGGTGGCATGCTGCATCTGGTGACTGTGGTGGCAGGCTGCACCTGGTGACAGGCTAGTGATACACTGCATCTGGTGACAGGCTAGTAGTGGAATGCTGCATCTGGTGACAGGCTAGTGGTGGCACGCTGCATCTGGTGATAGGCTAGTGGCAAGCTGCATCTGGTAAACTGTGTTGGCAGGCTGCATCTGGTGACAGGCTAGTCATATGCCTCTGATGGCTGTGGTGGCAGGCCACTTTTGGTGGCTATGGCTGTGGTGGCAGGCTAGTGGCACAATGCATCTAGTAGCTGTGGTGGCAGGCTAGGGGCAAGCTGCATTTGGTGGCTGTGGTTGCAGCTTAGTGGCACGCTGCATTTGGTGGCTGTTGTGGCAGACTAGTGGCACACTGCATCTGGTAACTGTGGGGGCAGGCTAATGGCTGTCTGCCTCTGATGGCAGGCTAGTGGCACGCTGCATCTGGTGGCAGGCTGCCTCTAGTGGCTCTGGTGAAATGCTAGTGGCAGTCTGCATCTGGTGGCTGTGGTGGCAGGCTGTAGTGGCAAGTGACAAGCTGCATCTCGTGGCAAGAAATCAAGCTGAGGACTCCCACTGATTCTGTGTTATGGCGAGTTAAACTATTTCATTCTATATTACAATGTAATAATATAAATAATTGGCTTCAATTATCCTGACACCATATCAATCACAGTATCAGGATGACTGAAATGCAAACAATATCACCACCATCACAACAATCCGGACCAGAAGCAGCTATTATTAGGCAAATGTTCCTATGTTTAATAGTTTACTATTGTTGCCCAAAGCTTCTGTGTGTAAAAAGACTGCTGACAGGACTATATCTGTGTGATGGCTGCATTCATTAAATTTTCTAGGAATCTGCTGCCCTCTGCTGTCTATATTTGTAAATAAATGTGCTGCTGCTGCCTTATATCATATATACTTAGGCCCGGATTCTCAGTGGAGATACGCCGTCGTATCTCTACGTTGTGCCGTCGTATCTATGCGCCTGATTCGTACGCATAGATATCTATTAGATCCGACAGGCGTAAGATCGTAACGCCGTTGGATCGTAACTGCATATTTATGCTGGCCGCTAGGGGCGTGTACACGGATTTACGCTTTGAAATATGTAAATCAGCTAGATACGCGAATTCACAAATGTACGCCCGGCCGACGCAGTAAAGTTACGCCGTTTACGTTAGGCTTTTCCCGGCGTATAGTTACCCCTGCTATATTGTGGCGTAAGTGCGGCGTACCAATGTTAAGTAAGGTTGTCGTTCCCGCGACGAAATTTGAAAATTTTACGTCGTTTGCGTAACTCGTCCGTGAATGGGGCTGGACGTAATTTACGTTCACGTCAAAACCAATACGTCCTTGCGGCGTATTAGGAGCAATGCACACTGGGAGATTTCCACGGACGGCGCATGCGCCGTTCGTGAAAAACATCAATCACGTTGGGTCACAGAACATTTACATAAAAACACGCTCCCCTGTTCCAAATTTGAATTAGGCGGGCTTACGCCGGCCGATTTACGCTACGCCGCCGCAACTTACGGAGCAAGTGCTTTGAGAATACAGCACTTGCCCGTCTAAGTTGCGGAGGCGTAACGTAAATCGGATACGTTACGCCGCCGCAAAGATACGCCGCTGGACGAGAATCTGGCTCTTACTTTTTATTCATACCACATATTCATTTTTTTTTGTGTTATATTTAACATGATTTGTTTCTGCTTTATATTTATTTTACACAATCGCAATATTACTTTATAGTTTACTATTGTTGCCCAAAGCTTCTGAGTGTAAAAAGACTGGAGTAGATGTAGATCTGGAATAGTGCATGTGAGAAGCCAACAAAGGCCCTCTGTTGGCATCTCACATGCACTATTCCAGATAGTTAGGTCTGTGCATGTGTAGTGGTCGCATGTCTGTATGTTAGTAGGTGTTTATTTTATTACAGGTACTTACAGTATATAGCTATCAATTTACGCAGCGCTTTACATACAAATTGTACATTCACATCAGTCCCTGCGCTCAAGGAGCTTACAATCCAAGGCAGGCATGTCCAAAGTCCGGCCCGTGGGCCAAATGCGGCCCCCCTGTTGATTTAATATGGCTCCCCTGGGGGCCACAAAAGATATATAATGTATTTATCGGCGCTGCCTTGGAGGGGACAGGGAGGGGGCAGGACGAGCGCCATCAGATTACATGAAGAGAATCTCCTGTTTACTCAGCAGTGTCTGTATTGGAAGTCCCGTCTCCTGGGATGCCATTGGACGACTGTTCTGTCTATCATAAGAGGCGGGACTTTGTATTAAAGAGACCACAGTGTAAACAAGAGATTCTCCTGTTTGTCTGCCCTCCAAGGCTGCAGATAGGCACCGATCAGGCTGCACTGATGGCAATGGTAAGGCTGCATTCATGGCACATGTGAAGCTGCATTGGTTGCAATGGTGAGGCTGCATTGGTTGCAATGGTAAGACAGCATTCATGGCAATGGTAAGGCTGCATTCATGGCAATGGTATATACGGTATATCCAAATAACAAGCGCATCCTTAGTCCTAAGCAGTGCTCTGGGATTCATTGGGGCAACAAAATAAATATATACAGTATATCCAAATAACACGCCCAAGCTCATCTCTTCACCACACACAGCCACAAAGGCAAGGGAATTCTTGTTGGGCAGTGTATTGGTGCTCAGACGAACACACTTAGACCAAATTTTAATGGTTCAAAGAATGTCAGGCAAAATAGTCGGCCCTCACGCATGTTCACTTCATCAAATCTGGCCCTCTTTGAAAAAAGTTTGGACACCCCTGATCTAAGGTCTCCAACTCCCATTTGTACATACTGTACAGATGCTGAGGCCAATTTAGACAGGATCCAATTAACCTACCAGCATGTTATAGACAAAGTCGAGCTGGCCAAAGATGGATAGAGGTGATAGTCAGTCCCCAATAGTATGCACACAACAAAAAAGCATGTCTTTTGAGTGTGGGGGGGGAAACCCGAGTACCGGAAGGAAACCCATGCAGACTCCAGGCAGGTAGTGTCGCAGTTGGGATTTGAACCAGCGACGATAGTGCTAATAAGCGGACATGCTAACCACTTATCCACTGTGCTGCCCAGGTAATGACTGCATCTATTTTCCAAGATTCTGCATGGTTTTATCTTAGGCCCCTTTCACACGGGGCAGGGGATATGCGGCGGTGGTATAGCGGCGCGGTTTTTAGCGCCGCTATACCGTCGTATTTACCACGATATTCAGCCGCTACCGGTGCGGTTTTAAACACCCCGCTCCTATACCGCTCCAAAGATGCGGCTAGCAGGACTTTTGGAGCGGTCCTGCTAACGCGCCGCTTCAGTGTGAAAGTCTTCATGCTTTCACACTGAAGACTGCAGGGCACGATTTTTTCAGGCGGTATAACAGCCCTAATTTTAGCACTGGACCCCCTGAAAAATGTGTCAGTGTGAAAGGGGTCTCAATGGAGTTGTTTGGAAGCTGTATGTATTACTGTAAATGCTCACCAGATATGAGTACATACTTTAGACTAATATATAAAGCCATATTTTTTTATATTTTATTGCAGCGGAGTTCATATGCAGCTCCAGTTATTTTATTTAACCATGTTCCTTCTGGTCTGGGGTTCTGTAGATAGTGTTTACTCAGGGCTCAGTAACCAGTCTAGGCATCTGACAGCCCATAGGTAGTTAAAGGTCCGTCTGCAGGGCAGTTTATAAACTAAGAGGGACTAAGAAGCAGAGTAGATAGACTGACTCTGACTTCCAGTGTCACTGAAAAGCTGCATTCCAGGCTGGTTGGACAACAGTTGGAGGATCTCCCCATCATTGCAGATTCTGTCTTCAGGTCTTCGACACCAAGACAGACACTGCATTGTGATCATCATTAGGGGCCCTTGCACAGTGTGCGGGGACCGCCCTGTCATCCGCCGGCTCAGCGGGGATCAACGGAGCGATCCCCACTGAGCATACGGAGGCGGATCATTACTGATCCGCCCCGTGTAAAAGGGGCCTTAATCCGTAGGGTTTAAAATTGAGTTAGCACACCCTTTTCAGCTATAACAGCTTCAACTCTTCTGGGCAGGCTGTCCACAACGTTTT
Source organism: Rana temporaria (assembly GCF_905171775.1). Taxonomy (NCBI): domain Eukaryota; kingdom Metazoa; phylum Chordata; class Amphibia; order Anura; family Ranidae; genus Rana; species Rana temporaria. The sequence continues at coordinate 124,449,280 of NC_053500.1, forward strand.
GGGAGAGTGTCTATGGGAACGTTTGATCATTCTTCCAGAAGCGCATTTGTGAGGTCAGGCACTGATGTGGACAAGAAGGCCTGGCTCACATTCTCCACTCGATTTCATCCCAAAGGTGTTGACACACTCCACATGTCATCAGTACTGCATATTAGTGCCACTATCTATAACATGACATTATTGGTACAATAAAAGTATCGGTACTTGTACTTGATCTTAAAAAAGTGGTATCAGTGCAACCCTAGTTGAAATCGTTACACCAGGGAAGTGCCCATGACCCCAGGGATTCTAGAAATATCTCAAAGTAAGCTGGACTGTGGTGGACCTTATAGAGGTCTAAACATCTGTTTGAATTACACATGAATGGTCACTCCTATCAGTGGGAGTTCTCGCAGTCACACTGAGCACATCCAGCTCCTGCCCTTCGTTGTTTGGTGCCTTGTTATCTCAGAGCTTACTATCTGTCCTACCGTGTAACAACTACAGTGCAGTCCAACTCCATCCCTGCCAGGTCCCCCTCATGGTTCATTGGTGATCGGCTCATGCAAATGAGTATCAGTTTTCCATGCCTATTTTTTGTACTTACATGGATGTTCTATTCCATGCAATAGGTTTATCAATGTTAAAATTGTATTATTATACTAATGTCTAAATATGTTCATTTTATAGACGTATGTATGCTTTAGATGACACTCGGCCTATGAAGAAGGACCTAGGGGTCTGAAACATGTCAGGCGTCTTCTCCTACAGCTACGTGCAATCAGAGGCGGCTCTTTAATTAGGCAGTCGCCTAAAGCCTCGCACTCACAGGGGCTTCGCGCCCGCCTAACATACCGAATGCATTACCCCAGTTTTGAGGGACAGGGGACCTTAACGCTGCTGTGCTCAGGCAGAGTTAAGAGCCCTGATTTGGGAGCGGGGCCGTCAACGTCCCTAACAACCAATAAATATCGGTGACACCACCCCTTGTGATGTCAATGACTCAGCATGCCCTCAGTCAATGACGTCACAAGGGGGCGGGTTCACCAGGTGACATCACCGGGTGGCCCCAGGCAGTTAGTTATTAAAGAGCAGGATCTGGGGACCGCCTTGTTAAAGGGGGCTTCCAGATTCCAATAAGCCCCATGTCCGCAAACCCCCACAACCACCGGCCAGGGTTCGTGGGGAAGAGGCTCTTGTCCTTGAATTATTTTTCCCCATCATGGGCGTGAGTGGGGCCCCATACCAAGTTTTGCCTAAGGCTTCACAAAGCCTACAGCCGCCTGTGCGTGCACTAGCCCTTCATACCAGAGGGCATTTACATTCATGCCTGTATTTTTGTACTGAAATTGATCTTACTTTTTTCTACTGTACTGTATAGATTATCAAATGTTTCTAATAAACAATACTTTTTAAATACTCACCTGGTCTGTCCTAAAAATCCCGAGGGGTTATGCTGTGCCTATAAGCACCAGGTTTGTTTTTTCGTTCATTGGATTGGCCATACACACACTGTCAATCTTCTATCTTGAAATACACATGAATAGACACACATGTTCTCATGTTAATAAATCAGTTTTCTTTATTCTGTTATATATTAATAAGACTTCTTCATATCTAAGTGACTGATGTAATATCACTGGGCAGTGGTCTCGTTAAAGTCACAATTTTCTACAAGCACTTTCCTAATGGAGCCTCTGTGGGAAGTACCTGTGGACACCTACAGAGGCCTTGCCTTAATATATAATTAGAGATGACAGTTCTGATTGTCACATTCAGGACCAACCATGGACCATTCCAATTACCCGATTTGTTCCTGAAGACTGCCCAAATGATCTCTTCTATGGTGGAATTAAATGTGGTCTCAAATGTGGATCTTCTCCCTACAGGACCTCTCACAGAGGGTAGCCGATGGCTGCAGAAAGGGAAGGAAGGGTGCTGCTGAGGTAAAAAGGACACAAACTTCCCTAACTGCAGAAAAAAGGCTCCTCCATCTTTACAGTAATCTTTGTATTTCTTCTTTGGTCATCTTAGTCATCTTTGTCTTTGGCTCCGTGTTTCAGAATGCGGGTGAACTCCACATAGTTGAAGTTGCCTTTTTTGTCAATCGGTGCTTCTCTGTACATCTCATCCACTTCCTCATCTGTAAAACGATCACCCATCGTGGTAAGGAGCTCACGTAAATGGTCCTCGTGGATGAAACCTGAAGAGAAAAGTGGGGAAAAGGTTGAGCAGCTCAAGTGGTGAAGATCCTCATACAAGGACTGAAGTGTAGAGTGTGCTTTGTTCTTAGCTCTTAAGCCAGCCATAGACTGTTCGAATCTCGGCCGGCCGATTTGAACCATGTATGGCCAGGCTGAATGTACCCAAGTTGATCGATCAACTTGGGTACAACCAGACTGTCAGATTTTACATGCGACTATTGCTATTGGCTATTATAGCCAATAGCAGTAATCACTGTGTTCTCATGGCGAGATGGATTTCCCCATTCACACTGATTATGTTGATGGGAGAATCAAGCTACAGGCATACCCCGCTTTACGGACACTCACTTTACGTACACTCGCGAGTACGGACATGCCCGAGAGTGTACGTAAAGTGTCTCACAAGTACAAATATTCCGCGCCGTGCACCCGCATTAGACGGAACTGAAGTTCTGAGCACTTAGCCTGCCCAGTTCCAGTGTGCTCTTTCTGTATCCTGGCTGCCTCCCCACCTCCGGTGACATCACATCCCCTCAGGCTTCCCTGTCAGCCACAGAATGCCATCCAGCCTCTCAATAGCACTGTCCTTTGTGCACAGCGCGATGTCCGGGGGATGGATTGGAGCGGCCCCCCTTGCATCAGATGAGCTTATTTACATGTGAGTGTTCCCCTGATGCCCCCACTAAAGCCCCTGGCACCCCCACTACAGCCTAGAAGTGAAAAAAGGCATTGCTTCACTTTAAGTACATTTTCGTTTTACATCAATGCTCTGGTCCCGTTGTGTACTTAAAAGTGGGGTATGCCTGTATTTTCTTTCCTGCAACCTGTGGTTGCAGGAATGAAAATCGCTCTATGGCTAGCTTTAGATTGGCAAATGAGAAGAAAACCAGATGGATAAATTCCATGACCGCCTGCAGCACATACTAGCTCATTATGAAAAAACTTACCTTAGAACAAGGTCCCCATATCGCAGCCTGGTTCACGCCAAGGGAGCTGACATTTTGCCCTCCGCGTGTCTTCCAGGTTCGTGGCTCCGGCGCTGTGAGTGGCTGGAGCCGCAATAACGTCACTCCCACGCATGGGCGTGGAAGTTTTCTTCCCAGCAAGGTCCGGCAGCGTCTGCTAGAACTTCAGCCGGGCATTCAGAGCGCATGCGCCACTGACATCAGCGACTGCATGCAAAGTGAATATCTTCTAAACCGTACAGGTTTAGGAGATATTCATTTAACCTACAGGCAAGCCTTATTATAATATGGAAATTCGGGGGCAACTTAGGAAACAGTGATCACAGATCAATTACATTCAGTATATATTACAGAAATAAGAAGCACAAGGGTAATACAAGTACACAGAACTTTAAATGAGCCAACTTCCCTAAACTGCGCTTGTTGCTACACAATTTTAAAAACGGGTTAAAATCCTAGAAAAACACTGAGGAAAAATGAGAGTGCTTTAAGAAAATACTAATTAAAAATGTATTGGCCAGTGCATCCCAATGGACAATAAGTATAAAAGAGCTACAATTAAACCTGGGTGTCTAAACTAATGTAAAAATGCATATAAAAGCAAACGAAAATGCATTTAAAAAATATAAGGCTGAGGAGTCATTGTCAGCATTTCAACACTACTCTATGCAAGTTGTATGAATAATATAAATTATGTATATTAAAAAAATGTAAGTTAAAAAAATATATACTATCTATCTATTCTGATCAAACTCAAAATTGGGCATTTTATGCATAGTTTCAACAATTGATCAAACTCTTTTGGTCGGTCTGACTTGAATTCCCAGTGGACCTAAAAGTAGTAGAGAAAGTAGTATTGCTCTATTCTTTTATACTTTGTTTTTGTATTATGACACATTTACTGTACCTGTTGCATCTTCATCAAAGCAGGCAAATGCGTTCCTGATGACATCTTCTGGGTCTGTACCATTAAGTCTCTCTCCAAACATGGTTAGGAACATTGTGAAATTTATAGGACCTGGAGCTTCACTCATCATCCCTTCCAAATACTCATCAGAGGGGTTTTTACCTAGAAAAACAAACAAATTCTTCAAGTAAATGTGAATTCCAACTTAGTGACATTCTGTTTGGTGTATTATAAACAATCGTATCTCTTTTTAATTTTTTTTTAAATAAACTACCTGTTTTCACCTTTTCATCCTTTGTTGATCTACTGCACCCTATGTGTATACTTACCTATTTTTAGTCTGCTCCAGTCTGGTCACAGTCTGAGATCCCTCAGCTCTGGCTCCCATGTCTCAGTGAGCGGCGGCTGCAGGGGAGAGGAGGGAATCCCGTGCATGGCTGGGATATGGGAGTCTTAAAATATTCCAATTGCACACCTTCCTGGAGAGCCAGTGAAAAAGGGTGCTGAAGCGATCACCAGCAGGGAACTGGAGAAGTAATCACGTGAACATATTCGCCAGCACACCAAGGATCGTTTTAAAAGAACGTCCAAAAAGTTTTTAATGCAAGGAAACGATCACAAAAAAGCAATGTTTCGAGGTCGCGCAGGGTCTCTTCGTCAGGCAAGTGATGATCACATGTGTGAAAGAGCCCTTAGAAGTTTATTTTTTTTGTATTGTATAAACGGTTAATTTTTCTTTTCTTTTTGTTTTTAACCTGTAGCACTTTGAGATTTCCTTGATGAAAAGGGCATTATAAATAAAATGTATTATTATTATTTTATTTAGTGTAAGTGAGGTCTCAAGAACTGGACACTATTTCCAAATGAGATCCAACTAAAGAGCTGTATAGGGGAATCGGGACCTCTTTCCTCCTGCATTCCAGAATTAATTTTGCTTTTCTCGCTGTAAGTGTGACAGGATTTTTTCCTCTAAATGCATTTTGCTTTTGTAGGGATCTGGTGCCCTCTACTGTCTGTATTTGTAAATGCTTGGGCTGCAGATATATTATGTATGCACTTCCTGTGTGAGTTGCTGAGTTGAAAATCCCAAAAGGAGGAAGTGAAAAGAGATAAAATCTGAGGCCACATGACCTTATATGCACAGGAGCTGCTATATATGATTAGGCAAGTATTCCTGTGTTTTAATAGTTAACTGCCTATAGCTTATGGAGTGTGTATCTAAATCCTTGTGACAGACAGAATATCTCTGCCCTATTGTTATTTTACATGCACAGTGCCAGATAGCTAGGTCTGTAAGAGAACCTGTTTATTGCAATAGCGTTTATATGCAGCTCCATCTGCCCCTTTCCCGTATTCTATAGCTAGTTTTAACTTAGGGCTCAATAACCAGCAGAGGCTAGAGCCAGGTTAGGCATTGGATGACCACTTCTGGTAGTTAGGGGTCCAGTTGCATGACAGATTAGAAAATACTAAGGATTAAGACGCTGAGTAGATAGGAGACTCTGAGTTCCAGTGCCACACCACAGTTTCTGCAGAAGTTGCATTCTAGGCTGGCTGGAAAACGATTGGAAGATCTACCCATTATCGTTGATCTTGGTCTCAGGTCTCAGAAACAAATACAGACTCTGCATCGTGATTATGCTCAGGGGCCCCTGCAACTGAACACTTCTGAAACATTTATCTGGAGTATCTTTATTAATAACTATCTATACCCAGGTATATGTGCACAATTCCACCAGGACTCTTATCAGGCCCTTTACCGATAATACCCATATGTATGTACTAATATTACCCTCTTCCTATATAAAGCTTGAATTATTTTCATACTGGTATGCATCTATATACTTATAGTTAAAGCGGAGTTCCACCTAAAAATGGAACTTCCGCTTAACCCACTCCTCGCCCCCTTACATGCCACATTTGGCATGTAATTTTTTTGGGGGGGGAGATGGGGGCTTCAGGAGAAGGGGACTTCCTGTCCCACTTCCTCCTTCCGCCGAGGGGCTGGTAAGGCGATTAGCTTAATCGCCTTATTGCAGCCCCTCCCTGTAGGCGAGCGCCTGTCCAATCGGACGGCGCCGCGCCGATCGCGCATGCACAGTGCCGCTCGCGCATGCGCAGTGGATGCCCGGCCGTGAAGCCGAAAGCTGTCACTGCCGGGTGCCCACACTAGGAATGAAGAGGGGGGGCGAGGAGGGGAGCCCCGGCCGGCGCGTCTCTGGAGCCGTGGAGCAGGTAAGTGTCTGTTTATTAAAAGCCAGCAGCTACACTTTTTGTAGCTGCTGACTTTTAATAAACTTAAAAAAAGGCTGGAACACCCCTTTAATGTTATATGCTGGTTGCAGTAGTCACACTGCTCCCAATTGCTTTGATTATATTATTGCTTCATTTCCCAGAAGATGAATCCTCTCTGTTCACAGAGGCCTATCCTGGGTGGAGGCACTGGCAACTTTATTATTATCAATGTCTTGTTACCTACAGGTTTAGCATAATATCTTGTTTGGGGAGGGCCAACCCCCCCAAATAGAGCTACACTTTGCACACCCTTTATTTTAGTTCACCTGTGATGCAAGTTAGAAGATTTCAATTTAGAGTTCAATTGGGCATCTTTATCTGTTGATTTGTGCTGTTTTTATATATTACCTAGCTGTCACCTAGAACATTCATATTTTTGCATAGCTAATCAAACGAAGTTACTGTACCGCTAGCATAATAAACTAGCTTAACTGTATGTATTTGCCCAGTAAAGACAAATACTTTGTGCAAATTCAGTCTGAAAAAAAAACAGCCTTACGTACCCATGGAGGCCAGCATGTCATGGAGATCCTCCTTGTCAATAAAGCCATCGCGATTCTGGTCAATCATGTTGAAAGCTTCCTTGAACTCTTGGATTTGGGACTGATCAAACATAGCGAATACATTGGAAGTCGCCCTCTGGGGACGCTTCTTGGTAGTCTTCGCCTTGGTCTTTTTGCTGGACATGGTGGTGGGATGATGGGAGCCTGTAAATCACATACATTCATGTCAAAAAAGGGTTTAGCACCGTTTTCACCACCAGTTTTCATAGGAACTCGGTTCCAATTCAACAGAGAAGATGGTGGTTGAATATACTGCTACAATCTGTGTATCGGTCATATGCATGGATATGCATGTTTTTATCACACAAGCCTATATGTTCATGCACCAGGCAGTCTTATCTCAAGAAAAATAAAAGTCAGGGCAAATCCAACTGAAATATTGACTTTTTATCAAAGTAACATCACCTTGGCATCTGAGGGTACCCAGGATTAGACATCCAATGTGGGTGAAGCTAGCCAACAGTCATCTTACGTCTAGGTGTCCCTTGAAAGTCTAAACTAGTCTATATGTTGTTTTTGGGGTGTAAGTTTTATAATAATTGCAAAGTTTGTCATCAATAATAGATGATCCTTAGCTCACCTGGTCAAAAAAACAATGTCTAGGGCAGTGGTTCTCAACCCTGGGGGTCAGGACCCCCTCGAACCCGCCCGAATCCTGGGCTATTCCTGAAGCCCGCACCACTCTCCCAGCCTTTTTGCGGCCACCCAACAGGGCTGTCCCTGGAGCCTGTGGCCGCCAAGCTGGGCTGTTTCTGGAGCCCACGGCCGCCCACTCAGCCTCTTTGCAGGCGCTCATTCAGTTCACAGCATGGCTGGGGCAGAGACTAGAGGTCAGCTGACTGGTGAGGAATGTGAAGTGGAATGGGCTGGAGGAGACCCCATCTCCTGATTTCGGCATAAGTGTCACTGCCGAGAGACACCACAAAGTCAGAGACACAGTAAAGCCGGAGACAAAGTGAGTGTGATTATAGTTGCCATTAAAAGGACTCAGGGAGCGCTAAATGTCTGTGGTTTAGGTGCAAATTACTTGTCATGCCTTGGGTGCTGACAACCCACTACAAAAATAATTTTACGGTTAGGGGTACTTGTGAAATTTTATCAAGGGGTCACGGCACTAGAAGGTTGAGAACCACTGGTCTAGGGGAACAATGAAAGTAAGGGCCATGTAACAGGAGCAAGCCTGTTGCTGGCCACAGCTCAACAGCAAGAAGATCAAAGACCACTTTAGCTTCCCCTATTACTGCTTTGCTGGTTAGATCAAAAATTATGTTGCTCTGTCCCTTCTCTCTTGCTAGTGAGTCAGATTCTGCATGCCAGCAATTGAGCGACACCTATCATGGGAAGTGGTCACTCCCCCTAAAGTGGTTCCACCTTGGGAATTGTGCCGCCAGCGGCAGAACCAAGAGCATGACAGTCTAAAAAAACTCTGAATCTGAGTTTTAAGATAAGGAGCAAACAGGTCTAAACACCAATCCACAAAATAATAAGAAAAAATAATGTTCGGACTGTTGCCTATGGTCTTTATGTACCTTACTCCCGACAACTTTCACATTTCTAATGAGCAAACCAAAAGTAATCTAATAGCTATCTTATCTATATGTGAATTGGCCAACATATTGTAAATTATTTTTTAAATGTTTACATTAGACAGCCACATGTGGTGATCGTTACATATGCTTCCAATTTAGCAGGCAGGAATGCATCTCTTCAGAAAGAGGTCTGCTAATACACTTCCTTTAAAGGAAACCTGTCATGGAATATATTTATAAGCTCATACCAAGTATTTGCTTCTCTGGTCTGGTATGGTCAATGACATTGCTTACAGAATCAACAATAGCTTTCTTGTGGCTGGGATGAGAATTTGTAAGAAAGTGCAAAATCTGTTGCAAGTAGTCTCTATACACAGAACATTTTCTTAATGTAAAAGTATTTGGGTTAATGGGTATTCTTTATAAACAAAATTTGATAACACAATAGCATGGACCACTTTGGCTTAAAGTAAAACTTCCTCCAAAAGGGGAAGTTCTACTTTAAGTCGTCCCCCCTTCTCTGCAATAATGGGTATATCATTTTGGGGAGGAGTAAGTACATAGTTTTGACAAAGTGTGCCTGCGCCGTTAACATAGGCACCCATCATTTTGGTAGATATCTCCTAAACCGAGGACGAGTAGGAGATATTTCAAGCACCTACAGATAAGCCTTCATCTAGGCTTACCTGTAGGTAAAAGTGGTTGTAAAGGGTTTACAACCACTTTAAGATAAAAAAAACCTTCTGCCTTTACAACCACTTTAAGGCCTCATGCACACTGGATGTTTTTACAGCTGCTGTTTTTGGCTTCAGACATTTTTTTCTGCAGCCAATAAACTCCCCAGCAGGCTGTTATCAGTTTTTGTTGGGTGTTTTCTGTCTGGAAAAAACCCCCAGAACTAGTGGGTTCTGAGAGGAGTTTTTCAGCTATAAAAAACGCTCCAACTAAAAAAAGAAAAGAAGCTAAAAAGCGCAGGAAAACTATTTTTTTCAACGATTTTGAGCCATGAGCTTTTGTGTAAGTAGAATTTTGTTTAAAAAAAGCTAAAAACCGCTGGAAAACGCTACTGCAAAAACGCTGAAACACTCATTCTACTGATCTAGCTAAACTATACAGTGTATAAGTATATGTACAACACCTGGGATGCATATATATCCTCTAGACACTGTAACATTACCTGACTAGCCTGCCTGCTCTATCTACCTGCAAAAAATGACACTCTCTGTCCTCTCTTAACCACCGCAACACACTACACAAGCCCGACTTGCAGGCGGCCTTTTATAGTGTGGGGCGTGTACTAAACCCCCTGAGCCATAATTGGCCAAAGCCACCCTGGCTTTGGCCAATTATGGCTCTCCGTTTTTTGCAAGCTGTGATTGGCTAAGCATGCGGGTCATAGTGCATGCTTGGCCAATCATCAGCCAGCGATGCCGCAGTGAATTATGGTCTGTGAAACGTAACTCGAATTTTTTCGCGAACGAACCGTTTTGTTCGTATTTCGACGAACGATCGAACATACGATGTTCGAGTCGAACATGAAGCTCGTCCCTAACAGTGACTACATCCAATCATATGCAGTCATTGTTCAGGTATTCAGATAAACGCAGGTGAAGTGGCTGTTATGCAATAGCCGATACGGGAGATTCCTCCATAAATTAGTGAAATCTAAATGTGTATGGTAGCTTTACTTTTATTGGCCTGGGAGGCAAAAGCCACCCTAACTCTTGGTCTTAGTTCTTCCCTTCTACCCAATAGTTAGGATCAACAGTTGTGACCAGAAATACACAATAATGCCGCATACACACGACCGTTTTTCATGACGGGAAAAATGCCATTTTCGTGTGTAGGCTCCAGAGCATTTTAAAAATTTAGAACCTGCTCTATTTTTTCTCGTCATTTTTCACGTCATGAAAAACGGTCGTGTGTACGCTTTAACGTGGGGGAAAAAAAATGCGCATGCTCAGAAGCTTATGAGACTGGGAAATTAGCATAAGCCGCCCAAAGGGTGGCGCCATTCAAATGAAACTTCCCCTTTATATTGCCGTGGTATGTGTTGTACGTCGCCGCGCTTTGCTCAAGCATTTTTTATCACGATCGTGTGTATGCAAGGCAGGCTTGAGAGGAATCGCGTTGAGAAAAACATTGTTTTTTTCCATGACATGAATAACGGTCGTGTGTACACGGCATCAGGCTTCTTTACACAATGCATCAGTTATTATAGGAAAATTAAGCTTGCAAAAGCCCCCCCCTAAACTGACAATATCTGCTTCATCTCATTGTTGGAGACAGTGGAAAAAGTTTTCTCTTTTTTGCGGGGTAGATATTTTTATCTCACTGAATGAATCACAGTCTTCAGAGGCTCCGACGTGATCCAAGCCATACTTGGAATCGGATTATATTTCCACGGATTCTTCCAGTGTAGTTTAGAAAGCAAAAAAAACTGAGTGGAGGGAATGTTAGAATTCTGCTTTACATCGGTACTGAAAGCTGAAAGCTGCCATAATTCCAGTATATTCCTACCTCTTTCTGATAAAAGTGGTCTCTGCAGCGTATTCGCCACAAGATCACTTTTAATCGGTGGCGGGAGAGGGAAACAATTAACAACATTTATTTATTTATTTTATTGCATTTAAGTGTAAATATGAGATCTGAGGTCTTTTTGACCCCAGATCTCACATTTAAGAGGTCCTGTCATGCTTTTTTTTTCCTAGTACAAGGGAGGTTTACATTCCTTGTAATAGGAATAAAAGTGACCAATTTTTTTTTAAAAGGACAGTGTAAATAAATAAAAAAAAAGTAAAATAAAGAAGAAAAAAAAAAGTAAAGCTCCCCGTCCCGCCGAGCTCGCCCGCCGCTCGCAGAAGCGAACGCATACGCAAGTCACACCTGCATATAAAAACGGTGTTCAAATGACACATGTGAGGTATTGCCACGATCGTTAGATGTGAGAACAATACTTCTAGAGAAAGATGTACTCTGTAACTCAAAACTGGTAAACTTTAGAGATTTTAAAACGTTGCCTATGGAAAGTTATAAGGGTCAAAATGTATTGCCGATCCACGAGCGGATGCAATTTTCAAGCGTGACTTGTTGGGTATCAATTTACTCAGCGTAACATTCTCTTTCACAATATAAAAAAATTAATTTGGCTAACTTTACTTTATTTTTTTATTAAAAAACTTGTATTTTTTCCCAAAAATTGCACTTGTAAGACCACTGCGCAAACACAGTGTGACAAAGTATTGCCATTTTATTCTCTAGGTTGTCTGAAAAAATAAATCTATCTATCTATCTATCTATCTATCTATCTATCTATCTATATATATATATATATATATATATATATATATATATTTTTTTTTTTTTTATTTTTTTGGGGGGGTTTCTAAGTAATTTTCTAGCAAATAATAATGATTTTAACTTGTAAACACCAAGTTTGAAAAATAGGCTGGTCCTTAAGTGATTAAGGGTAACTCTACTTTTGTGGGGGTAAAAAAAAATAGCAAATAAAGAAAAAATAATGTAGCGTATACAATTGAGACACAAGTCATATTGTAATTGAATGTTATTAAAAATTACTTTTCATTTTCAATCTGCAGCTCTGTAATTTTCTGAAAATGCAATACAATAAGGCTACCTTGTGGTGTTCTGTACAGAGTCAGATTGCAGGCATTCCCAGCAACAAAGATGTCATTTTTGGTGAGATACTCCTAATAGGAAATCACGGCTAAAGGGATGCAGACCCTGCAGATTTCCTCATTAGTGCCCTGCAGGTGCACAGCAGATTGCTAAATATGAAACCACATCACCCAGAGGGAAATGTTTTTTTTTTCTCAACAAAAGTGGAGTCACTACCAAGTCTTTTGCAAAACAACATGTTGCGAGGCTTCTTTCCATTAATGGGAATCTGGTTATCTTTATCTGCATAGTGTCATGGTCTTACCTCTCTCCTGTCTCCTTCGTTTGACATGTGCTGGCGGCCATCTTGGTTTCTGGGACTCTTGTAGCCTCCCACCCTGCGGCTCCTCCTTCCCACTGGGAGGAGCTGGATGCCTGGTTCACATATATAGGAGCTCTGTGGCTTCAGTTCCTTGCTTGGTCCTCCTGTGTTCACATGCTTCTAAGACTGCTGCTGCTTCTGGTTCCGATCCTGGCTTCGTCTGACTTCCCTGCTGGTTCCTGATCCTGGCTTCGTCTGACTTCCCTGCTGGTTCCTGATCCTGGCTTCGTCCGACTACCCTTCTGGTTCCTGACCTCTGGCTTCGCAAGACTCTGTTTAACCATCCGTTTGGACTTTTGCTTTACAGCTTGATTTTCAATAAAGCCTTCTTATTTTCACTTATCTCTTGTTGTACGTCTGGTTCATGGTTCCGTGACATTAGGACCAAGCCATGAATTTTGACGGTACAGGGCCATCCTCGCTACCCACGCTGGTTGCCAGACTTGATCAGCAGGATTACCTGTTGGGTCAGTTCGCCGTGGCGTTGCAAACCCTGCTTGAACGCACGGTTCATTTCGCTCCCGTTGCCGATGGGTCGGTTGTCGCTCCTGGGCCCGCTCCTACTGCCGCTCCGGTTGTTGCGCCAGAGTCTACCCCGACACCTGTTGTTGCGCCTGCGGTGTTTTGGGGTATGACCGGTTCTGCCCCCCTTCCACAGCGATTTGGGGGAGAGCCAACTCAGTGCCGAGGTTTCCTTAACCAAGTGGGCATTTATTTCGAGTTGCTGCCACATGCCTTTCCCACTGAGAGATCAAAGGTGGGCTTCTTGATCTCGCTGCTCTCGGACAAGGCCTTGGCCTGGGCCAGCCCTTTATGGGAGAACAACAATCCGGTGGTTGCCGAGTTTTCCGGTTTTGTTGCTTCTCTTCGGAAGGTATTCGATGTGCCGGCTCGCGCCGCCTCTGCTGCGAAGCTCCTTATGTCCGTCAGACAGGGTTCACGATCCGTAGCCGAATACGCCATTGAGTTTCGTACCCTGGCAGCAGAGGTGGGCTGGAATAATGAGGCTCTGGTCGCTGCTTTCTCTCATGGTCTCTCGGATGCCTTGAAGGATGAGGTTGCAGCTAAGGACCTACCAGTGGAGCTCGAGGCTCTTATTTCTTTCCTGATTTTGATTGACACCAGACTCAGGGAGAGACCTTCCTTTAAGGAGAGCCTGCGGAGGCCTCCTAACAGTTTGGCGCCTACGTTTGCTGTCCCACCCGTGCCTCCCTCTCCTCCCACGCCTCCTGGGGTTGACTTGTCTGGGGGTGAACCCATGCAGCTGGGGTTTGCTCGCCTGTCCGAGGGGGAGAGGGTACTCCGGAGACGCGAGGGCCGATGCACGTACTGTGGTCTCGGTGGGCATTTTCGGTTGGCATGTCCGAACCGTCCGGGAAACGCTCGCACCTGAGATCCTGTCGGGGGCAGATCTTGGGTGGAGTCTCCTCGTCCCCGGTTTCCCGTGTTGATAAACCACTGATCACTGTTGTCCTCTCCTGGGTCGGGGGCTCGGTGACGACCCAGGCGTTGGTGGACTCTGGTGCTGGTGGTTTTTTCATTGATAGTGAGTTCGCTGCCGCCAATTCCATTCCTCTGCAGGCTCGAGGTTCCCCGCTGGCTCTAGAGGCGATAGACGGCAGACCCCTCCAGCCGTCACACGTGACTCATGAGACCCTTCCAGTGGGGATAGCCATTGGTGCCGTTCACAGAGAGTCAGTCTGCTTCCAGGTTATTTCGTCTCCACACTACTCGGTGGTCTTGGGGTACCCCTGGCTCCAGAAGCATAATCCGACTTTTGACTGGAGATCGGCCGAGATCCTCTCATGGTCACCACAGTGTGGGGCTAGTTGCATCCATGGGCCTGTCAAGTTGCTGTGTACTTCCTCGGACTCTCTGTTGCCTCCTGAATACGAGGAGTACCGGGATGTATTCGATAAGGTGCGCGCAGTTGCCCTACCTCCGCACCGCCCATACGATTGTGCCATAGAGTTACAACCTGGTGCCGTTCCTCCTCGCGGCAGGGTCTATCCACTGTCGGTTGCGGAGAATGAGGCCATGGAGGAGTACGTGATGGAGGCGCTGTCCCGTGGTCACATTCGCAAATCCTCGTCCCCGGCAGGGGCTGGATTTTTCTTTGTGAAAAAGAAGGGCGGTGAGTTGAGGCCTTGCATCGATTACAGGGGCCTTAATCGCATCACGATCAAGAACGCTTACCCGATACCCTTGATTTCCGAGCTGTTCGATCGCCTTAAGGGGGCCACGGTCTTTACCAAACTCGACTTGAGGGCGGCATATAACCTGGTAAGGATCAAGGCGGGCGATGAGTGGAAGACCGCGTTTAACACCAGGACCGGTCATTATGAATCCTTGGTTATGCCCTTTGGGTTGTGCAATGCGCCCGCAGTCTTTCAGGAATTCATCAACGATGTTTTCCGTGACCTGTTGCAGCAGTGTGTGGTGGTCTATTTGGATGACATCTTGGTATACTCTGAATCCATGGAGGCCCACATTCTGGATGTCAAGCGAGTGTTGCAACGGTTACGAGAGAACAAGCTGTTCGGTAAGCTTGAGAAATGCGAATTTCACCGATCCCAGGTAACCTTCTTAGGTTACATCATTTCCGCTGAGGGGTTCTCCA
Organism: Rana temporaria; assembly: GCF_905171775.1. Taxonomy (NCBI): domain Eukaryota; kingdom Metazoa; phylum Chordata; class Amphibia; order Anura; family Ranidae; genus Rana; species Rana temporaria. The sequence goes on from NC_053500.1 coordinate 124,464,342, forward strand.
TGGACCCTGAGAAGGTTTCGGCTGTCTTACAGTGGCCTCAGCCCAGTGGTCTTCGTTCCTTGCAGCGCTTTTTGGGCTTCGCCAATTATTATCGGAAGTTCATCAGGGACTTCTCCATGCTGGCCAAGCCTCTCACGGATCTGACCAGGAAGGGCAGTAATTCCCAGGTCTGGCCGCTCGAGGCCATCCGGGCTTTTGAGGCCCTAAAATCCGCCTTTGTGTCGGCCCCGATTCTGTCTCATCCCAACCCTGGGTTGCCCTTTGTCCTCGAGGTGGACGCATCTGAGACGGGAGTAGGCGCCCTTCTGTCTCAGCGTAGAACACCAGAGGGCCCGCTGCTTCCTTGTGGGTTTTACTCCCGGAAACTGTCACCCGCGGAGTGCAACTATCAGATTGGTGACAGGGAGTTATTGGCCATAGTGCAGGCTCTCAAAGAGTGGAGGCACTTGCTCGAGGGCTCCGTGGTTCCGGTTCTCATCCTGACGGACCACAAGAATCTGACCTACCTTTCTGAGGCCAAGAGATTGACACCACGTCAGGCCAGATGGGCTCTGTTCTTGTCACGTTTTAATTACGTGGTCTCCTACCTACCCGGTTCCAAGAACATCAGGGCGGATGCCTTATCACGGCAGTACTCCGAGCTGTCCAGGGAGGAATCTATACCGACTTCGGTCATACCTCCGAATCAGATCCTGGCCGCCATTCGCACCAGCCTGACCTCTCCCCTTGGTGAGCAGATTTTGGCGGCTCAATCTGGTGCTCCCTCTGGGAGACCCAACGGCAGATGTTTTGTGCCCGAGGAGTTGCGCACTCGGTTGTTGCGAACCTACCATAACTCCAAGACCGCGGGGCATCCTGGTAAGAATCAGCTGTCCTGGGCTGTTTCACGTCTGTTCTGGTGGCCTTCCCTACGTTCCGACATCGCCGCATATGTAGCGGCATGCTCCGTTTGTGCCCAGAGTAAGTCCCCTCGGCACCTTCCGTTGGGCCTGCTGCAACCCATAGCCACCGGGGAGCGCCCATGGTCACACCTGGGGATGGATTTCATTGTGGATCTCCCTGCATCCCGAGGCCATACGGTCATTCTCATGATTGTGGATCGGTTTTCCAAAATGTGCCACTGTGTTCCTCTCAAGAAGTTACCCTCTGCACAAGAATTGGCCACGATTTTTGCCTGGGAGGTCTTCCGGTTGCACGGTTTGCCCAAGGAGATAGTGTCGGATCGGGGGAGTCAGTTTGTGTCCAGGTTCTGGCGCGCCTTTTGCTCCCAGTTGGGGATTCAGCTCTCCTTCTCCTCGGCCTACCACCCTCAGTCCAATGGGGCCGCAGAACGATCCAATCAGGCCTTGGAGCAATTCCTTCGTTGCTATGTCTCCGATCACCAGGACAATTGGGTTGACCTCCTGCCTTGGGCTGAGTTTGCCAGGAACACGGCGGTGAACTCTTCCTCTGGGACGTCTCCCTTCATGGCCAATTATGGGTTCCAACCTGCCGTGTTACCGGAGGCATTCTCTCCCCAGGATATTCCGGCTGTGGAGGATCACCTTTCCGTCCTACGCGCCTCTTGGGTACAGATCCAGAGGTCCCTTGAGGTCTCTGCGCAGCGCCAGAAACTCCAGGCTGATCGCAGACGAGCGCCTGCTCCTTCCTACCAGGTCGGAGACCGTGTATGGTTGTCCACTCGCAACCTCAACCTTCGAGTGCCCACTCCCAAGCTGGCTCCTCGCTTTGTTGGTCCCTTCCGAGTGCTTCGCAGGGTAAACCCGGTAGCCTATGCCCTTGCGCTTCCTCCTGGCATGCGGATCTCCAACGTGTTTCATGTCTCCCTGTTGAAGCCACTGGTGTGCAATCGCTTCACTTCCTCGGTTCCTCGGCCTCGTCCGGTCCAAGTGGGCAATCATGAGGAGTATGAGGTGAGCAATATCCTGGACTCACGCCTGGTCCGCGGTCGGGTGCAGTTTTTGGTCCACTGGCGTGGTTACGGTCCAGAGGAGCGTTCCTGGGTTCCCTCCGCAGATGTCCATGCTCCTGCCTTGCTCCGAGCCTTCCATGCACGTTTCCCTCAGAAACCGTTTTTTGCACCGCGGAGGAGGGGCCCTTGAGGGGGAGGTACTGTCATGGTCTTACCTCTCTCCTGTCTCCTTCGTTTGACATGTGCTGGCGGCCATCTTGGTTTCTGGGACTCTTGTAGCCTCCCACCCTGCGGCTCCTCCTTCCCACTGGGAGGAGCTGGATGCCTGGTTCACATATATAGGAGCTCTGTGGCTTCAGTTCCTTGCTTGGTCCTCCTGTGTTCACATGCTTCTAAGACTGCTGCTGCTTCTGGTTCCGATCCTGGCTTCGTCTGACTTCCCTGCTGGTTCCTGATCCTGGCTTCGTCTGACTTCCCTGCTGGTTCCTGATCCTGGCTTCGTCCGACTACCCTTCTGGTTCCTGACCTCTGGCTTCGCAAGACTCTGTTTAACCATCCGTTTGGACTTTTGCTTTACAGCTTGATTTTCAATAAAGCCTTCTTATTTTCACTTATCTCTTGTTGTACGTCTGGTTCATGGTTCCGTGACACATAGTTGTTCATTTCCTGTTTGATCTCCCCTCTGTGCCTTTGTATATTATTACATTTCAAGACAAGGAGATATCTCCCCAAGAATGGCAAAGTTGGAGATATCGTCCAATCTTTGCACAAGCTCGCTGAGCGCCAGGACCAACCAGGGTCCTCCCTGATGATGAAAGTAGCAGATTTGCATAACTTACTTAGCTTTGGAGCAGAGAAAAGTATTGGGCTTTCTTGAAAAGTCACTTTCCAGCAAATCAAAGAAGACCTTTGACCACCAACGCCATCACCTCGGTAGACTGAAACTAACCAATAAAAGTGAGCAATACTTGAAAATCAGCAGCATCACTTGTAGCTTATCAATTGATTCGTAGACATCCAGACATGTTTCAGAGACTCCAACCTATGTCAGAAGCAGACCAGCCAACCATTTCAATTACTTGGCCAATCACTATTGCTACCGTTGAGATAAGCAACATCAGGAGCGGTTTGTCCATTCCTCCCTCCTCCTTACATAAGCAATAACATGACCACTCAGACCAAGCATCCAGATCACACCTGCAAGTTTGATGCCACTCATACACAGCTCACATTTCAAACAATTACTGTTGAATTGGCCACAACTTGAGCCATTGGTGGCCCTATCTGCACCACTTGGCTCAACAAATATGATTTGAAAAATGATAGAATCATGGCCACAAATTCTCAGCCAAATATTGACCACAGCCCCAGCAGGAGCAGGAGCAGCACCAGTCATAATGCAACACCTGGCAGGGTGGATTTCAAATGTAGGCAGGTGTAGGTTGACCTCCCTACACAGGTGGCGCTGTCTGGGACCTCCATTCAGGGAAAATGGAGGACAGTAAGAACTCAAGTTCCTTTTAGGCCTCCGTATATTAAGGTGACCAGATTTTTTTAAATAAATCCAGGGACATATTTTTTTTTTTTTTTTTACTAGTAATGGCGTCAATCGATGACTCTCTACCCGTCGCCGCCCGCCTCAAAGCCTCTCAAGTCTTACTCTCGGGCCCTGGCTACTACTGGGTGGGGAGCGGAGAAAGATCACTCCACCAGAGAAGACAAGGAGATAAACAGGCAGGCGGCTGGCCGGGACTTGGAGCCAAGGCAGAAGAACATGTGAGCGAAGCTGAATGTGCATGCACCCAAAATTTTATAAATATTCCCTCCGCACCGACAAGCACATGATCATCAGAAAAGGGCACAGATAATTGAAAAAAATACACCCCCCTAAGCTAGTAGGAGCGGTGGAGGAAGTGTAATTCAGATTTTTTTAAATTCTGCACTGACTGTCTTTAAAAAAGGCCCCAGCCCTTGTTCAAATCCAATCCGGGTACAAAACCGGGGACAGACTTGGTCCAGGGACAGTGTCCTCAAAATAGGGACTGTCCCCCGGAAACCGGGGATGTCTGGTCACCCTACCATATATGTCATAGCGTGAGCAGTTGTCAAATTGGATACTGTTGCCCAGGATGATCTCTGTCACTCTGTGGCCATCTTTAGTGAGGGCAGTGCTTAAAAAAAGCACTGGTTCACTACAGTTGGTGCCCTTTTTGCAAGTGGTTAGGATAGGGACAGGAACCCACTGGGTAGGGAGAGAGTGTGCCTAGTATACTGATAGCGAAGGGACAGTATAAGGACTGGTTGTTATTGTTGCTAAGTGGAACCTTTCCACTTCTAGTGCCTTGTTGCATACTGCCTACCAGCCGCATCCTGTGCCAGGTACTGTCAGTGCTCAAGCATTGCTATCCGCAAGTACTGCATAATTATCTATGAGTGTTTCTGCCCAGTTAAAAACTTCTACATAGACTCTGATACCGTGTGTTTGGAAAGTTCTTGACATCTTGGACCTCAGTTCCTTCCCTCTTTGGGTGCCTACCACCTGGCCTTACTCCCACCTACACTCTGTCCATGCTGATTAGTGGCAAAGGAGGAATTTGCGCGTGTATGACTAGCCTAACAGCTCTGATATGTATAGAGATATATTAAGGCTGGTCATAGATAGAAAAGGAGCAAAATACATTAATCTGTCCCTGGACAGATCAATCAGGTACATAAGGCAGGCCATAGACAGTACGCATTTCTTTCCTGCAACCACACAGGAGCCTGCAGGGGAAAAGACAGTCGCTTGTGATTAGGGTTGTCCCGATACCACTTTTTTAGGACCGAGTACAAGTACCGATACTTTTTTTCATGTACTCGCCGATACCGATACTTTTTTTTAAATGTGTAGTATCGGTATCAGGACAACCCTAGTATGGGGGCATGGGTGGAACTGGGATTGGATCGGGGGGGGGGGGTGGAGCCGGAATGGTATGGTGGATGGATGGAGCTGGGATTGGATCGGGGGGTGGATGGAGCAGGGATGGGATTGAGGTGGGGTGGATGGAGCTGGTATGATATGGGGGCATGTATGGAACTGGGATTGGATCGGGGGATGGATGGAGCCGGAATGGTATGGGGGATGGATGGAGCCGGAATGGTATGGGGGATGGATGGACCTGGGATTGGATGGGGGGGTGGATGGAGCAGGGATGGGATTGAGGTGGGGTGTATGGAGCTGGTATGGTATGGGGGCATGTATGGAACTGGGATTGGATCGGGGGGATGGATGGAGCCGGAATGGTATGGGGGATGGATGGAGCTGGGATTGGATGGGGGGGGGTGGATGGAGCAGGGATGGGATTGAGGTGGGGTGGATGGAGCTGGTATGGTATGGGGGCATGTATGGAACTGGGATTGGATTGGGTCCTTCACTTTTCAGGTCAAAGGGTGTCTGGAGGGAGGGTGCCAATATGGTTTCCTATGGCCTGAATTTCTACCAATTCATTAGGAACTGGCCAAAATGTGTGCAGTGTATGGCCAGCTGTATTTCTGAGAAGTAAGGAATGACAGTCTACAGGATTTATTTTATTACAGGCTCTACCCATTCCCTTTTCTCTGTGGCTCCCACAGATGTTTTCCATGCTGAAAAATATTTGTGCCCTAAAAATTGCTTTTGAACGTCCTCTTTTGCACCCCCGTGGCCATATGCTGTCCAGTTGTCATAAGTGAGGCTTGAATGGGCAACATTTCTTTAATTGTTAGCCCATCTATGGCTATAGCTGCAGGTCTGTCCATATGTGGGCAATTTTGTCAGTCATACAGTTGTAGCAGTAGCTGCTTATGCAACATTTTTTGGCCATCTACTAGCAGATTATTGTCTTTAAACACAGCTAGTAATAATTTAAAGCGGATGCAAGAGTTTGCCAGGTCAGATCATTCAAATATTTAAGTGGTGTAAATAATTACTTCAAGAAACACCAGCCAATCTAAACCTACTTTGGCTACAAGTAATGCCCCGTACACACGATCGGTTTTCCGTCGGAAAAAGTATGATGAGAGCTTTTGGCCGGGAATCCTGATCGTGTGTATGCTCTATCGGACTTTTTTCAACAGGAAAACTGTCGAAAAAAAAAAAAAAAAAAAGGAGAGCAGGATCTCTTTTTTCCTGTCAGGAATAAATCCTAGCGGGAAAACCGGTCGTCTGTATGCAATTTCAACACGCAAAAAAAATTGCGCATGTGACCGTGTGTATGCAAGGCAGGCTTGAGAGGAATTCCGTCTGGAAAACCATAGTTTGTTTTTTTACGGGAAAACCGCTCGTGTGTATGGGGCACTAGCCTGTTACAAAGTTGTGCAATTTAAATTGAGCGTTTGATGTGACCATGCATTAACGAACATCAAAGGTTAAAATGATCCCTAGAGTCGAAAAATGTAGGCAGCTGGAATTATAAGTCTCAACTTTTCCTGTAAAAAGTAAAATTGGATCCCACCACCAGCGAGGGCCATGTTTTTTGATCAGTACCTTTAAAAGGGCCAATAGGTATGCCGAGGAGGTAGGTGGCATGTGCCAAAGCTCAACATATAGGAACAGTTATCTGCCCCCATTTCTGAATCTAATGATCGTTTTGACAATTGATTGTCACTAACAATGACCCTTAGGCTGGCCATACACTGTTAGAATTTTGGCTCATTTATGATATTAGCACACACAAGTGTCAATGGACCCTTGAAGTGCTCAGAAAATATGAGAAGCACACTATAATCAAGGCTTGTAAGTAAAATACTGCTGGTTTAACTGTCTGAAATCTGTTTTCAGAATATCTTGCTTTAATCCCATATGCAGCATACGCTATTGCATTGCCCTGTGCTGTCAGGCTAATGTGCCTGCAGTCACTAGGGACTGAAGGGGGCGCCGTTTAGAAAGATTACAGTAGAGAAGAGCCCATAGTACAATAAAGAGACACCGGGAGCTGCAAAGCAATAGTAAATACCACTGTCATCCTCCTGATGGTGCTATGTGGCATGGGCATCTGAATCAAAATAGTGACCAATCAGAATTATATATATCTTGGCAAGTAAAACCGCTCACCCATATTTTAACTATAGCAACTAACAGGGGAGGGCTGGCAGCCTTAGGCCTGGGGGGCAAGTCCAGTCAAGTGGCCCATTGACCTGCTGAATCAGCTCAACATCCATGGCCCATCTGATTTTTCAATGAAGCCTCACCAGTGCCCATCAATGCAGCCTGATCACTGGGGCAGGTTAAATGGGGTGTATTGGGGGGGGGGGCTAGATGGGGGTCAGCTAAGGGTGTCAGGGTCTCTCACCTCAGTGATCTCAGGGGGAGGGGGGTAATGCTCCTGGTCAAGTTGCAACCAGTGCCCAGCCCTGCATTCCTGCATCCGACTTTCAAGAATCCAGTCACAGGGAGTTGTAGTTTCCTCTGCGCTGCTCTTTTTCCACCCACCGGGAGCTTTAAGCGTGGACTACAACTCCTGGAATGCAACAACTAGTGGTCGGCCCAACTTCCAAGACCAGAATAAAAAATAAAATGGTAGCGGGCATTTTGAACATAAGTTAGGGTTGCCTGGGAGGCAATTGCCCCCCTGCCCAGCCCTCCCCTGGCAACTGATTATAGAGGAAACTCACCATTATAACTCTAATGACTTGATGTTATGGTTAGCAGTGGGAAAAACGTGTCAACCATACAGACTACATTCTCTGAGTTTTTAATTATAATAATTAAGAATTTTTATTTTCATTGTAACCACCCAGAACTGTATGAAGAGTAATTCCTACAAATTAATTGTTGCCCCTAGCATGTATGTAAAGAAGACACTGTTAGTTGACACCCATGCAGTATTATACAAAAGGCCTTTGTACCTTTGCTTATAATGCGTATTGAAATGCTGCATGCAATATGGGTGATTCAACCACAATATAAAATTACAAAAAGTCTTTGTATCTCAATGCATACGGTATGATTCCCATACACAGGCAGATAGTGGTAAACAACATGGCCAATAGTTGATCTGGTGCTTAATTGGCATAAAACACTATCAAATCTGATGAACCCATCCAACAATTTCACAATAGTTCCTAAAAATCTCCCTGATTTCCAAAACCATAAAAAATAGCAAACCCTCCATAAAAATAAAAGTCTATTAGCCAGATTCACAAAGAGAAACGCCGGCGTATCAGTAGATACGCCGACGTAACTCGGAATCTGCGCCGTCGTAAGTTTAAGTGTATTCTCAAACTGAGATACACTTAAACCTAGCTAAGATACGACAGCTTGCGCCGTCGTATCTTAGGGTGCAATATTTAGGCTGGCCGCTAGGTGGCGCTTCCGTTGAGTTCGGCGTAGAATATGAAAATGCCTAGATACGCCGATTCGCAGTAAAGATACGCCGTTTACGTAAGGCGTTTTCCGACGTAAAGTTATTCCATTAAATAGCTGGCCTATTCAATGTTAAGTATGGCCATCGTTCCCGCGTCGAAATTTGAAAATTTTACGTTGTTTGCGTAAGTCGTCAGTGAATAGGGCTGGGTGTAATTTACGTTCACGTCGAAACCAATGCGTCCTTGCGGCGTACTTTGGAGCAACGCACACCGGGATATGTACACGGACGGCGCATGCGCCGTTCCTAAAAACCGTCAATCACGTCGGGTCACCCCCCATTAACATAAAACATGCCCCCTCATCCTCATTTGAATTAGGCGCGCTTACGCCGGCCCCATTTACGCTACTCCGCTGTAAGTTAGGAGGCAAGTACTTTGTGAATAAAGTACTTGCCTGTCTGACTTAAGGTGGCGTAGCGTAAATACGGTACGCTACGCCGCCTTAAAGATGCGCGCCCCTACCTGAATCTGGCTATAATTATCTACAGGCAATTTTTTGGTTTTGTGTTGAGGAAGGGTTGCAGCCCCGGTCATATATTTGTGTCCTTACTAGATAGATTCAGCATTGTCACTACAGCTGTTGTTGCTGGAACAGGAACAGAGGTAAAATGTTCCAATGGGGACACTTACTGCATAATAGCTAAAGTTGGCCATAAACTAATCAAAATTTGGCTGGTTCAACAGTAGCTGAAAAAACGTTGAATGAGAGAATTTTACCTTATGCTTCAAATTTTACCCCACGTGCTTCAATATGAAAATCTGAAAAGAAACCGGGTGGAAATTTTTTGGCTGGACACTACCTGCATCCAATCAGATGCAGCCAATGTTTTGATATTTTGACAGCAGCAGGTGTCAGCTGTCAAATTACAATAGATGGCAAGGCAGATTCCTCCATCCTTGTTGTTTAGTGTGGCTGGGGAAATAGATTTTGCTCATTCAGTTCCACTGTGCAGCATTTGGCCAGCATTGATTTGAAGAGGATTTTCATTTCCTCTCGTATTAATCTACTCAAATCTGAAACCTATCCCAACAGTAAAGCTCTTCCATACTGCTCTATGCAGGGTTTGAGGATTGGTTATCACATGTAAATGTAGATATCCGAATTGTACCATCACTTTAATGATACCAAGCAGTACCCTGGGTGCACTGGTATACTGCCCTGCAGTGCTCATATGTGAACAGTCCACTTAGTCTGTTTCACTTTATTTTTACAGATTTGGACTAACAGAAATTATTTGCACGCCATGTTTAAACTGTAAGCTGTTGGGAACAATATTTTTTTTATTTTCAGCTTCATTTGGCCTGGCTAGGTCCCTTAATACTGCTAAAAGTCATAGGGTCTATCCAGGCCCGGACTGGGACAAAAAATAGGCCCGGGAACGGCGGCGGCGCTTCGAGGTGGCGGTTAATGATGGGATGTGGGGTTCCAGTACCTTGCACCTCTGGACCTCTTTACATTACACAGCACCCTGGACCCCTTTACATTACATAGCACAGCACCTCTGGACCCTTTTACATCACACAGCACCCTGCACCTCTGGACCCTTTTACATTACACAGCACCCTGCACCTCTGGACCCTTTTACATCACACAGCACCCTGCACCTCTGGACCCTTTTACATTACACAGCACCCTGCACCTCTGGACCCTTTTACATTACACAGCACCCTGCACCCCTTTACATTACACAGCACCTTGCACCTCTGGACCCTTTTACATTACACAGCACCCTGCACCCCTTTACATTACACAGCACCCTGCACCTCTGGGCCCCTTTTCATTACACAGCACCCTGCACCTCTGGCCGGGTATGCCCTATGGCCAGTCCGGGCCTGGGTCTCTTTTCTTTTTTTTTTTTATGTAGTGTCGGTTTTGGTTTATGTGATTCTGTTTGGATAATTTGTTTGTATTGTTTTAATGTTGTTTGCATAGACCAAAATAAAAAAAAAGTCATAGAAATTCTATTTAAAATAAAATATTTATATTAACAATCCATGTACATATATGGGTATGTAATAAAGGGCGAAGAAATGTGATGATGCAGAAAGCCGTACCCAATCAGAATTTATTCTAGTCATTTAAGGGTACAGATTACAATTGGTTGATAAGTGCAACTACATCCTCATCGTTAGTGGTTTTTGAATTGTCCTACAAAAGAAACCCAACTGCTTAGTATAAATATTTTTTATTAGGAGCAACTATGTATAGGGTAAAAAGATCAAACTGCGCTATGATGGTCTTAGGATAACTGTGGCATAAACATGCACCCAACTAGATAGCATACATGTTTATCACCTATACACCCCAAGTATTGGCTTTCTCCAGGCAGAAGTGGCAGATCAGTTCCTGCTCCAAGATCTGTCAATCCCAGGTGTATGCACAGGCCAAATGCAGCCCATATACACACCATCACTCCCAAACATTATTCCATAAAATCTTATTGGTATCCTTGAGTTTAAAAATCCCAGGAAAGTATAGCATCATCAATCTATAGCTAATAAAAAGCATTAATAAGTAGCTTTACTTGCCTAAATGTAACTGTATGTTGGAAAATGTATGTCAGATATAAAACTGCTTAGAAAACAGCTGTCATTGCTATAATAAGGCTGGCCATACAGGGTTCGAACCGTTAATGGGTATATAATTTATATATATATATATATATATATATATAAAATCTAACTATCTATATATTTAGATATATATATATATAGATAGTTGGATCTATCTATCTATCTATCTATCTATCTATCTATCTATCTATCTATCTATCTATCTATCTATCTATCTATCTATCTATCTATCTATCTAAATATATAGATAGTTAGATCTATCTATCTATCTAAATATATAGATAGTTAGATCTATCTATCTATCTATCTATCTAAATATATAGATAGTTAGATCTATCTTAGTACATTTACATCAGCACTACCCTCAAGAAGCTTACCATCTCAGTTCCCTAAAGCCCAGTACACATGGGCCCAATGTTGGGCGGCATCACCCGGCCGACATTTGGCCCGTGTGTACTGCAGCCGGTCCAACAGAAGTCAGACGTTCAGCCGGCTTCTGTTGAAGGGTCATGACCAAAAAAGGTCTCCCAACCGGCTCCCATTCGGGGGTCTCAGCCAATGGCTGACTGAAGAGTTCCGGCAGGGGTGCATCCCCCTGTCAAAACGCAATAGAACAGCATTGGAGATCGCTGTACTAACACCAGATTGTTAGTACATCAGCTCTGACCTGAGCTGTCCATTGTTTTCCCCTTTCAGCCCACTGGGGGTTATTTATGAAAGGCAAATCCACTTTGCACTACAAGTGTACTGGAAGTGAACTTTCAAGTGCAGTTGCTGTAGATCTGAGGGGGGACATGCAAGGAAAAGAAAAAACATGCCCATGATTGGATGATAAAATCAGCAGAGCTTCCCCTCATTTCAGAGCTTCCCCACAGATCTACAGCGACTGCACTTCCAAGTGCACTTTCAGTGCAGAGTGTATTTCCCTTTAGTAAATCAACCCCATTGTGTTGAATGAAAAAAAAAACTAGAAGTGTGTACTAGGCTTTACTCACCTACATTTATACATACATATACTAGAGCCAATTTAGACAGGAGCCATTTAACCTCCCAGCATGTCTTTGGAGTGCAGAAGGAAACCGGAGCACCCGGAGAAAACCCACGCAGGCACAGGGAGAACATGCAAATTCCAAGCAGGTAAGTATAACATGTAAATACAATACAAACAAATTTTACCCAACTGAGGACCACATTAACAGCTACAATTTCATTGGAAATTTGAGAAAAAAATTCCATCGTGAGCATTCCAATTTTCTCATATATACAGTCAAACACAAACACTTGATTTGCTCCCATTAACCATTTAGAAAATTGAAAGAACATTCCAAAAACACGTTTTTTCTTAAACCAAAAATTCTACTGGTGCATGGCTAATGTCGCGTACACACGGTCGTTTTTCGACATGAAAAAAAGGGGATTTTTAAAAACGTCATTTAAAATCATCGTCACATCGTTTTTCGGCTTCTGAAAAACGACAACATTTTTTTTTCGAACATGGCTGCATTTTTTAATGTCGTTTTTTTAAAATGTCGTTTTTCGGTTTAGTAAAAAATTATCGTGTGTGGGCTAAAACGACGTTTTAAACCCGCGCATGCCCAGAACCGAGTTATGAGACAGGAGCGCTCGTTCTGGTAAAACTACCGTTCGTAATGGAGTAAGCACATTCATCACGCTGTAACAGACAGAAAAGCGCGAATCGTCTTTTACTAACAAGGAATCAGCTCAAAGCAGACCAAAGGCGAATAGAGTGCCGTCGTACGTGTTGTACGTCACCGCGCTTTGTTCATCATTTTTCAAAAACGATGGTGTGTGGGCAGCATCGTTTTTAATGATGAAGTTGGAAAAACTTCGTTTTTTGGACATGCTGAAAAATGTAATTTTTTTTCCATGTCGAAAAACGACCTTGTGTACGCGGCATGAGCTTTAAACCTCAAAGAGAAAAATCATGAATGCGGTTATAATAGAGATGAGTGAAAGGCAGGAGAAAGGTTAGATTGGGTGGGGCGGATGCAGGTATTCATCCTCTGTGTGATCAGAGACAATGAACTAAGCAGGGAAGTGCAGAGACAGAAGGGGGCAAAGTGTTAATATGGGAGTTTCAATGACTTCTCTTACCTGCTCAGGGAGAAGTCAGCAACTCAGAGCTGTCCTCTGTGGATCAGGACACAGGAAAGTTCTGCATTAGCCTTCCCAGGGTCCTAAAACCAAAGGAGGAGGGCAGCCAATGAGGAGAGACACTCACCCCTCTCCAGCCTGCCCTCCCGCCTGGGATTTGGCCATACAAGGAGAAGGAATTTGAGGAGGATGCAAGATGTGTGGGACAAGCAGATCCAAACCCAAACACAGGATATTCTCCCTTATATAGTTCTCAGCTCCACTTTCTGTCAGTGTGCAAGGAACCCTCTTTACAAGGCTGTATACACAGGGGAACACTGCCAGTCCTCCTTATATGGGGCGTGTGGGTGTACGAGAGGGGAGAATGGTACAGGGCGAGATCAGCAGTCTTGTACAGTACACCGTACAGTTCCCACAATTCCGTAAAACTCATGTATAAATTGCTAGGTCCACTCAATATTTCAGTTTTCTGTAGATAATACAAAGGTAGATAAATCGGACCACTGGAATCTCTGGGAAAGTTTACTTCTATAGTTTCCGTCTTCTCTTTTCCTAATCAGGAATCTCACTTCTATTGCTGTATTCTTCAAAGCAAAACAGGGAGAGCCTGCTGGCCATAAACCTTGCAATCTAAATGTGCAATCTTTATTCCAACCTCTCTCAATGTTTTTACCAAGGCAGGGGCGGACTGACCATTGGGACTTTCGGGCACTGCCCGAGGGCCCCATGCCACTAGGGGGCCCCATCAGGGTTGCCAGGCTCAATAAAACCAGAGACAGTATGTAAAAATCTGTGTTTTTCTTACATCTGTCCCTGCTATGTCTTAAACCGACATGCTTTTGATGTGAAAATCCTGAGATTTTAGCTGCCCTGCCTCTGCACTGCCTCCTGCCGTGGTGGCCATCTGTAAGCCCAGGGGCCCCATAATCTTCTATTGCCCGGGCGCCCCATGGGTTGTCAGTCCACCCCTGCCCCTAAGGAACCCTTGAAATAATTCCTAGGTTCTTGGAGAACCCCTGCTAAAAAGGATTATACCTACAGCTCATGGTACATTACCATGAACAATAAGTTAAAGTGATACTATAGGTTCACATTTAAAGTGGTTGTAAACCCACTTTGACAACTTGCACCTACAGGTAAGCCTAGATTAAGGCTTACCTGTAGGTACAAGAAATATCTCCTTAACCTACATGGTTAAGGAGATATTTGCAGAAAACTCTGCACCAATGTCTACTGCGCATGCACGCCATAGACAACGGCGCATGCGCACTGAGCATCCCGGTATTATCAATGGGATCGTGCTGGGAATCATGCCGGTCCCACACATGCGCGGGAGTGACGTCATCGCCGCTCCGGCCAGTCACAGTGCTGAAGAAGCAATACACGGAAGAGACTGGAAGGCAACAAGGCGGCGGGGAACAAGGAGTTCTTCAGGGGCCTCGATCTCAGGCAAGTCATTCATAATGAGCTAGTATGATGGCATGGCACAGCGGCTGCGTTTGATGGCATGGCACAGCGGCTGCGTTTGATGGCATGGCACAGCGGCTGCGTTTGATGGCATAGTGACTGCATTTGATGGCATGGCACAGTGGTGATAATTGATGGCACAGTGGCTGCGTTTGATGGCATGGCACAGAGACTGCATTTGATAGCATGGCACAGTGATGATAATTCATGGCACAGTGGCTGCGTTTGATGGCATGGCACAGTGACTGCATTTGATGGCATGGCACAGTGACTGCTTTTAATGGCATAGTGACTGCATTTGATGGCATGGCACAGTGGTGATAATTGATGGCACAGTGGCTGCGTTTGGCATGGCACAGTGGTGACAATTGATGCCACAGTGGCTGCGTTTGATGGCATGGCACAGTGACTGCATTTGATGGCATGGCACAGTGACTGCTTTTAATGGCATAGTGACTGCATTTGATTACATGGCACAGTGGTGATAATTGATGGCACAGTGGCTGCGTTTGGCATGGCACAGTGGTAACAATTGATGCCACAGTGGCTGCGTTTGATGGCATGGCACAGTGGTGACAATTGATGCCACAGTAGCTGCGTTTGATGGCATGGCACAGTGACTGCACAGCTTACTGCTCAGGGAACCCGTAGCAACCTCATGATTAGGCCTGGTTGAGAAACACTACTCTTTTCTTTTTTTAATAGAGATGGGATAACAATGGTCCAGTCTATGGGACCTCCCTGACGCTGTTGGTGGGTAGCTGTCAGGGTAATATATTATTAGAGAATGCCCCATCACACTTTTTCTTCTCAGAGAGTCACGACATCAGCAGAGTCCAACTATAGTGCTCCACTACTCCCTTACAGCCAAAAATATATATTTTTGGATAGAGTGGCGAAGGGTTAGAACCTTATTAAGTCCATATTGAGGAGATCTTTCTATACTACCTCTCCAAGTGATGGGTTTTAGCCAGGAGAAAAGTAAGAGAATTACAATTTTCAACTAAAACCTGATCAAGGTCTTACCTATCCCTTTTTAAAATAAGCACAAAAAGTTAGATCTAGATTTGGGCTTTGTCTTCTCCAACAAACAGGATTTTTTCTGTCTTGAGGGCAATCAGGATCATGCCTACATATGATCTCAAAATACCAACCTTCCAAGACCCCCTGCTCTCTAGCTCCCTGGTCACCAACTCCCATGCTCACCTCCAGGACTTCTCCCGAGCCTCTCCCATCCTCTGGAACTCCTTACCCCAATCTGTCTGACTATCTCCTTCTTTATCCACCTTTCCCAAAAACGCATCTCTTTAAAGAAGCCCACCCTGCCTCTAACAACCTTTATTTTCTTGATCAGCTTATCCCTCACAGCTATTACCTTTTGAATCATTTGACCCTCCTTTTAGATTGTAAGCTCAAATGACCAAGGCCCTCTGATTTCGCTTGTATTGAATTTTAACTATACTGTCTGCCTTCATTTTGTAAAGCACTGCGCAAACCGCTGGTGATATATAAACCCTGTATAATACACATGGTAACCTCTGTCTGATTGTCTCACTCCCAAGTGATGCTTTGAATAGGTTAAATCCACCATACACTGCTCGAATTTCAGCCAATTCCTGCTGAATTGGCTGGAATTCGACCTGTGGGTGGCCCGAGGGATGAACAAGAGAAATTCCAAGTATGGCCAGCTTTAGGCACAAAGACTGGATTAGATCCACTCTAACGAGTCATAATGGGGTAAACCTAGGAAATAAACTATCCATTTTGGTGGATTAGTACTTTAACCGCTTGACTCCTGTACTTATACGTCGGCAGAATGGCACGGCTGTGCTAAGCAATGTACCTGTACGTTACTTTGAATTTCGCACCATGCGGGCGCACGCGTGCCCCTGCTACGAGCTCCGTGACCGTGCCCGCGGGACCCGTGGACTCGATGTCCGCCGGTGTCCCGCAATCGAAGCTACAGAACAGGGAGATATAAACAAGGCATTTCCCTGTTCTGCCTAGTGACATGACAGGGATCTACTGCTCCCTGTCATCGTCGTGTCACTGGTAGCCCAGCCCCCCACAGTTAGAGTCACTCCCTAGGACACACTTAACCCCTTCCTCACCCCCTAGTGGTTAACCCCTTCCCTGCCATGGTCATTTACACAGTAATCAGTGCATTTTTACAGCACTAATCGCTGTATAAATGACAATGGTGCCAAAATAGTGTCCGATGTGTCCGCCAAATGTATTCATACAACTTAACATCAGGCACCTAGCATTTTCAGAAGAAGTCCTCAACATCAGCCTACATAATATTCTCATTATAGGATTTGTTTTGCATTTCCTCTTTTGCAGAGTATTCAGTTTACGGTTAGGCCCCATTCACACCTAGGCGTTTTTACGCCTGAAGCGCACTGCTCACAAACGCCAGAGGGGAGAATTAACATTATTCCCTATGGTGACTGTTCACACCTGAACGCCTGAACGCCTGAACGCCCAAACGCCTGTCGCGCGAAGCTCAAACAAGTCCCGGAACCTTTTTTTGTCGCGCGTATCGTGCGGTTTGGGCGTATTTGAGCGTTTTTTTTCCGATAGAAAGTAATGGGAAACGCGCGAATTAAGGCGTATCGCGCGACAACGGGCGTTTGCTACGGGCGTTTCGTCGCTTTAATAAATAGAACTTGTCGCCCATGCAGAAGATTAAAAAAATCTACCAACATAGCAACAAGTGATGAAAAGATGATCATTTTTCCTATTGGCTAAAATAAAAAACGCTGAAGTACAAAAACGTCGCACGACGCTGTATGCAAATACGCGCGACAAAACGCCAGGAAAAAACGCCCAAAAAAACGACCGAACGACCGACGCTCAGGTGTGAATGCAGCCTTAGAGCTAATAATTGACTATCCCGTCTAATTCTCCATAATGTAGGTCTCTGACACGTATACATTGACATAGCTCTAAGTGAATTACAGTAAAACCTTGGTTTGAGAGTAACTTGGTTTGAGAGCATTTTGCAAGACAAGCAAAATGTTTTAATAAATTTTGCCTTGATATACAAGCGATGTCTTGATATAAGAGTAGCGTCACCACGAGTGCTAATTTCTAATCCAAATATGGTCATGATTTTCCATTATTTTGCCAAGACAACACTGATTGTTTAGAGGACAATCCCCCTGAGAGCACCTATCACTGGGTTCACACTACTTTCATCCTACTTTGCTCTGCTACATCGGTCCTACATTTATCCTACATTGGTCCTACATCCATCCTACTTTCATGAACAGGATACTACTTTGGTCCGACTTCAATGATATTCAATGGGCCTGAAGTAGGATCAATGTAGGACCAAAAGTAGTACAGGGAGCATTTTCAAAGTCGGACCGACTTGTGTAGGACGCTACAAGACGCTCTCATAGGGAAACATTGAACACAGAGCAAAGTAGGATGGAAGTAGTGTAGTAGTGTGAACCCAGCCTAAACCAAACCCCTATAATACGAACCTGCCTCCAATTAAAGGTTACTATGCATGTTCATTTCTTGTCCTAGTGTCACAAGTAAAGAAACTGACATTAAATCTGCCCAGAAGGGAGATTAATTGCTGACGCATGAGCAATAATATAACTATCCAGAGGACCTCACCCAATAAGTCTCTGAAACTGGGCAAGGTCACAGCTTTATTGTCTTAATAAACCTCATATTATTATATCATAACAGTCAGCAAACATTACCATTTGAGCAAAATCCTGTGCCAGTCACAAACCACTGAACTGCACTTAAAGAGGATGTCCGCTGGAAAAAAAAAGCTGCTGACTTTTAATATCGACACACTTACCTGTCCTGGAGTCCAGCTTGTCACTTTGCTGCCCCCCCCCCCCGCCATCCTCGGTGAGGGAACCAGGAAGTGAAGCGCTCCGGCTTCACTGCCCGGTTCCCTACGGCGCATGTGCGAGTTGCGCTGCGCCTGCTGATTGGCTCCCGCTGTCCTCTGGGAGCCGAGTGTTCCCAGAGCACACTGGGGGGGGGGAGGTTTAAGGAGGTGACATCCTGCCCGCAGTCTTCCCGCAGACTGTGGCCGGAAGTGGGTGCAAATACCTGTCTTTAGACAGGTATCTGCACCCCCCTCCCCCCTGAAAGGTGTCAAATGTGACACCGGAGGGGGGGGGGGGGGTTCCGATCAGCGAGAGTTCCACTTTAGGGTGGAGCTCCGCTTTAAAGAGGAGCTCCACTCTCCACCCCCCCAAAAAAAAATCTCACAAAAGGGTTAAAAATAAACTAATAAATAAGAGGAAAAAAAAAACCACTGACGGGTGCCTGTAGGCACATGCCTAATGTGCCTAGTGGAAAATCCGGTGCTTTAGATCTCAGAAATACAGCTAGGAGGCTGTAAGCACAGGAGTAGGGTTGCCACCTTTTCTTCAAGACAAACCCAAGCACTTTAGCAGCACACAACTATTTTGTTTTATAGTATAAACTATACATTAATTTTGTTATTAACCACTTAAGGACCCCTTCACGCCGATATACGTCGGCAGAATGGCACGGCTGGGCACATCCACGTACATGTACGTGGCCCTTTAAGTCCTGCCGTGGGGTCGCGCGCAGGAGAGAGAAAGGGGGAGACTTCACTCACCCCTTGGCAGGCAGCACCTCTCATCCAGATGTATCTGAGGTTGCTGGACTTCGTATTTTTAGCCCCCCACTTTTCTTTTCTGAGGCACAGTGCCTGGGATTAGAGTGTGGGCAGACACAGAGGGGTAGGGGTGTAAGGAAGAAATGCAGATCGAGCCCTGTGTGTGTGTGTTTGTGGGGGGGGGGGGGGAATGTTAGTGTTGGTTTTGGATATTGTGAAAGAAAGTGTAAGAGACACTCTCAGCTTAGACAACTGCAGCCAGCAACCCTGCTGGGAAGCCATACTCCAGTCTGAATAATGTGTCCGGGTTTCAGGCAGTCTTAAACCCGGAAACATGATTCTAAACCCGAACTGTCCGGGTGAATCCCAGACAGGTTTAATCCCTACACCGGAGTGCCTAGGCACCCTCACATATCAGGAAGTGCACTGCTCTTTTTTTTTTCAAGAATTTAGGACAAAAAGTTTAACATTTTCAGGTTACTTCTTAGGCACAATGTTGCTTATAACTCAGCAAATCGTACTATTTGAGGTCAGGTCCACTTTACATAAGAGGGAAAAGGAGACTGTCCTGTAAGGGAAACCATAGACGTGAGATGTCATGCAACCTGATCTGGCCATGTTCCAGGAAAGCTAGCATCAGTATTGTCTGCCAGTATCACTCACCTCCTCCCTGCTCCTCTCTACAGCAAACATGATACTAGGCAGAGCCAAGCTGGTATACCTGTAGACCTTCTGTTATTGTCTGGAGATGGTTGCATTGTGTATGTACATCTGAAATCCCTTTTAAAGTTACTGCATGTTACCATCGTATTGCACAATCTCTTTACAACATCCTTTAAATGTATTTACTTTGTATAAAGGTGGTCATACACTGGACAGATGCAGCATTGGTCCGATGCTGCATCCACCTAGGTAAGTATGAATGGGCAATAACAAAACAACAACCCATACTTCTCTTTTAAATGTCAACATACACAGTGCATGTCAACATGTGTTAATTTTTGACATGATATGTTTACGTGCTTCATGAAACATTGGGTTTGTAATATATGTGACCATTTTGGGTTCCATTAGATGGAAACCTTTCCCAGATAGATCTGCAAGAGAGGGGCTGCCCTGCTACACTGCAATGTTTGCGAGAGAAAGATACTGTGCTAGACCATTTTAGTGCAGGTGCGTTCTAGGCTCTGCCTTAATCCTGTGATATCGCTACTGTCCCAGTGGAAAAGCCTTAGAAGTGAATAGGATAACATGGGCCAATAGTTGAATGGAGCGTTGGGTTTAGTACTGTGTGACACAATGACAGAGGAACTAATATGTGCCAAGCTAGTTAGCAGAATACACGCTCATACCTCAAAACATTCCGGGACAAAAAAAAAAAAAAAGGAGGGACACCCTTTACCAAAAAGTTTACAGAAGCTATTCTCAGCCAGGGTTCCCCAGGAAATTGCTAGGGGTTGGGTGAGCTGTGGTTGTGTCACGAATGTCACGTCTACCCCAATGTAGGTGGCCAGACACTATAGCTAGCTACTGTGTGCTTCACCTATAGCAGCCCCCTTTCCCCTAAAGGCAAGCAGGCCTACCGGTACTTTGTTGCCCCCCAGGACGTATACACAATGCTATAGTGACTGGCCACCACGCTAGGGCAGATGCAAACAAACATACTACTTGCAGTTATCAGACAGATAACATGGTTCTATGACAGTCCAGTTTAAAGAATAGTTCAATATCCAAACAAATTATAGTCCAGGTAAAAGGCAGGCAGAGTTCAGGGAATAGTCCTATATCCGATCCGGGTCATACACAGGGAAATCCAGACTACCAAAGCAGGACAGACAAACGGGAGGCTTAAACAGGAACAATGCAGGTATACTGTCTATATCACAAGCACTCCTTTTATTCCCAAAGAAGACATATCGGTCGTAGTGGGATCAATTGTGAACTCCAGACTGAACTATGCGAATGCCCTTTACCTCGGACTCCCAAAGTACCAAATCGCTCGTCTGCAAATCGTTAAAAATACGGCCGCCAGACTTGTCACTGGGAAAAAGCCCTGGGAATCAATCTCACCTTCACTAAGAACCCTTCACTGGTTGCCAGTAAAAGACATAATTGCTTTTAAAGCACTCTGTCTAACCCATAGATGTATCCATGGGAATGCTCTCCATTATCTATGCGAAAAAATAAAAGCTCATAATCCCAATCGCGTTCTGCGATCCACCAATCAAAATCTTCTTCAGATACCGAAAGCCAGATACAAGTCCAAAGGAGATAGAAGATTCGCAGTCCAAGGTCCCAGACTATGGAACGCTTTACCAACCAGCATTCGGTTGGAGGAGAACCACTTAGCCTTCAGGAGAAAGATCAAGACTCATCTCTTCTGATATCAAAAGAGACAGGAACATCAAGCGCCCAGAGGCGATTAAGTTTGCATGTGTCGCGCTATATAAGTTTCTCATTCATTCATTCATTCATTCAGAGTGTTCGGTTTGCTTATAATGGGTGACTGACCATATCTATCACCTTGCAGGTGGACACAAACAGGGATTCAACACCTGGAAGCTGGAATAAGGAGCAGGAGCACAAAAGTGACCCTGAGAGGTTGATTGACATCCTATTTGACGGTGCCTGCAAAGTTCTGAAGCCTACTCTGCTTGGTAAAGCCAGCAGCTCATCTCCCCATTCTTCCCACTAACCACCAAAGCAAAGAACATTTCTCCCATTGACCTCGGATAAATTGGTTTAGCTAGGCCTGAAAATGATTTCATGGGTTCCTCTGGTGTAAGGAAGTTGAAGAAGACTGGTGTATAGGCAGAAAACTCATCTCAACCATGACCCCAATTACGCAGTTCATGAAAAATGAGTGAGCAAAAAATTGATTGGTTAAACCCAACAATGCTTTTATAAACACTGCTTTTCATTCATAGTAGAGCTTCACAAATGCACAATTTGTCAATTATTTAGAAAGGTTTAATGCAATAGAACACTTTTATTAGTGACATAGAAAATGTATTTATGAAGGTCTCAAAATAAATACAGTTCAAGTGGAAATGGACCCTTCTATCCCTTTTAGCCAAGGAAGCTCCCATCTTAGCCTCTGTTTGATCTGCGACTGCCATGGTGCTGTACATGTGATCAGTTATGACACCAGCCATTCGATGAAATGCAATTTGGTTGAAAGCACAAGCAATACGAGACATTCTCTTGGGGCACACATTGGGAGAACTCTGTGATCGATGTGTCTGTCGGACACAGCTGATCATAAATCGAGGTAAAGGGCCAATCACAGTGGTTCTTTACTATTTGAGAAAAATGTGTATATCCAGGACGCTCCAAGCATTTGAATCCTGACAGATAAAGTCTGTGTTGGAGAGGGTAGGAAATCGTCACACACTTTAGGCAGCACTCAGGGAGACAAGCAATCTCTAATGGAAACAGAAAAACAAACAAGGCACCTCTAAGTGCAGAAGTATAAAACTTTTAATATCCCCTAAAGGGGTTAAAAACACTTACAAGATGGTGGATGAAACAGGCATGTAGCAGGTAACTGCATTCCAGTGGCAGGGCAGTCCCAGTCTGTGATGGCAAAGCTTTCAGGGAAGTCCACGAGATAACAGCCAACTTGTACTGTGAGCGTTCAGGGGACACAATAGTGCTGGAGCCTGGGGATGATGTCAGAGGAAGCAAGACAAAAACCAGCATGGAAAACAAACAGGAAGTGTATCATAAAGGTAGGACGCGTTTCGGAACAGCTCATTGGTTCCTTCTTCAGCCAGGAACCAATGAGCTGTTCAGAAACGTGTCCCGCCTCTATGACACACTTCCTGTCCACTTCCTGTTTGTGTTCCATGCTGGTTTTTGTCTCGCTTCCTCTGACATCATCCCCAGGCTCCAGCACTATTGTGTCCCCTGAATACTCACAGATTTGCTAGGACGACATGTACGCCCCCGCCCATATTCGGACAGACCATTACCCCTAGCACCAAATTCAAAAGTCTCGGAATCATTTTTGGCTCCGACATGACAATGGATGCACAAATTGGGTCAGTAGTCAGCGGATCTCGCCATCTCCTGCGTCAACTACGAAGACTCGTTCCCTTCATTCCTGGAAAAAGACACCACAGTAGTGGTGGGAACACTAATCAACTCCAGGCTCGACTATGCTAACTCTCCCAAAATACCAGATTGCCCATCTTCAAGTCGTCCAGAACACGGCGGCACGACTGGTAATAGGGAAAAAAACCCTGGGAATCAAATCTCCCCCTCCCTGAGGTCCCTCGATTGGCTGTCCGTCAAGGACCGAGTCACATTCAAGGCCCCCTGCCTGACACACAAATGTGTACATGGAACCGCCCCCCAATATTTATGCGAGAAAATAAAATACCACAACCCCAATCTCCGATCAACCAACCAAAATCTACTACAAATCCCCAAGACCCGCTACAAGAGCAAAGGAGAACGAAGATTTGCAGTCCAAGGACCTCGAGTGTGGAACGTGTTACCAACTAATATCCGAACGGAAGAGAATCCCAGGGCCTTCAGGAAAAAACTCAAGACCCATCTTTTCTGAAGGCTAAATAGAAGGAAAATGGATGCCAAGCGCCTTGAGGCGATTCAGTTCGGATTTGTACCGCTATATAAGTTATTCACTCACTCACTAATTTGATTTAGCATTTATTGCCCATATGATCATAGCCTTAGAAAGAGACTGCCGAGTTAACCCTGCCATGCAAGAGAGGCTGTCCTTTTTTAAAAAGAATGGTCTTTAACCAGCACCTCTGCTATTCATTTTGTTATAGAACGGCACAGAGGAGAAACCATAGAGAAAAGATGTTGGCTATATTCTGCAGACTGTTTCCCTTCCTATTATTGCATTGTTTTCCATGTTTTGGAACCAGTTACAAGCGCTGTCATCTGTTGTTTTCATATTGCCAATAGAGCTGCTTCCTAAATGTCATTTCAACCATAAACTGAAAAAATAACAATTTGGGCTCAGTGACAAAATATTTGCTGTCAGTACTAAAGAGGCGCCTAATACGCGATCGGCATGAGCTTAATATTGTAATGACGTTAACATGTCTGCAGAGACACTGGAATATGTCAAATGTTTGGGTGTCAGCTGTATTGCCAAATGAAATATTTCAGGTATGAAACTCACCCCTCTCCTCCCTCAACAAATGTAACAAGCCTAGCCATCCACAAACATTTGTATCCATTCCCTGTATATATCATACAGCAACAGAAGACATAAAATTGTGTTTTCAGTTGATCTTAAAGTAGGGTGACCAGACATCCCCAGTTTCATGGGACAGTCCCCTGATTGAGGACACTGTCCCCGGACCAAGTCTGTCCCTGGTTTTGTCCCCAGATTGGATTTAATAGGGGGCAGGGGCAATTTCAAAGACAGTCAGTGCAGAATTAAAATAAAAAAAATTGAATTACACACCCCCCCCCCCCGCTCCACCTCTCCTACTAGCATAGGGGGGGTTGTATTTTTCCCATCATCTGAGCCCCTTTCTGATGATCATGTGCTGGTCGGAGGGGAGGGAATATTTATTCCGTTTCGGGCGCTTGCTTATTCAGCTTCGCTCGCGTGTTCTTCTGCCTTGGCTCAAATCCAAGCCAGCCACCTGCCTATCTCCTTGCCTTCCCTGGCGGAGTGATCTTCCTCCGCTCCCCATTCAATAGTAGCCGGGGCCCGAAGAGTAAGGCTCCATTCACATCTAGGAAGACAAATTTGTGGCGTTTTGTCCCGCGAATTGCGGCGGCAAATAGCGGCATTTTGTACCGCGATTTGCGGCGACAAAACGCCGCGATTGTCCGCCTAGATGTGCTCCTAGATGTGCCCCTCTATGGAGATGGTTCCCGAACGCCGAAAGCCGCCTGAAAAAAAGGTCCGGGACCTTTTTTCAGGCGGCAGGCGTTCGGCGTGGAGATGTGAACCATCTCCATAGAGGGCAATGTCTTTTCATCCCTCTGGCGGCAGCGGCGTCGCACTACAGGCGACAAAACGCCTAGATGTGAATGGGGACTAAGACTTGAGAGGCTGTGAGGCGGGTGGCGACGGGCAGAGAGTCGCTGATTGTTGCCATTACTAGTAAAGAAAAAATATGTCCCCGGATTTCATTTTCAAAATCTGGTCACCTTATCTTAAAGTGATGTGATGAACAGACCTGGGCAGGGATCTCTCTTTAGTGCAGGGGAGTCAAACTCAATTTCATCGTGGGACGCATCAGCATCGATTGTTTTCAAAAGGGTCAGTTGTATCTGTAAGATTAGATGTTAAGAGCCACCCCACTATCAGAAGTTGAGTCCCCCACTCTCCCTTACATCACAGTGCACCCCCCTTTCCTTATGCTGCTGCTGGGAAGAAGCTGGATGCATTTAAAGCAGAAAGTAGGCATCTGGAGGAAGACCAGAGGAGGTCTGGAGCTCTCCTGCAGCTGCAGGAGAGGTGCGAGGGCCACATGAATTGGCATGGAGGGCCGGATTCGGCCCGCGGGCCTTGTGTTTGACACCTGTGCTTTAGTGGATTAGCAAAAATCATTCCACTTTACGCATAAATCTTCTATTTCCTGCTATTACCAGGGAAAAAAAATTAAACTCCTCTCTAGATGGTACAGGGACCCTCAAACTCTTCATAAAATGTTTCCGTCCGTATCTCCCTTATGCTGGAGATGTGTCGCGGCGGAGGGAAGCTGCCAGGGATGGACTGGCCATCGGGACTTCAGGGAGTTTCCCGGTGGGCCGATGGCTCAGTGGGCCGGCTTCAGTGACAGCTGACCGCTGCTCCTCTGTCTCTCCCTCCCCGCAGCGCTCACCGGGGGGGGGCAGAAGCAGGCCTGGGAGTTTCTCACTTCTGCATAATCTTGTCCCATAAGGGGGGGCACTGAACTGATCCTTTCCCCCGGTGAAATAATGTCTAGGGGGAGAGGAGGCTTGGGTGGCCAGGGGGGGGTGCTGTAGTTGTCCGGCCGCCATGGGAGAGACCTGTCAAAGTGGGCCAGTCTGGATGAAGTCCAGGGCCAAATTGTTGTCCCAGTCCAGCCCTGGAAGCTACTTACACGTTTGGTGGGACTGTGCTGCAGTACAACCCCTATGGTCGCAGGTTTTTGCCATATATAATAGCCTTTATGACCAAAAATGATCGCCCACCCCAGAAGTAGCCTTGCTGTCCATGCTCCCTGGGTTGATAGCCTCTCAAAAGAGCTCCCTTGCTGCGTTTTTTCCTATCAGTCGCTAGACAACTCATACCCTTGTTTTTGAAAACCACTACCACTCCATTCCTGGCGGTCTGGGTCTCCATGGTCAATGATATCATGCGCATGGAGGAGATGATAGCCTTAGACAATGATACCTTCGATAAATTTAAGGTCCTTTGGCTTCTCTGGATCGACTACTCTACCTCTGATTCCCTGAAAGTGAGGTTGGCATCTCATAGCCAGCCCGGATTTGTCTCCTAATTCCGCTACGCGGGTTTGTTACACCAAGGTCTGCAGTGCAGCATGGTGTGACACAATCCACTTTCCTGGTTCCTTCATGGCAGCATACACTTGGGGAATATGCTGTCATGAATAGGCACCAGGAAAGGAAAATTACGGAAAGGTAAGTATTCAATTTTCCATTTTCCTGGTGCCTTTCCTTGGCAGCATATTCCCCAATGCGTATGCTGTCATAGATATGCACGAGGAAAGGAAAATTACGGAAAGGTAAGTATTTTGTTTTCCACTTTCCTGGTGCCTATCCATGGCAGCATATGCACAGGGAATATGCTGCCATGGATATGCACCAGGAAAATTGAATACTTACCTTTCCGTAATTTTCCTGGAGCCTATCCATGGCAGCATACACATGGGGAATATGCTGCCATGGATAGGCACCAGGAAAGGTAAGCATCTGCACCGCTGTCGTCACACACCACTGGCTGCTTTTTAGGTCAACTTCTGGTATAAGCGAGTCCTTAATTCTTTCATTGTTTTTACATTGTATTAAGGAAGTATGACCACTTTGTTACGATTTTGTCATTTCCCCAGGAGTTATGCCACATACACACGGTCGGATTTTACGATGGTAAAAGTCCGATGGGAGCTTTTCATCTGATATTCCGACCGTGTGCATGCCCCATCTGACTTTTTCCGTCGGAAATTCGGACGGACTTATATAACATGTTCTCTATTTTTCAGATGGAAAAAATTCCTATCGGAAAATCCACTCGTCTGTATGCTTGTCCGACGCACTAAAAACCATGCATGCTCAGAATCAAATACGAGACGGAAGCGATATGTCTGGTAAAACTAGCGTTCGTAATGGAGATAGCACATTCGTCACGCTGTAACAGACTGAAAAGCGTGAATCGTCTTTAACCAAACTTTTACTAACACAAGGATCAGCAAAAGCAGCCCAAAGGGTGGCGCCGTTGGAATTGAACTTCCATTTTATTCTGCCGTTTTACGTCACCGCGTTTTGGAAAGTCCGAATTTGGTGTGAACGTGTGTATGCAAGACAGCTTGAGCGGAATGCCTTCGGAAAAACCATCCGAGTTTATTCTGATGGAAAAAACAGTCGTGTGTTCAGGACTTTAGGCAGAAATGGCGACACCATTATTGATTTCTTAAGCCACGTACACACAACCATTTTTCGGGATGTAAAAAATGTAATTTTTAATGGTCTTAACCTGATTTTTGGTAAATCAGCCTTGCCTATACACGATCGTGAAAAAAAAAATGCTCTAGCAAAGAGCGGTGACGTACAACACGCACGACGGCACTATAAAGCGCATGGCGCCACCAGTGGGGCTGCTTTTGCGTTAATAAAAGAAGATTCATACTTTTCAGTCTTCGTGCTTTTCTGTCTGTTACAGCGTGATGAATGTGCTATCTCCATTATGAACGCTAGTTTTACCAGAAGGAGCGCTCCTGTCTCATAACTTGCTTCTGAGCATGCGCATTTTTTTCACGTCATTAAAGGAACACTAAAGGCAATTTTTTTAAAATAACAAACATGTTATACTTACCTCCACAGTGCAGCTCGTTTTGCACAGAGTGGCCCTGAATCCTGTCTTCTGGGGTCCCTCGGCGGCTGTCTCGGCTCCTCCTCGCAAAAGCTTTCCACCTTCATGCGAGCGAGCTTGCATAGTGGAAAGCTTTTGTGGGCGCGCTCCCGTGATACAGCGGCGGGCATAGCCGCCGACTGTATCACTCGGTGCCGCCCCCCCCGGCGCGCCGCGTCATCGGATGTGATTGACAGCAGCGCCAGCCAATGGCTACGCTGCTATCAATCCGTCCAGCCTAGCCAATCAACGGCCAGGCTGGGAACCGAAGAGGACCACGAGGACGCGAGCTGGACTTTCGAGGGGTAAGGTAAGTAAAACGGGGGTTCGGGGGCGGTTCCATCGGATGTTTTTTCACCTTAACTTCTTGAGACATGCGCTATAGGCGAATGACGGCTACAGCGCGGATCTGAATATCCAACTGGACGTCAATTGACGTCCGCCCCTTTGGGCGCTCCAGAGCGCGCAGCGGGGAACTTCTGTGTTGGCCGTGTCCCTTGGACACAGCCAATTACAGATCGCCGCGAACGGCCAATCAGAGTGGCCGTTTGCGATGCGATCTGTGCGGCCAATGAGAGATGATCTCATATGTAAACATATGAGATAATTTCTCATTGCCGGCTCTCACAGAGACAGCGTCCTGTCTCTGGAGAGGAGACCGATCTGTGTCTCTTGTACATAGATCGGTCACCCCCCCCAGTCACCCCCCCTCCACCTACAGTTAGAACACTATGCAGGGAATACATTTAACCCCTTCCTCACCCCCTAGTGTTAACCCCTTCAATGCCAGTCACATTTATACAGTAATTAGTGCATATTTATAGCACTGATCGCAGTATAAATGTGAATGGCGCCAAAAATGTGTCAAAAGTGTCTGATGTGTCCGCCATAACATCGCAGTCCCAATAAAAATCGCAGATCGCCGACATTTCTAGTAAAAAAAATAAATAATAAAAAATAATAATTCTGTCCCCTATTTTGTAGGCGGTATAACTTTTGCGCTTATTGCGATTTTTTTTTTTTTAATTGCCATATTTATTATAGCAACAAGTAAAAAATATTGTATTTTTTTTTCAAAATTGTCGCACTTTTTGGTTTATAGCGCAAAAAATAAAAACCGCACAGGCGATCAAATACCACCAAAAGAAAGCTCTACTTGTGGGGAAAAAAGGGACGTCAATTTTGTTTGGGAGCCACGTCGCACGGCCGCGCAATTGTCAGTTAAAACAACGCAGTGCCAAAAGCTGAAATTTCACCTGGGCAGGAGGGGGGTATATGTGCCCAATAAGCAAGTGGTTAATGCATAGGATGCATTAAGGTGAAAAAACATTTACCTTTACAACCCCTTTAAAGCCTACACACGATCGTTTTTTACGACGTTAAAAATTAGAGCATGTTCTACATTTTTAATGCCCATTTTTTACGTCGTGAAAAATGCTCTGGAGCCCACACACGATCGTTTTAAATGACATAAAAAAAAACGTCATTTTTTACAACCCGAAAAATGGTCGTGTGTACGCGGCATAAGAGTAATAAAAAGCCAGTACATTCGTCTTGCTAATAACCATACGGAACCAAAATAGCAGTTTTGTCTGCGGTTGACCTTTAAAAAACTACAAGATAGTTCATAAAGTGAGTATGAGTTGAATATTACATTCTATAAACTAGGATTTTTACTGTGTAGCTGATCAAGGTTCAAATCCATAGACATTTTGCGATGACAAATCTTCCAACTTGGCACCGTCCCTGTAGATTACCTATACTGGTTCATTGAACCGCCCCCTCCTGCAAAATTCCCTACTCTATTTCATACAGACACTGCAATGCTCTGTTAACATGAGAGAACTGTATTAAATGCTGGACTAGTTCTGTGTGTCACTCATTAGCACAAATTTCTTGCTTTTTTTTGTAAATTTGAAACCGTCAAGATATCATACTACTTCCTAAAGAGCTTTAAGAGCTTTCTGTGCTGGAAATAGGTGAGAATATTCTTCTAGACCCTATTGATTTATATAGTATATGGTGTTGTTTGCCTTACCTGTGCTTATGTCTGCCTCTGTGCCTCTCCTGTGATCTGTGCGGTGGGAGTGACTAGTATGAGATCATTGCCGACAGGTAATGGGAGGGATCCAGGAAGGTGTAGGACAAAGTATAAGGAGCACGCCTAAGGTAAGCTGTTCAATGTATAGGGCTGGGGTGCGGTGGACGGTTTGAAGGGTATATTTAATTTAAGGCTATGCTGTGTTCCTTTTATTATTTTTTTAATTATATTAAATGTTCATTAATGTTTAATGATGCTTTGTAACAGATGGTGGAAAGGTGCATGGTTCATTTTTAAAGCTACTGCCTTTAGTATTGTCAGTGAAGGTACCTATTATTATTATCCGGGTTATGGTTAGGGATGAGCTCCGGCGTGTTCGCACACTCCACGTGCAGAGCCCGCCACGAAGTCGGCACGTCGCTGCGCTAATCACAGGCAGGGAGACATTGTCCCTATGCGTGGATGCAGAGATCGGGACAATGTCTCCCTGCCTGTGATTAGCGCAGAACAGTGCCGACTTCCTGCCAGGCTCTGCACGTGGACTGTGCGAACACGCCGGCGCTCATCCCTAGTTATGCTATATCTAGTATAAGGATGAGCTCTGGCGTGTTCGCCAGGAAGTGTGCACGGCGCTGCGCTAATAACAGCCAGGGAGACATTTCACGATTCCTGCAGCCGAGCATCGGGACAATGTCTCCCTGGCTGCGATTAGCACAGCGCCGTGCTCACCTCCTGGCGGGCTCTGCACGTGGAGTGCGCGAACACGCCGGCGCTCATCCCTAGTTATGCTATATCTAGTAGTAGTTGGTCACATTTAACTGGACCCCTTCTGTAATGTTAAAGATGTTTCGCCCTTCATCCAGAACTGAAAAGCTACTTATAAAGTGGTGAATAGTCTGCAACACTATGGAAAAGGTCCAGCTGAATGTAAATACCTACTGTTAGCTATACTGGTCTGCCTCCCTAAATAGCACAATATTTGCATCGCCTATATCTGCAAAGCAAATCAAGCTATCCATCCTCAGCAGCAGACATTTCTAATAATAAAGGGACATATTGACACATGTTCAAGGATCATGGAATGCTTTAGCCACGGTTCACACTAGAGGCGGTGAGAATTCGCTGCAAATCTGCATCAGAATCGCAAGCCTGTTCATGCAAACTCATTGCATAGTGTATGTTAAAGCAGAGTTCCTGCCTGTTTTTTTTAAAAGTCATCAGCTACAAATACTGCAGCTGCTGACTTTTAAAATAAGGACACTTACCTGTCCAGGGAGCCCGCGATGTCAGCACCTGAAGCCGACCTGTCCCTCGGCTCTCGGGTGCTGCCGCCGCCATCTTTGGTAAGGGAATCAGGAAGTGAAGCCTTGGGGCTTCACTTCCTGCCTGGTTCCCTACTGTGTATGCGCAACTTGCGCTGCGTGATCCCACTGGTCCTTTCTGTCTTCTGGGCCCTGTGTGTCTCCCAGAAGACAGCGGGGGAGACGGAAAAGGCACCAGAAGTGGTGTAGATACCCGCAGGTGGCTCGATATCTATGCTCGGAAGTGGGACCAAAATACCTGTATTAGGCCCCTTTAACATTGGAGCTGGAGCCGCGCTGGCGGTATAGCACGCTAAAAATAGCGGCGCTATATGACAGGATTTCCGCGGGAATCGGCCGCTAGCGGTGCGGTATTAACCCCCGCTAGCGGCCGATAAAGGGTTAATACCGCCCGCAATGCGCCTCTGTAGAGGCGCATTGCGGGTGGTATTGCCGCGGTTTCCCATTGTTTCAAATGGGAAGGAGCGGTGAAGGAGCGGTATACATGCCGCTCCTCTCACCGCTCCAAAGATGCTGCTGACAGGAGATTTTTTTTTCTCTCCTGCCAGCGCATCGCCTCAGTGTGAAAGCCCTCGGGCTTTCACATTGAGTAGGCAGTGAAGGATTTTTTCAGGAGGTATAGTAGCGCTATTTTTAGCGCTGTACCGCCTGAAAAACTCCTCAGTCTGAAAGGGGTCTTAGACAGGTATCTGCTCCCCTCTGAAAGGTGCAAAATGTGATATCAGAGGGGGGGAGAATTGTGAAAAGTGGAAGTTCAATTTTTGGGTGGAACTCCGCTTTACCGACACCCCTCAATCAGTTTGCAAAACGCAGATGGATCACAGTGATCCGACTATGGTGCGGACAAAAAAAAAGGTCATGCGCGAGTAGTCCGAATGAGATGCAAATTCAGCCGTAGAGTTTATATGGCTGAATTTGCATTGCACAAACATCGCATGTGATCTGCCCAGCAATGCGGTGCGAATCACATGCAATGCCTTAGCCCTGGTTCACACTGACCTGGGTGAATGAAGCCGCACGATTTCACTCCCGCATGTCAGTCCCGATTTCGGCGGCTATTTTACAGACATCTGTGCGAGTTTCTGCATAGATGTCAATGGAAATCGCACTCTGAAATCGCAAAAAGTAGTACAATAACTACTTTTTGAAACCCGTGCGGCGTCTTAAATGCAGCGTCGCAGCGATTAAGACAGTGCCATTGCCGCCGATTTAACATGTCAATTTGCATGTCAAAACGCACCAATGTGAACCGGGGCTTAAACTCATGAACTCAACTCATGCTGATTACGGCTACATTCGTGTTTAGCCACACTGCGAAAAAACAAGCAGCAAGAATCTACTGATTTCTGCAGCTGGGATTGACAGCTGAGGCCGTACTGTCCAAAAGACAGGCTGTCAACGGCCGCAGCTGTTTGTGACTGTTCGCACAGCCAGCAATTTCCTTCGTTGTGGGCAGTCAAGAGCAGCCGCCAACAGCCTGTCTTTGCTCTGTACTGTAAGTGGCTGCAGCTATCCATACAGTGCTGTCAATTCCAGCTGCAGAGATCTGTAGATTCTTGCTCCTGGGATTCATAGCACGGCCAAACGCTCGTGTGAATGCAGCTTTATTTACTACGTTGCATTGTAACCTTCAGTGCTGTCACACTTTCAATGACAATTGCCCGGTCATGCTACACTGTAACCATGTGACATTTTAATAATTTTCTTCACACAAATAGAGCTTTCTTTTGGTGGTATTTAATCACTTCTGGCTTTTGCATTAATTCCTAAAAAAAAAAAAGACCAAAAATTTTTTTTTCCTTAGTTTCTGTCACTAAATCTTGTAAATACGTAATTTTTCTCCTTCACTGATGGGCGCTGATGAGGCTGCACTGATGGGCACTGATTAGGTAGCACTCATAAGGAGGCACTAATATCCTGCACTTATAAGCACTGAAATGTGGCACTGGGTGGCATTGATGGGCAGCCACGATGGGCAGCACAGACTGGCATCACTAATGGCCACTAATTGCTGGAACTTGTGGGCACTGATTTCTGGCACTTGTGGGCAAAGTTAGGCACTGATTGCTGGCAGTGGTGGGGACACATTGCTGGCACTTAATTGTAATCAGGGCACTGATGCCATACATCTATCCCCTATTTTGTAGACGCTATAAATTTTGCACAAACCAATCAATATACACTTATTGGGATTTTTTATCAAAAATATGTAGCAGAATACATATTGGCCTAAATTGATGAATAAATAATTTTTGATATATATATTATTTTGGATATGTGTTATAGCAAAAAGTAAAAATTTTATTTTTTTCAAAATTGTCTTTTTTGTTCAAAGCGCAAAAAATAAAAAACGCAGACAGGTTCAAATACCACCAAAAGAAATCTCTATTTGTGGGAAAAAAAGGACGTAAATTTTATGTGGGTACAGCATCGCACGACCGCGCAATTGTCGGTTAAAATAACGCAGTGCCGTATCGCCAAAAATGACCTGGTCATTAAGGGGGTAAATCCTTCCAGGGCTGAAGTGGTTAAGCAGGATTTACTTGGAACTTTCACAGCATGTTGAAGAACTGGTTTTCTGTAAATTGTATCTGACATATGACTTTAACCACTTGCTTACTGGGCACATATACCCCCCTCCTGCCCAGGTGAAATTTCAGCTTTCGGCACTGTGTCGTTTTAACTAACAATTGCGCGGTCGTGCGACGTGGCTCCCAAACAAAATTGACGTCCTTTTTTCCCCACAAGTAGAGCTTTCTTTTGGTGGTATTTGATCGCCTGTGCGGTTTTTATTTTTTGCGCTATAAACAAAAAAGTGCGAGAATTTTGAAAAAAATACAATATTTTTTACTTCTTGCTATAATAAATATCCCAATTTAAAAAGAAAAAAAACACATTTTTTTTCTCAGTTTAGGCCGATACGTATTCTTCTACATATTTTTGGTAAAAAAAAAAAAAAAAAATCGCAATAAGCGACTGGTTTGCGCAAAAGTTATAGCGCTTACAAAATAGGGGACAGAATTATTATTTTTTATTATTTATTTTTTTACTAGAACTGGCGGCGATCTGTGATTTTTATTGGGACTGCGATGTTATGGCGGACACATCGGACACATTTTTGGCGCCATTCACATTTATACTGCGATCAGTGCTATAAATATGCACTAATTACAGTATAAATGTGACTGGCATTGAAGGGGTTAACACTAGGGGGTGAGGAAGGGGTTAAATATGTTTCCTAGAAAGTGTTCTAACTGTGTGGGGGGAGGGGGTGACTGGGGGGGGTGACCGATCTGTGTCTCTATGTACAAGGGACACAGATCGGTCTCCTCTCCAGAGACAGCACCGCTGTCTCTGTGTAAAACGGCAATGAGAGATGATCTCATATGTTTACATATGAGATCATCTCTCATTGGCCGCACAGATCGCATCGCAAACGGCCACTCTGATTGGCCGTTCGCGGCGATCTGTAATTGGCTGTGTCCGAGGGACACGGCCAACACAGATTTTCCCCGCTGCGCGCTCTGGAGCGCGCGCGGGGACCGCCCAAAGGGGCGGACGTCAATTGACGTCGTGTTGGCTTTTGGGATCCGCGCTGTAGCCGTCAATTGACGGCAGGCGGATCCCAAGTGGTTAATGAGGATACAAACTGTAGGACTTCAGCTAAGTTGGAATACAAGTACCAGGCTAACAGTGGTTTACAGTTCAAGGGAATCTCTTTGGTAAGAAAAAAAAAACAAAGCCGTTACTATATCTTAGCGTCACAGTAGTAATATTTATGTAGCCCCCTAGTGGTACTTGGATGTGTACAGAGTTTTTGTTAGTGCAGGTACATTTCCAGGCTTGACTGGCAGCCAAGTCTGTGTGGTTTTTTTTCTGGGTCAGGGTTTGAGTGACTCAGGGGGGGGCTGGGTGACTCACAGGGAGCATCACTGAGACCTCCCACTACTTTCCAGAACATGCTGGAATCTTCTTAAAAGTAAGGAGGAGAGCAGAGGTGGAGCTGCCTTAAGTATTCTGAGCAGCCCTGACCAATTCCCAAACTGTATTGGCCCCCCTTAAATACTCAGGGTCGGCACAGCTGAGGAGGAGTTGGTATCAGGTGGAAGATAGAGTGTTAGGCTGTTGTGGCCTTTGAGGGAGCTCCCCAGTCTAGGGGTTGGGGGGTGACCTTGGGCCTGGATTTGGGTGCAAACAGGACCCTCTTACAACCCACAGAGGTGTCCTGACCAGGAAGCACAGGAGGAGCAAGAGAGGACAGTGGGAGAACACTTCTGGGCAAGTCCACAGGAGTTCCATAGAGGCAGCCAGGAGGGCTTGTGAGTGATTGGGAGAGTGCAATCTGGGATGGGTGCATAGCCAGTGGAGTGGACTCTGGTGGCACGGGCAGTGGAGAGAGGCAGCTGCAGCCAGGTGGGCTGGCAGGGCCTGAAGATGTGATGCTGGGAGCAGTAGCCACGTGGACAGCTAACACTAGGACTACCTACATTTTTTGCTACACCAAATGGCCCTGCAGTCCCTGCCTGCAAAGGGCATTTGTTAAGGCCTGGCAGAGCCAGTTTCAGACCTAATCTAAAGTGCCAGCTGGTCCTGGAATACTCCAGTCCCCTGCATTCCCTACACTGGGCTGTATGTTAGATAGTCCCGAACGCTGCACTCTGTACACTGGCCTGTATGGTAGATAGTCCCGAACCCTCCACACTGTACACTGGGCTGTATGGTAGCTAGTCCCAAACCCTATACTCTGTACACTGGGCTGTATGGTAGATAGTCCCGAACCCTATACTCTGTACACTGGGCTATATGGTAGATAGTCCCGAACCCTGCACTCTGTACACTGGGCTGTTTGTTGCATACTCATAGCTAGGGTTGTCCCGATACCGATACTAGTATCGGTATCGTGACCGATACTGAGCATTTGCGCGAGTACTTGTACTCGCGCAAATGCTCCCGATGCTTCCCCCGATACTCCCCCCCCCCCCGAGAGCGGGTGGAGAGGAGGCGGAAGAGCTGGCGGAGAGGGGGCGTAGAGGGGGCGGAGCAGAGCAGTCCTCGGGTATGGAGGAGAGGAGACCTGCTGCCGCCTAGTCCCCAAAGTGGAAGCCAAGCCTCCTCGCCGCTGCCGACATCTAGTTGATTAGCGCCCGGGGAACATAACAACTTTCATTTGAATAGCTGTGTGTTCCCCACCGCGCCTCGTCATGTATAGCCCCTCCCCCTTGTCCAGGCACTTTGATAGAAACATCACCCGTTTCAGGATTGGACGGGTGATCTGTCTATCAAAGTGTCCGAGTAAGGGGGAGTGTCTATACATGACGAGGCGCGGCGGGGAACACACAGCTATTCAAATGAAAGTTGTTATGTTCCCCGGGCGCTAATCAACTAGACGGCAGCGGCGGGGGGGCTTGGCTTTCACTATGGGGACACAAGGCTGCATTTAGGGACATGGCTGCATTCAGGGACAAGGCTGCATTTGGGGACATGGCTGCATTTGGGGACAAGGCTGCATTTGGGGACAAGGCTGCATTTAGGGACATGGCTGCATTTAGGGACAAGGCTGCATTTAGGGACAAGGCTGCATTTGGGGACACAAGGCTGCATTTGGGGACACAAGGCTGCATTTAGGAACATGGCTGCATTTGGGGCCAAGGCTGCATTTAGGGCCAAGGCTGCATTTAGGGACAGGGCTGCATTTGGGGACACAAGGCTGCATTTGGGGACATGGCTGCATTTGGGGGGACATGGCTGCATTTGAGGACACAAGGCTGCATTTTAAAAAAAAAGTATCGGTAATCGGTATTGGCGAGTACATGAAAAAAAGTATCGGTACTTGTACTCGGTACTAAAAAAGTGGTATCGGGACAACCCTACCATAGCCCTTAAACACCATTGCATTCCGTGGCACATCATTACTTTCCTCAGGGTGCCCCTGAGTATTTTTCATAATCTTATCAACAACCCTAGTATAGGGGCAATACTTTGTGATGAAAACTGTTTTCTATAGTATCAAGAGATCTGAAGTCCTGAATTGGTATAGTTTGCCGTCCACTACCATACATCATACAGCCGCTTCCCTGGGGAACTCTGCTTTTAGGTTTTACCAGCCAAGCTCTTGGAATCTTACATTGATGCCTTCGATGATGATAATGGTGATGATAGGCTTGCAGTTCTGAGCTACTTGTGAGTGCACTTGGCCTGTTTTTAATTTCATGTTTGAAATCTACACTTGGATGGTCGCGCCCTCTTCTCTTCCTTTTTATAACCTTCTATATCTCCTTCATAGGCAATCTCATAGTGCCCTTTTCTCAGATCTCCTGTTCCCCATGCACTGTAAAAATATCCATGAAGTCCCTGTTGACCATTGTGGCCATTTTTGTGAGTGCCACCAGAGGCTATTTTGGGTGGATGAGTAATCGGGCAGTCAGAAAGTCTTAAAGTAGTTGTAAACCCTCTGATACTACTTTCACCTACAGGTAAGCCTACATTAAGGCTTACCTGTAGGTGCTTGCAATATCTCCTTAACCTACATGGTTAAGGAGATATTTGTAGAAAATCGGGAACCGATGTCTACGGCGCAGGCGCACTGAGAGCGCCGGGTCTTGAATGAGAAAGTGCCAGGAACGCACGCATGCACGGGGAACCATCTGTCTTTTTCCATCGGAAATTCCGATCGTGTATAAGGCATAAGGCTCTGATTATTGTCCTTGGCAATCATTAGTAGTAGGGTCACAGTCTATTCAACTATGTAGTATTCCAAGGAATAGTCTGAATAGTCCAAAATTACTGGCAGCACATCTGTCATTAGGCCCCTGGCTGTGCAGTAGATGGGTTCAAAGAGTCCTAGAGGTTTTATCTACAGTGTGCTGATCCCCTGGTTTCCCTTTATCAGGGACGGGCTCCTACATGATGGACAGTGGACCAAAGGAATGTGTGGAATCTGGGTGGGGGGGTCAGTGAAGGGAACTCTGTGTATTGCACTGTGATGTTTACAATAGACTTCATTGTAAATTCTGTACTACAATGGAGGCCCTTCACGGAAAGCTCTCTCCTACTGTATGATCATTCATTTGAAATTACCCTGAACATTAAATTATCAAACAATTTTAAGGTGCTTATGAAGATGGGATATTGGATATATTCTTCAAAGCAATGTACAGTCTTTTTATTTTTGATATCAGCTTGAGGTAGATAATCTTATTAATACATGTTAATGTTATAAAAGCCTTGTATCCATGTATTATAATAAAATAAATAAGCTGCGCTGAATGAAGTAATGTGTCAAATTCAAATAACACGTGAAAAAATATCAGAGGCAGGGAAGATAATGCGTCTGATACTACACCATAAACAATCGTGAAACATTAAAAGATGAACATAAAAAATAGGTAAATAACAAAAACTCTCAAAAGAGAAAACAGAAAAAAATATTTTCTATAAATGCCGTATTAGGCCCCGTACACACGACCAAACATGTATGCTGAAACTGGTCCGCGGACCAGTTTCAGCATACATGTTCGGTCGTGTGTAGGCGCGAGCGGGCCGAATTCCAGCAAACATTTGCCCGCCGGGCCTTTTCCCAGCAGACTAATATTCCTGGACGTGTTTTAAAACCGTCCGCTGGAATCCTGCCCACTCGGACATGTACGGTCGTCAGTACAGACCTACCGTACATGTCCGAGCGCCCGCCGTCCCTCGCATGCGTCGAATGACTTCGACGCATGCGTGGAAGCCTTTAAATGGCAGGCCCGCCCACGTCGCCGCGTCATCGTCGCGGCGACGACGCGGACACGCCCCACGTATTGATTACGCGCGGACTTCTGTACGATGGTTAGTACAGCCATCGTACAGAAGCCCTCTGGCAGACATGTACGGTGAAAACAGTCCGACGGACCGGTTTCATCGTACATGTTTGCTCGTTAGTACCCGGCCTAAGTGTCCCAATCACTCTGTTAGATACTTGAAAAGAGTGTTCCAGACCAGATAGAGTTCAAAAACAACAGTTCAGAAATGAGGATTCCTCAGCCCAATGTTCCGCAGTGACACAAAACTATATCACACAAGAAGGTGTGAGAAGAGTTGATAGGACAGGTCCTCCATCAGTCAAAATACTGCCACTTACTGAATAGCTAGATCTCTTTTTTAAGGAGATTGTATGCGCCTCAGACTTATTCCCCAGTCTCGGGTCTCTGTGCTTAAGTAGTAAAATATCCCCAGGCAGGGGAGGGCTGGGCCGGAGGGGCAGGGTGGCAATTGCCTCCCAGGCCGTTCTAACTTATGTTCAAAATGACCCGCAGCCGCTGCCCTCTATCATTTTCTTTTTTATTCTGCACTAGGAAGTTGGGCTGTTGCATTCCAGGAGTTGTAGTCCACGCTCAAGCTCCCGGTGGGTGGAAAACAGAGCAGCGCAGAGGAAACTACAACTCCCTGGGACTGGATTCTTGGAAGTAGGCAGAGGCAGTGTGTGCCAGGGAGTCGGGACGCAGGGCTGGGCGCTGGCTGCAACTTGACCCCAGGACCAGGAGCATTACCCCCCCAGGAGGCCGTGGCGTGCAAGGACCTGCTGAGCTGAGATCACTGAGGTGAGAGACTCTGACACCCCTAGCTGACCTTCCATCTCCCCCCCCCCCCCATACACCCCATGTAACCTGCACCACTGATCAGGCTGCATTGATGGGCACTGGAGTTGGCTGCACTGATGGGCACTGGTGAGGCTGCATTAAAAAAACAGGTGGGCCATGGATGATGAGCTCATTCGGCGGTTCAATGGGCCACTTGACTGGACTTGCCCCCCAGGCCTAAGGCTGCCAGCCCTCCCCTGTCCCCAGATATACTGAACAAAATGTCCTCAGTATTGGTGTTATACAGTAATTCCCCATGTAGGATGAAAAAAGGCTTCCATAGTGTAATTCATAAAAAAATTGTTTAATCATTATAAACAATATTGTACTTACAATAAGTCGTGAATGTATTAGCGTTTCAGAATGTAAACGAGCCGGCCGGCTCTGGATCGCTACCCGTAGCTTCCGGGACTAGCACAGTTGGCAGTGTGGCGCCAGCACGCCTCTCCTCCCTACGCCGTTTCGTCACAGATGACGTCTTCCTGGGGGTATTATTTGTAACTATATAGGAACATAGTGGCAGCCATTCTTCATTACATATGCAGGTTTTGCTTCTTGCTCTGCAATGCTACACAATGGTTGCGCTTTACTACTGCTTTGTAAGCTGGCTACACGCTATGCTTTCTTCTTTTTTTTTTTTTTTTGAGCTGGATAAAAAGGTGAATTATGATGATTGACAGTGTCACGTGGAATAAAATTAATGGAAAATCCAAAATTTCGCCAGAACTAGAGTAGAAGTATAGAGGGGAATCTTGTTTCCTTGACAACTGTCTTCACGTGTTTTTAACCGCATCTGATTTTCACAACATGGGAATCTGACTGGCTTTCAATGGAGCTGGATCACATATGTCCGGAGGGCGGCCATGATCTGTTTCTAAAAGGGGTCCTGTGCGATTTTGGGTTCAGTTCAGGTGCAAATTCAAGTAAAAATTTGCAACTGAACCGGTGAACAAAACTGCATCGGATTCCGGACTGCAAACCGCAGCCGGACATGTGTGAACCCAGCCTTATGCCACGCACACACACAGTCGGAATTTCCGTCAAGAATAGTTCTATGTGAGCTTTTGGTCGGAAATTCCGACCGTGTGTAGGCTCCATCTGACTTTTTCTGTCGGAATGTCTGACAAGAAAAAGCTGATTCTCAAATTTTCCGACAAGAAAAGTTCTTGTAGGAAATTCCAATTTCCATTTGTCTGTATGCAATTCCGACGCACCAAAAAACATGCATGCTCTGAATCAATTTGATGCTTGGTCGGACTCATTGAACTTCATTTTTCTTGGCTCGTTGTAGTGTTGTACGTCACCGCGTTCTTGGCGATCGGAATTTGGTGTGAACGTGTGTATGCAACACAAGTTTGAGCCAACATTCCGTCGGAAAAAAATCCATGGTTTTCATGACGGAATTTCCAATCGTGTGTACGCGGCATAAGAGGGGTTTTTCCTCATGTTGTTATATTGGAAAAATCTGCTCTCACTTCTTGTTGAGTCATAAGGACAGAAGTGAAGGGAAATCTTCCTAATGGAAGACAGCACATATGGCACAAGCCTACCCCGCCTCCACCTGAAAACTGTATGTCAACCACCTTCATCAGCTCATCCCCCACAGCTATTACGATTTGTACCACCTCCCCCTCTCTTTTGTATTGTAAGCTCCACCAGCAGGGCCCTCCTAATCCTTCTGTAACTATACTGTCTCTGATAGTTTGACAATTTGGTTGACAGCACAAGCAAAAGTGACAGTTAGCATTCCCAGCATGCTGTGAATGCAACTGGTTTAATTCCGCTTTAACTTCACCAGCAGGTGATTAGTTGCTATGGAAGAAAAGAAAAAGGAGGGCGCACCGACCTAGTGCATTATCACTTAAAGGGATTTTATTGAATAGATTAAAGCAGGAGTTCACCCTAAAAAATGTTTTTAAGAGTACGAGTAGCCGAAAGAAGGCGAACGTCGGTGCGGCTCTATACGGCGCCTGCACACCGACGTTCGGCTACTTTCGGAAAATCGTGACGCGATAGATGCGACCGTCGGAAGCCTGTCGGAAGACTGTCAATCAAGAAGGAAAGCCCAGTCCCGCAGCCCATACCCGGAAGCGGCGGAGAAGATCGCTCTCTAAAACGGTAAGTACGGCTTCGATTTAAAAAAAAACACCCGATTCCCCTAGACAAAATTAACATGAATCTAATCTTAAAAATGTTCATTTCCGGGTGAACCTCCACTTTAAAACAATAGTCATACTCACAGAGTAGAAAGACAGCGCTTATCGGACAATTATACTGGTAGACCGTATCGCCCAGCAACCACGGTAACAACACGGATCAGATGGCATCAGACCGACATTTATGGCTTACGCGTTTCAGAGGCGAACCTCTTTCATCAAAGCCTCGGTGGTCAGTAGTTGATCCCTCATGCAAGAGGCTCTCAGGTATAAATATTTATACAGATACACAAGTGAGCATGTGCGGAGATGCCCAGCCAAAGGCCCGCCCCCGTCGGCCAGACCCACCCATTGGCCCCTCAGCCACTCTTGTGCTGAGGGGTGTGGCCAGAAATTCTCCTTACCAAAAAGGAAAGGCGTTTACTATGTCTCAAGAGCTACTGCTATTCACTAAGTGGGCATTACTGTGATATACATGCAGGTCAGGTCATGTATGGTGAAGGATGGTCCTAGCAACCGATCACCAGCTTGTTGGTATGAAAAGTTAACTCCAGCAGCTCCTGCTCCTGTCCCCCATCCAAAGC
Organism: Rana temporaria; assembly: GCF_905171775.1. Lineage (NCBI taxonomy): Eukaryota > Metazoa > Chordata > Amphibia > Anura > Ranidae > Rana > Rana temporaria. Next base: position 124,507,185 of record NC_053500.1, read on the forward strand.
TGTCCTGCCTCCTGCTCTCTGCTCTGTAATATGAAAGTTGCAGAGGAAATGGACAGATTGTATATACATGATGCAACATAGGTTGGACTTGATGGACTTGTGTCTTTTTTCGAACTCACCTGCTATGTAACATTTAAAGCCCCGTACACACGATCGGAATTTCCAATGGAAAAGGTCCGACTGACTTTTTCCATCGGAAATTCCGACCGTGTGTATGCCCCATCGGAAATTCCGATGAATTCCATTGGAGTTTAGATAGATAACATGTTCTCTTTTGCTCCGATGGAATTCCGTTGTGATTTTGGTCGGACAAAGGTCCGATCGTGTGTACAGGGCTTGTGAAAGAGGGCAGAGGACAACGCTCTGGGAGTGGGTTGATATGAATGGGGGCAGAGGACTCTGCTGTAGGTTGGAGGGGTGTTGATGTGAAGTGGGGGCCGAGGACCCAAGGTGTGGGGGGGCAGGTGCTGTGAAAGTGGTCAGAGGACACTGTTGGGTGATGTGAAGGAGGTCAGAGGACACTGCTGTGGGGTGATGTGAAGGGGGGGCAGAGGACACCACTGTGGGTTGGGAGGGGTGTTGATGTAAAGTGGGGGCAGAGGACCCAAGGTGTGGGTGGCAGGTGGTGTGAAAGGGGTCAGAGGACACCGTTGGGTGATGTAAAGGAGGTCAGAGGGCACCGCTGTGGGGTGATGTGAAGGGGGGGGGGCAGAGGACACTACTGTGGGGTGGGAGGGGTGTTGATGTGAAGGGGCAGAGGACCCCAGGTGTGGGGGGGAGGTGATGTGAAATGGGTCAGAGGACACCGCTGTGGGGTTATGTGAAGGGAGGGCAGAGGACACCACTGTGGGGTGGGAGGGGTGTTCATGTGAAGTGGGGGGGAGGTGGTGTGAATGGGGTCAGAGGACACTGTTGTGGGGTGATGGGAAGGGGGTCAGAGGACACCGCTGTGGGGTGATGTGAAGGGAGGGCAGAGGACACCACTGTGGGGTGGGAGGGGTGTTGATGTGAAGTGGGGGCAGAGGACCCAAGGTGTGGGGGGGAGGTGGTGTGAATGGGGTCAGAGGACACTGTTGTGGGTTCATGGGAAGGGGGTCAGAGGACACCGCTGTGGGTGATGTGAAGGGGGTCAGAGGACACCGCTGTGGGGTGATGTGAAGGGGGTCAGAGGACACCGCTGTGGGGTGATGTGAAGGGGGTCAGAGGACACCGCTGTGGGGTGATGTGAAGGGGGGCAGAGTACACTGCTGTGGGTGTAAGGGGAGTTGATGTGAAGGGGCAGAGGACCCCAGGTGTGGGGGGGGGGGTGATGTGAAAGGGGTCAGAGGACCCTGCTGTGAAGGGGAAGCTGTGACCTGAACTTGGGGACTGTGATTTAAAGGGGGGGGGGGGGGATGCAGTTGTGATATGTAGTGGGGCCTGAGGACACTGATATAAAAACTGGATAGTTATATACGAGGAGGTGGGTTTGATGTGAAGAGTCGCAAAAATATGTAATTTGGACCTTTGCTGAAAGAAAATGTTGCTGATTGAACCTCTGAATTTTTTAATTTAGTACCTCTACTTTACAACTAGCAGTGAAAACAAAAAAACATATATATTTTGCGGTTAGTACTTTATAGTATTTACCTTGTACTGCACTCTCACTCTTCCTTTATTGACTCCATTTGACAACTGGACTGTACAGCTGTTTGTAAAACTGTTTGACACATGGAAGCTATAGAGTTATAAAAGTTAAACGCCACTGTGACAGATCTCCCCCTACTGACAGCTGAGCATAATATCCAGCAGAGGACGACAGAGTCCGCAAACTGATAATGGATGTGTATGCACACAGTCTGACTGATATAAAAAGTTCAAGCAAATGTTTAACACATCAGTATATATATATATATATATATATATATATATATATATATATATATATATATATATATATATATAATAAAAAAGAGAGAACTTGGGGCACTGTACACAATAGTGACAATATAAAGGTTGTAAAAGAAATAAAAAATATAAAAGTAAAATACAACTTTTAATTATTCATAAAAAGAGAAATGATTTCAAATAGACCACACAAAGTGTTGTTGCGATGCTCTTTCTGACATTAGATTTTTTTTGGATGAATAATACTTTTATTTATTTTTTAAAACAAAAAAAAATTCTGCAATACTTTACTAACAACAATAAAAACCTATACTATTAAAGCTTAACTCCAGGAAATCTGAAAATCCTCCTTTACAGTGAGCCACGCTCCTGTAAATGTTCGTTTACACACCGAACCCGGTTTGGCCCTGCACCTGCCCTCTCCTCATTGGCTTACTGGCTGTGATTGACAGCACCAGGAGCCAAAGGCTTCCGCTGCTGTGTGGGCCAACGAGGAGAGAGAACTGGGAGAGCTGCTGCTCTCTTGTACATTACTGGATGGGGACGGGGCTCAGGTAAGTATAGGGGGGGGGGGGGGCTGCACCCAGAAGGTTCTTTACCTTAATGCATATAAAACCTTCTGCCTTTAAAACTACTTTAACTGCTCATTTAGTAAAATAAAGTAAAAAAAGAAAAAGAAAGTAAAATAACTGTATTTTACTGTATTTATTCTAGTGCATACTGCCATGTAATGATCTGACAGTTATCTGTCCCGCCCACCCCCTGCCCTTTTTTCCCTCTCCTGACTCTCATATAAAACCATTCCCCTTGTATTACTCCATTGGTTTGAAGAAGGAGTGACTGGGCATGCTCCGAAACGTGTCCCGCCCACTCTGACATCACTTCCGGTTGCCTGCGTTCCACGCTGTCCCTGGCAGAACGGCTCTCACTCCTGGATCAGAGACACCGTGTTTTCCACCGCTGGCTGGCTGGAATTTCCACCTGCAGCTGTCTTTACTCCCAGGAGACATCCCGCTGGATGTCTGTTTTTCACTTCCATCTTGTAAGTGTTTTTAACCCTTCCTTGTCATTAAAGTGTTTTATTACTGCATTCAGATTTTCCTTCTTCTCTTTGTTTTTCCTATAGAATGTGCTTCCCTCTTCCGAATGCTGCTGTGGGGCATTAATTACATTTCCAGAGCCAGTCATGTACTTGTTAAAGTCTCCTTGTTATCTACAGCGCCCTATTCTCCACCCACCTAGAAGAAACAGGCTGATCCTCTAGTTTCAGAGTTCACCGCATCAATTAGAGTCAAAACAGTCTCTTTTCATTTGGGAGTTATGGCAGAAAACTGCGACTCCTGGCAAGTTCACCTGGCAAGGACTGGGGCAATCAGACAGAGCTTCAGTGGCCGAAGGTTCAGATGCTGCTAAGGTCTCAGGCAGATACAGAATCTGCAGGGGAAGGTGCATGACCAGTGTAGTCCAGAGGTACCCAACCTTACCTCTTACTGTTATAACACTTCTACTCCAACACCCCCATATCTTATTTTCTAAAATGATGAGACCACACCTTAAATTTGGAGTAAAATGGCCATAACAGCCTATTTATTAAAACACTGTAAAGTAAAACCCCAAACTCAAATATATAATAAAATATATAACAAAATATATAACGCCTGTAAACAACGTAATTAACACAGTCTGTTGTTCTTTTTGATGGCCCCCCTGAACTCCAACACATATACCACCAATACAATGCGGGCCCATATAACACACTAGGCCTCCAGCCTAGAATCAGCTCGGAGAGAACCCCCGTCCGCAGTGCAACTATTACGGTATTCCATCAAACTTTCAGCTGGAATACACCGGAGGGGCACATCTACTAATGAGCTCCCCACCCCTTTTCATCACATTTGTTCCTGCCACTGTCAAAGACCAAAAGAAACACAGCCAATTCTCAGCTGTTATGACGACCGTTTTCCAGCGCTCCTGCAAGAAAGAAAACACACAAACACAACAACATATAGGGAGGGCGGGTGGGAAAACTGCCTCCTCCAATTTCTTCCCCAGCTTACTGTTCCTTTCCTGGTCTCGCCTCTCTCTTAAATAAAGCCACTCCCCCTCGGTCTTTTCTCTCAGGTCACCTCCCCACTCAGCTTAAATGATAACCCTTGCTTGTATACCCTAAACACACTGTCATGCCCGTTCCTGCACTACTTTCTTTTGTCTTTTCCGTTCCGGGCCTCACTGGAGTGCGCTTATGGCCTCTGTGGTCTGACAGCAACTGAATGGGTCACTATAGTACGGACCTCAGGCAAGAGGGCAGAGTTGCTGGTCATAACTGATGGAGCTAAAGAAAGACTCCATAGGTTAAAGTAATTGTAAAGCTTGACGATAATTAAAATAGAAAAGAAGTTATACTTACATGCTCTGTACAATGGTTTTGCAAATAGCCCCAATTCTCCTCTTCTGGGATCCCCTTCCGGCACTCCTGGCTCCCCCACTTTGGTGAGTGCCCCATAGGGAGCTACTTTCTATGAGGGCACTTGTGCATGCTCGATCCCTAGCCTTGCTGTCTGCGTCTATTGACACAGACAGCGGGGCTCAGTCACCCCCCACTCTGTGCTTAGCTTTTGACTGACAGCAGCAGGAGCCGATGGCATTGAGGTAAATCTTTTACTTTTATAACCACTTTAAATAGATGATAGGGCCTCCTGATTCCAGGCTGCAGATGTTGACTTCATCAGAGGGCACTCTGCAAGCAGCACTGGAGACTGGTTGAGTGTGAGCTGAGGGCATCAAGTACAGAGGGTCTGTCCCCCTATGTCTAGAATAAGATATGTTGTGACCACATAGCAGTTAAGCAATGTAGGGGTGTAACAGCCAAGAGCTCAGGTACTTGTAGAACCTAAACAGCAGATGAAGGCCCGATGGCTGGAAGTATTCACAGTCACTGTAGATGGGCAGCAGTAACAAACCAAAAACCAGAGTTCCACATGGCTCTTTACAGTGCAGGAGTTAGCAGTAGAGAGATGCTTCCTGAATTTAAAAAAAAGAGCACGCCACCCAATTTATAAGGGCAGTGGTCCGCCCTTCAGTGTCTTCCATGTAAAAAAATAGCAGAACGCAAGAAATGTAAAAGTGTCTAGCAATCCAAACCAGTGAGGTAACTCCCAGTTCTTAGCCCGACTGGTTTACACTCCAGAATGAGTCTTCAGGGACAGTTCAGTGCCAAAGACAACTTGAGAGGCAATGCCAATGGCTCTGGACCTGAAAAGTACTCTTGTTAACTATAACAGAGTCTAGAAAGCACTTTGCTCAAAACCTAGTACACAGAGGTCACTTTGGCACTAGCCCCGCAACATCCAGTTCAGCAGGATTCAGCTGTGGCACTTCAAAGGCCAAGTTGATGAATGGCCATGCTGGATAGCTACAATCTAAGAAACCAGCTCTAGAAGAGATGTAGAGAAGAGTCTTGATTGACAAAAAAAAACTAAAGAAAAACTAGCAGAGCTAAAGATAAAAATGTTGTCCTCCTAGGACACTAGCAAAAACAAAGGCATGATGGTAGTAGGAGGGGTTTACCTGGGCTGGCCTACATGTTTTTTGTTTGCCAGTGTCCAATTTCCCTGTAGGTGACAGTATAACCATAAGATAAAAGACTCCCTTAATGGATAAGAAAGAAAAGAATATTATTATGTCAATAATTGCTCCTGTTTACAGAACCTTGCAAGATCCATGCCATTAAAACGTATGACTAGACTAAAATTAATGATGCGTTCAGTATATTCTCTCTCTCACTCAGCTTTCCACTTTCCCCACAGAGTTTGCCCACCCAGTAACAACTAATTGAGATTTTTCCATCAATTGGCTGGGATTACAGTAAGGCACATGTATTTAATTGAAGTGTTCTGGAAACAGTAGAAAGTAGAATAAGCAGAATAACACTATCATCTGCTCTCACACCCTAATCATGTCCACAATGGACAGATTTCCCGTCAGCTAAACAAGATGGAACATTGACAAAAATGAAATGGGGTTGTGGGATCTGAGATGCAAAACACAAGAGTATTTTTGGGTAGCAGAACCTGGCCAAAGTGATTTGTGCTGTGGAATCTGATATTGTTTTGAAAAAAACAATGGGCCATATTCTTATACATCTAAGGCGGCGGAACGTATGTACTTTATGTTACGCCGCCGCAAGTTTAAGTGGCAAGTGCCGGATTCCCAAACCACTTACCTGTAAACTTGCGGCGGCGTCGCGTAAAGTCCACCCGCGTAAGCCATCCTAATTCAAATGATCCTGGCAGGGGGCGTGGATCATTTAAATTAGGCGCGCTCCCGCGCCGATCGTAATGCGCATGCTCCGTCGGGTAAATTACCCGACGTGCATTTCGCTAAATGACGTCTCACGGACGTCATTTGTTTTGACTGTAACGTAAATGGCGTCCAGCGCCATTCACGGACAACTTACGCAAACGACGTTAAATTTTGAAATTTCGACGCGGGATCGACGGCCATACTTAACATTGAGTACGCCACCTAGGGGGCATCTTTATCTTTACGCCGCGTATCGCTTACGGAAACGACATTAAAACACTACGGTGGGCAAGCGTACGTTAGAGAATCGGCGTGACTAGTCATTTGCATATTCTACGCTGACCGCCACCTAGCGGTCAGCGTAAATATTGCAGCCTAAGATACAACGGCGCAAGCCGTCGTATCTTAGGCATGTTTAAGTGTATCTCAGTTTGAGAATACACTTAAACATAGGAAACGGACTTACGTAGGCGTATCTGTTGATACGCCTACGTAACTTGTTTAAGAATATGGCCCATTGTCATTTATTTTCTGACAATGGACGTTATAATTCCAGGAGTAAATGGGAAGAATAAAGAATCTTTGGTAGAAAATGACATTCAATGGCCCGGATTCAGATACATCGGCGCATATTTCTGCCGGCGTAGCGCATCTCATATGTACTACACCGACGTAACACAGAGAGGCAAGCAGAGTATTCACAAAGCACTTGCTCCCAACGTTGCGCCAGCGTAACATAAATTCCTAGGCGTAAGCCGGCCTAATTCAAAGTAGGTGGAAGTGGGCGTGATCCATTTAAATGAAGCGTGACCCCATGCAAATGAGGGGCCGAACCAACGGCGCATGCGCCGTCCCGTGGACGCATCCCAGTGTGCATGCTCAGAATCACGTTGGAAATACTCCCTAAGATACGTCGAATCACTGCCTACGACGTGAACCTACGCCCAGCCGTATTCACGTACTACGTAAACTACGTAAAATCCGACGGCTGTGTTCCCTGGTGCAGCCATTTGCATTGATGCTGCTGACTTACACCTGCTTTATGAGGCTTAACTTTACGCCGGACGTATGTCTTACGTAAACCGCGTATATGATGCGCCGGGCGCAAGTATGTTCGTGAATCGCCGTATTTACCTCATTTGCATATTTGAATCAAAATTCCCATATGCGGCCAGTGTAAATATGTGCCCAAGATACGCCGGCGTAGGCAAGTTACGTCGGTCGGAAGAAGCCTATTTTCAGGCATATCTTGCTTTGTGGGCACAGCGCAGGGATACGACGGCGCATAGTTACACTTACGCGGCACATCTCGAGATACGTCTGCGTAAGTGCTTTGTGAATCCGGGCTATAGTCTTTAATTGTAGGTATTTTGCTGCTGTCTCTAAACAGTTTATTTAAGTAGCTGGAAGAGAAACAAACTCGGTATAAACAGGCTGCATATACTTCCGTACCAACGCAGCTGCTTCCTGCAATGCTAGTACAACTGAGCTCAGTGCAAGCTGATGTATAAGCTATAGAAGAGTGCCTGGTCAAAAATCTTTACTTACATTTATCTGGGGTTCAGTCTGCCCAAGAATCAATATGACACTTTGCTGCCACAGATTTAATGGTGGCTTTGGTGTCTCCATGCTATCCCATTACTAGTTGGCAGCAGCCGTTGCCCCTTGACACTTTTCAAACAAGATACCTCTTTCTGGGTTCTTTTGGACGTGTTCAACTGTGATCCGATACTGGTCTCCTCCCTAACCTGGCTGCCCCCCAACTAACGACCTTCTACCATACAATCCTGTCTGACCCACACCCTCAGGGTCTGGGATTTTTTTGAATACTCATGAGGACTTATTTACCCCACGATATACCCTCCAGAACTCTATGAACTGCCCACTCTTCCCTCCTGGTATACAATCTCCACTTATCTTCCCATGGTGGCTCAGTAAAGGCTTTACGAATGTATATTAATTCTTAACATTCAGAAAGACCAAGCTCTTAAGTATTTTTGTGAAATGCACTCTGCCCCTAATGCCGAATGATATATATGCAACTTCATCATTTTATTTCCTCGTTACTGTAAAAATACCCCAGCATCTGCCACCTTGACAGCTTTCGAACGCAGATGACAATCTGACCCCCACTCTCCAAGTCTCATTACGTTGATATTTGCTATGCTCCTCCACAACTATCCTAAAACATACTATATTCTTCACAAGTCCTTTTAGCCTGTCATTGAGTTGTACTGGCTAAGTAGCTTCTGCTGATCAGAACAACTGTCATCCTGGATAATAGAATACATGTTATACTCGTAGGTAGGGGTTTTTCTGTGGCCATTTGTAGACAGGTGCCTAAAATGCTAATTGGGCTTCTCCAATAAACCGTTTAATGGCTGGGTAGGAGTTAAACATTCAGTGACCCCCAGGTCAGGAATGGCGTGTATATTACATTTAACCCTTGAGGTTATGGACTGAGGCATAACAGGAAGGAGGAGTAGCCAACTTGGGAACGGGAGCAGTGGTGACTGGTGACAAGGGTTCCATAGGTAGGGGTGGCGTGGTACTTGGCACACGCCGTCAAGTGGTAGGGTCCCTATTTTAAGGCCTGTTGTGGAACAGAACTATCCTAGGGACTTTGCTTGGAACCTTGTCTATGCAAGGCCTTGCAAATGAAGTGCAGTGGCTTCTATTTGTGCCTTCAGGCTGAACATGGTTAAGTGTACAGTGTTGTGAAGAGCTGGTGGAGAATAATCAGTGCTTGGCACTATTCTCCTAAAAAGTGTCTCCGTAGTCAGTGCAGGGACAGGTGTCACTGGCAGGGGAAAAAACGTGACCTCTCTGTTTGGCCTTCAGCCATGAGATAGCACTAACACACAAGTAGTAATACAAAATAATTAGCATGCAATTCCCCCATGCTAATACGCTCCCCTCTAGAGGTGTGGCATCAGTTTTGTTCCTTTAAATTATTAGGGAGGCCCAATCCGGGTGCGGAAGCCAGTCTTAATCCAGTAGACTAGAATTACTGGAGTCCTAGTCTGTACCATGTGAAGTGTCAGCCTACAAGCAAAGTGCTACGCGCAGTAATGTTGAGGGGGACTGTTAATAAGGACAATGACCAGAAGGATGTGACAGTGGAGTTTCAGACCAACATCTTGGCAGTGAGGCTCTGTTGGTAGGTGGGGTCTAGTTACATCCACTGACCATGTGCAGGGAACTGAGGTCCAAATTAGTAATCAGACAAGACACAAAACCGTTTCCTACTATCCAAAAGCCCTTTGTTCCACGGCGTTATAAAAACTGAAAAATTATTTGGCTATCATTGCCAACCTCTTTCTGAAAATTTGCCTAGTTGTCAAGTTGACCCCCTGAATTTACCACTTTCTTAGTCAGCCGGTGAGGGTATATGGCGACAGGGTGGTCGTCACATCCTACATGTTCCCGTCCTTGTTGGGCACCAAGCAAGGGTCACATGATAGGTCTATCCCAGGGTGGGTTCTTCTGGGCTATGCTAGGAACCTGTTGCAGGATCACCTGACTTCACACGGGGTACCTATACTCTTGTGCCGTTTTTATTAATGCCTTAGGACAAAGCTGAGGCTGCCATGGGGAATACTCAATTTTAAGGCTGGCCTCTGTCTATCGAGACACACCATGTATGCTTGCACTGTAATTGTTCTCCAGTTATTTCTCGGTCTCTGTAACAATATGCACCTTCTCCATAGCCCGCATTTAGGAGGGATATGCTGAGCCTTGTCCACATCCACCTGTCCAGGGTTTTCCACTACCACACCCCAATAGTGGAGTGGGCACCGCCGTGCACCTTATGCAGGCTTCATGTGCACTTAGCTTGACTGCTGAACTTCCATACCCCTGTACAGGATGGGAACCTCTGTGGGGCAGATCCACTCTCATTGCTCGGGGAGACAGACTGCTGGTAAAAGAAGTGCCGACAACATCTACCTTGCTGCTAGAGGCTATCCCACCTGCAGCAGGTACATGCTACGGACAGGCTGTTTGTTGGAGATCAATTAACCTTTGTAACTACTTGTGTCTTCACACTGTACTACTCTTGTATTGATGTCTTCATACCCCAAAGTACCTTGGTGACCAGAACCATGAGAAGGTGTTTGCAATACACCCCTTGAGAAACTTCACATCAGGTGGGAACAAGGTTTCAAATGTTTACTTGAAAAGTGCAAAAGGCATTACAAAGCCCAACAATCAGGCACATAATTCTTTCCTACATCCCTAACCCTAACTTAAAGCGGGAGTTCACCCGAAAAACAATTTTTAACATTAGATTGAGGCTCATTTTGTGAAGGGGAATCGGGTGTGTTTTTTTAAATCGAAGCAGTACTTACCGTTTTAGAGATAGATCTTCTCTGCCGCTTCCGGGTATGGTCTTTGGGACTGGGCGTTCCTATTTGATTGACAGGCTTCCGACAGGCTTCCGACGGTCGCATACATCGCGTCACGAGTAGCCGAAAGAAGCCGAACGTCAGTGCGGCTCTATACCGCGCCTGCGCACCGACGTTCGGCTACTTTAGGAAAATCGTGACACGTTGTATGCGACCGTCGGAAGCCTGTCGGAAGCCTGTCAATCAAATAGGAACGCCCAGTCCCGCAGCCCATACCCGGAAGCGGCGGAGAAGATCGCTCTCTAAAACGGTAAGTACTGCTTCGATTTAAAAAAAAAACACCAGATTCCCCTTCACAAAATGAGCCTCAATCTAATGTTAAAAATTTAGTGTTCGGGTGAACCTCCACTTTAAGCTGTGTGCTGCCCCAGCATACCTGCAAAGGTAGCGTCCATGTGATTAAAGAGTCCATAAGAGGCATTCTCCAGCAGCTGGTATCTTCGGGGCGAAGCCCAAGTTCTGATGACTTTACATCCAGGTAGTAGTGAGTGGCTATCTTCTGATCCTTGCGGGTGCGGTTCTCCGTCTCTTTCCCTTGCGAGCACTGGGTCTCATTGGGGACACTCATAGCTATCTTTCTCTCTGGCCTCTCATGGGCCCAAGGTCTCTCACTCTGGACCACAGTGCATCTTTTATATCACAAGATCAGTGGGTCAAACCCTGAGAAAAACCTCCAAAAGACCAAAGAACTAGAAAAGCCTTAAATCCTACCCTTCTACTTGGGACAACGTCTAACTGGCTATTTCTTCTGCTCTTGTTTTTTTGGTCAGTGATTGAAAAAGGACTAAGTACAGAGGATAGGCATGATTGCCAGGCAACTAGCATTTTCAGAGGGAGGTCAGCAAAGACAAATCCACATATTTCTCTTACAACAGGTTTACTTTAAAATGGGGAATATCCTAAAAGTCTTGAGCGTGGACCTTGTACCTTGAAGCAGCTCCAATACTTTTTTACAGTTGGCTGCACTTTGTGCGAAACACATGAATTTAATTGAACTCTATAAAAAGTGGACACTAAACGGAAAACAGATTAATCCCTCAGTGTATTCTCACACCCTGCAAGTTTCCAGCCTCTAAATATATCCTGGAAGACACCAACAGAATGTAAAAATACTCTGCACTGGGCTGAATATGGCTACAAAGCTGTCATTATAGTTACAGTGCCTTGCGAAAGTATTCGGCCCCCTTGAACTTTGCGACCTTATGCCGCATTTCATGCTTCAAACATAAAGATATAAAACTGCAATTTTTTTTTAAGAATAAACAACAAGTGGGACACAATCATGAAGTGGAACGAAATTTATTGGATATTTCAAACTTTTTTAACAAATAAAAAACTGAAAAATTGGGCATGCAAAATTATTCAGCCCCTTTACTTTCAGTGCAGCCTTTCCGTGTGTTACTGAGGCTCTCCGGCGCCTCCCCCGCACCTCTGGTCAGATGCGATATTGCATGCCATTGAAGTCAAGGTTCCACTGTACTCTTTAAAGCGTAACTCCTTCTAAAAGGGGAAGTTACGCTCGTCCTCTTCTTCCCTCCCCTCCTCCTTTTACATTTGCCACTTTTTTTGGGGGGGGGGTACCTGGTTTTGACAGCCTCTGCAATCTAAGTAGAGGTTCACCCCCCTCCTTCCCCTGCAGCCTTCTGGGACACATCACAGGTCCCAGAAGACTGTGGGACCATTCAAAAAGTGCAGTGTGACTTGCCCATGCGCAGTGGGAAATTCTATGTTACTGCTGTTTTCCCATACTTAAGATGCCTGCACCTTGACCCGAAGCCGATTAAAGAATTAGCTTGGGTAAGGACAGCGCTGGATCCATAGACAGGTAAGTGTGTACAGTAAAAGTCAGCAGCTACAGTATTTGTAGCTGCTGACTTATAATTTTTGGGGGAAAACTGGAGCTACTTTTTAAAGTGGAGGTTCACCCTATAAAAAATTTCTAACACTGCATCCAGCACCGTGCTGCATATAAAATGTCACTGACCTTTTTTTTTTTTTTTCCCCGTAGATATCGTTTAGCCGTGGAATTCACCGCGGCTTCCGGGTAGGGAGTGGGCGTTCCTATTGACATACCAATCAATTGGCATGCTAAACGGCCGCGCACACAGCGCGTCACGACTTCCCGAAAAAAGCTCGGGTCGGCTCGGCTCTATTCGGCGCCGGTGCGCAGGCGCCGAATAGAGCTGAGCCGACCCGAGCTTCCTTCGGGAAGTCGTGACGCGCTGTGTGCGCCGTCGTTTAGCATGCCAATTGATTGTTTAGCATGCCACTCCCGCGGAATTCCCTACCCGGAAGCCGCGGTGAATTCCACGGCTAAACGATATCTACGGGGGGAAAAAAATAAAGGTCAGTGACATTTTATATGCAGCACGGTGCTGGATGCAGTGTTATAAATTTTTTATAGGGTGAACCTCTACTTTAAGTAAAAGGAGGTAACTTTTGAACTGCTAATTTAAGGTCATGTCCCCATGTTCTTGACCTTTCTTTCACAATTTTTTTGCCCCTTTATGGACCCAAGTCAGGTGCCTAGTCTTTCGTTGAGCAGTGTTTTTTTTTTTTTTTTTCTGCTGGCCCCCTACTTCACTACAGGACAAAGTTTGCAATGGGGGTCGCAGGCATCTGACACTCCCAGAAGTGTCAAATGTGAATTCTTCAGGTCATTCTAGCTCTTGAACAGAGCTCTTGCTGTTCCTGCTTAGCTATGTCAGTGTTTAGCTTCAGTGTTGCAAAAAAACAGGTCAGTTTTTATAACCCTATAAATAATTAATTTGAATACTTACTTGATATATGTTCATGGGCAGGTAATTATAAATGGGGCTACTTAGAAACCGATGGAGTTGCAATGTGTAGTAGGTACCAGCAGATGTCGTCTGCTAACATGTTTCGTTAGTTTTTTTTGCACGTGACTCTTTCCAGTGATCCATCGCGCAATTTCATCTCATGACATGTTTTTCAATATGTGTTTGTCATTGAAACCTCAGTCCTGGCAGCTGCACTTGTTTATTACATTTCATCTCGTGGCAAGATAGTTGGAACTCATTCACATCGGTATTAGGATACATTCTAAGATAAATTGCTCAGAGACCGTCAACCTGCTGACTTGTCTATGAAGACATTAGTGATAGGACAGAGTGGAGTGATCACGTGTGGAGTATGGGTCTAACCAGTTTTAGAACAGAAGCCTTGAACTCTTGTCTGTTGTAAAATCTTAAAGCAGGGGTCTCCAAACTTTACAAACAAAGGGCCACTTTATTGCCCTTCAGACTTTAGGAGGGCCGGATTGGGGCCAGCAAGGGAAGAAAAAGTCACAGGCCCGGCATCAGTGAGAACATATATGGCCTCAGGGTTGGTGGTCAATAGGAAGAGGAGTATTCCCCCTATTAGTAGGAGGAGTAGTATCCCATCATTGGTATCAGTGGATAATATAGTGCCCCATTGTTGGTGTCAATGGGAGGAATAGTGCCTCATGTCAGTGGGAGGAATTGTGCCCCAAGGGCCGGATAAAGGCTAGCAAAGGGCCACATCTGGCCCTCGGGCCGCAGTTTGGAGACCTCTGACTTAAAGCATAAAGTCTAAATCCAACCAAAGTTAAAAATACGACATTAGCGGAGTATTGAGGGCTAAGATTGAATTCCAGGTATGGCACTTTTTACATAGTTACATTAGTTTAGCTTGGATGTATGTATGAGCCATACCTGTGGGATCCTCATGGAAGCTGGAGATCCCTGTAATGCCTTGTACACACGAGCGGGATTTCTGACGGAAAAATTCAGACGGGAGCTTTTCATCGGATAATCCGTCCGTGTGTAAGCCCCATCGGACTTTTTCTGTCGGAAATCCAGACGGAATTAGATAGAGAACATGTTTTCGTAAATTTGATTGGAAATTCTGATCGTCTGTATGCTTTTCCGACGAAATAAACACCACACACGCTGGGAAAAAATTTGACGCATGCTCGGAAGCATAGAACTTAATTTTCTCGGCTCGTCGTAGTGTTTTTTGTCACCGCGTTCTTGACAGTCGGATTTTAGTGTGACCGTGTGTATGCAAGACAGTTTGAGCGGAATTCCGTCGGAACTTAATCAGAAAAACCTTGGGAGTTTATTCCGACGGGAAAAGCGGTCGTGTGTGTACAAGGCATTATAAGCACCACAGTGATTGCTGCTAGCTTCTGGGTCCTGTGCTGGGTGTGTGCACTTCTGCTTACTGAACACCGGAGGTCGCTCTCTCAGCACGGTCGCCATTCATAGACCGCATTATATTTTCTCAAAGAATGCAAAGTGCTCTGATTGGATTAGATGGAGATCATGACACGGCCATTCTGCCTCTACACTTTTTTCAATCAAGGAATGCTTTGCATTCTTTGAGAAAATGCAAAATGTTCCCTGAACGGCGTCTTTGCCAAGCGAGAGAACTTCTGTGTTCACAATGCAGCAGTGCAGTCGTTCGGCATGGGACCCAGAGGATAGTGGAGATCACAGGAGTAGCTACTACAGGGATTTTCAGCATCCACAGGGATGGAAGTATGGCATATACATACTTATATTGGTTGAAATTGGACCAATATATGTAAAATTTGGCATACCTAAACTTCATCTGTAAGATAATTCTAAACCAAATTGCGTCATTTCAAAAATCTATTTTAGTCTTTTTAACTGCTGGCCCCCCAGCCCCCTGGCTGCTGTGTCAATGGAACACGGTTGATTGCAGCTCCTGGTAGCTGGCCGCTTTAAGCGGCCAGGGTATCAAGTAATTGCTACACAATCACAATGTAAACACAACTGTTATGAATGGGTTTCATTCACAACAGCTGTGCTTAGTATTGGGATGCTGTGATTGGCCCAAAGCTATCACATGGTACCTGGACCAATCACAGCACCCTATACCATGTGATAGCTGTGGGCCAATCACAACACAGCTGTTATAAATGTAACCCATTTGTGACAGTCTGTTACAGTGATCATCACATTTTCAAACCGCCCAAAGATGCTGCTTGCAGGACTTTTTACACTGTCCCGCAAGCGCACCACCCCAGTGTAAAAAGTCACATTGAAATGAATAGGAGGCCGTTTTCAGGTGTTAGTTAGAGGCTATTTCTAGCGCTAAAATGCCTGAAAACTGCCTCAGTGTGAAAGCAGCCTATAGGAAATAGTGACAAAGGGTTCACACTGATGCAGAGTGCAGGGCTCTGGAGAATTATGTCTGAATGGAGGAGACTGGGGTGCCCAGTTTTCTCATCCAGGATCAGGGTCCAGGGGCTGAAGACTTCAAGGAGTCTTGGGTGGGATGAAGTCTTCAATACTGGGTTCAGGTCTTATCTGAGACCTGCAAGCTGTCTGAGTTTGCACACTCGTTAAAAGCAAGGACCTGGCTAAAGCTCAGTGTTCCTGTCACTTGACCTCTGGAAGATTGTACCCCCTTCATGACCAGGCCATTTTTTGCTATTTAGCAAATACTATACCCTGTCATTGTACTAATGACACTGGCTGGGAAGAGTTTAACATCTACGCTGATCAAGGTTAATGGTTAAAGTGGTTAATCAATGAGAAAAAAAAAACTATGTAAATAGGAAAAGTATCCCAATATGGCCACTAGATGGAGCTGAGGTGAAAATGTATTTCCTTTGATACTTCGCTCCATCTAATGGCCATATTGTGGTATTTTCCCCATGCACACTATTTTATTTTCAATGGAAAACATTTGATAGACAAAGAACAAATCTGTCACTTGCTGGTGGCTGTATTTTTGTTTTTTACTCTTTTTTCCTTACTATTGCTAGACAGCAGGCTTCAGCTGGCCATACATTACATAATTTTCTTATTAAATTTCCTTTAGATTTATCTTCAACTATGTAGAGCAAGGGCCTGCCTGATTGCATACAAATTGAACAATAACATTGTATATTGTATGGTCAGAAATACATTGCAGGACCATGTGGCAAATGTGAGCCAAGACGTTGGCTCATGGTTTTGGCGAGGCCCCATTGATCTTGAGTTAGAAACGTGTACAGCCCTGTCTGTAATGTTAGGATTCAGATGGGCAGCGGAGGTTGGCCTGTAAAACTGTGGATCAGCCGCTTCTTTTAATTAATGTTCGTGTGAATGAGCACAGATTGTATTTTGATCTCATATGGAGGAAAAAATACCGTATTTATCCGCGCATACCGCACACTTTTTTGCCCTGAAAATCAGGGCAAAATCGTGGGTGCGCGATATACGCCGATACCTGCTTCCCGCGCCGTGTTTGGATGCCTGCGCTGACATATACCGAGCGCAGTACGCTCGGGTACATTCGGCCAGGCTCGGCTTCGCTCGTAGTCACGCTCTGTGACGTTTATGCGTGAGAAGCCGAGCCTGGCCGAATATACCTGAGTGTACTGCACTCGGTATACGTCGGCGGAGGCTTCAAACTGAGTGCGGGAAGCGGGGATTCGACATGAAGACAGCGCGGGAGAAGTCGGGAGGACACCACCGAGGCCGCAGACTCGGTAACCCCGAGTCACGCTCGGGGTAGATGTGCAGTCCTGCAGTGCACGCTGGCTTACCTTTTCCAGGCAGATTACTGTACTTACCTTGTCCATCGATCCAGCGATGCATCCCCGCTGTGTGACCGTGCGGCGTCCTCCATTCGACTCACACAGTGCCCGCGTGCCGCCGATCTCCGTTCCCTGCGACGTTACGACGCACGGGGGCGGAGACCGGCGGCAAATTCAAAAAAGTAAACAAACACATTACATACAGTATACTGTAATCTTATAGATTACAGTACTGTATGTAAAAAATACACACCCCCTTGTCCCTAGTGGTCTGCCCAGTGCCCTACATGTAGTTTTATATAATAAAAACATTTTTTTGTGCCTGCAAACTCTATATTGTCCATAGCAACCAAAAGTGTCCCTTTATGTCAAAAGTGATTTTAGAGCAGCTAGAAAACAGCGATAATAAATTATAATCACTTGCAGAATTGAGCGATAGCGATTTATGGGGAAATTCGTCATAAAAAAATAAAAGTAATGACAGCGACAATTCTGCAACTGCAAATTTCAGTGATTTTGATTTGATTACATTATTGAATAATTTTTATTATAATTACATTATCATTTGTTATAATTATTTATAGTTATTTATTATATTATAATTTTATGATTTGGTGTTTCAAACTTTATCATACCCGGGATGCCTATTAGACTCTTGTTTGGACAGATTTAAGTGAGTTATTCCTAAGAATTGCAGGCCTACAGTATAAAACGCAGAATTTCCATGTAAAATAATGGTACCGCTTTTGGTACGTAATTCCAGACAGAATCATACCGCCAGGGAGGTTAACAAACTTTTTTAGGGGAGAGAGGGTTAGGGCCAGGACACCCTTAGGTAGTTACAAGCTTAATTGACAGACTCCATGACTTCAATAGGAGGACAGCCATGCAGGGAAAGGCATCCAGCAAGACACCACATCTGCATGTGTAGGAATTCTGTCTCCTATGGCAACAGTCTTTACCAGTTCCAAACACAAGGCTCAACAGTTCCTTCACTTTCACTACAATCACTCCTTGTAGTTTTTCAGCCCACTTAGCTCCCGGTCTCTCATTATACCCACTGATTCACTGTCACTGAATCCCTTGCGCTCCTTCAATATTCACAGTGGTATCTTCCTTAAGCGTCTCTGCTGGGTCTCTAGCTTGGCACTCAAGATACCTCTCAAGCTTCACTCTACTGGCCTGCTTGGTCTCTGACTTGACACACAAGGCTGCACTGCAAGCATCACCTCCGCTGGCTGGGTCCCTGGCTTGATTCCCACTGAAGTTTCCTGATTCTTCACCGTCCCCGGTTGGTGAGAATACTGCTCCCGGTACTTGCTTCAGTTACTCACTGTGGTCCCTGGTAATAAGGTGGATAGTCCCTTACTGGCGACAGCTTCTCCTCTACCTCCGACCGCAACAGGTTCTCCGACTGACATAACCGTCACTTCGGTTTGGACTGCAAGCCACAATCCCATCCCTCTGCTGCTCTCTTGCTTCTGGATAGGCCCCTTAGACAGCCTAGTAGCCAGATGTGCCCGGGATAGGCCTGATGTCTGGCCTAGCAGCCCGGGCAGTACAACACATGTCCACCCAGACAGCCATCCTGGTGGCACAGAACATAGATCACCTGACTCCACCCCAATATATAGGCTTTCCCAGCAGGCCAAGGGACTCAAGAAAGACACCCCACATACCCATAACCTGACCTTGGGTTGCCCTTCTCACATCTGGTACCACCAAGTACCGGCCACCTAGTGGTAGAAGAGAAAAGTGCAACAAGGCCAAACTTAGGGAGAAATCAATAGATCTCTAACAATCAACCGGGATAACTACTGGTAAGTAAATTTGTGAGGAGCAACCCGGCCTAAACTGCAGGGTGCTACATCAATAATATGCAATGGCCTTTTGTATTGCATGCCATTGTGTGTCAAAGCAACATCAACACAGTGTTGCCAACCTACCAGATTGAATTTTACTGACACAACACCCACATTTTACTGGCATAGCCAAGTTTTTACTGGCATTTCCAAAAGTTACAAAATTAAAGTTTTAAGTGCAAATTTGAATATTTAGGCTACCAACAAATACAATATGCAATTAGCAATATCATTTAAGGTAGATAATAAGGCACAAAAACATAGGGCCAGATTCACAAAAGAGATACGATGGCGTATCTCCTGATACGCCGTCGTATCTCTGAGATACGATTGTCGTATCTATGCGCCTGATTCATAGAATCAGGTTACGCATAGATAGCCCTAAGATCCGACAGGTGTAACTGTGTTACACCGTCGGATCTTAGGCTGCAATTCTAGGCCGGCCACTAGGTGGCGATTCCATTGCGGTCGGCGTTGAATATGCAAATTACTAGTTACGCCGATTCACGAACGTCCGCTTTGCCCGTCGATCTAAATTTACGTTTGTTTCGGTAGAGATGCGTCCCGTAAAACTAAGCATGCCCTCTAGGTGGTGTAACCCATGTTAAGTATGGCCGTCGTTCCCGCGTTGAAATTTTAAACGCGGGATTTACGACGCCATTTACGTTAACGTAGAAACCAATGACGTCTTGGGACGTCATTTAGCGCAATGCACGTCGGGCAATTTTACAGACGGAGCATGCGCAGTACGCTCGACGCGGGAACGCGCCTAATTTAAATGGTGCCCGCCCCATTTGAATTAGGCAGGCTTGCGCCGAGCGGATTTACGCTACGCCGCCGCAAGTTTACAGGTAAGTGCTTTGTAAAACAGGCACTTACGCTGTAAACCTGCGGCGGTGTAACGTAAATGGGATACGTTACGCCACCGCAGCGTAACGTAATTCTATGTGAATCTGGCTTATATTCTTATTTTATTTTTGATATATAGAAAGTAAGTAGCTCAGGGACAGGAGGGCAAAAAATTTGAATGGGCGGCCACACACATGAAATTGACTCTCACAGTAACACTGACAGCAGCACAGATGATGATGAGACCTCCCCGACATGACACGTCCCAGTGACAGTCTCTCTCCAAGCCAAGTGAACCCTCCAGTCCACTCCAGTCTAAACAGCACTGACGGTCCGAGGCTGCATTGCTCTCATACCACAGACCCGCACACGAGGCTCTGGCCAATACGTCTTGGCTCCATTGCACCATGACATCACATGACATGCTAAGGCACCCAATCACACTGTAGCAGGTACTCAGATGGTCTCAGCTCCAGACCAAGCCGAGCATCACAGACATATTTTATACTGGCAACCTTTTACTTTTACTGGCAGGAGAAAATTGCCTGTTTTTTACTGGCTGCCAGTAAAAATACTGACGGTTGGCAACACTGCGTCAACACATGTTGCTAGGCATCATGAGGCATTGACATGCTTGTGCATGAGACGTGTTATGATGTGTTCCCATTGATTTTAATAGAAAACACATAAAAAATGCCTAGGTGTGAAAAGGATCTTATAGGTAGATTCACGTAGGGGCGCCTAACTTTAGGGCGGCCTAGCCTAGTCTTTTTAGGCTACACCGCCGTAAATTAGTTAGGCTAGTAGTGATTCTTAAACCACTTACCTGCTCATTTTCGGCGGCGTAGCCTAAAACGAGCAGGCGTAAGCGCGCCTAGTTCAAATGACTTGGAGGGGGGCGTGTTGTATGGAAATGAGGCTTGACCTCACGTTTTTTGACACTGCGCATGCGCCGGGCGACTACATTTCCCAGTGCGCATTGCGGCTAAGTAGACCGTACGGGCCTATTGATTTTGACGCGTACGTAAACGACGTAAATCCCGATTCGCGGACGACTTGCGCAAACGACGTAAAAAATTCGAACCTCGCGGCGGGAACGGCGGCCATACTTAACATTGTTATTCCACCTCATAGGTGGAATAACTTTAGGCGGCCTATCGCGTACGGAAACGACGTTAATCGACTGCGGCGGGCTCGCGTTCGTTCGGGAATCGTCGTAAATGCTCATTTACATAATCTAGGCCAGCCGCAATGTAAGCGCCACCTAGCGGTAAGCCAAAACATTGCAATCTAAGATAGGACAGCACAAGCCGTCCTATCTTAGATATGTTTAAGTGTATCTCTGTTAGAGAATACACTTAAACATAGGTCGGCTTAGATTCAGAGTTAGGTCGGCTTATCTGTAGATAAGCCAGCCTAACTCTTTGCGAATCTACCTATAAGAATTTATATCCTAGAGCAAGGCTCAAATACCAGCACTGGGGCTTGAGCTGGGAAAGCAGCACCCATATATGGCTCTGATGAGTAATGAACTTTGCCCTTTTCTTGCCCTGTGGAATACATTATAAACCAATTTCAGTGGAAAATGTGCCTTTCAGCTTCAGCTTCCTTTCAGATTCAGCCCTGTGGTAAATAGAGGAAGTAAGCAATGTTGAAATTTTTTGAGGGTTTGTGCTTATTTAATTTAGCAATGATGTTGTGCTAAGAACAATTTTCATTTTGCTCACATTCGATTGATGAAAGATGAATTCTTATTGGTTGCTCTGTACTGCTGCAGTTTCTACGTTGCTCTTTGCTTTATTGAATAAGACCGACTGTGTCTGTAGAGGTAAGTACCATACTGTATATTCCACTACGCATATTGGGGTTGATTAACTAAAAATTAAGGGCCAGATTCTCGTACAGCGGCGTATCTTTGCGGCGGCGTAACGTATCCGATTTACGTCACGCCTCCGGAACTTAGACGGGCAAGTGCTATATTCTTAAAGCACTCGCTCCGTAAGTTGCGGCGGCGTAGCGTAAATAGGCCGGCGTAAGCCCACCTAATTCAAATTTGGAACAAGGGGGCGTGTTTTATGTAAATGTTCTGTGACCCGACGTGATTGACGTTTTTCACGAACGGCGCATGCACCGTCCGTGGAAATCTCCCAGTGTGCTTTGCGCCTAATACGCCGCAAGGACGTATTGGTTTTAACGTGAACGTAAATTACGTCCAGCCCCATTCACGGACGAGTTACGCAAACAACGTAAAATTTTCAAATTCCGTCGCGGGAACGACGGCCATACTTAACATTGGTACGCCGCACTTACACCACCATATAGCAGGGGTAACTTTACGCCGGGAAAAGCCTAACGTAAACGGCGTATATGTACTGCGTCGGCCGGGCGTACGTTAGTGAATTCGCGTATTTAGCTGATTTACATATTTCTAGGCGTAAATCAGCGTACACGCCCCTAGCGACCAGCGTAAATATGCAGTTACGATCCGACGGCGTAAGAGACTTTAGCCGGTCGGATCTAATAGAAATCTATGCGTAACTGATTCTAAGAATCGGGCGCATAGATACGACCGGCCAGACGCAGAGATACGACGGCGTATCTGGAGATACGCCGTGGTATCTCTTTTGAGAATCTGGCCCTCAGAGTGCAAAATCTGGTGCAGCTCTGCATAAAAACCAATCAGCTTTCAGGTTCTTTTTGTCAAAGCTTAAAGGGGTTGTATGGGTTCGTTTTTTTGGGGTTTTTTTTTAATAGCAAACATGTTATACTTACCTCCACTGTGAAGTTCATTTTGCACAGAGTGGCCCCGATCCTCGTCTTCTGGGGTCCCTCGGCAGCTGTCTCGGCTCCTCCCCGCAAGAGCTAACCCCCCCTCTGGGAAGCACTCTCCCAAGGGGGTTAGCTTGCGGGCGTGCTCCCGTGTGATACACTCGGCGGCCGATTACACCAACCATGGGGCATAATTTCTCCTACTGACACCAACGATGGGACACAATTCCTCCCAATGACATCAGTGATGGGACACAATTCATCCCAATGACACCAACGATGGGACACAATTCCTCCCAATGACATCAGTGATGGGACACAATTCTTCCCAATTATACCAACAATGGGACACAATTCCTCACAATGACACCAAAAATGGGGCTCAATGCCTTACAATGACACCAATAATAGAGGACAATTCCTCACAATGACACCAACAATGGGGCACAGTTTCCAACAATGGAGCAAAATGACTTCAGTGATGACACCAACAATGGGACCCAATAACGGGGCACAATTACTCCCACTGAAACAAACAATGGGGCGTTCATTTTTCCCACTGATGTCGGGACCTTTTTGACTACCACTGACCACTGTCCGGCCCTCGTAAACTCTGAAGGACAGTAAACTGGCCCTTTGCTTAGAAAGTTTGGAGACCACTGGTCTAGATGAAGCTGACGATCATAGTTAAAAAAAAAGGAAGAAGGAGGAAAAACGACGCCAAATACCAAATTATAAATTAAATGTGAAAATAAAAATCCATAGGAAGACCCAGTCCTCATATAATTGAATACATAAAGGCAGATGTTGAAGCAAACTAAAAGTTCATATGAAGAACCAGTTCTCCTTTAAGTGGCACCACAGTGACTCCACACACAGAATAAAGTGCCCAACACCATAATTCAGACCTGCTTACCAAATGGCAAGCACAAAGGGCGTTTGGCTATAACCCAGCCACGGCCTTTAGCTTGCAATGCTGAGCTGGAATGACAGGAAGCAGACTGGATGGCTAAAATCCCCCTCGGCGTCTCGCAGAGTCCGTGGCCATGATTCAATGATATGTTACGAGGGAAAGAAGCCCTTCTGTTGCCAGTTCCAGCAATGTCTTCAACTGTTTGCTCACGGCGGCAGCCGCGCCTTTCTACCGCCGTATATCGGTGTTAGCCAATCTGCAAGTGGTTAAAGTAGTGCAGTGCCGTATCGCAAAAAATGACATGGTTATGAAGGGGGGGGGGGGGGGTAAACCTTCCGGAGTTGAAGTGGTTAATAACGTTTTGATTTTGCCCCCATTCGCACCAAACAAACTATTTCACAGGAGAAATAGCTCAGTGTTTTTAGTCCCTTTATTAACGGGGATTATTAACCGCTTGTCGCCTGCCGCACGCATATATACATCTGCAGCATAGCATGGGCAGGCAAAAGGACGTATATATACGTCCCCTTTAAGAAGCGGTTGTTTCGGCCTCGTGAGCGCCCGCAGCGATCTTTGTGGGTCATGCGGACTCGATTGCCGCAGGCATACCTGCGATCGTCTCACGGAGAGATAGAACAGGGAGATGTTAATGTAAACACAACGGCCCGGATTCACAAAGACTTACGCCGATGTATCTCGATATACGCCACGTAAGTGTAACTATGCGCCGTCGTATCTGTGCGCCGTGCCCACAGAACTAGATACGCCTAAAAATAGGCTTCTTCCGACCAACGTAACTTTCCTACGCCAGCGTATCTTGGGCGCATATTTACGCTGGCCGCAAGGGGTGCTCCCATTGATTTACGCATCGAATATGCAAATGGCTGAGATACGCCGATTCACGAACGTACTTGCGCCCGTCGCAGTAATATACGCCGTTTACGTAAGGCGTACGTCCGACGTAAAGTTATTCCACATATAGGGAGGCGCAACCCATGCAAAGGTATGGGCCACGGAACAGTCGTCGTATTTTACGTTGTTTACATAGTACTACGTGAATAGGGCTGGGCGTAGGTTACGTTCAGTGATTCGACGTATCTTAGGCGTTCTTTCCGACGTGATTCTGAGAGTGCCCACTAGGAAGCGTCCACGGGACGGCGCATGCGCCGTTCGTTCGGCCCATCATTTGCATGGGGTCACGGTTCATTTAAATGTATCACGCCCACTTCCACCTACTCTGAATTAGGCCGGCGTACACCTAGGAATTTACGTTATGCCGGCGCAACGTTGGGAGCAAGTGCTTTGTGAATACTGTGCTTGCCTCTCTTTGTTACGTTGGCGTAGCGCATATGAGATGCTCTACGCCGGCATTAAGATGCGCTCAGCTACGTGAATCCAGGCCAACATCTCCCCGTTCTGCCTAGTGACACTGCCACTGATTGTGTTCCCTGTCATCGGGAACACGATCAGTGACTTGTCAGCAAGCCACGCCCCCTACAGTAAGAATCACTCCTTAGGGAACACTTAACCCCTTACAGCGCCACCTAGTGGTTAACCCCTTCACTGCCAGTGTCATTTTCACAGTAATCAGTGCATTTTTATAGCACTGCTCGCTGTAAAAATGACAATGGTCCCAAAAATGTGTCAAAAGTGTCCGATGTGTCCGCCATAATGTTGCAGTCATGATAAAAAAAAATCGCTGATCGCCGCCATTACTAGTAAAAAAATTAATTATTAATAAAAATGCTATAAAACTATCCCCTATTTTGTAGACGCTATAACTTTTGCGCAAACCAATCAAGAAACACTTATTGTGATTTTTTTTTTTTTACCAAAAATAAGTAGAAGAATACGTATCGACCTAAAGTGAGGAAAAAGAATGTTTTTTTATATGTTTTTTGGGGATATTTATTATAGCAAAAAGTAAAAAATACTGATTTTTTTTTTAAATTATCGCTCTATTTTTGTTTATAGCGCAAAAAATAAAAACCGCAGAGGTGATCAAATACCACCAAAAGAAATCTCTATTTGTGGGGAAAAAAAGGACGTACATTTTGTTTGGGAGGCACGTCGCACGACCGCGCAATTATCAGTTAAATTGACGCAGTGCCGAATCGCAAAAAGTGGCCCGGTCATTTAGCAACAAAATGGTCCGGGGCTACGTGGTTAATCTGGTGGTTGTACATGTGGAGGTTTTTGGTTTGATTCAGAGCAGGGCCTTTAACATGTATAATTCCACTTGTCTTTCTGAGTTTACACATGGCTCTCCAGTTTTCTGACACGGTCCACAAAATCATGCCATTAGGTTAATTGGATTAGAAGTAATTTGGCACTAGTTTGTGTGTTTGTGTGACAGTGATGGGGACATTAGATGATTAGTTCCCTGGAAGCAGACATGTGAATGGTTCAGTGAGTGCTATGTGTCAAGAACGGAAAAATGCATTGGCACTGTTACAATAAAAGATGAGAATTTAGGCCCAGATTCACAAAGCACTTGCGCCGACGTATCTCAAGATACGCTGACGTAAGTACAAATGTGCGCCGTCGTATCTTTGCGCCGACCCACATACTAAGATACGCCTGAAAAAAGGCTTCCTACGACCGACGTAACTTGCCTACACCGTCGTATCGTGGGCGCATATTTACGCTGGGCGCATTTGCCGCTCCCATTGATTTTCTATGCACATATGCAAATGAGGGAGATACGCCGATTCACGAACGTACTTGCGCCCGGCGCATAATATACGTGGTTTGCGTAAGTCGTACGTCCGTCCCCATATATGAGGCGCAACTCATGCAAAGGTATGGACCAGGGAACACAAGCCGTTGTATCTTTTGTCGTTTACGTTGTACGTGAATATGACTAGGCGTAGGTTACGTTCACGTCGTAGGCAGTGATCCTTTGTATCTTAGGGAGTCGTTCCGACGTCATTCTGAGCATGCGCACTGGATGCGTCCACGGGACGGCGCATGCGCCGTTCATTATTCGTATCTTTATGGCGCTCGGCCCATCATTGGCATGGGGTCACGCCTCATTTGCATGGCTCACGCCCACTTCCACTTACGACGACTTACACCTAAGAAAGCCAGCGCAGATTTGGTGGCAAGTGCTTAGTGAATCCAGTGCTTGCCTCTCTGCGCTGCGTCGGCATAGTGTAAAGAAGATACGCTACAGCGGCATAAATATGCGCCGATGTATGTGAATCCGGGCCTTAATGTTTACAGTTTCTAGAAGGAAAACACATTTGATTACTGTACAATAGTGACAGTCTGTAATTAAAATTCATGAATAGGAATTATAGGAAAAGTAATAAATAGCAAAAACATTACAACACATAACTCAGCAATTGATGGTCATTCTTTAGGTAATAAGTCATCCTCTTAGAGTAGACCTGTGGTGTACTATTAACTTAATTAGTTGTATGACTAAGGCCGCCATCATATAGGTAGTCACACATGCTTACAAATAGTTTTGCCGATTGTTCACTGAATATACATGTGTTGTGAAGACTTCTGATACAGAATCGACATAGATCCCAGTTCCTGTGTTTGACAGATTGGGGGAGATTTACTATTACTGGTGCACACAGAATCTGGTGCAGCTGTGCATAGTAGCCTTCCAGGTTTAAGGCCAGATTCACACTTGTACGACAAACGCTCCGACATTGGGAGCTCATGTCGCATGATGTGTGAAATCAATGTTTCCCTATGAGAGCCGTCTTAACGGTCCGACTTTGAAAATGCTCCCTGCACTACTTTGGTCCGACTTTGATCCTACTTCAGCCCATTGAATATCACTTAAGTCAAAATTAAATTGCGGTCTTAATTGATCCGACTTTGGAATGCGACTTGTGCTCTGATGATCTTTTGAGGGGGAACCCCACGCCAAAATAAAAAACGCATGGGTTCCCCTTCCAAGACCATACCAGGCCCTTCGGTCTGGCATGGATTTTAAGGGGAACCCCCAAATCCATACCAGACCCTTATCCGAGCACGCAGCCCAGCAGGCTACTCATGGGAAATGAGTGTCATAATTTCCCAGGAGGCAATGGGGTCTTAGGACAGGAAGATGAACCACCTAGGACCAGAAACTAGGCAGATGACGAATACTGCCTAGTAACAGCCACATTAAAGGCAAGCTGTTAATAGAAAGTTCATTTTTAGGGTGCAACTCCGCTTTAATGGGATTGAACTCTTTTAATCGGGTGTACTGTATTTATTGGCGTATAACACTCACTTTTTTACCCTGAAAACAGAGGGTAAACTGTGCCTGTGTGTTATACGCAGGGGGCTGTGGAATTTATTTTTCCTGAAAATTCCCTCTTAAAGTTAGGGTGCGTGTTATACGCCGATAAATACGGTATGTTCCTAGTTTGTTTAAAGTGATCTCTTTATACTGCAAGGGTAGATTTATATAAAGATGGTATTCTTCCTTAGCCCATTCATCAACATTTAATCTCTAGCCAAAATATATACACTTTTATTTTGTAGCTCAGCTGCCTCCCGCTGTCCTTGTGCCCCGTTTCCTATAGATGCCCATGACCATCAATTCCTATCCTGCAACAGACATTTCCAGGGCACTAATGCCTCTACTGTTGTAGATACTTCTAAGGCCGCGTACACATGGCCGAGAAACTCGATGGGCAAAACACATCGTTTTGCTCGTCGAGTTCCTTGTTCGGCTGTCAAAACACTAGTCGAGCCAAATGTTCCCATTGCCCAACGAGGAAATAGAGAACATGCTCTCTTTTTGGCTCGACGAGTTTCCCAAACGGTTTCTTGGCGAAAAGTGTACACAAGACCGGTTTTCTCGGCAGAATACGTCTCCCATCGAGTTTCTTGCTGAATTCTGTCGAGAAAACCGGTCGTGTTTACGGGGCCTAATATTACAGATGCCCATAGTCTGAAAGCCTTTATGACTTCAAATTGTCTTACTGCTGTTTTTCCTTATAGTTTCAAGTCTTGGCAGCACTTAGTTGTAACACAGAGGAAGCAGCAATATTAAAGAGGCCCTGCTCCTTTGGGACCATGCTGTTGTTGTGGCCTCTGTAATGGAAAAAAGCTATTTATGTGAGCCTATTGACAACAGGAGTGATCCCATTGATTCCCGGTGCTGTATATGTGCTATGCTTTTTTCCTGGAGGTCTCCAGGCCATATAATAGAATTGGTCCAGGAGGCAGCATAGCCTTCTTAAAGCGGTGTTTCACCCTGCAGAACAACTTTTTAGCATAAAATTAGGCATAGTAGCGCGAGCTACAGTATGCCTGTCTTAATTTTTTTATCCCCGTACTCACTGTGTAATCGTACATAGAAGATTCCGACTGCCCGCGGGGAATGGGCGTTCCTTTCAAGAGGGAGGGTGATTGACGGCCGGCTCTGGCACGTCACGCTCCCCGAAGACAGCCGGAGTAGGTCTCGGCTCTTCACGGCGCCTGCGCACAGACTATGCGCAGGCGCCGTGAAGAGCCAAGCCTATTTCGGCTATTTCCGGAGAAGCGTGACGCGCCAGAGCCGGCCGTCAATCACCTTCCGTCTGGATTGGAACGCCCATTCCCCCGTGGGCAGTCGGAATCTTCTATGTACGATTACACAGTGAGTACGGGGATAAAAAAATTAAGGCAGGCATACTGTAGCTCGCGCTACTATGCCTAATTTTATGCTAGAAGAAAAATATATATATATTTTTTTTTTATAGGGTGAACCCCCGCTTTAAATTTCATATCAACTTCCAGTTGTGTATTCTAAAGGACAAATCCTCTGCATTTCCTGCTCTACATACTGGAACGAAGCCCAGGAAGACACCTGATTACCGGTTACACCACGTGTGACTGTTTGCAGAAACAGGGCTGTCATTTCAGTCCTCACACCTTCTCAGCTGCTAACATGACGCAACTAGATTTAATCAACTCACCTGGAAAACAGGTTACTGAATGTGCTGAGTAGGGAGAGCCTGGCTGGAATTCTTTGACTGCTTTCAGACTACACATCTCTCCATTCTGCTGCCTGGTCCGGGGGATTCTGGGAGTACCATTGCTGAAATACTTGAAGCGCCAAAGGTTTGCTCTATCGAAGGTGTAAAGTTTAGAGGCTCAATGAGCAGAATTATACAAACCAACTGTGAGTTTACAAGTCCTTATGTGAACCTGTTTTGGCTGTCGTCATTTGTTGTCTGATGCTAGAAAATGTATTTTGTTGGTTTTGGATGCAGATAAAATGTGACCACTTTCGACATGAACACCAAGTATAGGAGATAAAACCTCTTTGTAGATCAATGAATATGTCTTGTCAGAGTGTATACTGTAATTTATCTATGTGCATGTGTTTAATATATAAATGTCAAAGATTATCACTGGTTGAGATAATGTTTTTTACACTCTGTTTGTAGCATTTTAAGAGAACGAATGATGCTTTGTATATACAACATATATATATATTTATTAACATTAACATTATCAACAGGACTAATTTATATTGAGAAAGATCTTTATGTTTATATATACATATACTGGGCCAGATTCACATAGGAGCGCGTATTTGTGAGCGGGCGTAACGTATCCTATTTACATTACGCCTCCGCAACTTTGACAGGCAAGTGCAGTATTCTCAAAGCAAAGTTGCGGCGGCGTAGCGTAAATAGGCCGACGTAAGCCCGCCTAATTCAAATATGGAACATGTGGGTGTGTTTTTTGTTAATTTATTGTGACCCCACGTAAATGACGCTTTTTACGAACGGCGCATGCACCGTCCGTGAAAGTATCCCAGTGCGCATGCTCCAAATTAACCCGCAAAAAGCCAATGCTTTCGACGTGAACGTAAATGACGCACAGCCCTATTCGCGAACGACTTACGCAAACGACGTAATCGACGGAAAATTCAACGCTGGCCAGACGTCCATACTTAACATTGGCTGCGCCTCATATAGCAGGGGTAACTTTACGCCGGAAAAAGCCTAACGTAAACGGCGTATCTGTACTGCGATGGCCAGGCGTACGTTCGTGAATTGGCGTATCTAGCTGATTTACATATTCTAGGCGTAAATCAGCATACACGCCCCTAGCGGCCAGCGTAAATATGCAGTTAAGATACGACGGCGTAGGCGACTTACGCTGGTCGTATCTAAGAGAAATTCTGGCGTATCTGATTCTTTGAATCAGGCGCCAAGATACGACATCTCAGACTCAGAGATACGCCGTCGTGTCTCCTACGTGAATCTGGCCCTGTGTGTGTGTGTGTGTGTATGTATATATGTACAGTAAAACCTTGGATTGCAAGCATAATTCGTTCTAGAAAGATGCTTGTAATCCAAAGCACTTGTATATCAAATCAAATTTCCCCATAGGAAATAATGGAAGCGCAAATGATTCGTTCCACAACCATTTATTCTTTTTTTGTTTACAAATGGTTTTTATTATGGATAAAGTCATAGTATAAGCTTTTAACAGTGATAGAAGATGAACACGTGAGAGAGTCATTTACATTATATATTATATCCAAGTAAAGACATATCACATGAGAAAATACATATATTCGATTTATAAATCTATATAACATTTGTGGGAAAAGATCTGTGGGTGTGCTTAATTAGCATAACAGTAGTGGACATTACACCAGTAGTGAGGTTTCCCATAAAGACCATTTTTTTGGTATATATGCATGGTGTCATATAACGTGTGGTGTATTCTTTCTGATAGTTTGATGTTTGCCATACGGTTAAGAACCTGTGGCCATGGTACGTTGGATGAACGCCAGTTAAAAGCTATGGCCCAGTGGATAGAGCTAAAGAGAGTGTGGATTAGTCTAGAACTGGCTATTGGTATGTCTTGTATGGGGGAGAATAGAAGGCACAGTTGGGGTGTTAGTGGGATCTTTCTGCCTGAAATTCGATCAATCATAAGACTTGCATTGTGCCAGATGTATTTTAGGTGGCCACAACCATTTATTCATAGGTCCTTCAGTTTATAGTCCATATAAAAATATTATAGCAATGTTGTGTAACCATAAAATGTCCGTCCACAAATGGAAGCCTCCACAAACTGCTTAGAAGCAAAATCCAGCAGGAGCTCCAGAGTATAAAAGATTTATATAGAGATTTATTTAAAGCGGAGTTTCACCCAAAAGTGGAACTTCCGCTTTAAGCACTCCTCACCCTCTTACATGCCACATTTGGCATGTCATTTTTTTGGGGGGCAGTGGGGGCTTTGGCAGGAGTGGGACTTCCTGTCCCACTTCCTACTTCTGCCCAGGGACCGCCTCGGCGACTTCTCTTCTCGCCTTAGGCGGTCTCTCCCTTTAGGCGATCTCCAGGGACACGTGACAGGTCCCTTGAGATCGCCTGTCTACTCATAGAGCGCAGTGAGTGCCCGGCCGTGAAGCCGAAAGTTGTCACAGCCGGGTGCCCACACTAAGAATGGAGGCAATGGCCGGAGAGGGGGTGAGAGGAGCGGAGCTCCGGCCGGCGCGTCGCTGGACCGTGGGACAGGTAAGTGTCTGTTTATTAAAAGTCAGCAGCTACACTTTTTGTAGCTGCTGACTTTTAATAAACACTAAAAGGCTGGAACTCCACTTTAATATGTGTCTTAAAACCAGGTGTTTTTAAAATATAATTAAGTATACATATGTGTATCTAAACCTAAAGACAAAAATGTAATCTATTGCAGTTTACCAGTCAATAGATGTGGTGGCTGCATTTGTTTTCTTGATTTTTCAGGCCAGAAATAGTGCAGAAAATATCTGTTGATCTACCCAGAAATACAGTGTTTTTGTTACTATCTGTGAGCTTAAAACCTTATTCCAAGTCTACTAGTCTTATTAATGGGTAAATATGGAAGGGGAAACTAAAGCGCTAGCAGTGCCCAAAGTGCAGGGTGGAAAATGAAGTACTTAGAAATAAAATGATAAAATAAACTTAATGCTGCTCAAATCTGAAATTGCAATAACAACAAATAAATAATGTGAATAAAGTGATTGATGAGCGCAAAATTAGTGGTATAATAAAATAAAATAACAGTGAAACGTCCAATTAGAGAAATAGCTCTAATAAAAATAATAATCTCCAAAGTGATGCAAAAGTGTATAACACTTCAGTGACAAATAGTGCCAGGTAGGCACAATGGATTTGAAAAATCCAATGTGTAAAAATGATACTGATAATGAAAAAATATATTGAAAAAATATAAAAAATATAAAAAACCAATTGTGACACAGGTTCATATGTGACAGTTCATAAAACACAGGAGTGGTTGAAAATCCCAAACAGTGACTGTGTATCCGAGCAGAGTGATGAAAAGGATCCACATAAGCAGCTGAGCTCACAATGTGCTTACCTCACACACATGCAATGACAGCATGGTATCTCCACAGATGAAATCTGCCACGAGAAACGAATCCTCCTCACCTCTCCTGTAGTAACAACGACTGGGGGTCTGTGGATAGTGGAAACGGCGTCCTTCTGGCTATGTCTGCTACTCCGGTCTTCACCAAAATGGAGGCTCCGTGTGCAAGTGCACTTAAGATGACCCAAAATAAGCGGAAAGAATCTCCAATGGTGAAGTATTTCAAAAACCGATTTAATATCGTCCACAGAGTAAAATAAACAACACAAGGTTCAGCTTGACAGAGCCTGAACCAAACGAACAGCGAGAACGGCTGTGTGATCGGATAGGTGCGTCACTTCCGGTCACGTCTTTCGATGCCTTACGCGTTGCGTCACGTCACGTGACGTCACGTGAGCCTCTGATGAAGCACACGGAGCCTCCATTTTTGGACGTTTCACTGTTATTTTATTTTATTATACCACTAATTTTGCGCTCATCAATCACTTTATTCACATAGTCTTATTAATGCACCATGTAAATGAAGTGAGCAAAGGCAGTCATATTTGAAGTCCAGCCTGTGCTGGCTATGGCTCCTTCCATAGATACAATGAAGAAGAAATCATAACTATGAAGGGTGAAAACAATGAGAAAAAATGCAAAAGAAAAGTAAAGTGACACAGCCATCACATCTAAGGATTTGTTATCTGCAATATATTATTTTTTGTTTTTGGGTTTAGATACAGAAAAAGATAAAGTGGAACAAAAATTTACAATGTTAAAGGAACTTTTTTTTTTAGTAAAATAACAAACTTGTTATACTTATCTCCACTGTGCAGCTTGTTTTGCACAGAGTGTCCCCGAACCCGGTCTTCTGGGGTCACTCGGTGGCTGTCTTGGCTCCTCCTCGCAAGAGCTTTCCGCCTTCATGCGAGCTCCCTCGCATGGTGGAAAGCTCTGTTGGGCGCGCTCCCGTGATACAGCGGCGGCCATAGCCGTCGACTTTATCACTCGGCCCAGCCTCCCGGCACGCCGTGTCATTGGATGAGATTGACGGCAGCCCCAGCCAATGGCTGCGCTGCTATCAATCCGTCCAACCTAGCCAATCAACCGCCAGGCTTGGAACCGAACAGGGTGACGGGAAGGCGCGCGGGACTTTCGAGGGGTGAGGTAAGTAAAACGGGGGCTTGGGGGGGGGGGGGGGGGCGGTGCTGTCGGATGTTTTTTCACCTTAATGCATAGGATAGGACCTTTACAACCCCATTGAAGATTGGCTAAACATTGCAGATTTATAACTGCCAGGCAATGAGAAACTTGTCCATCATCCCTCGTATTGTTGGAGTGCTGAGACACAAGATCTCAACCAATAGTGCTTTTTCTCTCTGTGACTTGTAGCACATGTTTTTGGCCTATGGGTAGCCCACTTATTGTCGCAAGGGACGCTCAAATCAATTTGTATTATCTTCTATTACCATACAATAGGCAGGGGACCCAAAAGACAGAAATTTCTATCTTTCTACTATTCAGGTAGTTCTATGTCATATACGTTATGTCTGATGTTATGTGTAGTATAGTGTATACGTTTCCCTTCTCTTTGCAGTAGGCTATAACCTGACGTTTCATGAACCCCTCTCTCTTCAGAGGATGAACTACGTGGGGCAGCTAGCAGGCTCTGTACTGGGCCGTGTACGGGACTTGTATAAAGGAGTCAACCCAGCCACGTTGTCTGGCTCCATTGATGTGATAGTGATCCGACAGCCTGATGGCTCTTTTCAATCGTCTCCATTCCACGTGCGGTTCGGGAAACTGGGCATACTGAGATCAGCTGAAATGGCGGTAAGTCTATAAAAGACCACGCAGACAACACTAACTAAAAATATTCATGTATTTGAGATCCCTTTTTAACAGTAGGCTGCCATATTATAACCAGCTGGCCCTAGTCTAAACAAACAAGCCAGCCGCACTCCAATGACATTAGCCTTCACAGAGCTTTATTGTTCCAGGACAAGATCACAGATTGGTCTGGGCAACCTCTTCTGTGATCTTGTCCTGGCACAAGAAAGCTTTGTGAAGGTGGATGTCATTGGAGTGCATACCTCCCAACATTTTGAGATGGTAATAAGGGACACCTACTAGCAAACGTATGTAGGCATAGAACACGCCCCTGCCACGCCCCTTAATGGGGACATAACCCCCCCCCCAAAAAAAAGGTTAATTAAATACACAAGTGCTTTTTTACCACTAATAGATTGGCTTTTAAAGTTGACAAATGCAGCAATTTAGAATTTGGATGAAAGGTTCAGCACTCGGAAAGACTTTTTGAAAGAGAAAAGGTGTTTTTTATAAAAAATACAAAAAATGCATTGAGCATACATTTCATCCAGTGTACAATTTTCAAAATATTGCTAGCAGACAGGTAAGGGCCTGTGTCGAAAAGGCTTTGGGCTTATATCAGTGGCATCACTTTGAGATGCCTCTGAGATCATTCAGACACAATTGACCAGTGCATTTGGCCTGCAGTTGATCTTCTTATGAACTGAATTTGACCTGCTTCAGGTAGGTTTTGAATTACCATAGACATTTATAGGTATTCAGAACCAGTCGGATGCAAACAAAAGTCCATTGACACAAGCTTTAGAAGAGTTTTAAGGTAAGGGAACCATACATTTTGTTAAATTTCACTTTAAGCACCCTTCACACCAAATCCAACTTTGAATTCGGGTGACTTCAATCGCACAATTTGACTTCAAATCGGTGTTGCTGACAATAGGGTGCGACTTGTCATTCAATTTCACAAGTCTTCCGGTGTGCCCGGGGGCTAAGGTCCTTAGTAGATAATCAAGTGCATCTTGCTCATTGAACTTAAATTATTATGTCTTTTTATTTCAGGTTGATATAGAAGTAAATGGAGAACCTGTAGATCTGCAAATGCGACTTGGGGAAAATGGAGAAGCTTTCTTCATTCAAGAGATGGAGGAGAATGAGGTAAATGATTGATTAAGGCAGGCCATAGATGATGCGGTGGTTGCAGGAAAGACGTGTTGATGGGGGAATCCCTCCCGTGCAGCTACTGTTTTCTCCCAGGGAGGGGGTCCCTGCTAGGAGAACACAGTGATTATTACTAGTGGCTTAAGCCCCCTGCCGGCAGACTCCGTCAACCACTGGCCAGGATTGTCGGGAAGAGGCCCTTGTCCCCATCAACAAGGTGCTTTGGGGTGGGGTTTCGCAGGGCCCCCCTGCCCTAAAGCACCCCCCCATGTTGAGGGCATGTGGCCTCGTATGGTCCAGGAGGGGAAGGGCCACTCACTCCCCCCCCCTTTCCTTACCTTCCGGGCTGCATGCTCAGTTAAGGGTCTGGTATGGATTTTGGGGGGACCCCAGGCCATTTTTTTGGGCATAGGGGTCCCCCTTAAAATCCATACCAGTGTGGTCTGGTATGCTCCTGGGGGGAACCCCACAGCAGTTTTCTTTTTCCATTTTGGCGAGGGTTCTTCCTCATGATCCTCAGCGCATAAGCCGCACCACAAGTCGGCTCATCATGATCGGACTTGTGGTGCGAATTCTATTCAAATCAATGGGTTCTCATATAGAACCATTGATTTTGACATAAAAAAAATGCTTGATGAGGCTTAACGCAGCTGTATCCAGCGTTAAGCCGCGTTTAGTAGCTGTTACCAGTGGCAGACGTTTTTACAGCTCTGGGTCCTGTTTTTTTTTTACAGCTTGAAAACACCTATGCCAATTACAGCTTCTAAACGCCTGTGTCTGCATGGACACATAGGCCCAGATTCACAAAGCACTTACGCCGATGTATAACAAGTTACGCCGACGTAAGTGCAAATGTGCGCTGTCTTATCTGTGCGCCAGACCCACAAACTAATATGCGCCTAAAAACAGGCTACACCCCGCCGACGTATCTTGCTTACGCCGGCGTAGAGTGGGCGCACATTTAGGCTGGGAGCATGGTGCCGCTCCCATTGATTAGCCATTCAAACATGCAAATGAGAGAAATACGGCGATTTACAAACGTGCGTGTGCCCGGCGCATGCTACGCGAGATGCGCGTAAGTTGTACGTCCGGCGTAAAGTTATGCCCCATAAAGGAGGTGCAACCCAGCAACACACATGCTCAGGTCTGAACCAGGGAACACAAGCCGGCGTATTGTGCGTTGGACGTGGGGGCTGTGCGTACGTTATGTTCACGGCGTATGCAGTGATCCGGCGTAGCTTGGGCAGTTTTGCCGGCGTGGTTGTGAACAGGTGCATAGGGGTGCGTCTACGTCACGGCGCATGCCCAGTTTGTGATACTACCTGTCTGGCGCTCGGCCCATCATTTGCATGGGGTCACGCCTCATTTGCATGGGTTCACGCCCACTTCCACCTACGCCGACGTCCCCCTTTCGAAACCCACGCTACGCTGGCGCAGCGTTGGGAGCACTGGCTTGCTGAATGCAATGCTTGCCTCTCTGCGCTGCGTTGGCGTAGCGTACAGTGTGTGCTCTACGGCGGCGTAATGTGCGCCCTGCTCTCTGTGAATCTGGGCCATAGAATAACATAGAGAGTAGGGTGACCACATTTCCAAACTACTATTCAGGGACACCCCCTTCCCAAAAATCAGCTTGTGCTGTAACGAATCACAGCACAGTGATTGGACACAAGGCGGGATTTATGATTTCTCCAATCACAAGCAGGGGGTGGGATTGTGCTCCTCCAGGCATTCCCGGCCAGGACAAGTACTGTCAGTGAGTAAAGCAGTGATGTGGCGGCCTTTTTTGGGGGCATTAGTTTGGCTTGGGGGGTGGCTGTGTCAGTTTCATTCCGGGACACTGTATTGTCTTGGAATTAATGTGCCCGGGACAGACCTGCAAAATGTGGGACTGTCCCGGGCAATCCGGGACACGTGGTCACCCGCTATTATTTAACATCCACTGTTTTTGTTGACTTTAAAGGAATACAACCCATCCATCAGTCCTGTTCTCCACTCCCTGGATATGTTATCTACTCATGACAATAACGATATACGGGAGGCCCCCCCAGCTCCAGATTCCCCTCGGTTTGCACTGGACACACCCGCCAGGAGGCAACGTTGGAGCAACAGAAGAAAGAGGAGTAGAGGGGATGAGACTCCGGGAGCTCAGGATAAAGATGGAATTGCTGTGCTACCTTCATGGTGAGTAATGATGGATTGTCCTGTATTTTTGACTCTGTGTCATGAGTAGATGTGTGACACCACTTGGCACATGGATGGTCACTGACAAACTTCTCCATGGCAAGCATCCAGTGCTGAGTGACATTACATTAATGAGCCACAGTGCTGACACAATCCAAAGTCAGACTCAATGTGCTGCATAGCAACTGCGTGTTGTTGACGTACACTGCCAGTGTTATAGTGCTCTTTACCGAAGGTGATAATCCTCCTCCTGCCTGCAGACTGAGCTATATTTACTTACATCTTTCTTTAGAAAGTTTTTTTTTTTTAATTAAATGTTTGAAAGTGAAACGGTTTCTGCAAGATTAGCGCTGTCCTTGTGCTACCAATTAGAGCAATGATACACAGACATTGTCCCGGGCACGAAGTGCAGGTCGGCACTGCAATACTCCTAAGGGGACATAAATTATACTGCCATGGTGACTTTTGTCTTCCTAAATCCAAAGTGTAATCTGTTAATATTTTTTTTTTCTGCTTTAATTTCATAATTTAACACTTCAGCCCCTGAAGGATTTACCCACTTCCCGACCAGGCCATTTTTTGCGATACAGCACTGCGTCGCTTTAACTGACAATTGTGCGGTCGTGCGACGTTGTACCCAAACTAAATTGACGTCCTTTTTTTTCCCCACAAATAGAGCTTTTTTTTGGTGGTATTTGATCACTTCTGCGGTTTTTATTTTTTGCGCTATAAACTACTGGTTCTGGAGGCCTCTGGCCTTTCTGGCCGTTTCCGAGGCTCTCTGGCCGCATGCGTTTTTGCATGCCATTGTAGTCAATGTGGGACTAATTATTCTCGTTTCCATTGACTTCAATGGGGAAACTCGCTTTGATATGCGAGTACTTTGGATTACGAGCATTCTCCTGGAACGGATTATGCTCGTAATCCAAGGTTCCACTGTATATCTGATTCTTCTTTTGAAAAATCCACCTTTAAACCAAAATCACCAGAATCTTGAAATTCTTGAAGATGCTGAAGTAGCGATATAATCAGGGCTCAAGACCTGCGGGAACGCATGGGAACGGAGTTCCTGCACTTTTTTCATAGCAGGAACGCAGTTCCCTTTGCAGGACTAGAGCAGCCGAGCCGCCCGAGCCAATCATCACTAAGCGGCGATGCCCAGCTCGGGTCACTGTCAGGGGCAGGCGAACCTTAGTAATCCTTTGTTACTGGCCGCTTCCTGTATATGGATTCATCAGGTAGTGTGCGGGTATTCCGTCACTTCCTCAATGCCGCAATGTCTCCTGGGAGCTTTTGTCATTGTTCCCAGGAGACATTCCGGAGGTCTGCCGCGAGTTATCGCGGGATTTAGAAAGAACTTGCTTAAAGTTCTTTCAAAATCCCGCGATAACTCGTGGCAGACATTAACTCGCGGGAGACATTGCGGCATCGAGGAAGTGACGGAATACCCGCACACTACCTGATGAATCCATATACAGGAAGCGGCCAGTAACATAAAGGATTACTAAGGTACAGTGGATCAAAAAAAACAAAACACATGCGGTTTAGTAATTATGCATATGAGCGTATCATTTTTTTTTTTTTTTTTGGTGAGAGTGGATCTTGGCTGGGAGTTCCCACACTTTTTTCCCTAGGACTTGACCCCTGGATATAAGCACAGGGCCTCTGGCTACCTTCTCCTACATCTTTTTCATAGTTACAGCTTCACTGCTTTCTGCTCTAATACAGAGAGTGGTCAGCATGGACCATGGAAATGCAGAGGTCTGTAAGACCTAAAGATGACTGAGCCAGTCAGTGAAACTCAAGGAAAATTCCTGGATGTTCCTGAATTAGCATTAAGCAAGCACATGGCATTACAAGAACTGGACTTCCCCTTAACGAGCAATATCGAATAAACACAAAGAAAAACAAGAGAATACAATTGTCTGACTGTAGAACTGGTTCCTTTGAGTGGAATAGAGGTATCTACTGAATTGTAGGAATTTGTCAGATAGCTTTGAATTGCCAAGTGTTTATAATAAATCTACATTTAATGAATTTTATTATTTTATTGACAAAGACATTTTAAGGCACAGTAGAGTGAACCGTACACTACATGCTATACCCACGTATTACACTATCCTGATTCTCTTTTCTATATTGTGTCTTCTTTATATCCCATCTAGTGACTCCATATATTTCTCATTCTCTGAACTCCCTGAAGAAATTTCCTCTTCTAAGGATTTTCACCCCTATCCGGAGTTATCCTCGAGGTAAACCAAGTAAATGTGGGTTGAAGGTAGGGGTACTCATATGCAGGGCTGACTTAATGAGAGGGCACACCTGGGCACTGCCCAGCTGCATGGGGGGCCCCTGCACTTTGCCCAAAGCAGCTGGTCTTTGAGCCCACGCTGCCCCAAAATTGGGGGGCCCATGATGGCACTGAGAGTGATAGATACTCAGGGGAGGCAGTCTGACTCCTACCTACTTGATGTCTGTTTACTGCACTGTCATCATTGTAGGGGCCCCAGAGCATTACTTTGCCCAGGAGCCAATGATGCTATTAAGACAGCCCTGCTCATATGACCATGTGGGTGACTTAAAACATGTTGAGGAATCAGAACTCTGACTGGTGGTTATACAAGCCCCACATTGAGATAACTTGTGTGGGTGGAAAATTAATGTGAAGTATTCATGGCTTTTCCTTTCTTATACTGTACAGTATATTGTGTATGTTAAGATTAGTGACATTGTCACCATTTGCTGATAAACAAAAACTGATCTGATTCAGCAGTCGATCCCCATCTCCTAAAAGTGACTCGGAGTTGGAAATGAAAATCCTCAACACATCTCTGTCTGAGAACTGCATGGAATGGAACTGGGGAAGACTCCCACAGGTGAGGCCCACTCATGACCAGCCATCAATGAGGTGACCCCTTTTAGCCAGGGGAGGACTGGGAAAGATAATCTGCTGGGCATTTGATGGAAGGAACAGTTTCCTGTGACTAAAAAATGTGTTCTTCACAAAGTGTGTCATGGTGGCATAGTAATTGTAACGACACCCTGAGTATGAAAGGGGTTAAAGTCGTTTAGAACATTCCATTCTTGAACTCAAAGGCAGCTACCGAACACTCCAATCAGCCGAAAAAAGAAACCCATACGAATGATTCTCCCCCAAGTACGAGACGA
Source organism: Rana temporaria (assembly GCF_905171775.1). NCBI lineage: Eukaryota > Metazoa > Chordata > Amphibia > Anura > Ranidae > Rana > Rana temporaria. The sequence continues at coordinate 124,548,357 of NC_053500.1, forward strand.
GGCTCTGTGTTGAGGGTCAAGCAGGAATCAGCCTTTATTGAAAGGAATACAAGTCTTATATACAGTAAAAGAGGAGATGCATACCTCCTGCTCATATTACTCTGAAAATACACCTGTGACCAGACCTAATTAACATGAGCTAATTAACTAATCCCTTTAAGCAGCCTGGTCATTGTTATGATACATCAGGATTTCACTAAAGGTCAGACTTGTTGTCACCAAGCTTCACACAGTAGATGATACATTATCATAAGTTTAAACACAGGACATATTCTCACAATAGCAAGGAGCTCCACTAGGAGTCGGCCCGTCTCCTACATTGTGCAGAGGCCAATGTGATCAGCTCTTTCAATTAACATGTTGAGTTCAGAATCAAACAAACCAAGAATAGTCTTTACATATATCCTGGAAGATATTGTGGATAAATATTACTCTCCCATTTTAATTAATCCAATATATATTTTCTCAGTCACCCTGTGCCAGGATAGCACAGGGTGACTTAGACATAAGAGGTGCATGGGGAGCTGAAACAAGGATATCCCATACTTTCCAAGGGATTCTGGGTTCCACGGGCCCTCCCGTCACAGTAATTAATGGGTATGGTAAAAGGTGGGTGTCATCTTAAAATACATGGGTCAGATAGTACAGAGGGGGATGCAGGAATCAATGAGTAAGGAATTAAGTTGGGGGGTGAAGAAGAAAAAGCAATGAAAATTAATTTGGAGGAGGGGTTGAGAGATGGCACTGAGACCCAGATTATGGAGGGTGGCAGAAGAGGCAATGGGTACAGTGGAGGGGAGAGAGTTGGCAAGAATTGACCATTTATAAGAGACATCTGTTGGTCAAGGTACTCCACTTTTCAGCAGGAGAATTAGAAAATAGCAAACATTTTTTGTGTGTCCAATGTTTTTCCTTTATAAAGGTGAGCTGTGCCCCACCAAAATGTTAGTCACTTAAAAAAGATTTGCTGTTTGCTGAAATTATGCCGCGTACACACGATCGGAAATTCCAACAAGAAAACCTTGGCTCAAACTTGTGTGGCATACACACGGTCACACCAAATTCCGACCGTCAAGAACGCTGTGACGTACAACATTACGACGAGCCAAGAAAAATTAAGTTCAATGATTCCGAGAATGCGTTGACTTGATTCCGAGCATGTGTGTTTTTGTGTGCGTCGGAATTGCATACAGACGATCGGAATTTCCGACAATAACTTTTCCAATCTGAAAATTTGAGAACCAGCTCTCAAATTTTTACTTTCTGTAATTCCGACAGAAAAAGTCCGATGGGGGCCTACACATGGTCGAAATTTCCGACTAAAATCTCACATCGAACTTTTTATGTCGGAAATTCCGATCGTGTGTACGCGACATTACTGACAAGTACTATGAGTGTCTCAAACCAACATCAGTCTATCAACATTTTAATAATATCTTCTATGTTTGCCAGGTCACTCGGACTGATATTGCCTCTCAAATATCACAATCCGCACCACCCAGTCCTGGCAGGGAGCTGGTTGAGATATCTTCCACTGCTTCAACAGAGCCTGAAATTCACATAACTAATGAGGAAGATGTCACCTTCCATGTTACTCTATTAGAGGGATCAGAGGATACCCCTTCTTTCCAGGTTCTTCCAGGTGAGCCATTAAGAACATTCTGTAAATATATTATTGCAATGCTGATGATTGGGATAGATGGGTCATCAGGTGCTGACCAGCTCTTAAAGTGGAAGTAAACTCTTCAATTTGATAGGTACAAAACCAGTTAACATTACCGGCATGCCGGAAATGATAGCTGTCATATTTGTTTGTGCTCTCAACCAAACTGCCAAACCATCCAATGGCTGGTTTCATAACAGGTCACATGTACAGCATCATGGCAGTTGCAGATTAAACAGAGGTCAAGATGGCCGCTTCCTTGGCTGAAAACGATAGGAGGGTTTACTTCCACTTTAAGGTTATAGGATGGATGGGTATTGGGTCAGGTGGTTTGAGAAGTGCTCTGCTGGTATCATCAGGTTGAGGTGGTTTATGTTTTGTTTAGTTTTTTCCCCCTTTTTTATATATTTTTTTATTATTATTATGTTTTATGCCTCTGTTTCTCCTTTTGCAAGCTAAAGTGAGGGGTATGCTGGAAGTTGTACTTGGTACTTTTTTCAGGGATATTTTTGTGTTTATATAGTGCTCCTTATATTTGTACGACTGTCAATGTATCCTATGCAGCCCTTCTTTTCCTTTTCTTGGCTGTTGACTTGTTATGTATGTGCCCTTTAGCTTTTCTACAGTAAATACCGGTACCTTTTTGATAACAAAAAAAAAACAAAAAACATTCTGTATATACCGTATTTATCGCGGTATAACGCGCTCTGGCGTATACCGCGCACCCCCAAAGTGGCCCCCAATCCTGTGGGAAAAAAAGATTTTTTGTTTTTTTGTACTTACAGTTTTGGTGTCTTGCGCGGCGTCCATCTGCGGCCTCGTCGGGTCCGGCGTCCTTCTGCGGCTTCGGGTGTCCTCTTCGGCGGGTCGGGCGTCCATCTTCGGCGGGTCCGGTGTCCATCTTCGGCGGGTCCGGTGTCCATCTTCGGCGGGTCCGGTGTCCATCTTCGGCGGGTCCGGTTTCCATCTTCGGCGGGTCCGGTGTCCATCTTCGGCGGGTCCGGCGTCCTTCTGCGGCGTCCTCCCGCTCGATTCAAACTCGTGGCGGGAAAGCGGGTATCGGCGTATATCGCGCACCCACGATTTTGCCCTGATTTTCAGGGCAAAATAGTGCGCGGTATACGCCGATAAATACGGTAGCAGCTCATCCTGGTTTCTTCCACTCAAAGGCCTACATCTGAATATACAGCACAACAGTAAGGATTGCAAGTTAGGCACCAGGGCCCTACTATACCAAAAATACAAAAGGTTTTGGCTTTATATATACTTTATAGCTGATATAAAATATTGTACAGGAAATATGTCAGCCATTAAATTCCACAAAACAAAAATGGTACCTAACTGATGTGATTTGTGAACTAGCTTGGATGAAATTATCAAATTAAATAAAGCATATCCAAAGCCTGTCAACCTTCTTTAAAAAAAATGATCCACTACAGATCACTTTTAGCTATTAGTAAATCATCTGTGAGTTTTAGGAGATCAGTGTTTGTGGAGTGTTGAGGGAAAAATCCAGACTAAAGGGAATCAAGAAGGTTATTCTCAGTGTAGTGGTAGCTCAGTTGGTTGCAGACCAGACGTTCAGGTTGTTTGGAGGAAAAAATGAGCAAGGAGAGGGGACATAGGTTGTTAAGATTTGTGGGATCCAATTAGGGCTTTTTAGGTATGGGGTTGACTAATGAATGTTTTAGAGTGTAGGGAAAGTGTCTAGAAGAGAGGGAGAGATTGGAGATGTGAGTTAGAGGGTTTCTGTATTATTTGCAACGGAACAGAAGGTCCAGGGAGCAGATGGTTAGGTGGACATTAGAAAAAAAAAGTTTAGCAACCTAGTCTATAGTAGCGGGGTTAAATGATCAAAGCATTGCATGTACCAAAATGATTGTAAAGTCCCGTATTTCTCCCATAGAAATAACAAACATATTAAACTTGCCTGTTCTGTTGCAGTGGATTTGCACAGAGCAGTCTGGATCCTCCTCTTCTCGGGTCCCTCTTGTCATAGAAATAATATTACCTCACTTAAATTATTAAAATAAGCAATTAAAACCTTTTTGTCTATATAAAAATTAAAACAAAGAATAGCGGTGCAAAAAAGAGAAAATTATTACATTTATTGATACAGAAAAGAAACTTGTATTAATCTGATATTCGTGACCGTAACATAAATTATACCACCTTTAAAACAAAGATGTTACCGATAATACACAATAATACAAATAGGAATATTGCTTCAATTGACACATCAGTAAATCAGGACAAGTCGTAGGAAAGGAAAAATTACAGAGATGAAGAAAATTAATGATTAGAAATTACCAAATATCCCTAGGTGATGTTACAGGTATAGTGTTGCCAGGTTATAAGGATAACTAAGGCCTAACTCAGATATGGTTACAATGAACATCCACAGACTCCTATTATACTCAAAATCTTAAGATAGAAGGAAGTAGGGAGAGAGAGAGAGAGAGAGAGAGAGAGAGATATTACGTCACCATGTGGGTCAGGTCATCATCTCCAGGGAAGAGACCTCAGAGCTTTCTGCCTGCCTGATTTATACCCTGATTTATTCATGGCAGCCCCCCCCCGGTTACCAATTCACGACAGCTCCCCCCCAGTTCTCAATTTGCGGCACCCCCCAGTTCTCAATTTGCCACAGACGCTCAAGGGATCGGCTATGTTCCCTTTTTTTGAGACTTATGGTGTTGCCTGTTTGCCAAGATTGTAGGGCTTGGGCTTGATTCTGTGTGTAGTGAGGAGGACGAGTGTGTCTAGGGAGGATGACCGTAAACTATTGTAGACAGAAATGGCTAGGTTGGGGCAGGACAGGGTGAGATTTTGTCATATAGATTTTGAGTAGCAGAGAAGGGTTAAAGTGGTGAAGGTTCCTACATGTAACTATTAAGCTGTTGGAGTAAGAGGAAGTGAAAAACAGGGAGAGAGCGCCCAAGGCAGAGCACTTCCCCTTCCCAGACTAGGGGGTTTGCCTCAAGGGCTACCAACCACCTCCTCAGCATTGCATCTCCAGCTTCCACCCGACTCCCCTGCTGGAATGGCCCATATTGATTTATGGGATTTTCTTCTGCCAGCCCACACCTGGGGATTGGCTGAGGTCTAATAAACATTCAAGGCAGCTCCTACTCACCCCTGCCCACTAGTTCCAAAACATTAATCAATATTCTGGAAAAAGAGGGAGGCACCAGAGAGCTGCCAGGATAAATCATCCAGCCCTGAACTCTTAATAACCCGGACCCAATTACGACTCATAAATTTACAGCATTAATCAGAGTTAGATTTTATTGTGTGTGTGCAATACAATTTATTAAAGTGGGTTTGAAAAGTTGCACAAATACTGTGTGACATAAAAAATTGCGACACCTATCATTTTATTCTATAGGGCCTTTGCTAATATACAGTGAGGAAAATAAGTATTTGAACACCCTGTTATTTTGCAAGTTCTCCCACTTGGAAATCATGGAGGGGTCTGAAATTGTCATCGTAGGTGCATGTCCACTGTGAGAGACATAATCAAAAAAAAAATTCCAGAAATCACAATTTATGATTTTTTAACTATTTATTTGTATGATACAGCTGCAAATAAGTATTTGAACACCTGTCTATCAGCTAGAATTCTGACCCTCAAAGACCTGTTAGTCTGCCTTTAAAATGTCCACCTACACTCCATTTATTATCCTAAATTAGATGCACCTGTTTGAGGTCATTAGCTGCATAAAGACACCTGTCCACCCCATACAATCAGTAAGAATCTAACATGGCCAAGACCAAAGAGCTGTCCAAAGACACTAGAGACAAAATTGTACACCTCCACAAGGCTGGAAAAGGCTACAGGGAAATTGCCAAGCAGCTTGGTGAAAAAAGGTCCACTGTTGGAGCAATCATTAGAAAATGGAAGAAGCTAAACATGACTGTCAATCTTCCTCGGACTGGGGCTCCATGCAAAATCTCACCTCGTGGGGTCTCAATGATCCTAAGAAAGGTGAGAAATCAGCCCAGGACTACACGGGAGGAGCTGGTCAATGACCTGAAAAGAGCTGGGACCACCATTTCCAAGGTTACTGTTGGTAATACACTAAGACGTCATGGTTTGAAATCATGCATGGCACGGAAGGTTCCCCTGCTTATACCAGCACATGTCAAGGCCCGTCTTAAGTTTGCCAATGACCATTTGGATGATCCAGAGGAGTCATGGGAGAAAGTCATGTGGTCAGATGAGACCAAAATAGAACTTTTTGGTCATAATTCCACTAACCGTGTTTGGAGGAAGAAGAATGATGAGTACCATCCCAAGAACATCATCCCTACTGTGAAGCATGGGGGTGGTAGCATCATGCTTTGGGGGTGTTTTTCTGCACATGGGACAGGGCGACTGCACTGTATTAAGGAGAGGATGACCCGGGCCATGTATTGCGAGATTTTGGGCAACAACCTCCTTCCCTCAGTTAGAGCTTTGAAGATGGGTCGAGGCTGGGTCTTCCAACATGACAATGACCCGAAGCACACAGCCAGGATAACCAAGGAGTGGCTCTGTAAGAAGCATATCAAGGTTCTGGCGTGGCCTAGCCAGTCTCCAGACCTAAACCCAATAGAGAATCTTTGGAGGGAGCTCAAACTCCGTGTTTCTCAGCGACAGCCCAGAAACCTGACTGATCTAGAGAAGATCTGTGTGGAGGAGTGGGCCAAAATCCCTCCTCCAGTGTGTGCAAACCTGGTGAAAAACTACAAGAAACGTTTGACCGCTGTAATTGCAAACAAAGGCTAATGTACCAAATATTAACATTGATTTTCTCAGGTGTTCAAATACTTATTTGCAGCTGTATCATACAAATAAATAGTTAAAAAAATCATACATTGTGATTTCTGGATTTTTTTTTTTTTGATTATGTCTCTCACAGTGGACATGCACCTACGATAACAATTTCAGACCCCTCCATGATTTCCAAGTGGGAGAACTTGCAAAATAGCAGGGTGTTCAAATACTTATTTTCATCACTGTATATATATATATATATATATATATCAGCCCTCAAAATTTCCACTCGCCTACTAGCATTTGGCGAGTGGATTTAAGCTGGGGGCGAGTGATGACAGGGCTGCATGACCAATCTCCCTCCAATCTGTGCCTACACTTAGAGTCCCGATGAGATTGTCGGCCGAAGAGGAAAGGTGCATGCTCGGGAAAAGTAGTCTGGTGAGTCGCGCACAGGCAGAGCAGTACACAGGTGCTCTCCTTACAATTCTCATTAAGCCATGGGACCTAACAGTATGACCTCTCTTGCAAAAATTACCACTCCGGTGCAGCACTCACTCAAAGTTGCCCTGACATGAGAGCGGCAGCCTTCTAGTTTGTGCAGTTTTCTTCTCCTTGTGCTCTATGTAAGTGTCCAACAGTTTAGCCTGAGCACTGTAAACAGACTGGTCTCAATGTGTGCTGTGCGCTGTCAGTGTGCGCTGTGCTATGGTGTCAATGGCTGTGCAGTTGTGTGGATCTCAGCGCTGGATTGTACTCCCTCCCGCTGTGCTGCAGTTCCTCTCCTCTCTGCCAGCCTGAATAAAAGGGGGAAGTGGGGACACGCAAGCGTGGAGCCGCACACACACAGGCTCCTGATGATGAGATGAATGGGAGAGAGATGATGGATGAATGGGAGTTGCAGAGGAGACAGCAAGAGAATGGGGAAGAGACCCAGTTCTAGTGCCCTGTCCCTCTGGTCTGCCCCCAGTGCCCTGTCCCTCTGGTCTGCCCCCAGTGCCCTGTCCCTCTGGTCTGCCCCCATTCCCCATTTTGTTAAAGTTGTTGTTGGTAATATTTAATTTTGTAACTTGATTCTGCATAAAACACTGTCATTCCATGAGATAATCTACGAGGGCGTGTTTACGGGTGCAATTAGGCGCAGGGCAGTGTATGAATTGGGTGGGGCAACTGGTGGCGAGTAACTCTTGAGGCCTGGCTAGTAGCTCAGGACTTGAAATTTTGAGCCCTGTATATATATATATATATATATATATATATATAATGTTTGGGGGTTCTATCTAAGTATTTTTCTAGCAAAAAAGGGTAGATTTTTACATGTGAGAAGTGACAGAATTGGCCGGCTAAGTGGTTAAAAAATGAACTGTCCTAGTATACAACCTAAAACTCTAAATGCTTTTCAGTTTGAGTATTTCTCTCTTGCAGACGCTCCTTCTGCATCTCTAACATTTTTACCTGAGGAAGCGCTTTCTCCGGACTCTCAGGAAGTATCCCTCTATTTTCCCAACAGGTCAGTATTGGAGAGTATATAAGAATGTAGCTGCACTGTAGTGAAATAGTAGACACAACATGCAATAATTATCCCATAATTAATTTAAGTTAAAGCTGAACTCTGGGCACAGAAATCTTCACTTAAATATAATCCTCAAATGCCACAATGGACACAAATCCTTTAATATTATCTTGTAAAAGTAGCAGTGACATCATCACTATGCAGAGAGCAGAGCTGTGGGAGGGACCCAGCAGGCTCCACCCACAGGCTGCCTAAATAAAACTGCAGGAGGGGGCGGAGACAAGACCAGTCACCTTGCACAAAGAGAGAGAACAGCAGTGACTGGTCTTTATTACAGGAAGCTCCCACACTCGAGGTTTAACTCTGGATTATTGCAAAGATCTGGAAGAAAAATGCAAATGAAAAATGCAAAACACAACTAGACTGAATATGAATACACATGACATAATTTAGACAATATTTTCTTATCCTGGAGTTCAGCTTTAAACCTAGACAATTACAATTCATCAGCCTTTGAAAAGAAACCTTCTGTCTTTCCACAGTGACCCACACCCACCACCGCCACCCAATCAGCACAACTCAGAGAACGAAGCAGATGACAATATGGAGTCACCCATGTCGTGTGTAGCTTTGTCATTATGCGGAGGCCTTGCAGACTCCTGGAACATTCCTGAAGGTATGCTGACAATGACAAAGTCACAGTATCTGTACAGCAGGGTGTTACAATGAGTATTATATGAAGATTGTTGGGGGAGATGGTAAGACTTTATATCACATAACCTTTTGCGATTTTTGTTTTACTTAAAATGTTTGTTAACCCCCCCCCCCCCCCCCCCAAAAAAAAATAGTTTTATCCTGTTTCTTTAAAGCATGTTTTTACAGCACAGTGCTTGTGCTGTGTAACTTGGCCCCCTGTATCACCTGAAATACCTGGCTGATCCTGTCAGTTTCTGCCCTCCCCTCTGTACGCTGACTCCTATATGTCAGGGCTGCTGAACCCTGACATCGTTGTCAGCATACATGCCTCCGTCACCCGTAGCCCTGCTTTCTGTGTCTGTGTCTCCTCTGTTCTACTCCACCCTCCCCTCCCTGCTTGTCAGCTCCCTGATCCTTCCCTCCTGCTCTAAAAAAAAAACAGTGTTTTTCTTCAATAGTTTAAAAATCTGCGGTACAATAGCTTACTTCAGAGCACCGTTTAGCGTTCACGTGACTGCCCGCCGGTCTCCTCCCCTCCTCTCCTCATCTCAGGTGATGTCAGCGGGGGGTTTCCCAGCACTTACCCCTGCAGCGATCAGACCAGGACAAGAGACCCGACGGGCAGTCAGCTGAGTGCCGAATGGCGCTCTGAAGTAAGCTATTATACCTCATATTTTTTAAAATTACATCCACTGGGGAGCTTAGTGTTATATACCAGAGGGAACTATAGAAGAAAATGTTTGACCTTAACAAACACTTTAAGCAGTTTGATTACTTAAAGTGTAAATTGCCAAGGGTTGGTTGGTTGTTGGCTGAATTGGGTAAGAGTATCTGATCTCTGTACGACCTCTACATCCAGCTTTACATTTACACCGTGTTGTGTTTACCTGCAGTCTAATTGTCTTCTCTCCACACACAGATCGGTTCCAGAAATACAAGATCTCATATTCCGATTTCTGCAAAAACCCTTCACTGATAGACAACCCAAGACTGGTGCTTCAGATAAACAAAAAGTGTGAACCATTTTATAACTTATTTCCTCCGTTATTGTTTAATGATTTCTTTAAAGTTTTAGGGGCAGATCCACAAAGAAATTACGCCGGCGTATCTATTGATACTCCGTGTAATTTAAAATTTTGCGCGTCGTATCTTTGTTTTGTATCCTCAAAACAAGATACGACGGCATCTCGGCTAGATCCGACAGGCGTACGTCTTAGTGCGCCGTCGGATCTAAGCTGCAATTTTTCGACGGCCGCTAGGTGGCGTTTCCGTCGAATTCCACGTCGAGTATGCAAATTAGCTATTTACGGCGATCCACGAACGTACGACCGGCCGGCGCATTTTGTTTACGTCGTTTGCGTTCCGCTTTTTCCGGCGTATAGTTAAAGCTGCTGTTATAAGGCATACTCAATGTTAAGTATGGCCGTCGTTCCCGCGTACAATTTTGAATTTTTTACGTTGTTTGCGTAAGTCGTTCGCAAATAGGGATTTGCGTAGAATGACGTCACCGTCGTAAGCATTGGCTTGTTCCGGGTAAATTTCGAGCGTGCGCACTGAGATACCCCCACGGAGGTCGAATGCGCAGTTAAAAAAAAACGTTGTTTACGTCGGGTCATGACGTATTAACATAAAACACGCCCCCATCACAGAGATTTGAATGGCGCGCCATTACGCCGCCAAAGATACACAACGCCGCCGTAACTTACAGCGCAAATTCCTTCAGGATTCGAAAAAAAAGCACAAAGTTACGGCGGCGTAGTGTATCTTAGATACGCTGCGCCCGGCGCAGAGGTACGTGGATCTGCCCCGTAGTATGTTACTTGGTGTTCCTGGATATATTAACAGAGCTAATGTGTTCTAAGGTATTTTTAAAGCAAATCGACAGAGCTTGAGAAGAGGGAAAGATTGGGAAGGTCACAATGATGTTCAAACAAGTTTTAAAAATCTCTGAAACTGCAAATGAGCACTTCCAGGTTGGAACCACTTTCATATCTACTGCTCTTAGTATTAACCCTAATGCCCTTTTCACACTAGGTTTAAATATCGCCTGGAAAACTCCTGCCCTGTAGTCTCTGTGTGAAAGCCTGAGTGCCTTCACACTGAGGCGGTGCACTAGCAGGACCGCTCAAAAAGTCCTGCTAGCCGCATCTTTGGATCGGTGAAGGAACGGTGTGTTTACTGCTCCTCCACCGCTCCTTCCCATTGAAAACGATGGGACACCGAGGCTATACGTTAAAACCGCACCACTAGCAGCCAAATACCGCCGCAATTCAGACGGTATTGCGCCGCTAAAAAAAGCGCCGCTATACCGTCAGCGCACTTCCCAACCCAGTGTGAAAGGGGCCTAAATCACCTGATCCTTGATTAGGTGATCAACCATTGCAGTGCGTCATCAAATCCGTACAGGATCAGCTTCCTTCAGCATTTTCAAACAGCTGCCAGGCTGGTAAACTTGCAGTGTAAAGAGCACATTCACTATGGCACACAACTAAACGGGAAAGTCAAGCCTGCAAATGTAATAATCAAGGTTTTTATTCATTTAAAGATATAGATACAACTATGGATAAGAACAGGATTTTTAAATGGTTAACAAAAAATGTGTAATTTTCTCTTTAAAAATGATCTGTTGAATGTATTCATGGCTTTTTTGCCCCTTCTTACTGTTAAGAACACCTTAAAAAGTTCACTAATGTTATTTCTTTTATACTACCCAAAGGTATTACAATTGGGCAACAGCTGCTCCTCTTGTGTTATGTATGCAAGCCTTCAACCAAGAACTGCCCCAGGTAATGTATAGCAGCAGTGGTATATTTTGGTTTTGTGCCACCCTAAGCAAGACTAAAATCTAAATTTGTGCCACCCCAGCTGTGGTATACCGTTCTTGTTTCAGAGTCTGATGAGAAAGCTGCAGCCGTTCACAGTGAACAGTTGTAGCTTCCTCATCATCGGACCCTGAGTCATAATTCGTCAAAGTCCACATATGTGGTCAATGGGGTCAGTGGGATATAGGACGGGGTCAGCAGGGTAGAGGATGAGGTGGCACTGATGAAGCTGCACTGATATGTGGCACTGATAGTTGGTACTGATGGGAACTGATAGGTGGCACTGATGAGGATGCACTTATTGGCAGCACTGATGAGGATGCACTTATTGGCAGCACTGAATGGTGGCACTGATGAGGACGCACTTATTGGCAGCACTGATTGGCACTGATAGACGGCACTGATGGACACTGTTGGGGCTGCACTGATAATCAGAACACTGATGATTAGTACCCTGATTATCAGTGTGGATGTCCTCTCTCCTCTTCTCATGCGGATGATAGCGTGAGACAAGGAATGCCGATAACGGGCAAGTGTGTTTACATCGTAAACAGCTGTGATTGGACACAGCTGATGTGAGCCGCTGTGATTGGCTCTTTAGCCTGATCTGTGATCAGCTGTTTCCGAAGGACACAGCAATCACAGAGCGCGCTGGGTGCGGTTTTGGGAGGTTGTCAATAGACGCCTTCCCAGAACTGGACAACTGCGCTGTAGCCTTCATTCGGCTATATCAAGGTCACTTGTGGAGCGGTGCTTCCGCTCTAAAAAATGCCACCGAAGGAAAACGCCTTGCTTGCCTCGCGGTAGATAAGCCCCTGTATAGCAGGTCATATCAGGCTCCTATTTCTGTCATTCTTCTGCTTATGCTTTTCCCTGCTGTCTGTTAGGGGGTGATCGATCAGATGACTCAGCAGAGGATGCCTCCTCGAAGTCGGGGTTGGTGGTTTTCTTGGAGAAGAAGAAGTCTGCCCAACCAACCGGTGAGTAAACAAAGGTACTCAAATTTGCACAGTAAAATCTATACACTTTCTTATAATGCTGCTGTTCTCCCAGCCTTATCACATAGCTGGTCATATTTAGGACTTTATTTTTCACTAGATAAGACTCAGTCCAGGATTATGTTCCCTTGTTCTTCAGGCTTATATTAGTTTACATTTTTAAGTTTTTTTCCCCCAATGCCTAATTGAACAAGCTGAAGTTAGAAGCTGATTGGCTTCCATGCACAACTTCACCAGATTTTGCACTCTCCAGTTTTAGTATATCAACCCCACAGGGACAGATCTAGTAAGACACAAGGTTAGAGAAGTGAAAGTTATAGATGTGCAAGTGCTTGACTTAATATCTATAGCCAAAACTTTTTTAAACTTCAGGTTAGAACCCCATGTGAGGCGTTGATTGTTGTCTGTGCCCCTGTAATTATGAATCACCCTTTGCATTTGTCCTGGGGGCCACTGTAGGTTTGGTCCTTAACCACTTAAGACCCGGACCAAAATGCAGCTAAAGGACCCGGTATGGTTTTGCGATTCGGCACTGCGTTGCTTTAACAGACAATTGCGCAGTCGTGCGACGTGGCTACCAAACAAAATTGGCGTCCTTTTTTTCCCACAAATAGAGATTTCTTTTGGTAGTATTTGATCACCTCTGCGGTTTTTATTTTTTGCGCTATAAACAAAAAGAGAGCGACAATTTTGAAAACAATTCAATATTTTTTACTTTTGGTAAAAGAAATTGCAGTAAGCGTTTAAAATTTATAGCGTTTACAAAATAGGGGATAGTTTTATTGCATTTTTATCAATTGTTTTTTTTTTACTACTTATGGCGGCGATCAGCGTTTTTTTTTGTGACTGCGACATTATGGCGGACACTTCGGACAATTTTGACACATTTTTGGGGCCATCGTCATTTTCACAGCAAAAAATGCATTTAAAATGCATTGTTTACTGTGAAAATGACAATTGCAGTTTGGGGGTTAACCACAAGGGGGTGCTGATGGGGTTATGTGTGACCTGAAGTGTGTTTACAACTGTAGGGGGGTGTGGCTGTAGGTGTGACGTCATCGATTATGTACCCCTATAAAAGGGACCACACGATTGATGACGCCGCCACAGTGAAGAACGGGGAAGACGTGTTTACACACGGTTCTCCTCGTTCTTCAGCTCCGGGGACCGATCGCGGGACTCAAGCGGCAATCGGGTCCTGCGGTCCCGGTCACGAAGCTTCGGACCGGGTCGCGCGCCCGCGACCCACAGCTGGGCAATAGCACAGCATGTACCTGTACGTGCCATTATGCCGACGTAAATGTGCAGGAGGCGGTCCTTAAGTGGTTAACATAAACATATGGGTGAATAAATCCACGTAGTTTGATCCACGTATTACAGTTTCCTCCACAGAAGCATTTGTTGCACATATGCTGAAAGTATGGTCAATTATTTTCAATGTGCGAAGCCAGATGAAACCATAAGTGTTTTTATTTTTGAAAAGTTTCTGCAATGACATAAACATGACCTTCAGTCTGATAGACAGGATAGCACCTGCTATTCTGTTCCTACATAATAATACATATCTATAATAATAACATGCTCATATACAGGAATAACGTCATCATAAAAAATTATAAACAATTGCACATGTTCTGATATGTTATTTAATCATGTTATTATAGGTTATTTAATCACGCAGCAGCGACCACAGCCTTTACTAATCACAGGGATGTAAATTAAATCAATTTCGCCCTCTTTATAGCTCTAAATATGCTCCCTGTTACCTGCAATGACATAAGCATGACCTTCAGTCTGGTAGACAGGATAGCAACTGCTATTCTGTTCCCACCAAAGGTCTGTCTTTTTGGTTCCCTGTACTATTCTAGCAGTGTTCCATTAAAATGTGCTCTCTGTCATTCAGACTTTTAACTTTTTGCTGCCATCTACTGGTGTTTTAAAAGAAATGCCATGAGTTTTACTTTTTCTATTAACAGAACTATAATCTTTTTTTATGGGGTACATGATTTTGACATCCCTTACACATTCATCTTTATTCTTATCTAGTCAGAGCCTCAGATTTGCACCTTGCTTCAAGAGAGTATCATTTCCCCTGACACAGGGCTATTCACAATAAAATCTTCCTTCAGTTTATGGGTCAGTGCACCCCAAATTATAACTTTGGAAGGTGGAATCAGCCACTGGCTTCCTTTAAGCAGTATTAAACCTAAAGGCAAACATTTGTTTTATTGCAGCTTACCAATTCTTAGATATTTTGGCTGCATTAGGTTTCTTCCTTAGGCTTTCTTTTTTCTTCTGTTTTCATCTGATGCTCCAGCCAGCAAGTCTGTTTTTCAAAAGAACAAGCTCTCTTGCAGATGTATCAGTTACAGGGATGAGGCAAATTTAAAACTGATTTTATATATGTAAAACCTTTATCCCAAAAGGAAATAGCAGGTGAATATGGAAGTTGAGAAACTGAAACAGGAGTGTAATTTTTTATATTTTTATACATATATATATATATATATATATATATATATATATATATATATATATATATATATATATATATAATATCATTTTTATGTTGATTTGTCCTAGTTGTAAATCGTATGCAAAGCCAAATAATTTTTGAGATTTTGGATAAAGTGGTTAAGAATGGTTAAGATCTCTGTTGGGTTGTATATTTATTTTTGTCTGTCCATGTCCTATCATTGAATTTCCCCTGTACATCCTGTTACGGAGACACAGCAGGAAGTAGGAGGAAATATCTTCACAGCTAAAGCAGGTGTCCTCATTTGAAGATTTCCCCTCTATTCTTATTCCCGATTCTGTGACAGCTCTAACATTTTGGATTTCCTATCACTTCCTGTTTTAGAGACAATGGTCGACAATGGTCAACAGGACAAATAGTGAGTGTGAATCTGTCCAGTGGGGACACAGACAGCAATAAAAACCTGACAGGGGTTTTAACTGTTCCTCACTCTATCCAAAACAAAATAAATGTTTTGGCTTTAAATACCCTTCAATGTTTATCCATACATTACTGTGCACACCCTTACAGTTCTACCTATCTCGCTCTTCCAACACGCTCTCTCCATCACTCTGCTCCTCGTGCAGCCAGTATCCATTCCTAAGGAGCATGTGGAACAGAACGGAGATGATGGCCTCAATAGGTGAGTGTATTAGTTTTTATGGTTATTTACTCTCTATCCCTGGTCCGCTTTACCTACTGTATCAGTCCCTTTCTCTTATTTTTCTTGAATTTCCTCTTGTTAGCAGATTTAATGCTTTGATTTGAATCCTTTTGTTTACTCAGGTCAGAGGAGAATGTGGAAGTTGCAACAGAACCCTCAGCAGTTCCAGAACAACCCTGTCCATTTCGGAAATCCCTACGTCTGACATCTGAGCAGATAGTAAGAGAGAGAATTGTGGCTGTCCAATTATGTATTCTTTTTCTGAAGTTAAAGAACTTTTTTATTGGCTATGATTTGCAGGGGTAGGGATGATGTGACAGCAGACCATAAGCACAGGAGAGGAGTGCAGAAGGTATGACAGCTGGCAGTATGAGTGGGAGTGGAATCAGGAGGGTATGCAAGTGGTTGCATGTGGGAGAGGAGTGGGAAGGGTATGACAGTGGGCAGTATATGCAAGAATGGAAGAGGGAGGGTATGACAGTGGGCAGTATGTGTGGGAGAGGAGTGAGGAGGGTCTGAGAGTAGGTAGTTTGTGTGGGAGAGGAATGGGGAGAGTATGACAGTCGGAAGTGCAGCGGAGGAGTGCAGAAGGTATGACAGCAAGAAGCATGTGTGGGAGTGGAATGGGTAGGGTATGACAGTGGGCAGTATGTGTTGGGGAGGAATAGGGAGGGTATGACAGTGGGCAGTATGTTTTGGGAAGGAATAGGGAGGGTATGACAGTGGGCAGTATGTGTTGAAAAGGAATAGGGAGTATATGACAGAGGACAGTATGTGTTGGGGAGGAATAGGGAGGATATGACAGTAGGAAGTATGTGTTGGGGAGGGTATGACAGTGGGCGGTATATGATGAAGTGGAATGTAGAGGGTATGACAGTCGGCAGTATGTGTTGGGGAGGAATAAGGTGGGTATGACAGTAGGCAGTATGTGTTGGAGAGGAATAGGGAGGTTATGACAGTGAGCAGTATGTGTTGGAGAGGAATAGGGGGGGTATGACAGTCGGCAGTATGTGTTGGAGAGGAATGAGGAAGGAATGACAGTAGGTACAGGAGAGGAGAGCAGAAGGTATAACAGCAGGCAGCATGTGCAGGAGAGAAATGGGGAGGGTATGAAAGTTGGTGCAGGAGAGGAATGGAGAGGGTATGACAGTCAGCAGTATGTGTTGGAGAGGAATAGGGAGGGTATGACGGTTGGCAGTATGTGTTGGAGAGGAATAGGGAGGGTATGACAGTCGGCAGTATGTGTTGGAGAGGAATGAGGAAGGAATGACAGTAGGTACAGGAGAGGAGAGCAGAAGGTATAACAGCAGGCAGCATGTGCAGGAGAGAAATGGGGAGGGTATGAAAGTTGGTGCAGGAGAGGAATGGAGAGGGTATGACAGTCAGCAGTATGTGTTGGAGAGGAATAGGGAGGGTATGACGGTTGGCAGTATGTGTTGGAGAGGAATAGGGAGGGTATGACAGTCGGCAGTATGTGTTGGAGAGGAATAGGGAGGGTATGACAGTAGGCAGTATGTGTTGGAGAGGAATAGGGAGGGTATGACAGTTGGCAGTATGTGTGGGAGAGGAATAGGGAGGGTATGACAGTCGGCAGTATGTGTGGGAGAGGAATGAGGAGGGAATGACAGTGGACAGTAGGTACAGGAGAGGAGAGCAAAAGGTATAACAGCAGGCAGCATGTGCAGGACAGAAATGGGAAAGGTATGACAGTGGGTGCAGGAAAGGAGTGGGGAGGGTATGACAGTGGGTGCAGGAGAGGAGTGGGGAGGGTATGACAGTGGGCAGTATGTGTTGGAGAGGAATGGAGAGGGTACAACAGTTGGCAGTATGTGTTGGGGAGCAATAGGAAGGGTATGACAGTTTGCAGTATGTGTGGGAGAGGAATGAGGAGGGAATGAACGTGGACAGTAGGTACAGGAGAGGAGAGCAGAAGGTATAAAAGCAGGCAGCATGTGCAGGACAGAAATGGAGAGGGTATGACAGTTGGTGCAGGAGAGGATTGGGGAGGGTATGATAGGAGGCAGTATGTGCAGATGCATATAGATTATTGGCACATCAAAGCAAGGGCTGTGGTGAGACTGGACCCTTAAAAGTAAAAAATTATCCAAAACTTTTTTGGACAGCACAAGGTAGGTTTAGCACCTCAGTCAATATTGTATTGTTGTCTGTGCTCCTGCAGGGGGCATTGTACTTAATTCTTCTCCTGGTGACTGGATATTTCTCCACTGGGGGCACGGACAGCAATAAAAGTAGTTTTGAATGAACGTGGAGGGGTTGTAATATCTGCTTGCTAATAGTGGTCACCAGTATAGAAGAAATCTTCCAGACAAGGAACCAGCCATAAAAACCTAAAAAAGGTAACCCTTCTCAACTCTGTCCAAAAGAAAAAAAAAGCTGGGGCTTAACCAATTGCAACTATCCAAATTCATCATTTGCAGATATGATTAGAGTTAACTTAAATCTAGTTGCTATACTTTCTATATAATCTATAAACCCAGCTGATTGGATAAATGTCCTCTGTATAGCAGTCGGCAAGCCTGCTTCCTCTATTACAGCCTAGACTTCTGTGATAACCAGAATTCTTATTTCCATACAGAGAAGTCTAAACTTACACAGTGGAGCAAATGATGTTGTGTTCAGCGTCTGCACCAAATTTCAAGGCACATGCCGCACTCGAGCGCAGATCTACCTGTGGGACAGTACAGACCACATTATTGTGAGCGACATCGATGGAACGGTGACCAGGTCAGAATCTTCTCATGGTGGCTTTTTACATCAAAATAAGTTTGCACAAAATTGCTTCTAACAGACCGTTCACAATTTATTTTAGCCTAAAGCCCAACAGACATAGGAGATTGCAAAGCTAAGCATCTAGCTACAAAATAAATATCATGTGTATGAGCATGTACTTTAACACTTTTTTGCCCCATGTTTATGTAGCTCCCCACCACGCATGATCAATTGTCAGCCATTTTGCTGGTTGGAAAAAGTTTGAGTTGTTGACATTTTACTTGCTTTTACATATCATCTACCCATGTGAGTGTAGTTTTTATTTATTAAATTGACTTTGTTATACATTATTACACTATGTGCAGTATCCTTTTATTTCATGCCCCTGGCTTGTGTATTCTAACGTGTGGGAGTTGGGGTTATAGTGAGCCTGCTTCAGTACACCATATTGGTTTGCCATCTGGAGATTGGGGGGGGGGGTGCCTTACAGCCTGGGATGCTGGCTCTGTTATTGTAAATTAAGCGCATTCAGACCACTCTTATATGGGGGCTTACACATATTCCGGTAAGCATGAGTTTGATTGGTGACACCTTTCATATCCTGTGATATCCAGTTTCCATCATGGCATGTGGGACTTTTCATCCTGATTAACCATCTTGCAACCCTCCTAGCAGCCGCTAGCGATAATCGCTGGTTGTACTCAAGTTGATCAATCAAGCAACTTGGTACATTCAGCGGAATTGCGGCGGTATTCGGCCCCCGCTAACGGCCGAAAAAGGGTTAATACCACCCGCAATGCGCCTCTGCAGAGGCGCATTACCGCGGTTTCCCATTGCTTTCAATGGGAAGGAGCGGTAAACACACCGCTCCTCTCACCGCTCCAAAGATACTGCTGGCAGAACTTTTGGAGTGGTCCCGCCAGCGCATCGCCTCAGTGTGAAAGCCCTCGAGCTTTCACACTGAGACCGCAGGGCAGGAGTTTTTCAGGCGTTATTTAGGCACTATTTGTAGCGCTAAACCGCCTGAAAACTTCCTCAGTGTGAAAGGGGCCTTACTCACATTCATACACAGATTTAAGGGTGGAGTTCCTGAGTCAGTCACCCTGGAGGTAAGTGACAGTGTAAACCCGGTCATACATGGACCGAAATTCAACAGGTGCAGCAGGGACCAGCCGAGATTCGATCCATGTAAGTGGATCCAGAGGAGGAATCCCCTTCATCAACACTGACTGTGTTGATGGGGGAGTCAAGCGATTTTCTTTCCTTCTACCCATGGTGAAAGGAAAGAAAAATGTATTGCATATGGACTTCTTTAAGCTGGCCATACACTCTTCAGTTTTTGTTTTTTTGTTCAGTCAACACAAATGAGGTGGATGGAGGAATCGCCCACACCAGGACATTGGATGAAGGCTGCAGCCAATAATGGAGGAAACTTTTCCAACATTACCTTCGGACAGAATTTAACTGTGGAATGGGGACTGCCACACACTGACCAAAATTCTTCCAAGATTTGTTGATCCAAATGAATTTTAATCAGTGTATGGCCAGCTTAGAGGGAGCTATTACTGAAGACTCTCTTTTAGGAAGGAGCGGCTCAAAAAAAACAGAAGCAAGATGAGCTGCGTTGGACGTTGTGCTTTGCAGGCTCTTGCAAATTGTAGACAGTTGCCAGTATGCCAAGTTTTTCTTTTTTTTGTTTACAAACTTTTTTATTTGGTACAAAATGGTGGTACAAAAAGCAAAATGGCATACAAAAGAGTACACATAAGAAAATGTCCAGGAGTCAAAAAATAGACAATAGTAAACTATACAAATCTTATGTAACATTAATAAAACATAGTTCTAAAGAGTAGAGAATTTAAGTTTTTCTAAGTGGGGTCAGCACACTAATTTTAAAAGCATATCAAAACGCCCCGATTTTAATTGTACATCATAACACACTTATATAATCTTCATAGCTATGCATCCTTATATATTAAGTCCAAAAAAATCACACTGGATTATATTTAGAGCAATGATTGCTTACATACGTGGTAAAGATCCCGTGAGATCCCAGATCTGGAGAACAAGCATGTTTTTTTGCATTGGGTCCCTAAATATGGCAATAGCATGATTCAGCATCAAATGAGAATAAACAAAAATGTTTATGTATTATTTAGATTACAGCTGTTAAGCCCCAGGGAATTGTTTAAGTCAAACATTAGCAGATTTGGCCATTCACGCATAACACTGAACACATGATAACGCCTCTGGCCAACGTTTCATCAAACACTGGCATGCAAACTTTATCTGTGATAGTTTCCAGCATATAAAATGTCCTCCTGTATCATGAAGACCATAAAATATTTTTTTTTTTTTTTTTTTTATTTAACTTCTCTTTTTATTATAAAACAAAATAATACAATACA
Source organism: Rana temporaria (assembly GCF_905171775.1). Taxonomy (NCBI): domain Eukaryota; kingdom Metazoa; phylum Chordata; class Amphibia; order Anura; family Ranidae; genus Rana; species Rana temporaria. The sequence goes on from NC_053500.1 coordinate 124,569,125, forward strand.
TAATACAAAAACAATAATACAACCCGACAATCACAGTCCTACATATTATTGTGCATCCCCTATTTACCTTTTGGTCAAAATCAGGCATATATCTCTTTCATTCATATCTCCCCCCCCCCCCCCCGCCTCCCGAAGAAAAAAAAAAAAAACAACAACAACCAAACCAACAACAGAACACAAACATAAAAAGAAAGAGAAGAAAAGGGGATAAAAAATAAAAGAAATTAAACAAAAAAAAATAAAATATTTTCTACCAGATTAACATTTCTCTCTGTTTATGATGACCAGCTTGGCCAAATTATTTCCATGTTTTCTATGAAATATTTATCCATTGTGTATCTCTCTATCTTCAGGTCAGATGCTCTCGGCCACATTTTACCGCAGCTGGGAAAAGACTGGACTCAGCCTGGGATTGTTCAGCTCTATAACGCCATTCACAAGTCAGTATCTTAGTCATAGTGCTGTCATTTCACCCCCTGCTCCTGTACCTAGATTTCACATTATACATCTCATTCTTCAGCTTTCCTTATGTTTATTAGTGTCTGGTTTGTTTAAAGGAGTTGTAAAGGAAAAAAAATGTTTGCCTAAAATAATGTCTGCAAGGTAGACAGACAGAATAGTGTAATGATTCTGTTAAAAAACGAGTAAATACCTATTACCGTATTTATCGGGGTATTGCGCGCTCCGGCGTATAGCGTGCACCCCTACATTTTAGTACTTACAGTTTTGTGTCTTGCGCGGCGTCCTTCGGCGGCCTCGTCGGGTCTGGCGGCTTCGGTGGTGTCCACCTCGTCGGGTCCGGCGTCCTTCTGCGGTGTCCTCCCCGCTCGATCCCCGTTTCCCGCACTGAGTTTGAACCACTGCGCCGGCATATACCGAGCGCAGTACACTCGGGTATAGTCGGGCAGGCTCGGCTCCTCTCGCGGTCACGTCCTGTACGTCCAGGACGTGACCGGGAGAGGAGCCGAGCCTAACCGACTATACCCGAGTGTACTGCGCTGGGTATATGCAGGCGCAGTGGTTCAAACTCGGCATGGGTATCGGCGTATATCGCGCAATCATTGGCTCCTGCTGCTGTTGATCAAATCATGTAAGGACAGAGCATCTATAGACGTACACAGTCTGGCTCTAGGTCGAGCCTGCATGAGTACCCCCAAGTGTCTTGCTATGGGGGCACTCTGAGATGAGAAGGAGCCAAGATTGTCGGTGGGGGACTCCAGAAGGAGCGGTTTGGGGCCGCTCTGTGCAAAGCCATTGTATAGAACAGGTACATTTAGTATGACATGTTTGTTATTTAAAAGAAAAAAAAATAACCTTTACAATCACTTTAAAGGAGTTGTAAAGGCAGACTTTTTTTTATCTTTTTCACACTAAAAAGCCTTCTGTGTGTAGCATCCCCCCCCAGCACCCCCCGATGTTCACGATCCCCTCAGCCATCCAAGACACTCCTCCTGATTAGCTGAGACAGAGCAGCGGCACCATTGGCTTCCACGGCTGTCAATCAAAGTCAGTCAGCTAATCGGGAGGGAGGGGTTCTGGGTCTGAATGGATACACAGAGCTCTGACTTGGCTTGGGTGCCCCCTGTAGCAAGCTGCTGGCTGAGGGGCACTCAAAGGAGGAAGGGGCTAGGAGCAGCGAAGACGCACCCGAGAAGAGGAGGATTTGGCTGCTCTGTGCAAAACCAACTGCACAGAGGAGGTAAGTATAACATTTTTGTTATTAAAAAAATTTAATAAAAATTTGACTTTACAAGAACTTTAAGCCTCAGAACTGTAAATAGAAAAATATTATACATGCCTGTTTTAACGCCTTCTTTGGCTAATCCATGACTTGTTTTCTCCCGTAGGAATGACTACAAGTTCCTCTACTGTTCTGCGCGCTCAGTGGGATTGGCTGATATCACTAAGACCTTCCTCCAGGGGGTAAGTGAAGGGGGCTACACTCTACCACCAGGTCCTCTCCTGCTGTCTCCAAGCAGCTTGTTTGCAGCCCTTCATAGGTAAGTACATCCAGAGAGCGATCCAGAACATTTCACTACACAATTTGGCACCTTTAAAAAATGTAATGAAATAAAGGTTAGTGTTTGTAAAAAAAGAAAAGAAAATTGGTTTAGCTGCTTGTCTTCCCAAAAGAAAGATAGAATAGTGCATTTCCCAACCATAACTTTTCTTTTTGTTTTGCGTAGCATGGAGAAGCTGGCTACGTCATCTTAAAGGACATTTCCTCTCCCTTATTGTTTTGGTGAAAGAGTTCAGAAAATTATGGGAAATGTCTCCAATGGGGCAAAGTCAGTAACAAAAACACAATTGCTAGTATAGAGGGGAAAATTGGAAGGTCTTTAAAATTTGTGCTGTCTGTGTTTTCCTATCCTAGTTACCCTATTTCCTCATCGCTAGTTCGGGTGTCAATGGGACACAAATTGAGAGGAAATCCTATTTGCGGAGTTATGGGCAATAAATTAGAAACCTTCTGGAAATTGTAACCCTTTTTCTCATTTGAGGATGGACTTTCAATTTTTTAAATGTGGTTAATGTGGTTCCACTTCTGTTGGCTGAAACACTAAATAAAACTAGAGGGAAATAAATTAGATATTATACTGGCCTATCTCCCAGCTACCATAGTGTGAGTTGTGATGTCATCCTTGTGCCTATGAGATCTCAGAGAATTGAGAGTACGTCAAACCTCACGGGAAGATGCTGCAGTACAATGCATAATTGTCTTCTCAGTGAGATTTGGGCTACTCAACATACCCCAGGATCTTGCCAGAAGCAGGATGACATCACCCTTGCCTAGGCACAGTGGCGAAAATCAGAGAAATTGTAAGTACTGTATTTATTGGTGTATAACACTTACTTTTTTACCATTAAAATATAGGGTAAACTGTGCCTGCGTGTTATACGCAGGGGGCTGTGGAATTTTTTTCCCTGAAACTTCCCTCTTAGGCCCCGTACACACGTCCAAACATGTATGCTGAAACTGGTCCGCGGGCCAGTTTCAGCATACATGTTCGGTCGTGTGTAGGCGCGAGCGGGCCGAATTCCAGCAAACATTTGCCCGCCGGGCCTTTTCCCAGCAGACAAATATTCCTGGACGTGTTTTAAAACCGTCCGCTGGAATCCTGCCCGCTCGGACATGTACGGTCGTCAGTACAGACCTACCGTACATGTCCGAGCGCCCGCCGTCCCTCGCATGTGTCGAATGACTTTGACGCATGCGTGGAAGCCTTTCAATGGCAGGCCCGCCCACGTCGCCGCGTCATCGTCGCGGCGACGACGCGGACACGCCCCGCGTAGTGTTTACGCGCGGACTTCTGTACGATGGTTAGTACAACCATCGTACAGAAGCCCTCTGGCAGGCATGTACGGTGAAAACGGTCCGACGGACCGCTTTCATCGTACATGTTTGCTCGTGTGTACCGGGCCTTAAAGTTAGGGTTAGTGTTATACGCCTGTGTGTGTTATACACCGATAAATACGGCAGATTCAATGACTTCCTTACACCAACTTCACACACAATTAGTGGTTGTACCACTTTATTTAATAGAAGAGTCTGAAGGTTTCTATTCAAACTTATATTCACAGTCCCAAAACCAAATCGGGGTATCTATCCAATAGTGAACTTATAATCTTTCTTTGTGTACCAAAATTCTCAATTGAATTAATGGGATCTGTCATTGCTTCTCTCAGGCAAGGATGATTTCTGTCATCAGTAGACATTTAAGATGCCTGTGTATGCATTTCCACATTCCCATCTTTCTCTCACATTAATACTTTCTCCGTTTTACTATGGGAGAACAACGCTTCCAATTTGTAGCACCGCCATGCACCTCTGCACCCTGAGTGTATACAAAAGTGCCTTCCCTGCTTTTGGATCTTCCGCAAACCCAGGGCATTCATATCACAGGTTATGTGGTTGACCTCCTTCTGAAGCAGGCCTCAATATTGTCTGCCAGCGTCCAAAGGACAATTCAGTTCCTTCAAACCTTTGACTGTAAATTACATTTTCCAAAGTGTGCTCCCCAGCCATCACACTGTCTAGGTCACTTAGTTCTAATCTTGTTATATATTTATTAAAAAAGGGAGGAGTGAAGCATCTACAGTTGCCTATAGCAACTAGTTCGATCTCTCCTGTCATTTTGACACAGGTTTTTTTCTTTCATAATATTAGAGTCCTGTTTAAGGAACTGTGAGATGCAAATATGCTATTATTATTGTACAGAGAGGGGTAAAAAATCTTATGTATTCGATTTTTCTTTCTTGCAGGGAAGTTGTAGAAAAGACCCCAGAGCACTTTAAGATCGCTTGTCTCTCTGACATCTGCCAACTCTTCCCTGACCCCAGCCCATTTCATGCTGCCTTTGGCAATAGGCCCAATGTAAGTATAAGGTAACCAGGGTGGAGGATTAAAAGTATACAGTAGGCAGTGACGGTCAATGCACATTGGCTGGGTTTAACATTTTTAAACCTCAAAATCTGCATTTACTGCATGATTGGTAATTATACGTGGCCAACAGCAGGCTTTTGCACACAATGTGGGAAATCTATGCACACATAGTAAAACCAACAATAGATGGTGCAAATCTCGGAGAACCCCCCACCCAGCTGGCGGGAGGACACAATATCTCCATGGGAGGGATTCCTCCACCAACACTAACTGTGTTGATGGAGGAATCAATAAATTTTCTTTCCTGTCACTTATGTTTGCAGAAAAGAAAATCGCAAAATCTATGGCCTGCCTAAGCCAAGGTCTGTGCCTTTGGCCTTTTAGGACACCAGCAATATTCTGATGTTACCAGGGCCACAGTGTGTGTTACACACATTGTTTCATAATTATTTCAGAAAAAAATGAATACTTTTGACCCAATTGTTTCTCTGAAATATATACAGTATGTTATTATCTTTGTTTAACAAATTAAATGTGAAGCCCAGCAGTAGTCTTCAGGCTTCCTGTCTTTTATTGAAACCCTGTATTGAGCCCTACAGAGGGAGGAGGATGAGTAGGTGCTCTTACTTATTCATGTGTGTGCAAATTTCAGCTTGAGTTCCTGAGCTCTGTGAACAACAATTTTATAAAAAAAAAAAAAGACACTTCACTTGCTGGCTGAAAGGGAATATACAACATATGAATAAGTAGCAATTTATTATAAAAGCTGACCTTCATACCCATCTATGCATTTATCTCCTCCCCTCTCCATCACACTTTTTTTTTTTTGGGGGGGGGGGATAGGTACCTAATGGGTTTCTCGCCCAGGCAAAAGTTATGTTCTTCCCCTCTGCCCAAATCTACTTGGCATACTGCCGTCACGCATCCCAGGAGGCTTTAGGTCATCCTCCGCCATAATGTGAATGCGCTGGGCAAATCCCACTGCTGTGCATCATTAGAGGGCTGGCTCAAAGAACCTAGAAGATACAGTTGATGTCAGAAGAGAAGATGGCAACATGGGATCTGAAGTGCTGAAACAGTGCAGCGGCTTACACTAGAACATAAATACAAAGAGCCCAGCGAACTCATTACAGCAATGAGACCCAGTCATAGAAGGATGAAGGGTGAGGGTTGTGGTGAAACGGTGGATGGCACTGACAAATGTAAGTCCATTCCAAGATACCCAGCACACCATATTTAAACAAACAACACACTTTAATATCACCAATGGAAAGAAGCAAAGTTTCGAGGCTATTTGGGGCTTTTTCCACAGGAAGCAGTAACCCTTAAACCCTGTACACACGACCGGGATTCCGGGCGGTATAAAGTCCGCCGTGAATCCCGACGGGAAAACCGAGAACCTGCTTGGTAAGTTTCCCCCGTGTACACGCGGCCGGGTTTCCCGTTGGGAAAACTGCAGGGAGAGCTTTGGCTGGGAATCCCAGCCGTGTGTATGCTCCCTCGCAGTGATTCCCCATAGGAAAATTGCCGGGTTTAAAAATGCCGGGAATCCCGGCGGGAAAATAGAGAACAGGTTCTCTATTTTCCCGCCGGGATTCCCAGCAGTCGGAAAACTGCGAGGAAGCATACACACGGCCGGTTTTACAGACTAAAAGCTCTCCTGGCAGGAAAACCGGTCGTGTGTACGAGGCTTTACGGTAGGCAAGGCTGTCAGGGTAGAAGAGAAAGGAAAAGGGGGAGGGAAGTTCCTCTTTATTTAATTAAACACATTTTTTTAAATATGCTTTAGTGCTGATCATAAGGAATAAAGAAAATCTACTATACTTTTTTGAAAAGGCCCATTTTTTATGTTTGTCTTTCACCCACCTAGTACTAAGTCTATGTATACAGGGTGCATGGCTGTTATATATGTGTATAATGAGGGGCTAGTGAAAGACGAGCCATGCGGGATCAATGAATTCAGGATGGAGAGCCGGAACTCAATTACAGAGGAGTATGCAGAAATACAATCTGATGAGAGAAGGGGGCTGCATTGTATGGAAATATATGTGAACATAGCATGAGAAATAAGTCCTGTTCTCCCCCTCTAACCATTTCCTTGTTTGTCTACCCCTCCGTCTTCCCATTCTTCTGTACTCGTGCCAATCACCCACTCATCGCAGGATGTCCTAGCCTACAGGGAAGTGGGGGTGCCAGAATCTCGGATCTTCACTGTCAACCCAAAGGGAGAGCTGACCCAGGACCTGAACTCTGGCTTTAAATCCTCGTGAGTTTCTGGGCTGTTAGCTATGAGGGGGAGGAGGGGGGGATCTGTAACATCACAGCCATATGTAGTCACACATGTTTCTTCCCACAATGTCCAGATCCTCTCACCTGCTTCTATAATCTCATGCATTTTACTTTATTTCCCAGTTGCTGAGATATGTGTTGCCAAAGAGAATCAACACTTACACTGCTCACATGATCTGTTCCCCTGTTATGCGCTTATGACATTACATTACATAATAACAATCGTTTTAAAGGGACAGTCCACCCAAAAGTCATTATTTATAAAGAGTGTCGCGTGAGCTGTCGCCTGCTGGCTTTTTATTTCCCGTGGGTACTCCAGTTTTATAGTCCTTGACTCTGTTACTACTCACTATGGAATCTTATGTCTGCTACAAAATGGGTGTTTCCAACACTTCTTATTGTGTCCTTCATAATATAAAGCCCAAATCCAGAAAAAACACGTCGACAGAATATGTTAAAATTTGCCATGTTTTTTTTTTCTGATTGCTTTTCTTGTTGGGAAACTTCTGTTTACAGAGACCACGTTCCCATAGACTTACCATCTGTCAGGAACCATGAAACAGACAGAGACAGAAAATGCAGTAAAAATCACACCTTTTAATAAAATGGTAAAATGGTACAACTGGTAAACGTAGTCAAAACATAGCCAGGGTTCGGTAGCCAAATCGGGTAGTCAGAACAAGCCAGGAAATTGGGGAGCCAGAGACCAGCGTAGTAAGAGGCAGCAGACATGATCAGGAACCAGAACAGACTTTAGCCAGGCAGGTCTTCAACAGGAACACCGTAGAGAGTCTCTAGATATGTTTGACCAAGGCGAGGGCAATTGATCAAATGAACCAGGCAGTTTAAATAGCCAGGAGGGGCTGGCTGTGGGCTTGACTGATGAGCAGGAGATGATCAACAGGTGAGCCACTGTGGAACGATGAGTTCTGGCAATTAAAGCGGGGTTCCGGTCACAATTTTTTTGGGCTATTTAAATTCCATAATAAAAAACATCACATTAATCAAACTTAAATATCGCCAATCGATCACTAAAGTATTTTTCAACTTGCTTGGTTTGCAGCAGTGAACAATCTGGCCGTTGCCATTCTATGTGTAGGCATCTGAAGCCCAGTACATTTTTTCACTCCTCTTCGTGGAGAGGTGCATGCTGGGTAACCAGGTCTTATGCACACTGGACGCTTTGCTATCTCTCCTAGGTGCCTGGCAGAAAAAAAACCTTGACACCTGTAAGAGCCCCTCTCCACTGAGATGAATTGAAAACGCTTGGTGGTAAAATCGCGGTGTTTTACCGCTATTTTAACACTCCGCTATAGGCGTTTCCAGCGTGAAAGGAATCTTAATGTGTGTAACAGGCTTAGGAGCGTTTGGGCACGTTAAGCGCTTGGGCATTATTTAAAGTGGTATTAAAGTGTTACTAAACCCACAACAGTCTAATCAGTGTGTATATTCAGTACATCATGCTTGTTATACTCACTGTGGAAGCTAAGGGGTTAATCCTCTGCATTGTGTATAGAAAAGGTTGTTTGATCCTGTCTTCTCTGATCCTTCCCTTCTTGCATCGTACCCAAAACATCTCTGTATAAGACGGAGTTAGTGGAGTCACACTGCACATGCTCAGTTTGGTGTGTATTGCTAGAGAGTTTTTTTTTTCTTGGGAGAGTGCATGTGATCAGCACAGGGCCAATGGCCACTGTCAAGATAGACAATAGGACAATCAGGGGAGAATGAAAACTCCTCCTACAAGTTTTAATCAGACACTGATAGAAGTCACAAGACTGCTATATACTGCTGATGAGAAAAGATATTTAGCAGTTTATATTTACAAAAATAATTGCATTTTCATGTTCTGTGTACTGTGGGATACCAGATATAGTGAATTCAGGGTCCCGGGTTTAGTAACACTTTAAATCTTTGTTTTGTTTTTAAATAACAAACATGTTGTACTTACCTGCTCTGTGCAGTGGTTTTGCTGCACACAGAAGATTTTTTACCTTCATGCATAGAATGGTAAAAAAAAAAAACTTCACCCTTTACAACCACTTTAATTTCTTTGGCCATAATAATAATTAATGCTCAAACGCTAAACATACCTAGCTCTCAGGCACATTTAGATGCTTATAGGCACGTTTTCTGGCGTCATGTGTTTTTTTTTCTGGCAAAAAGTCACTGCTCCTGTTTTTTTTTTCTGCCACTGAATGCCCCTGCGTTTAAACTCCTCTAAAAGCCTATGTATGTGTAGCGCTCACCCCAAGGAGCCGCTGGTTGATTTGGGATCGGCGTATTAAGTTACCAAATTCTTCTGTCTAGGGGTGATACTTGTGAGTGTGGGTAAAAGAGCAAGTGTCCAGCCGGTAGCGTGAGTTTTCAATGCTTTATTCCAAGGCCAACAAGGCCAACATCAACATGACACACAGTAGAGGAGAAGGTTGATGAGAAGGAAAGAACTTGTAGCATCAGACCTTGGATATCAAAAGCATCGAGAGCAAGCCTGCTCTCGGCACAGATAATTCAAAACTTCGCCACCCTCGCCAGGGTGGGTAAGTGCCCTTTGGACAGGCAATTAGATTAAACCTGGCAGCCAAAGGGTCGCTTGCAATAATCAGATCACTGGGAGGAAATACAGCCTCTGCCACAGGCGTAGTAAATTTTCTTAGTATAGTCAGAGTGTAGTCAGTAAGTCTTATTCTATAGGATCACCTACTGACAGCAAAAAAAGGGAACCTGTCATGTAGCGTGGTGATCGGATCCCCAGTGGTTTGTCCAGGCCTCGCAAACAACCTCTGCACTCAGGTTCTCCCGAGCCAATCCCCCACCGTTCAGCCTCCAGCTTAGGATCTGGAACCCAGCAAGCCGCTGCGGTCCCTTTCTTCATCAAAAGAAGGCTCCGTGAGGTGCACAGTCTCAACCAGGCAGGCCATGAGGATGGGGCCCGCGGATGCGCGCACCCTGAAGGTGGATGCCGCACCTGGATCTCGGGCCCCGCAGACTACCAAGAAAAATGGCTGGTGCTCCAGGTATACCCCCCCGCCAGCATGCCCAAAGAGGGAAACTCCTCTGATTGGCTGCTGGGGAGGATGGTTCTATCAGAACCCCTATACCGCCAACTGTCGCCCAAGGGTGGCAGCGCACCCCTGGACACACAGACTGACCCAGGAGGCAGTTCTGAACTGGCAACAGCACAAACTAACAATTAGTGAATGGGAGCAACTGAAATCTCCCATTCCCCACTAACTTTAGCGCAACGCCCCACTAATCTTAAAGGGGGGGGGGCGCTACATATGCATGGACACATAGGCTAACACACAGGGGCCTCGCAAACAACCTCTGCACTCAGGTTCTCCCGAGCCAATCCCCCACCGTTCAGCCTCCAGCTTAGGATCTGGAACCCAGCAAGCCGCTGCGGTCCCTTTCTTCATCAAAAGAAGGCTCCGTGAGGTGCACAGTCTCAACCAGGCAGGCCATGAGGATGGGGCCCGCGGATGCGCGCACCCTGAAGGTGGATGCCGCACCTGGATCTCGGGCCCCGCAGACTACCAAGAAAAATGGCTGGTGCTCCAGGTATACCCCCCGCCAGCATGCCCAAAGAGGGAAACTCCTCTGATTGGCTGCTGGGGAGGATGGTTCTATACCGCCAACTGTCGCCCAAGGGTGGCAGCGCACCCCTGGACACACAGACTGACCCAGGAGGCAGTTCTGAACTGGCAACAGCACAAACTAACAATTAGTGAATAGGAGCAACTGAAATCTCCCATTCCCCACTAACTTTAGCGTAACGCCCCACTAATCTTAAAGGGGGGGGGGGGCGCTACATATGCATGGACACATAGGCTAACATGCAGGGGCATTTAGAGGCAGAGAAAAAAAAAAGCTACGGACACCCCTAGGTGCAGCAGAAAAAAACATCCAGTGTGCATAAGGCCAAGAAGTGAGATCTTTTGACAGCGTATCTTTACTTCCTGCCCCGGTAACACAGTGTCACCTGGATACGAAATGGGGAAATCTCTCCCATGGGGACACAAACAGAAATAAAATAACAGTGGTTATTCCTCCTGCTACTATAGCCCAAAAAGATTTAGCAGGTGGTAGGATTTTAATATCCATCTTAGAGAGTGGGAGCTCCTTGAAATAAATAGCCAGATGTGCAGAACTTGGATCTCAAGTGCATGCAGTATATTAAAACAGTGTAACATTACACACAACATCTAATACCGCTGCTCTGCCAATGATTTACACAGTTCTTGCACTACAGAAAAGCGCATTGCACCTTTCTCACAGACTCTGCTAGTCTGCCTTTCTTCTCAGTTCCTGGGGAATGACCTTGACCAGAGCCCTTTTATCTGATTGAGACAATAATACCTTCCAATCGGAGAACAATATCTCTATTACCCCTCAACAGTGGGAGAAACAAGACCCAAATTCGTAAGACTCTTAAAACATGTTGAATTATTTCATTGGATATACTGCGATGTATTAAAATATTTGGGCTGTCAACCGTTGGTGTGGTGCTCTTAAATTTCTTGTCCAAAGCACATCCCTGTGGCCTCTTTGTGCATGAGAGCAGCCTAACCTGGGTCAATATACACTCCACTTCATAAATTCCAGTCCCCACCGTGAGAGAAACCCCTCTTTGAATCCAGCATCTCCAACTCATTTCTTCTTGAGGAATAGGGCTTTGCCTTCTCAAATCAGGTCTATCTTCTTTGTAGGACGGCACAGTTTGGCCTCCCTGCACAGGTAGCGCTGTCCAGCAGCTGCCATGCAGAGGCGAAGGGGGGAACTTGTGTTCCTCTGAGTCCTCCATAGGTGTCATTAGGAGAGGAGCTGTCCAATTGGACGCTGCTGCCCTAAATGACCTCAGCGGTCATCTTTAGTGTGGACAGTGCTAAGAAATAGCACTGTTCCCCTTTAGTTGGTGCGCATTTGCGAAATAACTAGGTCAGGGGCAGGAACCCGCCGATCAGGGACACTGTGTCTAGCGCAGAAAAAAGTTCCAGTGGGGGAGGGACAGAGTAGGGACTAATCACCTGTGCCGCTAGTTGGGAGCCCTTCCACATTCAGGTGCCTTATTGCCAGACCGCCTTCCAGCCACTTTCTTTGTCAGATGTTGGCAGGCATCAAAGTTGTTTTCAGGAATCCACCTGCAAAAAATTCTGTCAGTGCTGTCCTGCCAGTTCGACTGTGTTACACAGACGCTTTTACCACCTTGTTGGAACAAGTAGGCGCAGTCAGGGGTGCACCACAATTTTTTTGAAGAAATGTAATACAAAAGATAGAAATTTCAAGGTACTGCAATATTACAATTCTAAATGTTCCCTTTAAGACAGCAAATCTTTTAAGTCCATGTCCGCTTTAACATTTTCTTCTGTCTACCTACTGATTGTCCTTCATGGCAAAACTTTTTTCCAACACTAAAAACAAATTTGGTGAGGTCATTGCTAGACTGATCACTGTTCTCCTTGCTGGAGAAGAAGCTGTACCTGAGAACCTACAGTGGAAGAATCTCTTTGCTTTTTCTTCATCCACTCTGTGGACCTGTTCATCCTCCACCTCCTCTGCAGCTCTAACATGAGGAATCCAAGCTCTATCATCTACAGAGGTAGCTGCCTCCTCACAGAGACACTGTGCAGATCAAGGTATGGTAAGTCAGTAATGTGAAAAAAAATTGCAGCAGGAAGACCAAAGGCAATACTGAAGACTGGCCCTTTGTCTTCTGCTTCCATTTTTACGCGCAACTTCCACAGTACACATAAATGTCCATCAGACGAGTTGCACAAGAATCAGAATCTGGTCCTGGTGCTACTAAAGTTGGGCTAACATATGTTTGTCTATGCTAAAGCTTACCTGGAGTCATCTTTAAAATATGACTTATCATGTTCATGTCACCATGCACTGACTGAAATTGGGACAGTACAGCCGGGAGTGTGACTGTACACCCAATCGTTTGGTCGGAGCATGCGTGCAATTTTTTTTAATGACGTTACCGCAAACCACAGGTATTTTTTACAGAACATTTTATATACTGTATATTTCTGTTATATGTTGTTATTGTGATTTTATATGACTGTTTATGGTCTTTGTCCTCACAGGTACTCTGCTCTGTGTGACTTGGTGAATGTCATGTTCCCTCCTCTGTCATCTCACTCCACCTCGGCTCTGCTGTCTCCGCAGTTTAATGACTTCTCCTTTTGGAGAGACCCAGTGATCAGTATTAGCGAGGAAGAACTTGTATACATTTCCTAAGAATCGTATCTCGGGTCTCATTTTCCCAAGATCTGCATGACCCGTCATGGTCACAGGAGCCATTAGAAACACATTGCTGCAAAGGTATAGAAGGGTCAACTTGTGAACTGATCTACAAACAACGAAAAGATGAAACAAAATGGTGTCCTCTACAGCACACATTCACATTCCAGATGTCCTTCTTCTAAAAAAAGTCTGAAGTTTGATTGGTTCCTGCAGTAAGCTATTCAGCTGTTTTTTAAAAAAATATATATTTTATGTATAAGGTATAAATCTTGACTCCTAATGAGTCAATCTTTTCTTCAAGTAGCCATAGCAGGCCCCAATGATTAGGCAGATCAGGATGTTTTAGATGCAATATTGTGATGATGATTGGGACATCAATTGGCGAGGTGTGTATTTTTACATAACAGTCAATTTGTAACTTTTTTATTTGTGTATATATATATATGCAGTACTTTTATAGATGACCAGTTCATAAACCACAATTGCCTTTAGTCCTGAATTGTGTGATCCACCCCAGATCAAACAGAACAAAAATATTCAGACAAAGCAAAAACTGCTGCTTAGCTAAATGTCTTATATGCCTAAATAAATTAAAGGGTAAGTTCACCATATATTAAAGCGGTGTTTCACCCTAAAAAACAACTTTATAGCATCTCATTCAGCATAGTAGCGCGAGCTACAGTATGCCTTTATATTTTTTTTGGGCGCCGTACACACTGTGTAATCGCGTAGTAAAATTTCAGACTCCCTGCGGGGAATGGGCGTTCCTATTCAGAGGGCTCGTGATTGACGGACGGCTATGGCGCGTCACGCTTCACGAAAATAGCCGGAGTAGGTCTCGGCTCTTCCCGGCGCTATACGGCGCCTGCGCACAGACATCGGAGCTGACTGCGCAGGCGCCGTGAAGAGCAAACACCTATTTCGGCTATTTCCGTGAAGCATGACGCGCCATAGCCGGCCGTCAATCACTAGACCTCTGCATAGGAACGCCCATTCCCCTGAAACTTTACTACGCGATTACACAGTGAGTACGGCGCCAAAAAACAAATATAAAGGCATACTGTAGCTCACGCTACTATGCTGAATGAGATGCTAGAAAAATTTTTTTTTTAGGGAGAACCCCCGCTTTAAGTGATAAAAACACTACACTAAATTGCTACCTAATGTATGACAACTCAACAATTGCTATCTAAAAAAAAAACATAAGTGATACACCATGGATACTCGAACAGTGTAGCAAAAAAAACATAAGTGATACACCATGGATACTCGAACAGTGTAGCAAAAAAAACATAAGTGATACACCATGGATACTCGAACAGTGTAGCAAAAAAAAACAATCAACAACAAAATATATGTTATAAAAACCCAAATAAAATTCTACCCCTTAGCGGAAAAAATATACATATATTTACTGTGTATGTTGAAACACCTTTGAATATTTTTTTTTGTACGTTTACGCATGTTGTGTTAAGGCAGCCCATTCACTGTGAAAAGGCTCTAACAAGGTTCAACACACAAAAAAATACAGATGCACTATTTTCAGCCAGTGCAATGCACCTCAACACATGCATTCACATCTGCGGTTTGTGGTGCGTTGGAGGGCAGTTGTGTAGGGTTATACTATACAGGTATATGTGCTTTGGGGTGCCATTAGAATGAATGACAGTGCAACACAAAGGGTTTGATTTACTAAAGGCAAATAGACAGTGCAATTTTGCAAGTGTAGTTACTCCTGAGCTTCGCAAATGAGGTAAAGCCTGGGCTGTCTTAATGAGAGGGCACTGCCCAGGGGCCCCAGCTGCATGGGGGGCCCCTGCACATTCCCCAAAGCAGCTGGTCCTTGAGCCCACGCTGCCCCGAAATTGGGGGCCCCATGATGGCACAGAGAGTGATAGATACTCAGGGGAGGCAGTCTGCCTCCTACCTACTTGATGTCTGTTTACCTGCACTGTCATCATTGTAGGGGCCCCAGACCATAACTTTGCCCAGGGGCCCATGATGCTATTAAGACGGCCCTGGGTAAAGCTTCACTTTACAAAGAACACCCAATCGCATGTAAGGGTTAACAAAAAAAAACAGCATTTTGTTTGCACATGATTGGATAATGGAAATCAGCAGAGCTCTTCCTCATTTACTAAGCTTTAAAGCAATTGCACTTGAAAAAGTGCACAGTCTATTTGCCTTTAGTAAATCAACCCCACTGTGTTCATTGTGTGTTGTAGGTCTTAACACACATTACCACAAGTACATATTTGTAAATTTAGCCTCAAAAAAGCCAATGGGTGACGTACAATGCTGACATTTTACCAAATATATACATTTTGGATGCCCTGACCCTTTAAATATTCACTCTTTTAGATTTGCCATCAACTGTGTCGTTTGGGGGTTTACCCAAGTAAATGGATTTTTTTAGGTATGCTATCATACAACATATGGGCTGGTAGAATTACAAAGTCTATGGCAAAGCACAGGTAAACAAAACAATAATCTCCTGCGCTTCAGTGTTTAGCTAAATACGGGTGGATGTGATCCACTCTTTGGATTAAGGCAAAGTCTAGAATCTTGCAGACCTCCTCAGAACCATGGGTATTCATAAAACTAGAACGAAAAAGAAAAGGAGGGTGCATCGACCTAGTGCATTACCAATATAAAAATTCTATTAAAAGTATAAAAGCAATGGGCCAGATTCACGTAGATTCCGGCGTAGCGTAAAGTAAGCTATTTACACTACGCCGCCGCAACTTAGTGGAGCAAGTGCCGTATTCTCAAAGCACTTGCTCCGTAATTTGCGGTGGCGTGGTTTAAATGGTCCGGCGTATCCCTGCGTAATTCAAAGGGGGCGGCTTGTATTTAAATTAAGCGCGCCCCTGCGCCGATCGAACTGCGCATGCACCGGCCGTAAAAATAGCCCAGTGCGCATGCTCCAGCTCGCGACGGAAAACGTCAACGAAGCCGACGTGAGCGTCATTTACGTCAAGCCGTATTCGCAAACGACTTAGTAAAACGACGTAAACGACGGAAAAAGACGACGCTGTCCCGACGCCATACTTAACATGGCATACGACGGACCTTCGTAAACTTACCCCTCATATAGCAGGGGTAAGTTTACGCTTACGGAAACTACGTAAACGACGACGAGGCGGCGCAAAAACGTTCGGGAATCTGCGTATCAGGCTCATTTACATAGACAAATGAGAAATCGTCGTAAACGCCATCTAGCGGCCAGCGTGGAATTACATCTAAGATCCGACGGTGTGTGACTTACGCCTGTCGGATCTACGCCGTATCTATGCGTAAATGATTCTAAGAATCACTCGCATAGATACTCGGGCTCAGAAACAGAGATACGACGGTGTATCTGGAGATACACCGTCGTATCTCTTTTGAGAATCTGGCCCAATATTTCTACTCACAAACGAGCATAAGAAAAGGCTTTTCCATGAATCAAACTGCATCCCTTGGCACCTGCAGGAAAACCTGCATTGTGGAGAAACCGCAACAGAGAAGTGTAAAAGGGGCCAAAAGGGAGATTGCAGAAAGATTGCACATTTATAGCTGGATTCAGAGACAGTTACGCCGGCGTATCAGTAAACACGCCGTCGTTACTCTGAATCTTCGCCGTCGTAAATTTAAGCGTATTCTGGAAACCAGATACGCTTAAATTAGGCTAAGATTCGAGCGGCGTAAGTCTCCTACACCGTCGTATCTTAGGGTGCATATTTACGCTGGCCGCTAGGTGGCGCTTCCGTTGAGTTCAGCGTAAAATTTGCAAATGACTAGATACGCCGATTCAGAAACGTACGTGCGCCCGGCACATTTTTTTACGTCGTTTACGTAAGGCTTTTTCCGGCGTAAAGTTAGTCGAACAAATGGCTGGCCTAGCCAATGTTAAGTATGGCCGTCGTTCCTGCGTAGAAATTTGAAAATTTTACGTCGTTTGCGGAAGTCGTCCGTGAATGGGACTGGACCTAATTTACGTTCACGTCGAAACCAATACGTCCTTGTGGCGTACTTTGGAGCAATGCACACTGGGATATGTCCACGGACGGCGTCAGGTCACAAATCATTTACATAAAACACGCCCCCCTGTTCCTCATTTGAATTAGGCGCGCTTAGGCCGGCCCATTTACGCTACGCCATCGTAACTTAGGAGGCAAGTGCTTTGTGAATACAGCACTTGCCTCTCTGACTTGCGGCGGCGTAGCGTATATGCGATAAGCTACGCCGGCTCACAGTTAAACATAGTTTAAGTAACATAAGGGGCCATCTTTAGTTGATCCCCCCAACACACACAGCCCCCATAACCCCCACTTTTCTAAATTGAAAATACCATATTCACAATGTCAACTCATATTCACAATGTCAACTTACTATAGTTCTCCGCCTGCCCAAGGCTAGTGTACCTGTGCTATTCTCTGGGTCCCAGACATATGGAATAATGAGTATCTCCATTTCCTTCTCATCAAGTGATCCTTGGATGCCCATTATTCGTTTTACCCACAAGTTACACAAGTAAAATTAGTTAAAGTGGGGGTTCAGAATAATAAAGCTGCATTAGATACAGGCAGTGTACATTTTTTATTCATAAGGAGGGTGTTGGGGGCTTGGCTAAATTCAGTGAGTTAGGCCTTATTCACTTGGGCGCCAGTACACACACAAACCCTCGGAGGTGTGGAGACATGCATACAGCAGTAGATGGTCATTGATCTGTACCTCCAGGTCACAAAAACCCACACCTTCAATATGTTGTATGGCTATCTGCACCTGTGTGGAAGAGGCCTTAAGGCAATTTGCTCCACCCTCAACGTCAGGTATTTCAAGAAGACACAGAACGTCAGAACGTGTAGTCAGATTCAGAGACCTTTATTACGTAACAAGTTGAAAAACAGTTAATTTGATTTCACAAAACAGAAATACACCTTTTATTATTTAGCATCATAAACCAAAATACGACAAAAAAAAAGTCAAAAGCTGAAACTTTCTCTCACTTTCCTGTTTTGCTTCGATTTGACCGAAAAATAATATTGTACATCTTTATAATAAAAAAAACCAACCATCCTCCCGGATACACATAGGATAATGCCAACAGACAAGCAGTGTAGCTCTACCCCTTCCTGGAGGGTTAAGAGCTTTTCGAGGGGGCAGCTACTTGGAATGTCATGTAGAGGAAATGTTTACATTAGGGGTGTTAGAGGCCGCTGACAGCCAAAGAATGCCGCTGCTATTCATCCTGTCAACAGCCTGAGAGGTCCATCCAGACACAGCCATGATTTAGTGTTGTGCAGGACTAGATTAGATGGCTGACTAGGCTCTCCAGAATCCTCTTAGGTGCCTCTTGTAAATGTATTGTAATTAAAAGAATGCAGATTCCACTTTATAGCATTTTTGTCATGTAAATATGTAAAGTTTTAGCTGAAATGCACACATTCTTTATCCTTATGTCAATTTGGAGGTACAGTAAAACCTTGGTTTGAGAGCGTTTTGCAAGACAAGCAAAATGTTTTAATAAATTTTGCCTTGATATACAAGCGATGTCTTGATATAAGAGTAGCATCATGTCACAACTGAGTATAAAAAAGAAGAGAGGCACCTCTAATGCCGCGTACACACGGTCGTTTTTTGTGATGAAATAAAACAACGTTTTAAAAAACGTCATTTAAAATGATCGTGTGTGGGCTTTACGTCGTTTTTTGTCTTCTAAAAAACGACCAAAAAAAAATTCGAACATGCTTCAATTTTTTATGTCGTTTTTCAAAATTTCGTTTTTTGTGTCATAAAAAATGATCGTGTGTGTGGGCTAAAACGACGTTTTTAAACCCGCACATGTTCAGAAGCAAGTTATGACGCGAGCTTGAATGGAACAGAGTGGCGTTGTACGTGTTGTACGTAACCACGCTTTGCTTGAGCATTTTGAAAAAACGATGGCGTGTAGGCAACGTTGTTTTTTAAAATGAAGTTTGAAAAACTTCGTTTTTTTTTTCATTTTCCAAGACAAAAAACGACCATGTGTACGCGGCATAAGTGTAGCAATATGGTTACATTTAATGAAGATACAACATTTAAAAACTTATTGCTACACTAAGAGGTGACTCTCTTTTATACCCTGTAAAAAAATGCTTTGATATACAAGTGCTTTGGATTACAAGCATGTTTCTGGAACGAATTATGCTCGTAAACCAAGGTTTTACTGTATTGATTCTTAAGCAATGCATTTATTTCTTCAGGCCAAGCATAACTGATGTAGCTACGGAACAAAACTGGTTGGTAATATATGTATACCAAAGTGCCCTGCCAACAGCGCAAGAGCGTGCTAGGATTTATTTAAAGCAATTCTCCACCAAAACTGCTGTAGGGGGTTTGTTTGCTGCCCCAAAAATGGAGCACCAGCCACCCCTGCCTACAAGATGGAAAGACTCCGCTCTTGCTCTTCTTTCTAACTTTCCATTTGGTCACCTTGAAATCATATACAATCTTTGTGGGTGTTCCCTGACTAGGCCCAGGTGATTTAATGAGAAAGAGGGCTGAATTTAGGAGTAGGCATTCTGTGCTTTATGGAGCGAGTCATGTAGGATTGACTGCTATACGTTTAAGGGATAATGTTAGCAAGATCTTTGTCCCTGGGTTCCCACATCCACTCGCCTTCTCCAGTGAGTTTAATTGTTACCACTGAATACTACTTATATCCTAAAGTATATATAAAGCTAAGAAATTATTTACGTTTGGGATAAAGTGAGGGCCCCATAGACCACTCAAATTTTGACTAAATCCTGCTGAATCAGCCAAAATTCAAACCATGGGTGGGTCTGCAAGTACCACCAGGCTAAAAAAAAAACGTAGTAACTAAGCCGGGTGAAAACTTATCATGTGAACAGTGATCGCATCCCACAGTTGCAGTCACTGTTTGGCAGCTCCCTTACATTCAGGCACAGGCAGACAGACACAGGTGCCTGAATGTGATAGCTGGAAAGATTTGCCCTCTATTTCTGTTTTGATGACAACTGTAAAATTCACAATCACCATCCTGGTAACATTAATCATCAGGACTAATGCCCTGTACACACGGCCGGTTTTCCTGACATGCCAAAACCCAACGTTTTTCCCGACTTGATTCCTCTCAAGCCTGCCTTGCATACACACGTTCAGTCAAAAAAACGCTCGACCAAAGCGCGGTGACGTCTAACACGTACGACAGCACTATAAAGAGGACATTCCATTCAAATGGCGCCACCCTTTGGGCTGCTTTTGCTGATCCTCGTGTTAATAAAAGTTTGGTTTGGACGATTCAGGCTTTTCAGCCTTGTGTTTTTCAGTCCGTTACAGCGTGACGAATGTGCGATCTCCATTACGAACGCTAGTTTAACCAGAACGAGCACTCCCGTCTCATACTCGATTCTGAGCATGCACGTTTTTTTTTCCCCTCAGAAAAGCATACACATGAGCCGTTTTCGCGATGAGAAAAAGACTGACAGGAAACACGACGTGGAAAAAATAGAGCAGGTTCTAGTTTTTTGGCGGGCAATTTTCTCGTTGGGAAAACTGCTATGGAGCATACACATGACCGGTTTTCCCGACCAATCTAAAAAATGGCAGTTTTCTCGTCGAGAAAAATGGTCGTGTGTACGAGGCATAAGAGAGAGGGTGAATTTCCCAAGCGGGGAAACAGAATGCAATAAAAACCTGACAAAGGGTCCAACTGTTCCCAACTTTATGCAAAACCAAGAAAAACAAAATGTTGCTTTGGACACACTTTAGATTATGCAAATCATGACGGGAGGGAGAAGATTTTTTGTAAATGCTTAAGCAGGAGGCAATCGCAGCATAGGGGAGAGATTGTTGCTGAAATCTTAAAGATGACCTGTCAGGAAAGAAATATAGAAATGTGAAAAACATAGCTGCTAGGGCTGACTTGTTTTGAAAGCTGCGAGTGTCATTGAGTCACTGACCCAACACAAGTATGCAGATCAAGAGTTCAAACCTGACATGCTAAATCCGGGGTCACTGACTCACTAGGTAGTAAAATAGTGATCAAGAGGTCAGTCCCAGAGTCTGCGCCATTAAATAGGAATCAGTTCCATTATTACTGTCATGACAGGTTCCCTTTATGAAAGATCTTATCTACCAAAAACACAAAATATTAGATCTGTGCGCACTAATCTTTTAATAAACTGCAAGAGCAATTATTTAGCATGATAGCTTCAGACACTGGAAAGATGAAAGGCAACCAATCACAAATCCTCACACATCCTTTAACACTGCCTGACTAGGTGAAAGCTTTGTCTTGATTGGTTATGGTGAGTTACTGCTCTGCAGTATACATTGTGTTAATAATTAGAGGTTACAGTTTAAAACTTACTTTGTACTCGGAAGTCATGTATTGATGTAACAAATGTTTTATTTTTTTATGAATTGCAACCTGTAGCTTTATTGTTACAGAATAAATAAATGTGCTAATTTTAAACTTAAAATTGTTGGTGTGGATTTCAGATTCAAGCTGTCTTGCGGGGGGGGGTGTCCAGATTTTAAATAACTGTGTACCCATAACAATCATTTGTCCCCTTTTTAGTTTTAACAAGCACTGGAAACGTAAAAGACGGAATCTGCTGGGTGCTTTAAGCTATCCTTTCTCAGTTATGGTTCCATTGAGCCTTTGGGTTCCTTAAGGGGTCCCTTAAACAATCAACAGTTTCCACTGTATATCAGTAACCACTGACATCAATGATCCTTTAACATGTCTGTTAGGAGAGCTAACAGTGTAAAGGGGTTCTTCCTCCGAATGACAACTAATATAATGAGCTTCTTCTCCCACTGACCACTAATTTAAAGTGCTCCTTTGCTTACTGACAACTAACACAAGGGGGTACTTTTCCCATTGACCACTTATATAGGGGGCTATTCCCACTGAACACCAATATAAGAGTGTTATTCTCCCACTGACCATTGGGTGTTCTTCAACTGGCCACTAATGTAAGAGATCACTACAATGACCACCATGTTAGAAGTGTGGGTGGGTGGTGCTGGGTAATTTCATTTCCACTGGGTAATGTTAAAACGGTAATATACAGTCTTCGGACACTGGTCTGGCAGCTCCCACATACAGAAGGATATCCAGAGCCATTTTATATTAATACTGGGGGGAATAAGGATAAGATCGCCACAGAAGAGTGTTGAGGTCTGTAACAACCAACTGATGAAGAGCATGCCTATTGGGGTCAGTGGATTACTTCCTTGGTATTCCATTTATAGATCAAGCGCTGATAAAAGGTGTGCTTTTGAGCCCCCTAAACGTGTTGGCCATACATGCAGACTTTGCTTGAAGCTTTTACTGAAATAAGCGTTTTTTAGATCTCAACACTCTGGTTTGATGTGCCTATCCTTACCTCCTCTTCCGGTGCCAATGTAAGTAGGCATTTCTCTAACAACCACCAATGTGATGGCACCCAACAATTTTCACTGTGTGTTATTTCGTTTCATACTGGAAGAATTTTTATCACATAGAACAGGGGAGGCCTCATAAAAATAATCTGTTCTGGGTGTCAATTTTTTTTTCTTTTATTATGTTTACAATTTACAGCTTGCAGGCATACCCCACTTTTAAGTACACAATGAGGTTTATTTACTAAAGCTGGAAAGCACAAAATCGGGCTCATTTCTACAAAGAAACCAATGAGCCTCTAACCCCAGCTTGTTCAATTAAGCTTTGACAATAAAACCTGGAAGCTCGTTGGTTTCTATGCAGAAGTAAGCCTGATTTTGCACTTTCCAGCTTTAGTAAATAAACCCCATTTTGTACTTAAAAGTGGGGTATGCCTGTATACTAATTTATCATGAGCTGTAGATGTAAATATTTAGCAGGCTTACACAAATGATGCGTACACACGATCTGATTTTCCGTCGGAAAAACCTTGGATGGTTTTTCCGACGGAATTCCGCTCAAGCTTGGCTTGCATACACACGGTCACACAAAAGTTCTCTGAACTTTCGCCTGTCAAGAACGCGGTGACGTACAACACTATGACGAGCCGAGAAAATTAAGTTAAATGCTTCGGAGCATGCGTCAAATTGTTTCTAAGCACGTGTCGGAATTTTGCTCGTCGGAATTGCTACACATGAACTGAACATTTGAGAACCAGCTCTCAATCTTTTGTTGGCGGAAATTCCGACAGCAAAAGTCCGATGGAGCCTACACACGGTCGGAATTTCGGACCAAAAGCTCACATCGGACTTTTCTTGTCGGCATTTCCGATCGTGTGTACACAACATTAGACATAACATTTATTTTTAAGATTTCCTCTGTTCTAAAAAGGTTGAAAAAAGTTGCTCTAAACACTACAGAGGGTTCTTTTAGATATGTTCTATAATTTTTATTGTTTAGCTTTGTTTAAAAAAAAATGTATTGATATAATCGACAACATAAAAATTAGTCATTCAATAGTTCAACATTTTCAAATGGGAATTGCGCATATTGCCTAAAAATGGACCACTCCCAAATGGTATAGGCCCCACACCTTTCCAGGATCCCCAAAAGCTGGAAACGTTAGGAGATGTGTTTGTTAATTTTGGAATTATTTTAATAGCAATTTCGTATTTATTTCATCAACTATCAAAGCGCCATTGTGGTACAGCCGCTTGAATGCTATCCTACGGTAATTGACCTGCAGCTGACTATTGTTTGCTGAAGCTGAGCTTCATAGTTAAGCCTTTCTTTGTTTAAATACTTGTAAAACTTTCCTTTTAAAATGAAATAAATGTATAATGGGACCTCAGTATATAAGAGCAGAAACTGTAAAAAATAAATCCTGCTCTCCATAGTGTCCAACACTCTGCACACAAAGACAGATGTGCAACAGATTTAGAAGCCCCAGCTCCAGCCATGACATCTGCAGGCCGGAGATATTCTCAAAGGATTTCTCCACTACAGTTAATGCCTAATGCAGAGTTGAAAGGCACTTAGGATTGGATGGTGGATTACAGATATGAGAAAGAATAAAAGGACATGTACATAAAAGGGAAAATCAAAGCATGCTCTTAGGCTGGCATGACAGACCACAGCTCGGTAGTTAGAGGAGAATGGAAAGATGGCACATTTTTTGGACAGTGATCCTCTTGTATAAAAACCTGGAGTACCCCAAGGCTAACCTACCATCAGCTCAGAGTTCTGCTAAGCTGTCAGTGGATAGTCATATGGATGACGTTCAGGCAGAGAGAGGCAATCAGTGGTCTTGTCTTAATACAAATGCCACCCTTTGACAGCACCCATGCGATCCACCACCGCAGTGGCTAAATTGAGCCCAGAGATGCTGACAGGTAAGTATAAAGTCTCGTACACACGATCAGTCCATCCGATGAAAACGGTCTGAAGGACAGTTGTCTTAGGTTAACCGATGAAGCTGACTGATGGTCCGTCACGCGTACACACCATTGGTTAAATAACCGATCGTGTCAGAACGCGGTGACGTAAAACACAACGACGTGCTGAAAAAAACGAAGTTCAATGCTTCCAAGCATGCGTCGACTTGATTCTGAGCATGCGCAGGTTTTTAACCGATGGTTTTGCATACTAACGATCGGTTAATCCATCGGTTAAATTTTAAAGCAAGTTTGCTTTTTTTTTAACCGATGGTAAAATAACCTATGGGGCCCACACACGATCGGTTTTGACCGATGAAAACGGTCCGTCAGACCGTTCTCATCGGTTTAACCGATCATGTGTACGCGGCCTTAGACAGCTTTTCCTATAAGGGGGTAGGACAGTGTGGGGACGGGGCCAAAAACTTGCATTTGTGTCCCCCTATGCAGATTTCTAACTGAGTAAAGTAATGCAAAAACTTTGCGGTAGGCATCCTAAGATACTTATAAAAGCACCACCTACCTCTGCAGGCAAGCATTGTGTGCACCCGTGCCCTCCAACAAGTCGCGGTCCCCGAGCCTAAGGCCCCTTTCACACTGAGGAGTTTTTCAGGCGGTTTAGCGCTAAAAATAGCGCCTAAATACCGCCTGAAAAATTCCTGCCTTGTAGTCTCAATGTGAAAGCCAGAGTGCTTTCACACTGAGGCGATGCGCTGGCGGGACTGCTCCAAAAGTCCTGCTAGCCGCATCTTTGGAGCGGTGAGAGGAGCGGTGTGTTTACCGCTCCTCCACCACTCCTTCTCTTTGAAAACAATGGCACACCGTGGTTATACTGCCGGCAAGGCGCCTCTGCAGACCCTCCTTGCAGGCGGTATTAACCCTTTTTCGGCCGCTAGTGGGGGTTAAAACCACACCGCTAGCGGCCGAATACTGCCGCAATTCCGTGGCAATTTCCGACGGTATAACGCTGCTAAAAATAGCCCCGCTATACCGCCACTGCACCTCCCGCCCCAGTGTAAAAGGGGCCTATGTATTGTACACAGAGGAAGGGGGGCATGCTAGCCCTTTGCAAATACTAACTTTTATAAAGTCAGTATTTCCATAAGGTTTTTGGTTGCATTCTGTGCCGAAATGGAATGTGGGTGGTGCCACAGATGCATTTTCAAGCAAGGATCTTAGGTGCTTTTTTCAAAGCTTCAGCATTGCATGGTTTAGCTAGTAGTCTAAGGTGACCAGATTTTTAAAATGAAATCCGGGGACATATTTTTTCTTTACTACTAATGGCAACAATCAGCGACTCTCTGCCCGTCACCGCCCGCCTCACAGCCTTTCAAGTCTTACTCTTCGGGCCCCGGCTACTACTGGATGGGGAGCAGGAGGAAGATCACTCCGCCAGGGAAGGCAAGGAGATAGGCAGGTGGCTGGCCGGGACTTGAGCCAAGGCAGAAGAACATGCAAAGCTAAATGAAGAAATATTCCCTCCGCTCCGACCAGCACATGATCATCAGAAAGGGGCACAGATAATGGGACAAAAAACAACCCCCCTATGCTAGTAGGCACGGCGGAGCGGGGGGGTGTAATTCAATTTTTGGGGACAGTGTCCTCAATCAGGGGACTGTCCCCTGAAACTGGGGATGTCTGGTCACCCTATAGTAGTCAGTACTGGGTTAAGACACAGGTACAATGACCAGCACATCGAAGACCTTGTGCCAAAAATCCACACACTTTATTTAAGCACTCATGTTAAAATCAGCATGTGTATGCCACAATGGTCACTTGGTTGAGACATGTAAGTGGAAGGTTTAAATGCGAGTGACTAAATTAGGTGGGATTTATCATTTTTTTTAAAGACGGATATTACCATCTTAACTTGTCACATAAGCAACAAGAAATTTCTCAGTTAACACTTGGTAACGGGTGGTTCCAGTCCCTGACACAGTAAGAAAATTCAGAGCTGAAGCCATCATATATATGCAATTCACGTAGCCTAGCTATTGTTCATTGTTCTAATAAGCTCCTTTTCTGTACATCTGTGTAGGTGATTTATGACCCCATTCCAGGGCTTGTATCATAGTTAGCATGGGCCTGTAATGCTAGAGATATCCACCAGGGGGGGCATATGCAACATTAAAAGGACAAGGAAACCAATTTGATAGGAGACTATGCTGTGTGTTGCAAAGTGGAACAAACTTCCTAAAGCTAGGAGATGTAACCTGCTTAGATACAGGATTTTAGAATGAACTTTTTAGGTGTTTTGGACTGATGGGAATGAATGGTAGACTTGTTGCAACATTGTAACCGTGCATTAAACAGATTAGCAGTTCATAGGAGGAAGGGTTTATGTGTGCAGGTAGATATCCTAGTGGATATATTGGGTTAACATTTGGTTTGAGCCTTTAGTGTTTATGGTTTTCTTGCATGATACATACAGGCACATCATTTTTTTTGTTCCCCTGCTTATTTCTAACAGTTCCACTGCTGGCAGAGAACAAAGAGGGGGCTTCATTTCGGGCATCATAATTCATCCCAGAGTGAGGTTATCTTCAGATAGGCACAGAGATGAAGCAAGCTTTATCTAAGCTCTCGCACTGCATCAGGGTAACACAGAAGAAGACACTGAGAGATATACAGTCTGTGGAAAGTCCAGTCCTTTGTATAGTAATAATGCCCTAGCACCACACATATCCCTGCATTGCCACTTTATCTTGCATTGAACAGGTGGCATTGAAAATGTACCCCTCCCCCACCCTCCCCCCTAAAAAAGTGACTTAGCTGCCCCAAACTCTGAGAATCAGTCTTCTCCTGTCTCCCTGTTCCAAGTGGGCATTTTTCTTTTTAAGGTCCTTAAGTTTTTGTTTATTGTTGCCCACCATGTTCAAGGAAGAACTTCTACTAAAATTACGATATAAGCTATTTGCCTTCAGCAGTGTCCTGTGTGGTAGGTGGCAGTGGCAAGCTTGGCACATGTTGTGTAATTTTATTCAGCTCATATCTCAGGGCTTCCAAACCACGATCATGGGAGGCTAGTGTGCTATTGACATGGTCCAGATAGCCAAAAAAGCTTGCTTCCTGGGCTCCACAGGCACCTTCCACTTGGTTCACCCTACGCTCAAACTGTGCCACTTCTCCTTGAAATTCACGGGCAAGAACTTGACAACTACCTAACTGACCTGCAAGACGTGATTTCATCCTTTCCATATCCCCACGTAGTCCTAGCAGCTGTCCTCGGCTGTACCGGATTTGAGAGCCTTGTCCGTCTATCTGTCCTTGAACAGTAACCATTTCTTCACTCAGTCGGTTACCCCGCTCCTCAGCCGTTGAATTTACCTGTGATACAGTATCTGCATATCTATTCACCGTTTTTTCCAAGCCATGCAGAGAACGTCCAACACTGCGCAAGTTAACTTGTAGCAGAGTGATCTCGCCTTGTAATGCTTCCTCATGTTGTCGTTGAATCTGTTTCTTAATGCCTAAAACAGTACCATTCAGGTGACTTAGTTGTTTTTGGACATCCTGGTTCTGCTTCTGGCACTGTAAGATCTCATTATGAATCTCTACAAGAGATTCTCCTCCAGGTGCAGAACATCCAGCGGCACACAACTCCTCTACAGCAGCAAGTCGACTCTGTACTCCTTCCAGCCCTTCAAGACCTTCTTTCCGTATCCCAGACAAATGAGCATCCAATAAAGGCATCACTGCTCCATCCAGAGCCAAAGGAGCCGAGGCATTGGTGAGCTCTCCAACAGCTGTTAAAATTCTCTCTTCCAAAACTCTTACTTTGTCATCTACAGAAGCCCTTACTCCATCCAACTCAGTTAACAAGTGGCCTCTTTCCACTCCTTCCTGGCAGCACCTTCTCACACCTTCCTCAGTTAGGTTTAACCTGCTTTCGACTTCATCCAATCTTGTTCCAGTCTGAGGCTCCATCATAAGCCTTGTAAGTTCCACATCCACCCTCTGGCTAAGAGTGTGGTGTTCTTCAGTCTGTTGGTGCAAACTACGTTCCAGTTCCTCTACGCGCCTACTGAGGTCTTCCAAACGTCCACAACAGCCATCAAGTGCACCCAGTTCCTGTAGTCTGGCACCTAACTTTGACAATTCTCTTTGGAATGCAACTTCTCTTCCATCCATTTCCTGCTGCATTCGGTGACCTGCTGCCTGTTCTACATCTTGGCACTGCTTCTGAACTTCCTGTACTTTAATATCACAGCTACCTTGGATCTTCTGTATCCGTGCCTCTATTCCTTCCATCATCTTTGCCTGTGCCTCTGCTATTTTGCCTTCCAAGTACTGCTCCAGCATTTCAGTGGAGGTAAGTGGAGAAGGTCTTGCAGCCTCGAGTAAGTGTTGGAGCTGTGCTTCATGACCCATCACCATCCCATTCACTTCATCCAGAAGCTCTGTTTTCGATTGTAAAAGTTCACTCACTTCAGCTACTTTGCCAGTTAAGTCTCCAGGAACATGAGGAGCCTCAGCCAAAGCATCTGGAATCACCCCGAAGCCAACAGATGACTGTGATGAAGAACCAGGCCCGCTCACTAATGAGCCAATCATTTTGTTGGTGTCTTCCTGTATGGCAAGACGTAGAGAGTCCCCCAAACTGCTTACTATTCCGTGTAAGCTGTCATAAGACTGAGACAAACGTCTGACTTCCTCTTCCAAACGATCCAAACGTTCTCCAAATATAGGGGACAATTTTCTTCCTGTAAGGGATACAAATCAGACAATTAGCAAAGAGTTAGTGACTCAGCACAGACAGAATTTAAATGATTGCCTATTTCCCAGCCTATCACTATTGTTCCTCTGTGGTCAGACCAGTACCAAGGGTGTTGGCACCACTATGGACATACAGTAAATAGAATTTTTTTACAACTAGGTTTACAGTATGTAAATTGCTTTTACATTAATACCATAAGTTTGAATTTGTAAATGTTTCAAGAGATCATTAGATCACAGGGTGTTGAAAGCCCAACTCCATGCAAACTTTATTTGTTACCTTTGAAAAGAGTGGGTAAGGTTTGGAATTTCTTTTTTTATTGTTGTCTGTGACTCTGAAGCCTCGTACACACGACCGAGGAACTCGACGGACGAAACACATCGTTTTCCTCATCGAGTTCCTTGTTAGGCTGTCGAGGAACACGACAAGGCAAGTTTCTCCATTTCCGTCGAGGAAAAAGAAGACATGCTCTCTTTTTGGCTCGACGGGATCCTCAACAGTTTCCTCATCGAAAAATGTACACACGACCGGTTTCCTCGGCAAAAAAAAAATCCCAGCAAGTTTCTTGCTGGTTTTTGCCGAGAAACTTGGTCGTGTGTACGAGGCCTGACATGATTTTTTTCACTTCCTCTCTGGTCACTAGGACAAGAAGTAAGGGGTATCTCTAGAAGGAACAATCAAAGCAATAAAAGCGCTTTTCTTGAGCAGAGAGTACGGGAGTGAGGGAAGGATGTAGAACCTCCTATTATATTTCTATTGCTGTGTGTTTCTCTTGAGGAGATTCCTCTTACCTCCAGTGTGGACACCAAGCCTGGAAGTAAAAGACACTCTTCCCATTGGGGACACAGAGATTACCTCTTCCCTACCCTACTCTTTCCAAAACCTAAAAAAAGGGCTTTAAAATGTAGGAATAAAAAGGAACAATATGAATCATTGACTCTGCAGGAAGGCCCACCAACATGTGTGGTCTCTCAGCTATATTCCATTCCCCAAGCTGCAGCTTACCCAGACCTTCCTTCATACACACAAGCGTGGGAAAAGGAATTAAACCTAACTTTTTCCCCATCA
Source organism: Rana temporaria (assembly GCF_905171775.1). Lineage (NCBI taxonomy): Eukaryota > Metazoa > Chordata > Amphibia > Anura > Ranidae > Rana > Rana temporaria. The sequence goes on from NC_053500.1 coordinate 124,599,181, forward strand.
GACTGGCAAAAGTGTTTACCCTGACCCACAAATTATGCACCACTACAAAAACTCAGGAAAAGAGCTTTAAACTTATGACCAGATGATACAGATGTCCGTCGCTACTCCACCACTTTAATCACACGATATCTGACACATGCTGGTGGTGCCGCGCTTCACATTTGGTGGGACTGCCTATGCATGTGGTCATTCTGGTAAAAAATGTAAAAAATTTGACCTGTACAGCAAACTTAAGGCAACACCTATCCAGACTTCACCCGGGATAGCTCTCCTATCCATGATCCCCATATCCTTTAAATCTAATAAAAAAAGATGTCCTCAGACACTTCATTGCAGCTGCGAAAAAAAACCTATATATTCCCGTGAAAAAAGAGCAGCGACACTAACGTGATATATTCATGCAAACAAAATAATAAGAGGAACTAGTTGTGATAATAAAGGATATAAATTTAAATCTTATAATACCCTTAAATTAATACAGTGCAATATACTAACATCTCTAAAATTCGCCCCTTTTTAACAAATTAAACCACCAAGCTCCTCATTCACTCCCTTGTTATCTCTTGCCTTGACTATTGCAACTCCCTTCTTAAGCCTCGTACACACGATCAGTCCATCCGATGAGAACGGTCCGAAGGACTGTTGTCATCGGTTAACCGATGAAGCTGACTGATGGTCCGTCTTGCGTACACACCATCAGTTAAAAAACTGATTGTGTCAGAACGCGGTGACATAAAACACAACGACGTGCTGAAAAAAAACGAAGTTCAATGCTTCCAAGCATGCGTCGACTTGATTCTGAGCATGCGTGGATTTTTAACCGATGCTTTTGCATAATAACGATCGGTTTTGACCTATCGGTTAGGCGTCCATCGGTTAAATTTTAAAGCAAGTTCGTGTGTATGCTTAGAAACACGCGCATGCTCAGAATAAAGTATAGACGGGAGCGCACCTTCGGTAAAAGTAGCGTTTTCGTAATGGAGATAGCACATTCGTCACGCTGTAACAGACTGAAAAGCGCGAATCGTCTCTCACCAAACTTTTACTTAACACGCAGTAACATGAGATTAGCAAAAGCAGCCCCAAGGGTGGCGCCAGTGGAATCAAACTTCCCCTTTATAGTGCCGTCGTACGTGTTGTGCGTCACCGCATTTGAGAACGACAAGATTTTGTCTTGACAGTGTGTATGCAAGGAAAGCTTGACAAGAACCTCGTCGAGGAAAACAACGTTTCTTTTACGATGAGATTCTCGGTCGTGTGTACGAGGCCTCATACTAGGATACTGATACACTTGCTATCAATATGGGCTTTGGGGTAATATAGCTAATGTTGCTTTGTACTGAAATATGTTTTCCCGACTCATAATATTATGTGGTACACTGGAGATCTTGCGTTGTTTGTACCTCTATCCCTTGCTCTTTGGATGTCTTATTTAATAAAATACGATTGAACGAAAAGGAGCAATATATTTCAATAAAAAGCTAATAGACTAGAAAATGCATGGCGTCAATCTGGTGCCGAATATGGCAGGGAATAAACAGCAATAAATCCCTGCTTCAGGCAAAAGATTATTTTTTTAGTTTTGGATGGGGGAGGGGAGTCTAGAACCTCAAAGAATCCTTCCCAAACAAATAAATGTTTTGGCTGGAGTTGGGTATAAAAAGCCAGTTATATAAAATGCTAATGAAAACTTCAAGTATTTTCATATACATATTTGTAAAAGTTATTGGTAGCTCCTGCATGTAATATAATATTTTATTATTTCAGCGCTTAGAGATAGATGCAAAAAAAAAAACTATAGGCACAGCTTTTATAAAGCAATGCAAGATGTGATCTTAAAAACACGGTGTCAACGCTAGAAAAAACATGCCGTAACACTTGTGAAAACACAAAATTGCGTTCATTTTCACAACAAAAAATTTGAATCTAACCTGAAGATTTTGCTTGTTCTGCAACCATTTTATCGCTTGATTTGAATTATATATAATGGCCCGGATTCACATACATTGGCGCATATTTATGCCGGCGTAGCGTATCTAATATACGCTACGCCGACGTAGCGCAGAGAGGCAAGCACCGAATTCACCAAGCACTTGCCTCCCAAACTGCGCTGGGTTCCCTCGGCGTAAGCCGTCTTAGGTGGAAGTGGGCGTGAGCCATGCTATTGAGGCGTGACCCCATGCAAATGATGGGCCGAGCGTCATACAAGTACTTAAAATGAACGGCGCATGCACCATCCCGTGGACACATCCCAGTGCGCATGCTCAAAATCACGTCGAAACAACTGCCTAAGATACGTCGAATCACTGCCTACGACGTGAACATAACCTACGCCTAGCCATATTCACGTACTACGTAAACGACGTAAAATACGACGGCTTGTGTTCCCTGGTCCATACCTTTGCATGAGTTGCGCCTCCTATATGGGGAATAACTTTACGCCGGACGTACGACTTACGCAAACCGCGTATATTATGCGCCGGGGGCAAGTACATTCGTGAATCGACGTATCTCCCTCATTTACATATTTGAATCGGAAATCAATGGGAGCGCCCCTTGCGGCCAGCGTAAATATGCGCCCACGATACGCCGGCGTAGACAAGTTACGTCGGTCGGATGAAGCCTATTTTCAGGCGTATATCGAGTTTTGTGGGCACGGCGCACAGATACGACGGCGCATATTTGCACTTACGAGGCGTATCTCGAGATACGTCGGCGTAAGTGCTTTGTGAATCCGGGCCAAGCTCTACATTTCCATCCTTTCTATGGGTTGTGTATGAGGTTTATTCTTTTCATCAAGGTTTGGAAGGAAAATGATCCGTGGCTCAGCTGGTTGTATTTATGTTATTGCAGTGGCAGATTGGAACAATCCTGGCTTTGGAGTGCCTCATATAACTTTGTAGTGGCGTACTGTTCTGCCCTGTCTTTGGAAACCGGGCGGCTGATCAGCTGGCTGCGAAAGGCATTAGGAAGCCCGGCTATGATTTGTAGCAGTGCTATCTATTGGCTGAGACGGGGCACGGCGGCATAAAGCGACTTTGTTCTCACGAGTAACCTGAGCCATGAAATTATTAATCTATGTTTGGAGAAGAATATAACACCCAGCAGAGCAATACACACCGTTATTGATGCACAGAGGAAGGAACTGTGTTATTTTTGTTTAAAAGAGGGATATTTTACTTAGGTGAATCTAGTGTCAGCTGATTGAGAACCTGGAAGTGCAACCAGGGAAACCCTAGTGCAAATATAGCAGTGTTAACATGAGAAATGAGAAAATCTTTCATGGCAAATATGAATTTCCTAAACTTTCCTCATTCTTATATTATTTCAATTCCAAAAGACGCTTGAAGGAGTTGTAAAGAATTTTTTTTTTTCACCTTAATGCAATCTATGCATTAAGGTGAAAAAACATCTGATGACGCCGCCCCCCCCCCCCCAGCCCCTGTTTTACTTACCTGACCCTCGAAAGTCCCGCCCCCAGTCCCGAGATCCTCTTCGCCGCTCAGCCTGGCCACTGATTGGCTAGAGCGGATAGATTGAGAGCAGCGCAGCCATTGGCTGGCGCTGCTGTCAATCACATCCAGTGACGCGGCGCGCCGAGGGGCCGAGTGATACAGTGAGCGGCTATGGCCGCTCACTGTATCACGGGAGCGCGCCCACAAGGACTCACCACCATGCGAGCGCTTTCGCATGACTGTGGTGAGTTCTTGCGGGGAGGACCAGAGACAGCCGCCGAAGGACCCCAGAAGACGTGGAGCGGGGGCCCCCTGCTTCCAATCACCCCCTGCCACCATTGTCCCCTGCCTCCATCCCCCTCTGCGGTGCCACCAACAACCCCTGTCTCCATCCCCCACCCTCTGCCGTGCCACTATCCCCCTCTGCGGTGCCACCAACAACCCCTGCCTCCAATCACCCCCTGTTTCCATTGCCCTTTGCCTCCATCCCCCTTTGCGGTGCCACTGCAGCCACCATCACCCCCTGCCTCCAATCTCCATGCGCAATTCCAAGCCGAACCGATCTCGGCTATTTTTACTGGCACATTCCCGCAACCACGGACATTTACGGAGGGGGAAAAAAAGTGCCTGTTTTTATGGACTGTCCGTAAAAATACGGACGGTTGGCAACATTGGTGACGTCCATGACACACTAAACTCACAGTATGCACTGTGTACATGTCCATTCTTCCAGGGTGATTGGCAGAAGACCCATTTATCAACCCAGAAGACTGAGGACATCTTATGGCTAAAATAAATTACTGCAGCCTACAGTGCCAGGGAGGAGTTAGGATTGCATTTTTTAAACTCCATTTTTTGGGCTAGATTTAGGTAGCAGGGCGCATTGTTACAGCGGCGCAGCGTATCGTATTTACACTACGCCGCCGTAAATCAGAGAGGCAAGTGCTGTATTCACAAAGCACTTGCCTCCTAAGTTACGGCGGCGTAGCATAAATGGGGCCGGCGTAAGCGCGCCTAATTCAAATGAGTATGAGGGGGGCGTGTTTTATGTAAATGGGTGGTGACCCGACGTCCGTGTACACATCCCAGTGTGCATTGCTCCAAAGTACGCCGCAAGGACGTATTGGTTTCGACGTGAACGTAAATTACGTCCAGCCCTATTCGCGAACGACTTACGCAAACGATGTAAAAAATTCAAAATTCGACGAGGGAACGACGTCCATACTTAACATTGCGTACGCCTCATAGAAACAGGAGCAACGTTACGCCGGAAAAGCCTTACGCAAACGACGTAAAAAAATTCCGCCGGGCGCACGTACGTTTGTGAATCGGCGTATCTAGGTCATTTGCATATTCGACGCCGAAAACTACGGAAGCGCCACCTAGCGGCCAGCGTACATATGCACCCTAAGATACGACGGTGTAAGAGACTTACGCCAGTCGGATCTTAGGCTAATTTCGGCGTATGAATACAGAAAGAAGATACGCCGGCGTAAATCAATGCTGAATCTAGCCCTTTGTGTTTTTTTTTTTTTACATTTACGAGAGTTGGGCTTAAATAAGTATTTATAGCAATCATATGATTTCTAATAATGATAACAACCGTGTAACAACATTTTTCTTACCATAGCCACTTTTCTTAGGTGACATTGGTGCGTCTGGAAGAGTCTCAGGTGGCAGTTTAGGGTAGGAAGGTGTCTTTGGTGGAGGGAAGAGTTTCTGTCCTGGGGCTGCCTTGGGGCTCATGTAAGGTGGATGATATGCTGGCTGGATGGGAGGTCCTTCTTGGCAGGCATCCCCTGAATGTCCAGGACAACAGCGCCACTGCAGTTCAGTCGCTATCTTGTACCCGATTTTATACTTGGGCCTGAAAAGTGTCCTGTACCTGTAAGGCAATAATGGAGAAAATTAAATATGCTGGGCAGTCAACTACACCCCCCTTGTCCATTCAGATTCCACTGATCTTGAGGGTCCATCAAGCATAATAATGAGAAGCTCTGCAGGTGACTATTTGCTGCTTTCACTAATGTTCTATATTGAAATCTATACAAATAGCAATTTGTTACTTCAGGCTGTGATTAAATAGAAGCAGCAGGGTACATTTTTCTCTAAAGACGATGGGAAAACCCAACAAATGTCACGCTTACTCGCAAAAGAAAGTCTTCATTTTCCAAATGGTTGTGGTGTGAAAGGAACGTCTATTTAGCTGTTGATAATTAAATGTAGCAAATTATTTTTACATCACATTGCATTATAGGTTTATAGAGGCTTTCTTAAAGCGGGAGTTCACCCGAAAAAAATTTAACAGTAGATTGGGCCTAATTACGTGAAGCAGAATCGGGTGTTTTGATTAAAATCAATGCAGTACTTACCTTTTTTGAGATAGATGTTCTCCCGCCGCTTCCGGGTATAATCTTCGGGACTGGGCAGTCCTATTTGATTGACAGCCTTCCGACGGTCGCATACAGCGCGTCACGAGTTGCCGAACGTCGGTGCGGCGCTATACGGCGCCTGCGCACCAACGTTCGGCTACTTTCGGAAACTGGTGACGCGCTGTATGCGACGGTCGGAAGGCTGTCAATCAAATAGGAACGCCCAGTCCCGCAGCCCATACCCGGAAGCGGCAGGAGAACATCTATCTCTAAAATGGTAAGTACTGCATTGATTTTAATCAAAACACCCGATTCTGCTTCACGTAATTAGGCCCAATCTACTGTTGGGTGAACCTCCACTTTAACACCAAGGGGGGGGGGGTGTAGTAACTCTTGGCAACCAATCCAAGGTTGTCTTTCCTTATGTTAACCAATGAAAAAAAAATATGATATGATAAGCTCTGTAAATTGTGCTGTGTTGTTAAAAATAGTGCAGGTATGATATTTGTTCATTGAGGCACATTGGCCCGGATTCACAGAGAGCGGGCTCACATTACGCCGCCGTAGCGCAAATAATATACGCTACGCCAACGCAGCGCAGAGAGGCAAGCACGGAATTCACAAAGCCAGTGCTCCCAAAACGGCGCTGGGTTTCTAAGGCATAAGCCGGCGTAGGTGGAAGTGGGCGTGAGCCATGCAAATGAGCCGTGACCCCATGCAAATGATGGGCCGAGCGCCAGACAGATACGTATAACGAACTGCGCATGCGCCGGGACGTGGACGCATCCCCGTGCGCATGCTCACAACCACATCGGAACAACTGCCTAAGATACGCTGGATCACTGCGTACGCCCTGAACGTAATCTACGCCCAGTCACACACGTCCAACGTAAATTACGCCGGCTTGGGTTCCCTGGTGCAGCCCTTTGCATGGATGCTGCTGAGTTACACCTCCTTTATGGAGCATAACTTTACGCCGGACGTATAACTTACGCGCACATCGCGTAGCCTGCGTCGGGCGTATGTACGTTCGAGAATCGCCGTATCTCCCTCATTTGCATATTTGAATACAAAATCAATGGGAGCGCCACATGCGTTCAGCGTAAATATGCACCCACTCTACGCCGGAGTAGGCAAGTTACGTCTTTGGGATGAAGCTTGTTTTTAGGCGTATCTTAGTTTGTGGGTCCGGCGCACAGATACGACGGCGCATATTTTCACTTACGCGGCGTATCTGGAGATACGTCGGCGCAAGTGCTTTGTGAAACCGGGCCATTGTTTTTTTTTTTTACGAAAGGCAAATCCACTTTGCAATACAAGTGCAAACTACAAGTGCTAAGTGCATTTGAAATTGCACTGAAAGTGCACTTGGAAGTGCAGTCGCTGTAAATCTGAGGGGTAGAGCTGAAATGAGGGGAAGCTCTGCTGATTGTATCATCCAATCATGTGCAAGCTAAAATTCTGTTTTTTTATCTTCCTTGCATGTCTCCCTCGGATCTACAGCGACTGCACTTCCAGGTGCACTTTCAGTGCAATTTCAAGTTCACTTTGCACTCGTAGTGCAAAGTGGATTTGCCTTTAGTAAATAACCCCCACTGTGTGCATTCAAAATGAATGGGTTGACTTAACACAGTGCACATTGGTGTAAATAGGCCCTTCATTATAGCAGTGCAAATGAACCCTTGAGGAGCATTTCATGTTCCGTTTGCCTTGTTTGCCTTGTAGTTCTGCAACAGCTGGAGGGCCACAGGTTGAGCACCCATGCTCTAGTCTAAACCAATGCGCAGTCTTTGCAATGCATTTGTAAATAGGAATGCCCCTGGGATAGTACGGATTGGCACAATGATATGGAGTTGAAAAATGGATACATAAAAAGTAGAAAATATTTATTAATAATAGTCATAATATGACAATATACAACATTATGAAATGATGTTTCATAATTTTGTATATTGTCATATTATGACTATTGTATTTAATAAATTGTTTCTACTTTTTATGTATTAATTTTTCAACTCCATATCATTGTGCCAATCCGTATCCAAGCCTCTTTACAAATTCTAGTCTATGTGGGATGTGATCAAGCGCATTGGAATGACATAACCACTGGTTAAGCTTCATCTTATCTCCTTTTTTTATATATAAAAGTCTTTGCAATGCATGGCAACCCAGCAATGTGTGTTGTGGTGCGTTGCGGTAATGGTCTTTGACATGTTCAATATTTGGGATGTTTTGGTGGATCGGAAGCCCACTGATTTCAATGAGCTGCCTTAATGCAATGCATTTTAATGAGTGACTTAACGCTTGTGCATTAAAGGGGTTGTAAAGGTACAATTTTTTCCCCTAAATAGCTTCCTTTACCTTAGTGCAGTCCTCCTTCACTTACCTCATCCTTCCATTTTGTTTTTAAATGTCCTTATTTCTTCTGAGAAATCCTCACTTCCTGTTCTTCTGTCTGTAACTCCACACAGTAATGCGAGGCTTTCTCCCTGGTGTGGAGTGTCATGCTCGCCCCCTCCCTTGGACTACGGGAGAGTCAGGACGCCCACTAACACACAGCTCCTTTCTCTGTCTGCAACGTTGAGAGCGTCCTGACTCTCCTGCAGTCCAAGGGAGGGGGCAAGCACGACACTCCACACCAGGGAGAAAGCCTCGCATTACTGTGTGGAGTTACAGACAGAAGAACAGGAAGTGAGGATTTCTCAGAAGAAATAAGGACATTTAAAAGCAAAATGGAAGGATGAGGTAAGTGAAGGAGGACGGCACTAAGGTAAAGGAAGCTATTTAGGAAAAAAATTTGTACCTTTACAACCCCTTTATTTATTTTTTTTCACAATCAAATGGTTTTATTGAGAAAAAGATAGCATAGTTACATGTTGAACGAACTTTTGTAACATGAAAAGATAACAGTTATCTTGTTATAACATAATATTGACATTGCGCTCATATAAATGAAGAACTATGCATTGTGATAATCATTAATTATAGTTTCGAGTTAGGGAGTGTAAGAACTGATCTTAGAGGAATTACGAGGTTATGATTTAAAATATAAAGTGAGGAGGGAGAAAGAAGGGGGGGGAGAGGGAGTAGGGTGGGATAAGGAAGAGAGAGATAAATAGGGAAGTGGTATATCACATTATAACATGCCTCTCTCATATCTTTGGTATATAAGTTACTTGGAAAGTTGCTAAAACAGCAAAAGAATACAGTTTATGATTTATTTATGGTCACTTATATTTCCTATGTATCTGGAGAGATAAGAGTCTGATACTCTTTGGAGTGTATGAATATTAACCAATTTTTCCATGTTTTATTGAAAGCCTGTCCAATTTCTTTCTTCATTGCTGTGATTTCTTCTAGTCTATAAATGTAATTAACCCTGTCTAGCCAATCTCTGATCGACGGGGTATGTGTTGTTTTCCAGTGCAATGGAATGAGAGTCTTGGCAGCAAGCAAAAGGTGTCTGGTTAAAGATTTCTTATATTTGCTTAAGGAGTAAGAATTTATATGGAGTAAACATGCAGCAGCGTTTAGGTTTATCTCAGTCTCTGTTATATGTTTAATCCAGAGTATGATTTGTGACCAGTAGTCAGAGATTGGTGGGCATTCCCACCATATATGTAGGAAGGTTCCAATGTCTCTATTGCAGCGCCAACAGAGATCGGTTTCCGTTGGGGTCCACTGTTTGATTTTGTGTGGGGTGTGATACCATTGGGTTAATACTTTGTACGATATCTCCTGGTATCTCGTGCTGATCGAGCATTTATGTGTGAGAATACATGCTCTTTCCCATTGTGTTTCGCTGATTGTAGTGCCTAGGTCTTTCTCCCATCTTTCTTTATGATGGGCAGAGTCTTTATGTGTGTATTGTTGTAGCCAGGTATAAGCGATGGAAGTGGTTTTCAAGGTCGGTCTCCTATTCAGGCAGATTTTTTCTAACGGGGATGTGTTTTGAATGAATGCTTCCTTGTGTTTATTGTTCATTAGGAAGTTTTTAAGTTGTAAGTAGAACCAAGGGTTTGGAGAGGAGTTCCCATATTCTGATTTAAGTGTGTCTAAAGATTTAATTTTACCGTCTGCTATGCAGTGAGAGACTAGGAATTTGGAAGTGTGTTTTGGTATAGGAAAGATTCTCTGGTTCTGGCCTGGTAAGAAATCAGGGTTGTTGATAATAGGAGTGAGAGGGCCTGGGATGGAAGCTAGTTTGTATCGTGTGGCAATTTGGTGCCATATTTTTAAGGTTGTTGACACCATGGGATTTTGTGAGCATCTACGGGACTTAGAATAAATGGTCCATGGGAGGTAGGAGAGGTGGAGGTTGTTATGATTATCTTCTAGTTTAACCCAGTCCTTATTTTGTTCATGGCAGTGCCAATCTATTACCCTTGTAATATGTGTAGCCTGATAGTATTTTTTAAAGTCCGGTAAGTTTATGCCTCCTGCTGGTTTGGGAAGGGATAGTATTCTAAGGCTTAGCCTAGGTTTTTTCTTATTCCAGAGAAAATCCCTCTGTATTTTTTGTAACTTAGTGAAAAAGTAGTTAGGGATCAAGATCGGCAATGCATTAAAAAAGTACAACAGTCGTGGGAGGATTGTCATCTTGAGAATTGACGCTCTCCCGAACCATGAGAAGGGTCTAGGTGTCCACTTCCGTAGGTCTTTGGTTATGGCGGTTAGTAGGGGTGTGAAGTTGGCTGAAAATAATGTGTCAATGGAAGATGTTAATTTTATTCCCAGGTATTTAAGTGTTGTATGTTCCCATTTAAATTTGTGATTACTTTTGAGTAGATTGTAAGTGTCTTGGGGTAAATTGAGGTTTAAGGCTTCAGATTTAGAGTGATTTACTTTAAAGTTGGTGATGTATCCAAATGTTTTAAATATCTTACTAAGGTTAGGTATAGAGATGTGGGGGCTAGTAACAAAAAAGAGCAGGTCGTCTGCATAGGCAGCAATTTTGTATTCCCTGTTGTTAATTTTGAAGCCTCTTACATCTGGTGACAAATTTATGGTCCTGATTAGGGGTTCAAGTGAGAGGATAAAGAGTAATGGCGAGAGGGGGCAGCCTTGTCTCGTGCCGTTCTTAATCTTGATGGTATCGGAAAGGGTGGAGTTAATTTTTATTCGTGCATGAGGATTTTGGTACAGTGCTTCTATCCAATTCATCATGTTGTTGCCTAGGCCTATGTGGGAGCAGGTGGACGACATGTAGTCCCACGAGACCCTGTCGAAGGCCTTCTCCGCATCAGTAGACAGGAGAAGGCCTTTCAGGTTCGATTCTCGGGCTAGGTGGATTAGGTTTAGCGCTTTAGTTATATTATCTCTGGCTTCACGGCCTGGCATGAAGCCTACTTGTTCTGGGCCAATTATTTTATGGAGCAGGGGTTTGATTCTATTTGATAATATTTTTGCTAGCAATTTGATATCTACATTGAGTAGAGAGATGGGTCTAAAGTTTGCACAATCTGAATGGTCTTTGTCAGGTTTGGGTACTACTGCTATGTGGGCTTCCAAGAGGGACGTAGAATTATGTTTATTCCCGGCCAGATAGTTAAATGCTTTTAATAGTGGTGTGGTTAGTAGTTGTGGGAATGTTTTGTAGTACTGCGAGGTGAATCCATCAGGACCTGGGCTCTTCCCTGTTTTTAAATCTGCTATTGCTAGTTGCAGCTCTGTGGAAGTTATGGGTTTCTCAAGAATCAGGGTTTCTTCTTTGACAAGGGAGGGGATTTTGCTGTCTTTTAGGAATTGTTTAATCGTCTCCTCTCTAGATGTCAACAGGTGTAGTGGTTTGTGTTGTTCTGGAAGATTGTATAGTTTTTCGTAGAAATCGTGGAAAATTTTTGCTATCTTTTCTGGTGTATGTTCAAGCGTCCCCCTGCGGTCTCGTATAGCGTGGACATGGTTGGCAATTGTGGCATCCTTTAGGGCTCTGGCAAGCAGTTTTCCACTCTTGTCACCATGTTCGTAGAATATACTTCTCTTAAAGAGAAGAGATTTTTGTGTTTGTAGATTTAGTATCTGTTTCAAGGAATTTCTAGCGCGGATGAGGTCTTCCTCAACCTTGACCCCTTTAATGTACTGCACAAATCGAAATGTTTCATAACCTATAGAAAACGGTTCACCCATGAGCTTGGAAAATGGCGATGGAGCACCTCTACAGCCAGGGGCGGACTGACCATTGAGTCACTCGAGCACTGCCCGAGGGCCCCATGCCACTAGGGGGCCACTAGAGGGTTGCCAGGCTCAGTAAAACCAGGGACAGTATGTAAAAATCTATGTTTTTTTTCTACATTTGTCCCTGATATGTCCGAAACCGACATGCTTTTGATGTGCCCCGCCTCTGCACTGCCTCCTGGCGTGGTGGCCCTCTGTAAGCCCGGGGGCCCCATAATCTTCTATTGCCCGGGGGCCCCATGAGTTGTCAGTCCGCCCCTGTCTACAGCTTTCCATGGTACATACATTTGTACATTATTCACAGAAGAATATCCAACAGTGTTAGTATATTGCACTTACACAACAGTTCCTGGGCATTTGGGTCCCCAACTGCACTTGAGGTACTCAGCCTTGACATACGGTTCTGTGCCGTCCTGCTGTGTGCAGGTCACGTTCTTCTCCACCACATAGACACAGTAGTTTCTGCAGGAGAAAGCCGGGGTGTGGAGACAGTTGGGGAATGAAAGGGTGGGGGAAAGAGGATAGCAAGAAGGGACATGAGAGGGGGGGGGGGGGGGAGATGGAACAGAAAAGCATTAGCTGAATATAAAGCGAATATCTCCAGTAATAAAACATCCATGTAATTTACACAAGGGATTTGGTGACATACCACTGGCCTTGTTCCATAAAGGAATAGCAGACAATGCAGGAAGGGCGGTAACTTAGGCAACCTATTTACCTTTTAACGGTAAACTGGAATCTGTTAAACGCTATCGGCTACTGCACCTTCCACATAGTCTCTGAACCTTGCCCTGGTTTACTGTCTGAAGGCAATTGTGATACTCTCTTATGTGTACCTGTCCCTGATTTGGAGCAATGTCCCTCTGTCCCTCATTCTTCCTCATTTGTCCCTCGTTTTGGTCTGATCTAACTAATTTAATTGTTTATAAAATGCACTTTTTATCTATCAAAAAGTTTTTCCCAGAGCTAAACCATTCATCTGATTTCTAAATTGCTGCATTTGTAAATTCCAAAAGCCAATATAAAGGAATAGTAGTGGTAAAAAAAAAAGCACTTGTGGGTTTAACCAATCGTGGGGTAGATTCAGAAAGATGCGCGCATCTTTCTGCGGGCGTATCGTATCTCCGATAGGTTACGCCGCTGTAACTTTGGGCGCAAGTTCTGTATTCAGAAAGAACTTGCGCCCTTAGTTACGGCGGCGTAACATATGTGTGGCGGCGTAAGCCCGCCTAATTCAAATGGGGATGTTGGGGCGTGTTTTATTTAAATTTTACTTGACCCTGCGTTTTTCACGTTTTTTTTTGAACGGCGCATGCGCCGTCCGTAAAATATCCCAGTGTGCATTGCTCCTAATTACGCCGCAAGGACGTATTGGATTCGACGTGAACGTAAATGACGTACAGCCGTATTCGCGAATGACTTACGCAAACAACGTAAACATTTCAAAACTCGGCGCGGGAACGACGGCCATACTTAACATTAGCTACGCCTCATATAGCAGGGGTAACTGTACGCCGAAAAAAGCCTAACGCAAACGTAGTAAAAAAATGCGCCAGCCGGACGAACGTTTCTGAATCGGTGTATCTAGCTCATTTGCATATTCCTCACGTAAATCTATGGAAGCGCCACCTAGCGGCCAGCGTAAATATGCAGCCTAAGATACGACGGTGTAAAACACTTACGCCGGTCGGATCTTAAGGAAAATCTATGCGTAACTGATTCTATGAATCAGGCGCATAGATACGACCGTCCGGACTCAGAGATACGACGGCGTATCTGGAGATACGCCGTCATATCTTCTATCTGAATCTACCCCCTTGTTTTTTGCACAATTCTCCTTTAAGGGGGCGTGGCAAGGGGTGTGTCCTTTGCCTGCATACTTTTGCTGATAGGTGTCCCTCATTCCCATCTCAAAAAGTTGGGAGGTATGGGTAACCCACTGACCTCAGACAAAGTGGATTTACTACAAATGGGGAGTCCAAAATCTGGTGCAGCTCTGCATAGAAACCAATCAGCTTCCACATTTTTTTTGTTGTCAAAACTGAACAAGTTGAAGTTAGAAGCTGATTGGCTACCATGCACAGCTGCACCAGATTTAGTAAATCAACCCCAAAGGCTTTACTGACCCAGGCCTAGATTCAGGTACGGCCGCTCTACGTTGTGCGGGCGTAGCGTATCGTATTTACGCTACGCCGACGCAACTTAGAGAGGCAAGTGCTGTATTCACAAAGCACTTGCATCCTAAGTTACGGCGGAGTAGCGTAAATGGGCCGGCGTAAACGCGCGTAATTCAAAGTAGGCTGGTAGGGGGCGTGTTGTATTTAAATGAGGCTTGACCCCATGTAGATGCATGGCCGAACGAACGGCGCATGCGAGCGCATGCTCAGTATCACGTCGTATTTACGCCCAAAGATACGTCGGCTCAATCCCTGTGACGTGAACGTAATTTACGCACAGCCCTATTCGCGTACGACTTACACAAACAACGTAAAAAGATACGCTTGTTCCGACGTCCATACTTTGCATGGGCTGCGCCACCTAGAGATTTGCTTTATCTTTACGCCGGCGTATGTCTTACGTAAACGGCGTAACTAATTGCAACGGGCGTACGTACGTTCGTGAATCGGCGTATCTTGCTCATTTACATATTCAACGCGGAATTCATGGAAGCGCCACCTAGCGGCCAGCGTAATTATTGCAACCCAAGATACGACAGCATAGGAGACTTACGCCGCTCGTATCTTGGCTAAATCTATGCGTAACTGATTCTATGAATCAGGCGCATAGATACGACGGCGGCCATTCGGACTGTAAGTCTTTGTGAATCTGGGCCCAAATGTACAATCGAGAGGTGGGCAGGATGAAGTGACAACTTTTAAGACCAGACTTTCTCAACCTTTTTACCCCAGAGGAACTCTTGAAATTGCATTCAAGTTTCTGGGAACCCCATGTAATATTTAATTGTTGGGGCTAATGGGAAGGAAGCTCTTACATTGATGGCTACTGGGAGGAATAGGGCCCCAATGTTGGTATCAGTGGAGAGAATAGTGCCCCCATCATTTGTATTAGTGGGAAGAATAGAGCCCCATCATTGATATTTTGGGGAGAAATAGTGCACCATCGTTAGTGTAGGTGGGAATAATACTGCCCCATCATTGGTTTCAGTGGAAGCAATACTGCCCCATCGTTGGTGTCATTGGAAGGAATAGTGCCCCATAATTGGTTCAGTGGAAGGAATAGTGCCCTATAATTGGTGTCAGTGGAAGGAATACTACCCTATAATTGGTGTCAGTGGAAGGAATAGTGCCCCATAATTGGTGTCAGTGGAAGGAATAGTGCCCTATAATTGGTGTCTGTGGCAGGAATTATGCCGTACTGTAAAGCCCTGTACACACGATCGGATATCTGATGGAATCTAATCCGATGGATTTTTTCGTCGGATATCCGATAAAGCTGACTTTCATCAGTCTTGCCTACACACCATCGGTCAAAAATCCGACCGTGTCCAAACGCGGTGACTTAAAACACTACGACGTGCTGAGAAAAATTAAGTTCAATGCTTCCGAGCATGCTTCGACTTGATTCTGAGCATGCGTGGATTTTTAACCGATGGACTTCCACACAGACGATCGTTTTTTTATACATAGGAAAATTTTAAAACATGTTCTATTTTTTTTCACCCGATCGGTTTGCCCGATGAAAACGGTCCATCGGTGCGTTTTCATCAGACAAACCGATTGTGTGTGCAGGGCTTTAGTGTCAGTGAGAGGAATAGTGCTTTGTATTGGTGGGAGGAATAGTACCCCAAGGGCCAGATAATCTGCAGTTTGGAGACCACAGCTCTAGATCAGTGTTTTTCAACTCCAGTCCTCAAGGCACACCAACAGGTCATGTTTTCAGGCTTTCCATTATTTTGAACAGGTGATTTGATCAGTTTCACTGCCGTAATCACCACAGTTGTTTCATCTAAAGGAAATCCTGAAAACATGACCTGTTGGTGTGCCTTGAGGACTGGAGTTGAAAAACACTGCTCTAGATAATATCAGTATCTGCATAATAGAGGGCTCAGTGTTCAGTATTAATAGTCAGTTGACAGTTGATATTGTTGAAGGTCAGAACAGGTTCAAACCAACACGTGTGTAGTAAAGCAAGCATTTAGGATGCCAGTACATACCTCCAATTTTACTGGCTGGCCATCCAGAGAATAGGCATGTCCCACTCGTATGCCTCAACAACGTATCAAGAGTTGCAGTCATTCTTGGGGTTTGTTGGGCATACCTATGCTTCTACTTTAAGGGAAGACAATTGTTTCGCAATTTGGCGGCCTCTGGGGGGTCCAATGTAAGAGCAGCCAGTAGAATCAGGCCTCGTACACGCGACCAGTTTCCTCGGCAAAAACCAGCAAGAAACTTGCTGGGAGATATTTTTTTGCCGAGGAAACTGGTCGTGTGTACATTTTCGTCGAGAAAACTGTCGAGAAACTCAACAAGCCAAAAAGAGAGCAAGTTCTCTATTTTCTCGACGGGAATGGAGAAACTTGCCTTGTCGAGTTCCTCGACAGCCTAACAAGGAACTCGACGAGCAAAACGATGTGTTTCGCCCGTCGAGTTCCTCGGTCGTGTGTACGAGGCTTAAAGCGGGAGTTCACCCAATTAGTTATTTTTTTCTCTTTTCCCCTTAGATTCCTGCTCGTTTTCTCTAGGGGAATCGGCTAGTTGTTTTAAAATATGATCCGTACTTACCGTTTACGAGATGCATCTTCTCCGTCGCTTCCGGGTATGGGTCTTCGGGAGCGGGCGTTCCTTCTTGATTGACAGTCTTCCGAGAGGCTTCCGACGGTCGCATCCATCGCGTCACTCGTAGCCGAAAGAAGCCGAACGTCGGTGCGGCTCTATACTGCGCCTGCACACCGACGTTTGGCTTCTTTCGGAAAATCGTGACGCGATGGATGCGACCGTCGGAAGCCTCTCGGAAGACTGTCAATCAAGAAGGAACGTCCAGTCCTGCAGCCCATACCCGGAAGCGGCGGAGAAGATGCATCTCGTAAACGGTAAGTACGGATCATATTTTAAAACAACTAGCCGATTCCCCTAGACAAAATGAGCAGGAATCTAAGGGGAAAATGTGTTCTCTATGGGTGAACCTCCGCTTTAAGAGGTATGTGCCAACAATTTATGGTATACAGGTCTACTATGCATACTTGGTTTCTGCTCTCAGGTCTGTTTGAAAGGCTTTCATTTAGCATAAAAATTATAATGATGATGTAACCTATAGCAACTAGATCAAAGTAGTCTACTCAATAATATGAGATTTCTGGTGGTGGGTTGCTATGGGTTACTGCACATTCCTCCTTGCCCTATTAAACCCGCGCCTCTATACCAACAGCAGAGCCTCATGTCGTGTGATAGATTCTGTCAACAACAGAAACAATTTTGCTTCATTATTCCAGGCAAACCGCCAGAGACAAGCACAGGCAAGGGAACCCGGTCCAAGACTAATTCTAATAGCTCTGTATAACGATGTTCTATATTGTTCCACTAATTATTCACACGCTCCTCGTATAAAATGAATGTATAGAATTCATGGCCCAACACATATTCTGAAGTGAGTAATGAAGATCTCCTACACTGATAATCATTATGTACGGAAACACAAAGACGCACTGTTATACTACAAGTTCCAGCATGCTTCCCCAATTCTTCTCTAACAGAAAATATACATCTACAGACTGCCTACCTGTGCACTGTACAATGGGGAATAGGCATTACAAAGATATAAAGGAATTCATTGTCAGCTCATCTGAGCGGGATTCCAATTCTTGTTCTCTCTTGTGTCCGTTTTGTTATTCTTTTATGTTTTAATACCCTTTGAATAAGGCACAGCAAAACTAAAAAAAGGCCTGTGATGTCTTTAGTATTAGTAACATGCATTAGACATATGGGTGTAAAGTATAATGAGTAATTCAGTACTAAGGATGATGTGAGAGCGCAGTAAGCAACAGCAACCAATCGGACTCTATCATCTTAAATAGCCAAAAACAAATGATAACTGCCGATTGGTCGCTTTGGATTATGGCACTTTGCTCTTTACTTTGATACAAAAAAAAAATGAATCACTCTAGCAGCCAATCATATCCATTAGGATTGTGAATAGGCAGGATAATAAAATAGACATCGTGTTAGTGTATGCAGGCACGGGCTGAGACTTTTCTTTGTGCTCCACATATTTCTCCTTGGCACGAAAATGTCCAATATATACATGGGCAGCTTAATGGCACTTGGATCAAACAACCAAATTCCATAGTGGTTGGGTACATGACTCTGGACAGTGCCATGGGATATGTTGGCAATCTACGGATCCATAATTACGCAAGTGCTTCACCAATCGATTACAGACCTGGGGTAGACCTTATCAAAGCACGGGCTTCTTTCTCCGAATACATTTGTGGTCAGAAGGAAAAATCCCACACTTATGGATAACTAAAAAGTTAATTGTTGTCAGGGTTACATATCTGAAGCCTCGTACACACGACCGAGAAACTCGACGGGCGAAACACATCGTTTTCCTCGTCGAGTTCCTTGTTAGGCTGTCGAGGAACTCTGCGAGCCAATTTTCTCCATTCCCGTCAAAGAAAAAGAGAACATGCTCTCTTTTTGGCTCGTCTCGACAGTTTCCTCGACGAAAATGTACACACGACCGGTTTCCTCGGCAAAAAAATATCTCCCAGCAAGTTTCTTGCTGGTTTTGCCGAGAAACTTGGTCGTGTGTACGAGGCCTGAGAGGCAGAAAATGCTTGCTGCTTAAGGAACCCCTAGTAACCTCTGGAGGAAACCTAGAGTTCCACAAAACCCTCAATGACAACGGCTAGTATACCCAGTATGTCCGATCAAGGCGTTAAAGTTTATTTTACGCAGCAAACATATCTAAAATAGTAAACTACAGTACGGTATGTTACTTCTCGTAACCACAGTCCATCAAACATCCCACCAGGCTTACCTGTGCTTGGTGATGGGTTTGCCATAGGTCTGGGGATGAGAACCCGATTGATACAGGCTGTGAATGAACCTTCCCGTAGAAGGAGGTGGGAAATATGTCCCTTTGGCATCGGCTGGGCACAGTAGCCCGCCAAACCACGCAAAGAGGGAAACTAAAAGCAAAATCCTGAGCATCCTATCTTGCATTTTTTCCAAAGGAGAATCAGGATCAATAGTCTAAAATGTTCTGTCGACGCTGTTCCTGGGTCTTTACTACAAGAGTGGACTTCTTCTCCTTGTGTCAATCCAATAGCTTCTTCACAAGTCAAGTGGTTTGTCTTTTTTGTGGCACACAACAGGCTGGCTCTTCCAGTTTGAGGATCTTAAGCGGTCTTCTAAATCACCGGGACTTTTAGAAGCATGAACAGAATTCGTCCTTTTTACGACTTTTGGCAAGTCAATCGTTGAGCTGAGGTCTGTCACTTGTGCCACTTTCTCAGGAGACCAGAGCTGTTCATGTCCCTGTCTGACTTTGGATCTGTTCTATATGTCAGGAAGAGTCACTGTCACAAAGTGTGACTGTCCTTGGCTAGAGTCGTTGGCTTAGCCTGACGCTGTTTCCATCTCGTTTTTCTCCCTTGCGCTTTTTCTTCTCTTTCCACTACTCACTTTTAATTCCCAAATTCTTTATTTTGCATTCTTCTTTTTCCCTCCAGCTCTCACACCTCTTCATCACATCCCTCTGATGTAAAATTCTCTTGTCTGTTTCCTAACGCTCCCTGTCTCCAGTGTCTGCATTCCCGGTATGGTTCTCTGAATCTTACTTTCTATCAGTCTGTTGTGACTTTCTGTCTTTCTCCAGTCTCCCTCTCTCCCCCTGTCCCTGACAGCTCCTCACAGCTCCCTCTATACCCCAGACCTGTAGAAGGGGAGGGGGTGATTGGGGTGGAGGGAGAGGAGGAGTTCTCTGGGATTAGAATAATATACCCCCCTGCTCTACCCTTTCCTGAAACTGTGTTACCTCTGCCAGCAGCAACATGAGACTCAGCCTGGCACTGCATGTCACATTCACCGCAGGCAGAGAGGCACACACGTGCACGGCGAGCATGTACGCTGCAACATTCAAAAAGTTCAGGAGAAGCGGAGACGTCCAGCCGGACTGCCAGCTCATCCTGACTCCAAGCTGCAGATTCCTCATGCACAGGAGCCTGTGTGCAATGTGTACCTAGACCCAAAGAACTCGCAGACAGTTTGTAGTTTAATTCCGCGTACACACGGTCATTTTTCATCATGAAAAAAAAGTTGTTTTTCAAAAACGTCATTTAATCACTTGCTTACTGGGCACATAAACCCCCTTCGTGCCCAGGCGAAATTTCAGCTTCCGGCACTGCCTCGCTTTAACTGACATTTGCGCGGTCGTGCGACGTGGCTCCCAAACAAAATTGACGTCCTTTTTTCTCCACAAATAGAGCTTTATTTTGGTGGTATTTGATCACCTCTGCGGTATTTATTTTTTGCGCTATAAACAAAAAAAGAGCGACAATTTAAAAAATATATATATTTTTTTTACTTGTTGCTATAATAAATATCCCAATTTTTAAAAAATAAATAAAAAATAATTCTCAGTTAAGGCCGATACGTATTTTTCGACGTATTTTTGTAAAAAAAAATAAAAAATCGCAATAAGCGACTGGTTTGCGCAAAAGTTATAGCGCCTACAAAATAGGGGACAGAATTATGATTTTTTTTATTTTTATTTTTTTTACTAGTAATGGCGGCAATCTGCGATTTTTATTGGGACTGCGATATTGCGACGGACGTATCGGACACTTTTGACACAAATTTGGGACCATTCACATTTATACAGCGATCAGTGCTATAAAAATGCACTAATTACTGTATAAATGTGACTGGCAGTGAAGGGGTTAACACTAGGGGGTGAGGAAGGGGTTAAATGTGTATCCTGGGTGTGTTCTAACTGTGTGGGGGGAGGGGACTGACTGGGGGAGGTGACCGATGCTGTGTCCCTGTGTACAAGGGACACAGATCGGTCTCCTCTCCTCTGACAGCACGTGGAGCTCTGTGTTTACACACAGAGCTCCACGTCCCTGCTGTCTTACCGACGATCGCGTGTACCCGGCGGACATCGTGGCCGCCAGGTACACGCATCGGCTTCCCAGCGATACGCCGGGACAGTGTTTACCCGCTGCGCGCCCCCCAGAGGCGCGTGGGGGTAATGCTTTTAAATGACGTCCAAAGACGTCCAGTTGGCACCTGAGAGCCGCGCTGTTGACGTCTTTTGTCAATAGCACGGGTCTCAAGTGGTTAAAATGATCGTGTGTGGGCTACACATCATTTTTCAGGTTCTGAAAAACGACAAAAAAATTTTTTTAACGTCGTTTTAAACTATGTAGTTTTTCGGGTTGTAAAAAAATGATTGTGTGTGGGCTAAAACGACGTAAAAAACCCGCGCATGTCCAGAAGCAAGTTATGAGACGGGAGCGCCCGTTCTGGTAAAACTACCGTTCATAATGGAGTAAACACATTCATCACGCTGTAACAGACAGAAAAGCGCGAACCGTCTTTTACTAACAAGGAATCAGCTAAAGCAGCCCCAAGGCGAATGGAACTTCCCCTTTATAGTGCCGTTGTACGTGGTGTACGTCACCGCGCTTTGTTCATCATTTTTTTCAAAACGATGGTGTGTGGGCAACGTCGTTTTAATGATGAAGTTGGGAAAACGTTGTTTTTTGGACATGCTGAAAAACGTTTTTTTTCATGATGAAAAATGATCGTGTGCACGCGGCATGAGTGATACCCTTTATTGGCTAACTTAGGTTGGTTCCGAAACCCACATTTTTAGCCACAAAGGGGTTGATTTACTAAAGACACAGAGGGGATGATTTACTAAAGCCAGAGCTTAGTAAATGAGGTAAACCTTCTTTTTGCAAATAATACCCGGTCACGTGCAAGGAAAAAAAATAAAAATTTAAATAAAAAAACAGCATTATTGCTTGCACATGATGAAAGTCAGCAGAGTTTATGTTCATTTAGGCTCCGTTCACACCTGAGCAATCAGAAATGCTGACGGAATCGATGTGATTCCGCCTGCAATTCAAAATTGCGTCCCATTACTCCTTATCGGCACCCCAATCACAGCGTGATTTTGCAGGGTGATAAATCGTGCTGCAATCGCAAGGCAAGCTGCTTGTCTGTAAAAAATGTGCTTCTTTTTAACGGTAGCATTGTGCGTTGCGATATGCCGCCATTGCAACGCAATTTATTGCGTGACAATCGTGGCAAAATCGCGCTGCGATTGGGGTATCATTAAGAAGTAGTGAGATTTCGCCCGCAATTCGGATTGATTAGGTGTGAATGGAGCCTTACTAAGCTCTGGAACAACTTCTCTCGAAGAGTGCAACTGCCCTTTACAAAGTGCACAGTCTATTTGCCTTTAGTAAATCAAGCCCATAGACTGTGCACTTTCCTTGCGTAGTTGCACGCTACAGGGACATTTGGTCCAAAGCTTAGTAAATGAGGTAAAGCTTAAATGGGTTGTTAAGCTATCCTATGCATTATTGTGAAAAAGCACCTTGCACTCTACACCCCCCCCCCCCCCCCTCCAGCCCCCATTTTACTTACCTGAGCCCCAAATCTCTGCGGGTCGTTCTCTCCATGGCTGATTGGCTTCTTATTGGATAGATTGATAGCAGAGCAGCCATTGGCTCCTGTTGTCAAATACAGTGATGCGGCTGCCGGTATGCACGCCGAGTGTATAAAACGGGAGCACGCCCACAAGGTAACCCCCTCAGGAGAGAGCTTCCCAGAGGGGGTTAGCACTTGTGGGGAGGAGCAGGGACAGGCGCCGTGGGACCCCAGAAGCAGATGTTCGGGGGCCACTCTGTGCAAAATGAACTGCACAGTGAAGGTAAGTATGACATATTTGTTATTTTTAAAAAAACTGAACCTTTAGTGTCCCTTTCACTTTGCAAAGTCACATGCAAGCAAAATAAAAAATACAGAATTTTTGCTTGCACATGATTGGATGATAGAAGACAGCAGAGCTTCCCCTCTTTTTCTAAGCTCTCCTCTTGCAAAGTGCACTCTATTAAACTTTAGTAAATCAACCCCATATTATGAGGGTTTCAGAATCTTTTTTAGAAATCTGAAAGCCTGACAAAGGGATCGAAATGATCCCAAAACATACATTTTTAATAACTTAACCACTTAACCCCCGGACCATATTGCTGGTCAAAGACCAGAGCACTTTTTGCGATTCGGCACTGCGTTGCTTTAACTGACAATTGCGCGGTCGTGCGACGTGGCTCCCAAACAAAATTGGCGTCCTTTTTTTCCCACAAATAGAGCTTTCTTTTGGTGGTATTTGATCACTTCTGCGTTTTTTAGTTTTTGCGCTATAAACAAAAATAGAGCAACAATTTTGAAAAAAATGAATATTTTTTACTTTTGCTATAATAAATATCTCCCAAAAATATATAAAAAAACATTTTTTTTCCTCAGTTTAGGCCGATACGTATTCGTCTACATATTTTTCGTTAAAAAAAATCGCAATACGCGTTTATTGATTGGTTTGCGCAAAAGTTATAGCGTTTACAAAATAGGGGGTATTTTATGGCATTTTTATTAATATTTTTTTTTTTTACTAGTAATGGCGGCGATCGGCAATTTTTTTTCGGTACTGCGAAATTATGGCGGACACTTCGGACATTTTGGACACATTTTTGGGACCATTGGCATTTATAGCGATCAGTGCTATAAAAATGCATTGGATTACTATAAAAATGCCACTGGCAGTGAAAGGGTTAACACTAGAGGGCGGGGAAGGGGTTAAGTATGTCCCTGGGTGTGTTCTTACTGTAGGGGGGGTGGCCTCACTAGGGGAAATGACCGATCTTCTGTTCATACATTATATGAACAGAAAATCAGCATTTCCCTCCCTGACAGGACCGGAGCTGTGTGTTTACACACACAGCTCCCGCTCCCCGCTCTGTAACGAGCGATCGCGTGTACACGACGGCAATCGTGCCCGCCGGGCACACGCATGGGAGACGGGAGCGAGCGCCTAGTGGCCAGCGCGAGAGCCGACGTAGAGCTACGGGCTCTCGCGCAGGGGAGCCAACCTGCTGCCGTAAAATGACGGCGGCAGGTCGGTAAGTAGTTAAAGCCCAGCTCCTGGCTATTTAAAAATGATCCCTTGCAGAGAGGCTGCACTTGCACTGCAAGGGTTATTAGCTAATTTTGTCTAGGGGAGAGGAGAAACCGTTTTACTTATCAAATTCGACGCTGTCCAGGCAAGGTGCGCTCCCCGGGATTCTCGCATCTAGAGCAAGGCTATGAACCCTGCTCTGGTCTTGATAATGTCAGTACCAGGGGCGGACTGACAACTCATGTGTCCCCCGGGCAAAAGAAGATTATGGGGTCCCTGGGCTTACAGATGGTCACCACGCCAGGAGGCAGTACAGAGGCGGGGCAGCTAAAATCTCTGGATTTTCACATCAAAAGCATGTCAGTTTCGGACATATCAGGGACAGATGTAAAAAAAACACAGATTTTTACAACTATCCTTGGTTTTACTGAGCCTGGCAACCCTGATGGGGCCCCCTAGTGGCATGGGGCCCTCGGGCAGTGCCCGAGTGACTTAATATTCAGTCCGCCCCTGGTCAGTACTCTAGGCCACTGTAGCGCAGGCTTGCAAAAGCTAGCGGACTATCTGGGAGAAGAAGGAGCGGAAGATTGGGTAAGTATATCTCCTTTTATTGTTCCTCTTGAATAATTTTTTTATTTGCCCGGAGTTGGGCTTTAAGTTAGGCTGGCAATACACTGTAAAAATGTCGCACAGTTCCTGATTTCCTAATGAAACAGCAGAAATTTGTTTCATTGGTGGTCCTAGAATTAAAAAACTCAATGGGCAGCACCGCGAACCGCCTGAAGAGCGTGTGGTTTTAACCCTTTTTTGGCCGCTAGCGGGGGTTAAAACGCCCTGCTAGCAGCCGAATAGCGCCGCAAAAACCGCCGATGCCCCCACCACCCCAGTGTGAAAGTAGCCTTAATTAAAAAATCAAACAAACTGTGCAGACAATTGTCAGCTTAACAGCACTTGGATCAAACAAGCATTATTTGGGCATGCAGTAAATTTGTCCATCCATGCTGTTTAGTATTAATGGTAGGCAAAATAAGTCTCCTTTCACACTTGTGAAAATCCAAAGTCATGCGATTTTAATTGCAACTCTACATTGCAACTCTGATGCAACTTTGAATGGGTGTGACTTGGATACGACCTTGGCTGTTAACTTTGGCTTTGACTGTTACATAACTGTCGCATTGATAACATTAAGATGCGACTTTTAAGAATTTACATTGCAGTCTTTGGCACTCAAGTTGCATGAAAGTCAATGAAAGTAGTGTAGGGAGCTTTTGAAAGTTGCATAGATTTGAACGGCTTCCATTGAAATGCATGGGCTGTGACTTGTCATGCGATTTATGTGTCACAAGTCCCATGACAAGTCGCAGAAATGTGAATGGAGCCTAAATCTGTGGCCAGCGTTACTCGCAACCCAACTCATTAACCTAACCCTTGCCTTTCAACTCAGCCTTAAGGACCTCTACCCCTAAACTTTAACCAAACCCCTAAAACCCAAGCTCATCCATAGTTCTAACACCAATAATATTGTTAGGATAAAAACAGTACCAATAATATTAAATGTAATCTAAATGTTATTACTCATAATGCTACCAAGCAAGAAAAAGAAAACTGCATACACAAGACATCATAAGCTGTAATATATCAACAGCATAGAAATGTTGGCACCAATCATATAATTCATCAAATTATCGGGCACAAAAAAAAAAAAAATGAATCTATTGCATGCATATCCAGTGCTTAATGGAAAGGAGTGATGGCCAAAGAAAAGGATAGTTGATAGTTGGCGTATGTGTGTATATAAGTGTGCTGAGGGTACTGACAGCATTCCTCACCTTATTGTCACTAAACAGAGACGTCTGTCTTTTTGATGCCATTGATGTGTCACCTCCCACCTCATCGGCTGAACAAATACCAATAGTTACAGAATTCCCAGCACCGGCCTTCCTTGATCATTACCACCAGGGCACCAAGTAATTGAGTAAACTAACATCAGAAGGGGCTGAAGAGCAGGGGCACAGGGTAATGAGCAAACATACACAGATGTATCCAGTTATCAACCATACATTATGTCTGGCCGCAGGCGCAAACATAAACATGTGATCGATTTACAATTGTCCCAAGTCCCAAAGTCACAGTATTGCGTTTGGATGTTAGAAAGCCACTCTAAGAAGCATGAAATGCTGCAACTAATCCAAAATCAGAAATGGTGCAACTAATCCAAAATCAGAAATGGTGCAACTAATCCAAAATCAGAAATGGTGCAACTAATCCAAAATCAGAAATGGTGCAACTAATCCAAAATCAGAAATGGTGCAACTATTCCAAAATCAGAAATGGTGCAACTAATCCAAAATCAGAAACAGGCAACTGTGCCAAACTCATAAATGGTGCAACTAATCAGGGCCGCCGAATTATGGGGCCCCTTACACAGCTTTGGAGCCGGTTCACACTGGGGCGGCACGACTTCGGGAGCGACTCGGCAAGGCGTCCTAAAAGCGACTTTAGAGGCGACTTGCAAAATGACTTCTGTATAGAAGTCAATGCAAGTCGCCCCAAGTCGTACAAGAACCTTTTTCTAAGTCGGAGCGACTTGCGTCGCTCCAATTAGAACGGTTCTATTGAATAGAATGGGACGCGACTTGTCAGGCGGCTGAGTCGTCTGACGAATAACCCCAGTGTGAACCGGCTGTTAGGCATGGGTCCCCTGTAGCAGAGAACGGGGGGGGGGGGGGTTCTGCCACCTCAAATTGAGAAAAAGGGGGGCTTGCCCTGTGGACCTCTGGGCCCCTTACAGAAAAAAAATATATAAAATATAAATATATATAAAAAAAGTATATAAAAAAAGGGGGTTTATTATTAAAGGCCCTTTTTTAAAAAGGAAAAAGAAAAAATATATATAAAAAAGGTCCCTGGGGACCTCTGGGCCCTTTAAAAAAAAATGTCAAATTAAAAAAAGTGGGGTTGCCATCCGGGGCCCTTGCAAAAAAAATATATATGAAAAATATATATATAAAAAAAGGGGGTTGCCATCCATGCCCCTTACAGGTGTACTGCCTGTACCCCCCTGATGGCGGCCCTGCAACTAATTCAAAATCAGGAAATGGTGCAACTATTCCAAAATCAGAAAGGAACAAGAAGAGGGGCGCCTCTGAGTATGTATCATAAGAATAATTTAATAAACAACAACATCCACTCACATGGAGAACAGGTAAGTTGCATTCAAATCCGGTTGCTGGGCTGAATAAATGAAAGTGGGACTGCAAGTCACAGCAAGTCCTGTAAATCTGGCACCACATCAGATCCGTACAGGATGGAGTGGGATGGCTGGCATCAGAAAGGGTGCGACGAAGGCCCCCTTCACACGGGGTGGATCAGTAATGATCTGCCCCGTGAACCTCCGCTTGCTCAGCGGGGATCACCCCCCTTTGTCCCTAGTGGTCTGCCCAGTGTCCTGCATGTACTTTTATATAATAAAAACTGTTCTTTCTCCCTGCAAACTGTAGATTGTCCATAGCAACCAAAAGTGTCCCTGTGCCTAGGTTCACACTGCTGCGAATTCAAAATGCGTGATTTTACCGCGATTTCGCGGCTGCGATTTTGCCGCGATTTTGCCGCGATTTCAGCCGCAATTTAATGTAAATCGCGGCCCGAAATCGCAAAAAGTAGTACAGGAACTACTTTTTTAAATCGCAGATGCGGCGTCGCACTGATTAGGACAGTGCCATTGCCGACAATTGCCGCCAATTTGAGATGCGATTTGACATGTCAAATCGCATCTCAAATCGTTCCAAATCGTACCCAGTGTGAATCAGGGCTCAATGTCAAAAGTGGTTTTAGAGGAGCTAGAAAACAACGATAATAAATTATAATCACTTGCAGAATTGAGCGATAGCGATTTGTGGGATAACATTAAATGTGTTCAAGGGCAGTTGAAAAAAATGCCCAAATGCCTCTGAAGTCGAGTTTACCAGCGTCTCGTGTGCATGGGGCCTAAAACGCCAAATTTTCATGCAAAATAATGGTACCGCTTTCAGGTCCTAAAACCAGAAAGAATCATACCGCCAGGGAGGTTAAATCCCCTGATATACAGCTAAACACTAGAAACTAAGGCCCAGATTCTCATAGAATCGCGCAAAACTGTGCGGGTGTAACGTATCTCATTTACGTTACGCCGCCGCAAGTTTTACAGGCAAGTGCTTTATTCACAAAGCACTTGCGTAGTAAAGTTGCGGCGGCGTAGCCTAAATCACACGGCGCAAGCCTGCCTAATTCAAATTAGGCGGGTAGGGGGCGTGTAGTATTTAAATTAAGCGCGTTCCCGCGCCGAATGTACTGCGCATGTGCCGTCCGTCAAATATCCCAGGGTGCATTGCTCCAAATGACGTCGCAAGGACGTCATTGGTTTCGACGTGAACGTAAATGGCGTCCAGCCCCATTCACGGACGACTTACACAAACGACGTAAATTTTTAAATTTCGACGCGGGAACGACGGCCATACTAAACATTGATTGCGCCTCATATACCCAGATGCAACTTTACGCTGGGACAAGCCTAACGTAAACGTCGTAACTTTACTGCGTCGACCGCGCGTACGTTCGGGAATTCGTGTATCTAGCTTAATTGCATACTCGACGGGGAAAACGACGGAGGCGACACCTAGCGGACAAAAAATAATTGCATTTAAGATCCGACAGCGTAAGAGCCTTACGCCTGTCGGATCTAATGGATATCTATGCGTAACTGATTCTAAGAATCAGTCGCATAGATACGACGGCCCAAATTAGGACTTACGACGGCGTACATGGCGTTGCGCCGTCGTAAGCCCTTTGAGAATCTGGGCCCAAAAGACTAAAAGAACCGCACTGTACACTAACACGATCGGTCCATCTGATGAGAGTGATCTGATGGACCGTTGTCGTCGTTTAACCGATGAAGCTGACTGATGGTCCGTCGCGCCTACACACCATCAGTTTAAAAAAACGATTGTGTCAGAACACGGTGACGTAAAACACAACGACGTGCTGAAAAAACCGAAGTTCAATGCTTCCAAGTATGCGTCGACTTGATTTTGAGCATGTGTGGATTTTTAACAGATGGTTGTGCCTACTAATGATCGGTTTTGACCTGTCGGTTAGGCGTCCTTCGGTTAAATTTTAAAGCAAGTTCCTATTTTTTTAACCGAAGGTTAAATAACCTATGGGGCCCACACACGATCGGTTATGACCGATGAAAACGTTCCTTCAGACCGTTGTCCTCTGGCTATCCTATCGTGTGTACGAGGCCCAAGAGTAGCAAGCATCAATTCTGCAACATGGTTTTCAATGGACTTCAAGCTATTCTACAGTGGGGTGAAAGTCCAGGAGGCCCTGCTTCCCCTGCCCCAACCCCAGACGGCCTGCTATTTCCTGAGATTAAAGCACCTTATAGAAAACACTCCGAGAATTTCTCCCTGCGTCTTGCTTTGCGCACCAAGTACTCCGGATTTCTGGGGAAGGGAGGGGGTGTAGAAAGACTATAATACAGGGATAAGTGGCAGCACTGGGTACAGGGTGAAGGTTGCCTACTAGTTGATCCATACATATGTTATGCTTCAAAAGCGGCACTTTCCTCACAATTTCTGTCAGCTCTTTGTTTCTATTCTTCGACCTTGAGTGTGCAATGTCAATAATGTAATTTAGCCATGATAAAGAATTTTGTTTAGATTTGTCCAAGTCTGCATGTATATTTATGTCTGTTAGAGTTAGTGTGTCACCCTGACTGATAATAACCCCCTATTTATGGTTTTAGCCCTTACATACAAGTACCGTATTTATCGGCATATAACGCGCACAGGCGTATAACACGCACCCTAACTTTAAGAGGGAAGTTTCAGGAAAAAAACTTTCCACAGCCCCCTGCATATATAACACGCAGGCACAGTTTACCCTCTATTTTCAGGGTAAAAAAGTGAGTGTTTTACGCCAATAAATACAGTAATAATAATATATATCATAAATAAATAATATAATTATAAATAATAATAAATATAAATAAATAATAAGAATATAATAAATAATATATCAAAAAGGGCTCTTGCACATGGACGTCCTGAGCCTGCGCAATGTAAATTCAGTCATTTATGTCTTTTGGCGATGGTGCGCAGCACCTGGGCTTCTCGAGCGGGAGCATAATCTGGGATTTACGTTGCAAGAGCCCAAATTCTGTTTGCATGTTTGTAATGTTACACTAATGGGTAGAACATTCTTTAAAGTGAACTCATAAAGAGTTTCCTGAGCTAAACTCAAAATGAAGGCCTCTTGAGCCCCTATAGGGAAAGAGAGCCTTGACTGATGGGGGCATGGCCAGGTGCTGGGCAATGTGCGTGAATGGTCGCCAAGGATTGGTCGAACTATAGGGGATGGGCTGGGCCTGAGCTCAGAAAAAGTATTGCCCCAGGGAATTCTGGGACTTTAAAGCGGAGGTCCACCTAAATGTTTTTTTTTTAAAACAACAGCTACAAATACTGCAGCTGCTGACTTGTAATAAATGGACACTTACCTGTCCAGGGCGCCCGCGATGTCGGCAGCCGAAGCCGAGCAATTGCTCATCTCTCGGCTGCCCCCGCCGCCATCCTCGGTGAGGGAATCAGAAAGTGAAGCTTTGCGGCTTCACTGCCCGGTTCCCTACTGCGCATGTGCGAGTCGTGCGGCGCGTCATCACTGGTCCATGCTGTGTTTTGGGACCTGTGTGATTCCCAGAAGACAGTGGGCGGGAGGGGCATGACTGATGGAGTTCCCGGAAGTGGGTGCAAATACCTGTATTAAACAAGTATCTGCACCCCCCTGAAAGGTGCCAAATGTGACACCGGAGGGGGGGGGGGAGTTCTGAAAAGCTGAGGTTCACTTTTTGTGTGGACCTCCACTTTAAGAAGAACGTGGCTGGAAGAGCTGCCCACCCTCCCGCTCTTTTTTTCCTTTGGTATGTCACAGCTTGCTGCGGTTTCTTGACCTTGCCAGCATTAAAGTTGCTGTAATTGGCGATGCCTTTGATGGAAAGTTGGAAGTAGGCTGTCTGTCCAGCACTTATGGTAAGGACAGACCCCCTTTTGGAATTGCGTGCTTACAGTACAGCTGTGACCGCACTGGTTTAAAAATGTTTACATGTTACTGTATGTGTTGGAATTTAAATAAAGCTGTGATCTTGCCCTCTCCAACCTAATGGTTGTAAGCGTGTTTTTTTGAATGAGGTGAGGGGGCAAGTGTTGGGTTTATCCCCTTATGTTACAGTTGATTCATACCTAGGCCCATTGCACCTCAGCAGTCAAGACAAAGTAATCCCTAGAGCTCAGCTTCAGCAGTATTTAAAACTACTAACTTACTTCATCATAGAATAGGATAACCATAACATGGGATAACCTACTAACTTACTTCATTATAGGAAACCATTGGTGGCAACCCAATACTGGATGGTATCTACAGATTTCCAGAACAAGTCTGGCCCAGGAAGATGCCAATACGCCAAGGCAAACATGGCTTCCAGAAAAGGTGAAACAACATGGGTCTGTCCCCACCCGCATCACATATTTCTTAGCACTCCGGATTCCTGGAGATACCTCCAGATAGCACTCCAGGAAGCTGGAGATACCTTCTGGGACTGGGATGGCACCTTTTGATTTCATGTGACAAAGTAGATTAGTAAGTTACTATTCCTGATGCCAGCAGAGCAAAGGAATTTCCTGCTAACCTCCATACTCAATATAGCAGTTTTCATGCCTCCCAATAAGTTGCACAGTGCTACGCATTAAGGGATGTTGGTGGTGGCATACCTATGCTCAGTCTTTTCTGGAGCTATGCTTGCCTTGGCATCTTCCTGGTGCAAACCTGTTTTGGGAAGCTTGAGATTAGGCGGCACCCCTAATTTCCTTGATGGTCTATGATTTATTGTTGCTGAAGCTGAACCAAAGGCAGATAAACAAATTAAAGCGGTGGTTCACCCTCAATAACAACATTCTAGCATTAAATTAAGCATAGTAGCGCTAGCTACAGTATGCCTTTATTTTTATTTTTAGCCCCGTACTCACTGTTTAATCCTATAGTGAAGATTCAGACTCCCCGCAGGGAATGGGCGTTCCTATCCAGAGGGAAGATGATTGACGGCCGGCTATGCCACGTCACGCTCCCCGAAGATAGCCGGAGTAGGTCTCGGCTCTTCACGGCGCTATACAGCGCCTGCGCACAGACTAGGCGCAGGCGCCGTGAAGAGCCAAGTCCTATTTGGGCTATTTCCGGAGAACCGCCAGAGCCGGCCGTCAATCATCTTCCCTCTGGATAGGAACAACCATTCCCCGCGGGGAGTCTGAATCTTCACTATAGGATTACACAGTGAGTACGGGGCAAAAAAAATAAATAAAGGCATACTGTAGCTAGCGCTACTATGCTTAATTTAATGCTAGAAAAAAAAAATTATAGGGTGAACCCCCTCTTTAAGTACAGTAGTTGTTTTCATAAAATAAAAAAAAATGACATTCTTTTTATAAATAACTAATATAAATAATCTGAATTTGTCTTGATATAAGCTTCTTGTATACATTGTCCAAGTGTATCTAAATGATATGATCATCTTTATAGTACTCTGTCACCGTTTTTATGATAAATCAATTAAAAGTAATGTGGTCACAAACCTGGGAGTTCAAAAAGGGCCACGTACAGGTACGTGATTATGCCTGTCCGTGATATTCTGCCGACGTATATATATATACAGTGGGCGGTCCTTAAGCAGTTAAATGTAACCATATTGCTACACTTAGAGGCTCCTCTCTTCTCTTTTATAACTGTGACACTACTTGTATATCAAGGCATCGCTTGTATATCAAGTCAATTTAAAAAAAAAAATATTGCTTGTCTTGCAAAATGCTCTCTAACCAAGTTGCTCTCAAACCAAGGTTTTAAAGCAAACCTTGCTGAACAAAAGTGAGTCTTGTTTTCAAATCATCACTTTTGCAACATTCAATAATGATATTTAACCACTTAAGGACCGCCTCCTGCACATATACGTCGTCAGAATGGCACAGCTGGGCACAAGCACGTACAGGTACGTCCTGTACTAGTACCCAGCCGTGGGTCCGAAGGGACTCGCGGACGCGATCGCCGCTGGAGTCCCGTGATCGGTCCCCGGAGCTGAAGAACGGGGAGAGCTGTGTGTAAACACGGCTTCCCCGTTCTTCACTGTGGCGGCAGCATTGATCGTGTCATCCCTTTTATAGGGGGACACAATCGATGATGTCACACCTACAGCCACACCCCCCTACAGTTGTAAACACACTTCAGGGAACACATAACCCCAACAGCGCCCCCTGTGGTTAACTCCCAAACTGCAATTGGCATTTTCACAATAAACAATGCATTTTAAATGCATTTTTTGCTGTGAAAATGACAATGGTCCCAAAAATGTGTCAAAATTGTCCGAAGTGTCCGCCATAATGTCGCAGTCACGAAAAAAATCGCTGATCGCTGCCATTAGTAGTAAAAAAAATAATAATTAATAAAAATGCAACAAAACTACCCCCTATTTTGTAAACGCTATAAATTTTGCGCAAAACAACCGATAAACGCTTATTGTGATTTTTTTACCAAAAATAGGTAGAAGAATACGTATCAGCCTAAACTGAGGAAAAAAATAGTTTTTTGATATATTTTTGGGGGATATTTATTATACCAAAAAGTAAAAAATATTGCATTTTTTTCAAAATTGTTGCTCTATTTTTGTTTATAGCGCAAAAAATAAAAACCGCAGAGGTGATCAAATACCACCAAAAGAAAGCTCTATTTGTGGGAAAAAAAGGACGCCAATTTTGTTTGGGAGCCACGTCGCACAACCGCGCAATTGTCAGTTAAAGCGACGCAGTGCCGAATCGCAAAAAGGGGCAAGGTCCTTTAGCTGCATTTTGGTCTGGGTCTTAAGTGGTTAAAGAAAAAGTTATAACGTATAATAATGCAAATTAGTGGTGTTGCTTAACGGACACATAGAGGAGACATTGCATTCATCAAACTGAAATTTTTATCAGTCACGGAAACATAAACTCCCTTCCGGATTCCAATTAGACTTTTCTGGAAGTTATCTTTCCAATCAACCGTCAACATGTTCTTTAATAGGAAAGTCCACACCCAGTTGCTGCTGTCTCTTTAAAGAACCTCCTATAGAGCTGATAACAGACCGACTTCCAACACATGATATTGCTGAAAACAAGGCTGAGAAAATGTAGCAAATACCAATGTCCTGTGCAAGAAGAGTGCCAGGAAACAGGGAAACTGTCAACGTCTATATCACCATTTGAAAAATGTGAACGAGATGCACACAATATACAGGACCATATCACCCAAACAAGGTGGGGACTCACATTCCACATTTTCCTTTAAAATATGAGCAATTTAACAGGATGAGCGTGATGGCATGGTTAGTGGGGACATCACACTGCTGGAATTCACAAGTTTACAAAGCACCAGACAGCTATTAAAGTAGTATTAAACTCGTTTTTTTTTAGTCTAAAACATTGAGCGCAATAAAATAAACATTGGCCATTAAACCAAATCTCCCAACTGTGCCACAATGGACAGGACCATCCCGATATTTCATTGAAATCCCAGGTTCCCACAGATCCAGGCTAAATCCCGGAGCCTAGCACTGGGCTCCACTGATCCCCTTGCTCTAATCCGGATCTGATCCCCCTGAAGTGCGGCAGGCTTCTCCTCCTCTCCTTCCCACCCATAGGCGTGCGCACAGGGTGTGCCAGGTGTGCCCAGGCACACCCTAATCACCCTGTGCAGAACAGATTGCCCCTACTGCCCTGGCTCCCTCCTTCCCCCCACAGCACTGCCGACTTCCCTCCTCTCCCACCGGTTGTTACTTTGGATGATTTAGGATGAGTGGGGGAAGGGGCCAGTAAATATGCCATTTACTGGCCCCTTCCCTTTCTGAATGAACATCGTGAGTGATCGGTAGAGTGTGTTTGAGCTTTGGGGTGCACACCCTAATGCCAAAGGCTGCGCACACCTATGTTCCCACCGGTTGCCCAGAAGGGGAATCTACACCCAACTTCCACCTGTGTGCCTCCTCCCCCTCTGCTCCAATCCCCCTGTGTGATCATGTTCCCCCAAAGCACTGCCAGCTTTACTCCTTTTCCTTTCACCAGCTGCAGGGCAGCACAGGGGGATCAGTTTCAGGATGGAAAGCGAGGAGGGGGGTGGTAAATGTGTTATATATCATTTTTACTGAACAGTACATTTTTTATATTTACCGTATGTTATATTTAGCGTCCCTTTCCTTTCCTAAATGAACACAGTTAGTGATCAGTACAGATTTCTCTTGTGTTCATTCATAACTGAAGGATAGTAAACTGTGTTTAATATGCCTCAGTTTTTGAATGAACAGGAAGCCGCTCAGCACAGCACACTGCAGCTAAGGCTAGAGAAAGGGACTGAGGAATCACTGATCTCAGTCCCTTTTTTGTCTCAAAAGTGAGACATCAGGGGTTTGTTTAGACTCCTGATATTTCACCAAAGTCCTCCCAACAGACCTATTAAAAATGTAAAAAAAAAATGAAATACAATGAATTTAAATACCAACAATTAAAGTGGTTCTAAAGGCTGAAGTTTTTTTTTTTTACCTTTTGTTATGCAGCGCCTTCCCCCATCCCCCCTTATACGTACCCGAGCCCGAGATATACAGTATACATATATATATATATATATATATATATATATATATATATATATATATATCAGCAGGTAAATATAACATATAAATATTTATGGACACCCCCACTCTCCATCCTGAACCTGATCCACCTGTGCCCCACAGCAACTGCAGCTTAAACCCTTTACTATCACTTTAAGGGTTTACTCACTGGTCTCTGAAGAGTGATCAGCATTCAGATTTCTCTCAGAGAGCATTTGACAGAAGGAAAAGAGGCCTTGTATTGCCTTTCTCTCCGTCTGCTTACACCCCATTAACCCTGAAGTGTCCCTCATTGTCAACTTCAAAAGTTAGGGGGATGCAGAAAGATCCTTGCACAGGGGAGACGAGTATTCAAACATTGGGTACATTTTACATAGGGAATAGTTAGTGGTGGAGCCCATTTAGGCCGGGTTCACGGAAAGGGTTCACCAGTTCACCGGTTCAGGTCCGATTTCAGCCCGAATTTCCATAGAGAGCCAGTCACATTCTCCTGCTATGCAGATTGAATGTGGGGAAACGTGCGTTCTATCCGCATAGGTGTGAACCCGGGCCAGAAACTTCTGCATTGTGGTGATGGATAGTAAAACACTTTTAGTGATGTGTTAGGATTAATTTAGAATAGCACCCCAATGCATAATTTAAAAATTGAACAAACACAGTCACTAATGCCTCAGTACAACAACATACAGTCATGGCCATACGTTTTGAGAATGACACAAATATTAATTTTCACAAACTCTGCTGCCTTAGTTCTTATGATTGCAATTTGTATATGAAGAGTAATCAGATTAATGAAGTCCCTCTTTACCATGAAAATGAAGCTAATCCCCCTACAAAAACGTTTCCACCGCAATTTAGCCCTGCCACAAAAGGACTAGCTGACCTCATGTCAGTGATTCTCTCGTTAACACAGGTGTCATTGTTGATGAGGACAAGGCTGGAAATCACTCTGTGATGCTGATTGAGTTAGAATAACGGACTAGAAAGGTCTGAAAAGAGGGTGGTGCTTGAAATCATTGTTCTTCCTCTGTTAACCATGGTTATCTTAAAGGAAACAAGTGCAGTCATCATTCCTTTGCAGAAAAAGGTATTCACAGGCAAGGATATAGCTGCTACTAAGATTGCACCTAAATCAACCATTTATTGGCTCATTAAGAACTTTAAGAAAAGAGGTTCAATTGTTGTGAAGAAGGCTTCAGGGCACCCAAGAAAGTTCAGCAAGTGCCAGGACCATCTCCTAGAGTATCAGCTGCGGGATCGGGGCACCACCAGTGCAGAGCTTGCTCAGGAATGGCAGCAGGAAGGTGTAGGGGTAGCTGCACCCATAGTGAGGAGAAGTATTTTGGAGGATGGCCTGGTGTCAAGAAAGAAAGCCACTTCTCTCCAGGAAAAACATCAGGGACATACTGATATTCTGCAAAAGGTACAGTGATTGGACTGTTAAGGACTGGGGTAAAGTAATTATCTCTGATAAATCCCCTTTCTGATTGATGAGGCATCCGGAAAAAACCTTGTCTGGAGAAGAAAAGGTGAGCGCTACCATCAGTCCTGTGTCATTCCAACAGTAAAGCATCCTGAGACCATTCATGTGTGGGGTTGCTTCTCAGCCAAGGGAGTGGGCTCACTCACAATTTTGTAAGAAAACCGCCATGAATAAATAATGGTACATAAACATCCTCCGAGAGCAACTTCCCCCAACCATCCAAGAACAGTTGGGTGAGGAACAATGCCAACAACATGATGGAGCACCTTACCATAAGGCAAAAGTAATAACTACGGGAAAAAGAAAGTGATAACTGCTCTAACTATGAATCACTATGTGTTATACCAATTCTAGTGAATATCCAATATTTTTACCACATTGTGCTTAAAAGATTCCTTATGCCACGTACACACGATCAGTCCATTCGATGAGAACGGACCGATGGACCGTTGTCATCAGTTAACCGATGAAGCTGACTGATGGTCCGTCGCGCCTACACACCATAGGTTAAAAAAACGATCGTGTCAGAACGCGGTGACGTAAAACACAACGACGTGCTGAAAAAAACGAAGTACAATGCTTCCAAGCATGCGTCGACTTGATTCTGAGCATGCGTGGATTTTTAACCGATGGTTGTGCCTACTAACGATCGGTTTTGTTCTATCTGTTAGGAATCCATCGGTTTAATTTAAAACAAGTTGACTTTTTTTTAACCGATGGTTAAATTTTCGATGGCGCCCACACGCGATTGGTTTTGACCGATGAAAACGGTCCATCAAACAAATATATCAACAATTATGTAAAACCAATCCCCAGAGTCCTATTTTACCCTAAGTCATAAGATGCCAAACAACAGATCAAACAAGTCAAACAGTATGAAAAAAAGTAGTATAAATAGAAACCAACACAAAGGATAAAAGAAAAAAGGAAAAATGGAGATATAAGTCCCAATGGTTGTCTTCAATGCTATTCAATTTATATGCTTAATCACCCATCCGTGACTAAGCACAGCTATTTTATTTGTTTACCAATTTGTGCAGATACCACCAAGGTCTGAATTGGCCACACACCAGAAGTAAGCTACATATGCGCCTTTGGTTGATCTATGGGATAACCACTCCACTCATGGTATGGGCAACAGCCTGGAAATCCTTCCAGTCAGTGTAACAGTAGTAAC
Source organism: Rana temporaria (assembly GCF_905171775.1). NCBI lineage: Eukaryota > Metazoa > Chordata > Amphibia > Anura > Ranidae > Rana > Rana temporaria. The sequence continues at coordinate 124,637,693 of NC_053500.1, forward strand.
TTTGTAAGCATCCATGCAGGCTTATATCAAATCTCATAAAAAATATATAAAAGCTATTATTGAGCAGTAAGTCTGCTATTTATTGGAAAAAAAAACAAATTAAAAAATATTGCACTCACAAATCTGGTGCCAGTAGGTTGGCACTAAGCCTTTCCTAAGGTCTGTATAGGGCTTGATGTACCAGCGTGTATTTCCCTATGTTCGCGTCCTCATTTTAACTCGTGAACTGGCAGGAAGTGATGCCGTAACCCTGTTATTTCCCAGCTGCCTCTACGCGTTTCGCAATTACCGTTGCGTCATCAGGAAGCCCTAGTTTTAAGATTTCCATCCACTTCCGGTCCTGGAGACGCAAAAGGAAATAATAAGTAGATTTAATCAAAGTAAACAGAGTTACATACACTTTAAACGGGGGTTCACCCCCAAAAAAATGTTTAACATTACATTCAGCCGAGTTGTTAGAATGACAATCGGCTGTTTTTTTAATCACCTTGCCGTACATACCGTTTTATAGATATATGTTCACCGCGGCTTCCGGGTATAATCTGCGGGACTGGGCGTTCCTAATTGATTGACAGGCTTCCGACCGGCGCATACAGCGCGTCACGAGTTGCCGAAAGAAGCCGAACGTCGGTGCGCAGGCGCTGTATAGAGCTGACTCGCAGTCCGGCTTCTTTCGGCAACTCGTGACGCGCTGTATGCGCCGGTCGGAAGCCTGTCAATCAATTAGGAACGCCCAGTCCCGCAGATTATACCCGGAAGCCGCGGTGAACATATATATATAAAACGGTATGTACGACAAGGTGATTAAAAAAAACAGCCGATTGTCATTCTAACAACTCGCCTGAATGTAATGTTAAAAAAAATGTTTTGGGTGAACCCCCGCTTTAAAACAAAGGGTCAAGTAGATTTTCTAGTCCCTTGCCATGTGTTGCTTGCTTGCTTGCTTCCGCAACGCAACACATGTTAACATGCAACATACCATGAGTTCACGCACGCATTAACACACCAAAGCAAAAAGATCTGAAGCCAGCCTTAAGGTTACAGGAAATACATAAATTTGGTGTTTTTTGGGCTTCATGTGACCTTTTTACTTTTTCTTTGTGACCCTCAGTGGTTTACATCAGTGCGGCTTTGAAATAATGCGGATTTCAGCCACATAACAGTGTGATTCCCACCTCCAAATTCTTTGCAGCCTGCAACTTCGTTTAATAGAAGTCTATGCAAGTCGCGATGAAATCAGAAAAAAAAGTAGCGTAGGAACCTTTTTAAAGGTCACTGCGACACGAGTCAAATCGCAGGACAAATCGCACTGGTGTGAACGAGGGCTAAAAATGTTTGAATTCATGATTTTGAATTAGGCCCTAGCTGTTCTCTAATTAATAAAAGCTAAATTTTTGAGTTTCAGTTACAATAGTTACAATAATGTTAAGTACCAAAGTGCTATAATCTCTTTCCGGAGTGAAGTAGGTGTGGTGCACAGTAGACATAACATGGGTCGTCATTAAAGATGAATTTCACTCAATTTAGTCCTCTGTTTCATTTGAGTTTGACATGCTGGAGGTACAGTGGAGGTTATCGTGTGAAACACAGGAAGGGTTAACGGGAGGGGGTCTTAGGGTACTGTGAAAAAACATACAAGAGAGTTATTTTAATGCCAAAGAATTTGGAATTCTCTGCAGCCGGTTTTTCGGTTCACACAGTGACAGGCAGTCCAGACAGATCTTTTACCTCTGCCTGCTGCAGAAGCAACTTTGTTCAGAAACACATCCTGCCCTGTTGATGGGACAATAAAACACCAGCATATTCTTACACGTAAAGTAGCTTCTTATTGGTAGACTATATAATTGACATTGTTGTGTAATGGTCTAGTCGCATGCTAGGCTGCATGTCCTCCACCTGCACTAAAAACCTTGAGGTTGGGAAGGACTCATGTAGGCAAGCACAGTCTATTTTCTCCACTGTAGGTGGTGCTCATCCGCAGCAGCAATGCAAGTGGAGTAGGAAGTCGAGAGGAACCTAGTTCTATGGTTTCATCGGTCACAGGGATGCAGCTATCCAATTGGATGCTGGCGCCTGTGTGACTTTGGCAGTCATCTTGGGTCAGACAGAGTCTATTTAAGACCCTGGCTCCCAAGTTTGACACGCATTTTGTACGAATGGTGCTTAACATCAAGGTTCCAGAGGAGTAGAGAAAGTGCAGGGACACATCATCCTTCCTGAAAGCTTCCCCGTTTGGTGGCCAGGCGGCATTCCTCTGGTCGAGACAGACGGTCGCATACATCGTGTCACGTTTTTCCGAAAGTAGCCGAACGTCGGTGCGCAGGCGCCGTATAGAGCCGCACCGACGTTCGGCTTCTTTCGGCTACTCGTGACGCGATGTATGCGACCGTCGGAAGCCTGTCGGAAGCCTGTCAATCAAATAGGAACGCCCAGTCCCGAAGACCATACCCGGAAGCGGCGGAGAAGATATATCTCTAAAACGGTAAGTACTGCTTCGATTTAAAAAAAAAACACCTGATTCCCCTTGACAAAATGAGCATCAATCTAATGTTAAAAAATGTTTTTCGAGTGAACTCCCGCTTTAATGAAGATCTGAACCACTATCGAGCTACAATGTATTTTATATACATCTGTAAATCCTGTTCCCCCTAAGCAAGAAGCCAAGCAGAATTTACTTCATTTATATCATTACATTTACTTATTTCGCATTTTATGTGTACAAAAGAGTTCTGCAAGTTGTGTTTCATATTAAGTAAGCTCTATAAGGTTGGAAACCCATGCTGAATGGATTTCTTCAACATTAGATAGATTTTATTTTCCATAATAAATGGAAAGTCATTGTGTTTGCATTAACTGAAAAAAGACTTGCGTTATATCCAAACATATCCATTGTGTCATATCATGAATTAGGAACAGAGATGTTATATCTTATTGTGCTGTAATAATGTTTCCCATGGAGAGAGCAGATTGCTATTTAAGCATTAGAATAACAGAGTCTTGCATGACTTCAGTATAACAGAAAAAGTTTAAATGAACTTGGAACACAATGGTTTGGACGGTTAAACACACCTGCATGCATAAAAGGCTAGCACAAGAGCAGGCCTTGTCAGTGCCTGTGCTACAGCAAAGATTTATGGGTGATTTATTTTGGCTTTATATATCTAGGCTGAAATGTTGCTAAGGCCTGGTAAAGTTCAGCAGTTCCCAGCCAGGTCCTAAAAACAATAACTTCACCTTCGTTCTCATAGATGGAAGTACATTGCTACAATGAAGGACACCTGTTGTGTACCCCACACCTATAGAAACAAAATTGTGTAGCGCTATGGCAAATTAATATCTATAATGGTAGTTCCTCATGGGAACAATGGGAACATAAATAAAGTAACAAATGCAATAAAGAAGTTCTCGTGAAAGATAAAGTCCAATGGTTGTAAACACAAAGTCCATATATCTGTAGACACCACGTGCAGAATGAGGGAACTTGATTAGAATCCCATCAAGACAAATTGTGTAGTGAGTGATCGCCGCCACCAGTGGTAGTAAATGGAGGCTTACCGAAGATGGTGGACCTGAAATTACGTACGTCAATCAAGTCATAACAAGCTTCAAGTACCAGACAGGGTACACAAAGTAGCAATCACCAAGAAACTTGCTAGAAGTAATCAATCAGTGTATGATCATAAATGGATAACCTTGGATCTTTGCAGCTCAGCAAGGGGTTAAATAGTTGAAAGAAAATGGAAAGAGAAGGGCCACATAGTGTAAACCGGTATAAAACTGGGTATTTATTGTAAAAAGATAGCAAGTGCACTCACATGTATCTGGATAAAAACTTGCATATTCTATAGTATGAGGCGGCAGTGGAGGCGACCCGACGGCGTTTCGTGTTATTCACACATCATCTGGGGTGTCTCTCCACTAAAGCCTCAGTGTATATATAATGATCATAAACCTCATACCTCCAATCAGAAGAATTGTGGCATCCCATCCACCTGTGTGCAACAATCAGGATCCATTACTTCCTGGTATAGGAGATGGCACACCTATACTTAGGCTTCATTCACACTTGGCAGACTCCGTCGCTATGGAGTCCGCCTGGTCCCGTCAGCTCAGCGGGAGATCAGTCCGCAGATCTCCGCTGAGCCGACGATGACAAGCTCCTCTCTGCTCACTGAGCGGGGAGGGTCTTGTTGGGCACCGCTGTCTCCTATGGAGCGATCTGATGAAAACGGACAGCATGTCCGTTTTCATCAGATCTTACCCGATCCGATCCGAATGGACGGATGGGGACGTGGTCCCCATACGTCTGTTTTTAGCGGGTCGGATCGGGTCGGATGTCAGCGGACATGTCTCCGCTGACATCCGACGCTCCATAGCGATGCATGGAGCGGCCGTTCAGGTCCGCCGACAGACGGACCCGAACGGCCAAGTGTGAATGAGGCCTTAGAGCGCAAAGCTTTTCCTCTAAATGGATTTTGTGTATCCATTTACCATCAATTAAAAACATCAACTGCTTTATGATACCTGCGCTGTCCGGAATGTATTTATTGCCTTATTGGGAAATGCTCACTCATGTAGTGAATCTATTGCATCCCTCAATCCTCCCCTTCCAGTTATCCCAGCGGAGGTCACAGTGGTGGCAAACTGAGGAGGCCAGGCTAGACTTCTGTTTCTGTTCCTTCAGGTACATTCTGTTTGCCTCTCCACGAGTTCAGCCCGCTTCTGGTAGATTCCATTTGCCTCTTAATGAGCTCAGCCTCCTTCTGGTAGATTTATTTTTCCTTTCCCTGGGCCAGATTCAGAAAGAGATACGACGGCGTATCTCCTGATACGCCGTCGTATTTCTGAGTGCGCTCGGTCGTATCTATGCGCCTGATTCAGAGAATCAGTTACGCATAGATATCCCTAAGATCCGACAGGTGTAAGTGTTTTACACCGTCGTATCTTAGGCTGCATTTTCTGGCTGGCCGCTAGGTGGCGCTTCCGTTTGTTTACGCGTGGAATATGCAAATTACTATTTACGTCGATTCAGAAACGAACGACCGCCCGGCGCTTTTTTTTTACGTCGTTTGCGTGCGGCTTTTTCCGGCGTAAAGTTACCCCTGCTATATGAGGGGTATGTGCGGCGTATCCTATGTTAAGTATGGCCGTCGTTCCCGCGCCAAGTTTTCAAATTTTTACGTTGTTTGCGTAAGTCTTTCGCGAATACGGCTGGACGTAATTTACGTTCACGTCGAAAGCAATGACGTTTTGCGGCGGATTTTCGAGCATGCGCACTGGGATGTTTTCACGCACCGTTCAAAAAAAATGTAAAATACGCGGGGTCAAGCTAAATTTAGATAAAACACGCCCCCCACATCCCCATTTGAATTAGGCGGGCTTAGGGCGCAAGTTCTTTCTGAATACGGAACTTGCGCCCAAAGTTACATCGGCGTAACGTATCGAGGATACGTTACACCGGCCAGAGATATACGCTCAGGTATCTGAATCCGGCCCCCTGAGTACAGCCTCCATCTGGTAGATTCTGTTTGCCTCTTCCTGAGCTTAGCTTCTTTCTAGTAGATTCTGTTTGCCTCTCCCTGAGTTCATGATCAGGGTAGATAAGATGTACACCCCTTAACATGACTGCCACCATTTATCATACTCCAACCTTAAACCCCCACTTAACCTTACCTATAATTAACAAGACCACACTTGAATTGGAGTATAACTGGCCATAGGCAACTTTTTTATTCACAAATATTAAATATATACCGTATTTATCAGCGTATTACACGCACAGGCGTATGACACGCACCCTAACTTTAAGAGGGAAGTTTCAGGAAAAAACTTTCACCCTGTGTATAACACGCAGGCACAGTTTACCCTCTATTTTCAGGGTAAAAAAGTGAGTGTTATATGCCAATAAATACAGTATATATAACATTTTAACCATAACAAAAACCTCAAATATCAGTTGCTCCCCGCCGCCCGGTGGTCTTTGATGGCACTTCTCAACATAACTTTGTTCCACTTCTTCACTGCAGGCCTTTTACCGTATTAGGCCTCCAGCCGTGATAACACCATTTCGGAGACAACCTGTTACCCATAGTGCCACCATTACCATCTTCAGCAAACCCGTATTAACTGCACACACTAGGGGGCCCATACCACTGATAAGTCTCCAACACTTCTATCTCATAGGATAGTTACCACCATCAAAGACCACCACCACCAATTGTCCGCTGCCATGACGTGTCCTGCTGCACCACACCTGAAATTAAAGCTCCTACCCTCATTGTTCCCCCTGAAGTATTGCCCGGTCACCCCTCCTACCCCTTTAATAAACAAAACCCCTCCTCACAAACTTTTCCTCCAATCTACTAATCCCCCACTTTCATGAACTAACTTTCTTTAACCCTTGCTGTCCCTTATCACTCCTGTCATGCCGGCCCTCTGCTATTTCCTTTCCAATCCTCTCGCTCCAGGCCTCTCTGTCTACTGGTAGATTCAGTTTCCGTTTCCCTGAGCTCAGCTTTCTTCTGGTATAGTCTGCTTGTCTATTCGTCTTGTAGATTCTGTTTGCCTCTGCCTAAGATAAAATTTCAACTGGTAGATTCTGTTTGCCTCTTCCTGAGTTCTGCTTTATTCTAGTGAAACTTGTTTGCCTGTTCCTGAGTTTATTTTTCTTGTAGGTTGCCTTTTCCTGAGCTCAGCCTTCTTCTAGTAGATTTTGTTTGCTTCTACCTGAGCTCAGCCTCCTTCTGGTGGGTTCTGTTTGCCTATTTCTAAACTCATCCTCCTTCGAGTAGACCCTAATTGCCTTTTTCTGAGCTAAGCCTTCTTATGATTCTGTTTTCTGCTCCCTCTACTCAGCCTCCCTTTGGCTGATTATGTTTGCCTCTGCCTAAGCTCGGCCTCCTTCTGGTATACTATTTTTTCTTCTTCCTGAGCTTAGCTTCCTTCTGGTAGATTCTGTTTGCCTATCCATGAATTCAGTCTCCTTTTGGTAGACTGCCTCTTCCTGAGCTAAGTGTCCTTCTGGTAGATTCTGTTTTGCTTCTGCCTGAGTTCAGCCTTCTTCTGGTAGATGTTGTTTGCTTCTCTCCGAGCTCAGCCTCCTTCTGGTAGGTTCTGTTTGCCTCTTTCTAAACTCATCCTCCTTCGAATAGACCCTGTTTGCCTTTTTCTGAGATAAGCCTTCTTATGATTCTGTTTTCTGCTCCCTCTACTCAGCCTCCCTTTGGCTGATTATGCCTCTGCCTAAGCTTGGCCTCCTTCTGGTATACTATGTTTTCTTCTTCCTGAGCTTAGCTTCCTTCTGGTAGATTCTGTTTGCCTATCCATGAATTCAGTCTCCTTTTGGTAGACTGCCTCTTCCTGAGTGGTAGATCCTGTTTTGCCTCTGCTTGAGTTCAGCCTCCTTCTGGTAGACCCTGTTTTGCCTCTGCTTGAGTTCAGCCTCCTTCTGGTAGACCCTGTTTTGCCTCTGCTTGAGTTCAGCCTCCTTCTGGTAGACCCTGTTTTGCCTCTGCTTGAGTTCAGCCTCCTTCTGGTAGACCCTGTTTGCTTCTCTCCGAGCTCAACCTTCTTCTGGTAGATCTGGTTTATCTCTCCTTGAGCTCAACCTCCTTCTGGCACTTTCAGGCCATACTAGAAATATGGTTGAAAACATGTTTGTGTGTGTTGTTCTTCCAATAGCTGTCAGTCTGTTTGGATTTATTTAAAGAGAAAAGAATGCTTGGTTGTTTTGTCCATTTTTTCTTTCAGCAACTTTCAGTTATGAGACTAATACCCATCTGCAGCTTGTTCTTGGTCTGTCTGGCTTGGGTCTCCCAAAAAAGAGTGCCTGGAACAGCTCCAGCATTAAACCCCCCTCTCCCTATCCTGGAAAGTTCTCCACGCAATAGATGAATATCTAACTTGATGAAATCAATCAGGTTCTTGATTTTAGTTTTTGGCTGCATTATCACTGAAATATCTATGAAGTCTTAGGCAGGCCATAGATTATGCATTTTCGTTTCTTTCCACCATGGGTTAACTGACTGTGTTGATAGGGGAATCCCTCTCACAACGCTATTGTGTTCTGCTGGTGGGGAGCCTTCCTTGCCGGCAAAACACACTGATTAGTGTTGGCAGCTATCTCCGACAGAACTAATCATTGGGGAAACACCCTACAGGGTGTTTGTATACAGCTTGTGTACAACCAGGATGCCCATACATGGATCAAAATTTGGCAAGTCCCTACTGAACCGGACAAATTTTGATTGATGTATGGCTTTACACATAATCACCCTGGGGCACACCTAAGGATGATCCGCCCCTTGAACATCCGCTTGCTCAGCGGGGATCGCTCCGTTGATCCCCGCTGAGCCGGCTGATGACAGGGCGGTCCCTGCACACTGTGCAGGGACCACCCTGTCAGATCGACGTTCTCTACTATGGGGGGATCAGATGAACACGGACCGTCTGCAGACGGATGGAAAAATAGGATTTTCCTCCATCTGCAGAATCGGACCACAGCGGGGACGGATGATATCGGATGTCAGCGGATGTTTATCCGCTGACACCCGCTATCCTTTAGGGATACATGTATGTCCCTTTTTCATCCATACACGGATGGATGAAAAAGCAGACATATGGTCCGCAAGTCTGAAAGGGGCATTATGCCGCGTACACACGTTTTATTTTAATGTCATTAAAAACGATCGTGTGTGGGCTCCAGAGCATTTTTCACGATGTAAAAAATGTCCATTTAAAAATTTCGAACGTGCTCTAATTTTTCACATCGTAAAAAATGGTCATGTGTGAGCTTTAACGACGTGAAAAAAACATGCATGCTCAGAAGCAAGTTATGAGATGGGAGCGCTCGTTCCGGTAAAACTACCGTTCGTAATGGAGATAGCACATTCATCACGCTGTAACAGACTGAAAAGCGCGAATCAGCAAAAGTAGCACCAAGGGTGGCGTCATCCGAATGGAACTTCCCCTTTATAGTGCCGTCATAGAGCATTTGCTAGAGCATTTTTGTTTCACGATCGTGTGTAGGCAAGGCCATTTTAATGATCGGGTTGAAAAAAACGTTGTTTTTTCTAGACCATTAAAAACGTAATTTTTTACAACCTGTGTGTACGCGGCATTAGAGTTCTTCTACCAGAGCGAACAAAACAATGCCAAATCACAAACAATATAGGCTTAGCAAAATATAATCACACTCAGATGTGTCTTGGGTAGCCTATATCAGAGAATACAGCGCGCCACGAGTTGCCGAAAGAAGCCGGACTACGAGTCGGCTCTATACGGCGCCTGCTCACCGACGTTCGGCTTCTTTCAGCAACTCGTGACGTGCTGTATGCGCCGGTCGGAAGGATGTCAATCAATTAGGAACGCCCAGTCCCGCAGATTACATACCCGGAAGGGGCGGTGAAAATACGGTATGTACGGCAATGAAATAAAAAAAAACAGCCTAATGTCATTCTGACAACTCGGCTGAATGTAATGTTAAAATTTATTTTTTTGGGTGAACCCCCACTTTAAAGTACATCTGTAATTACAGCTAACAGTAGTAATACATATGAAGTGTAGATGCCACCTAGAAACATTGACCACCGCAAGATGCACCCAGGACACCTCAAACCTTAAACACTTCTAGTATGCAAATACCTGCTGCAATGATCAGACTTAAAGGGGTTGTAAAGGTAAAAAAAAAATCCTAAATAGCTTCCTTTACCTTAGTGCAGTCCTCCTTCACTTACCTCATCCTTCCATTTTGCTTTTAAATGTCCTTATTTCTTCTGAGAAATCCTCACTTTCTGTTCTTCTGTCTGTAACTCCACACAGTAACGAAAAGCTTTCTCCCTGGTGTGGAGTGTCGTGCTCGCCCCCTCCCTTGGACAACAGGAGAGTCAGGACGCCCACTAACACACAGCTCCTTTCTCTATCTGCACCATAGAGAGCATCCTGACTCTCCTGTTGTCCAAGGGAGGGGGCGAGCACGACTCTCCACACCAGGGAGAAAGCCTCGCATTACTGTGTGGAGTTACAGACAGAAGAACAGGAAGTGAGGATTTCTCAGAAGTAATAAGGACATTTAAAAGCAAAATGGAAGGATGAGGTAAGTGAAGGAGGACTGCATTAAGGTACAGGAAGCTATTTAGGGGAAAAAAATTGTACCTTTACAACCCCTTTAAACCTTCGCCATCTGCTGGTTGCTACTCTACCTGCAAGCTTAGCTGTTTGCTGTGCACACCTGACCCTTTTTAAACATCTATAAAGGGAACTCAGAACTTCCACCAAAAGATCAAAAGATTATCTGTTTGCTCATACCCTGGATAGATAGTGTGTCTGTGACTTCTGTCTGAGACAGACTGTCCTTTCCTTGGACTGACCTTTGAACTCTTTTGGATTGTGTTTGTACTCTGATTGTCTGTTGTTATCTTGATCAACATCCTGTCACTACTGCATTTGGAACTTGGAAGCGTGTGGTCTGTCTGCGCCTGACCTGGCCATCAGCCTGCTGGCACTGCTACTGTGTGCTCTTGTAACTTCAAGCTAGCCATACACTGTTATGCCGTGTACAGACGATCGGACATTCCGACAACAAAACCGTGGATTTTTTTCCAACGGATGTTGGCTCAAATTTGTCTTGCATACACACGGTCGCACAAATGTTGTCGGAAATTCCGATCGCAAAGAACACGGTCACGTACAACACGTACGATGGCACTATTAAAGGGCAGTTCAATACCAGTTGTGTTAGTAGAAGTTTGGTGAGAGACGAGTCGCAGACTTTTCAGTCCGTTACAGCGTGACGAATGTGCTATTACGAACGCTAGTTTTACCAGACTGAGCGCTTCCGTCTCGTACTTGATTCAGAGCATGCGTGGAATTTTGTGCGCCAGAATTGTCTACACACGTTTGGGATTTTACAAGAATGAATTTTGAGAACCAGTTTTCAAATTTTTGTTGTTGGAAATTCCGACAGAAAATGTCCAATGGAGCCTACACACGGTCGGAATTTCCGACAACAAGCTCCCATCGAACATTTGTTGTCGGAAATTTACAGCGTGTGTACGCGGCATTAGAGGATTGTTTGAAAGTTCCTATGGAAAATCTGAAATATCGTTTGTAGCAGGTACTTCTCCAGACTGATCTAATCTATGATGGGAGAACTGTCTACTGCAGCAGTGTGGGCTTTTTCACACACCCCCCCTCTTTCTCTATTCACACAGACACTCAGAACTGCTTGTTTGTAAACTCCCTATTGGAAGAGCCTGAGCCAATCATCAGGCAGCAGCAAAGGACTGTGGGGGAGGAGATAAAAAGCCAGAGGAACTAGGCCAGAGCCTCTTTTTGTCTGCACCCCATCAGGAGAGCATCTCCTGCACTCTGTGTGTGTGTGTGGAATCGTGGCCTACCACGGGGCACACAGCCTGCAACTCCAGCCCAGAGAAACAGATTGTTCATGCAGCTCCAGCCCAGAGGAACAGACTGTCCATGCTAAAGAAGGACACCCTGCAACAGTTTAAGGACTGAATGCCACTGCGACCTGATGTAATGAGGAGCTCTGCTGGGAACACCTAATGTAAGGAGGGGCTCTGCTGGGAGCACCTGATGTAAGGAGGGACTCCGTTGGGGGCACCCGATGTAAGGAGGGACTCCGCTGAGGGCACCTGATGTAAGGACTGACTCTGCTGGGGGCACCTGATGTAAGGACTGACTCTGCTGGGTGCATCTGATGTAAGGAGGGACTTCGGGGGGGGGGGAACCTGATGTAAAGACGGACTTTTCTGGGGGCACCTGATGTAATGAGGAGCACCGCTGGGAACACCTGACCCCCTTTTTCTCCCTCCATCCCTTGTTCATCTCATGCCCTGTACACACGATCGGTCCATCCAATGAATACGGTCTGATGGACCGTTTTCATCGGTTAACCGATGAAGCTGACTGATGGTCAGTCGTGCCTACACACCATCAGTTAAAAAAACGATCGTGTCAGAACGCGGTGACGTAAAACACAACGACGTGCTAAAAAAACCGAAGTTCAATGCTTCCAAGCATGGGTCGACTTGATTCTGAGCATGCGTGGATTTTTAACCGATGGACGTGCCTACTAACGATCGTTTTTTTTTCTATCGGTTAGGTATCCATCGGTTACATTGAAAACAAGATTGCTTTTTTTTAACCTATGGATAAATAACCGATGGGGCCTACACACGATCGGTTTGGTCCGATGAAAGCGGTCCATCAGACCGTTCTCATCGGTTTGACCGATCGTGTGTACGCGGCATCAGACTCCAACCACACCCCCTTTGAGCCACGCTCAATATTTCGCTGAAATCACGGCACGTTTTTCTTTCCCTGTTATGCCATGCCTACAAATGAATTTCCCACCCCCTAATTATAATAAGACTCCGCCTACAGCCAAAAAAGTGTCCCAATACATTTTTTTACAATGTTGGCAACTATGATATTTTGGACCTGCCCCTTATTAAATGTTGGTAAAAATGAAATTTTCATGGATCCATGTGATTCGTATGTAACCTGACAGTAAGTAATGGTTTTGGGTACAGTTATGCCCCGTACACACGATCCGAAAATCGTACGGAAAATGCCGCTTTCGAAACGATCGTACGATAATCGGATCATTAGTACAGCGCTTCCAAAAAGCCGATCAGGACAGTTCATCCGATTTTATTTATCGGACATGCACAAATTTTTTTTCCGTACAATGCCAGATCGTCCGATTTTCGTATAATCAGTACAGCTGTCGTTCAAAAATGCAATACAAATGCATTACAACACACGACATCACTTCCGATTTTTTATTCTGCCGTACGAGAATTTTCGTGACTTTAGTAAACTCATCAGATTCGACGTGAGATTAGCATACAAAAAAAAAGGGACGATCATTCGTCCGATAATCGGATCGTGTGTACGGGGCATTAAACTGCTGTAATCTGTAGGAAAATGTATGTCACAGGAATGTGCTGGGCCATGTAGAGGACTGCATATTTCTAGTGCAATGCAGTATGTACTTCATGGGTTATGCATTAGTAATAGCGGTGTTTTGGTTTGAGAAAAGCAGAACCAATCAAGTCAGGTGAATAGATGATATATTGTTTTGGTTTTATGGACATTTTGACATATTCTGTTGGAATAACACAGCTGAGGAATCCGATTCCTGGAAATTCCTTTATACCAAACATTCTGCTGGGATTGTTCAAACAGCAAAGAGCGCTCCGTTACTATAGCAAAATCTCTACAGTCTGTTCATTGTCTCCTCTCTTTTGGGAAATGTAAATCACACAGATATTGCCTGTAAATATCCCTCTGTGTATTATAGTGAATTTGGTACACATATGCAAGAATTTTTCCACCGAAAAAGTATTGTTGGATTAATGTATTTTATAATAATATTGGTGAATGTACCCTCTAGTGGACATATTGGCAAAGGAGTCAGCCACTTAGAACCTTTACAAGTAAAAATAACCCCACCTAGCTGCCCGGCAAGAGCGCCGCAGTGACCAACAGGGCATCTCTTACTGATGGTAAGTAAGCAATGATGTATAAATAAAACCCCTGGTAACAATGTGAAACCAAATTCAGAGGGAATTTAATAATAATAATAATAAAGATAACACAGTGGCGGTGCGTCGCCGCCTCCCCTCTCCTGCTCACCCCCCCCCCCCACCCCTCTCCTGCTCGACCCCCCTCTCCTTCTCTCTCACATAGATAGATTCATGCACTGCCAGTACAGCTAAACACCACATCTGTTCATCAGAAATCATCGCTCACCCCAGGTCTATTTCTGTCAGTAGATGCCGAAAAAGCATTTGACAGGGTAGACTGGGGACTCATGATACAATCCCTTGAAGTGATGGGATTCGGGCAGAGGCTGATTTGATTGATCAAAACACTCTATCACCAACCATCGGCAAAGATTAAAATTAACGGCACACTTTCGGAGTCTTTTGAAATGAAGAATGGGACAAGACAGGGTTGCCCGCTCTCTCCCCTTCTCTTCATCCTATCTTTAGAACCATTATTAGCCACGATCCGCAATGACCCCGATATTAACGGGGTCAAAGTGGAGGGGGATTAATTATTGTTTTGTGGGTTGGATTGTGATGAGACTTTAGTTAAAGCGGGAGTTCCGCGGGAAAACGTTTTTTTTTAAAGACGTTTTTGTAACACTGATGGTACAACGACAATTGTACTCACCAGTCTCCTACTTGCAGCCGCTACCAAGACGATTTCCCCCAAAAGAATATCTTATAAAAATCGATGATGGACATTGCCATCTTGACTGCGGGCACTCTTCCGGGATGCGGTGAATGTATCAGGCGCACGCACAGTGTGACGGCGAGCAGCGCCGTCAACACTGCGCCGTTGCTAGGACAACGGCCGGCAGCGTCCTGAAAAGGACACTCCCCGCTGTGACTAGCAGACACGTTACTAGTCACGTGACCCGCGAGATATCGCGGGATTTTCTAACACGGCGCGTCTCCTGGGATTCTCAGGACTAACTCCCAGGAGACATAGCGCTGGTGGGGGATTGAAAGCCACGCCCACTCCCGCGGGGAAAAGTGAGTGACAGCTCACTAAAGGCCCTCGTTCAAAGGTAAGGAGGCCGATTAAAAAAAACAAAAAAAACGGATGCAGAGCGTACTGTGGAAGCTGGTTTGAAACAGGAAAAGTTGTCAATTAGGGTGAACCACCGCTTTAAGTAAGGTACTACTCAACACCTTCTAAGAAACAAATAGTATAATAACAAACAAAAAAAAGTAAACAAACACTAAACGTATAAAATATACCACAGATGATGCAAAACTGAAGCAGTAAACCATGAGCTGGTCTCTAGCGCTCGGTTAAAAGCTGACGTGGTTAAAAAAACAAAAAAACAAAAACAAAAAAAAAACAAAAAAAAAGAAATCATCGCTCAACGCTGAGGGAAGGAGGTTCTCATCCAAAATTTGACAGTACATAGCCCCGCCCATCGTCTCTTTGATGCAGCAAAGTTTTTCTGTCCCCTTAGCAGAAAAACACCCCCAAAGCGTAAGGTTTCCACCTCCATGTTTGTTGGTGTGGATGGTGTTCTTGGGGTCAGAGGCAGCATTCCTCCTCCTCCTCCAAACACGGTAAGTTGAGTTGATGCCAAAGAGCTTGATTTTGATCTCATCTGACCACAACACTTTCACCCAGTTCTCCTCTGAATCATTCAGATGTTCATTAGCAAACTTTAGATGGGCCTGTACATGTGTTTTCTTCAGCAAGGGGACCTTGTGGGTTCTGCAGGATTTCAGTCCTTCACAGAGTAGTGTGTTACCAATTGTTTTCTTGGCCTACTGCCCTGAGATCATTGACCAGATTCTCCCGTGTAGTTCTGAGTTGATTCCTCACCGTTCTCATGATCATTGAAACTCCACGAGGTGAGATCTTGTATGGAGCCCCAGACCGAGGCAGATTGACAGTTATTTTGTGTTTCTTCCATTTGTGAATAATCGTACCAACTGTTGTCACCCTCTCCTCAAGTTGCTTGGCGATGGTCTTGTAGCCTATTCCGGCCTTGTGTAGGTCTACAATCTCGTTCCCTGACATTCCTGGACAGCCATGGTGGTCTTGGCCACGGTGGAGAGATTGGAATCTGATTGATTGCTTGATTCTATGGACAGGTGTCTTTTATACAGGTAACAAGCTGAGATTAGGAGCACTCCCTTTAACCACTTAAGGACCGCCTCACGACGATATACGTCGGCAGAATGGCATGGCTGGGCACATTGGCGTATATATATGGGAACGACGATCACTGACGTCACACCTCCAGCCCCACCCTCCTACAGTTAGAAACACACATGAGGTCACAGTTAACCCCTACAGCGCCCCCTAGCGGTTAACCCCTTCACTGCAATTGTAATTTTCACAGTAATCAGTGCATTTTTATAGCACTTTTCGCTGTGAGAATGACAATGGTCCCAAAAATGTGTCAAAAGTGTCCGATGTGTCCGCCATAATGTCTCAGTCACGAAAAAAATTGATGATCGCCGTCATTAGTAGTAGAAAAAAATTATTAATAAAAATGCCATAAAACTATCCCCTATTTTGTAAACGCTATAAATTTTGCGCAAACCAATCGATAAACGCTTATTGCGATTTCTTTTACCAAAAATAAGTAGAGGAATACGTATCGGCCTAAACTGAGGAAAAAAAAAGTTTTTTTTTATATCTTTTTTGGGGATATTTATTATAGCAAAATGTAAAAAATATAGAATTTTTTTCAAAATTGTCGCTCTATTTTTGTGTAGAACGCAAAAAATAAATACCGCAGAGGTGATCAAATACCACCAAAAGAAAGCTCTATTTGTAGAAAAAAAAGGACGCCAATTTTGTTGGGGAGCCACGTCGCACGACCGCGCAATTGTCAGTTAAATCGACGCAGTGCCGAATCGCTGAATCGCAAAAAGGGGCAAGGTCCCTAACCTGCATATTGGTCCGGGTCTTAAGTGGTTAAGAGAGTGCTCCTAATCTCAGCTCATTACCTGTATAGAAGACACCTGGGAGCCAGACATCTTGCTGATTGATAGGGCATCAAATACATATTTCACTCATTAAAATGCAAATCAATTTATAACTTTTTTGAAATGCACTTTTCTGCCAAAACACAGCTCTGTATATTGTATGTAGCTGATGATATATACAGTTTATAAAGCGCTTATGGCCACATTTCTTAGTAATGGAAATTGTTTCCTTGGCCTAAAGAAAGTGGCCCAGATTCAAGTAGAATCGCGCAATATTTGCGTGGGCAAAGAGCAAATTCTTTTCTCTGCGCCCACGCAAATATTGCGCTTTGCCCGCGATTCACGGAGCAGTTGCTCCGTAAATTGCGCGGGCAATATGCTAAGCAGCCGGGCGCAAGGCTGCCTAATGTAAATGATCCCGCCGGGGGCGGGAATCATTTAAATTTGGCGCGCTCCCGCGCCGAGCGAACTGCGCATGCTCCGTCGGGAAACTTTCCCGACGTGCATTGCGGCAAATGACGTCGCAAGGACGTCATTTGCTTGTAAGTGAACGTGAATGGCGTCCAGCTCCATTCACGGTTCACTTACGTAAACGACGTTAAATTTGAACGTCGCGAGCGGGAGGCGCAGCTATACTTTAGCATTGGCTGCGCCTGCTATAGCAGGAGCAACCTTATGCTAAAGGCGCCGTACGGAAACTCCGTACCTTGCGTAGGCAGGGCCCGCGCAACTTTTGTGAATCGGTGGTAGTATGCAATTTGCATACTACACGCCGATCACAAAGGCCGCGCCCCCTAGCGGCCAACGCAAGAATGCAGCCTGGGATGTGAAGGCATAAGGAGGCTTATGTTTATCACATCCTAGGCTGCATTCGGTGTAACGAGGTTCCTGAATCAGGAGCACTCGTTACACCGGAGCAAGTAAGCACTTGCGCCGCGCAACCTATGGTTGCGCGGGCGCAAGTGCTTCTTGAATCTGGGCCAGTATTTACAGCAGGGGTTCACAACTTTGGGCCGTGGACCAATTCTGACCCTCTGCAAGATTTTATCTGGATGTAAAAGGGGACTCAGATGGGCACCCTGATGTAAAAGAGGACTCTGATGGAGCGGCTATAATGTAAAAGGGAACTTCCATGTTAGAGCAACTCAGGGCGACTCCAATTTAAGTGGGAATTGAATTCAAAGTAACGTAAAACCTGGAGTTAGGCTCTAAGCCCACCGGTCTTTATCGCGCAGAGTATTGAAATTAAGCGCTAGAAGCAACGCTGTATCCTGGCTTAGGCCAACAAGGCCCAGGGTTAGGGCAGCACTTTGCAGGGGGGCAGCACAGAAAGAGTGTTAGTGTAGTGCCAGTCTTATGGGAGGACTGGGCTGAGAGGCAAATTAGTCTAGCACCCCCATAAAGCTCCCGTATGCTTCTGACATTCCGTGACTGGGGGGGGGGGGGGGTCGCTGCTTCTAATTTTGACTGTCCTATCATCCTGGACCACAAACCTTTCTCACTGTGCTATATGTTTTCTGCTGCACCATTGGCATGGTTATATGTTCTTAGTCCTCTCCATAAAATTATCAGAAATTTGTGCTTAAAGCGGATGTTCCGCCACAAAAAAATATTAAAAGCCAGCAGCTACAAATACTGCAGCTGCTGACTTTTAATATTAGGACACCTACCTGTCCTGGAGTCCAGCGGCGTCCGCAGCAGATGACAAGCGATCGCTCGTCACCCTGCGGCTCCCCCCTCCATCCACGCTGAGGGAACCAGGAAGTGAAGCGCTGCGGCTTCACTGCCCGGTTCCCTACGGCGCATGCGCGAGTCGCGCCGCGCCCGCCGATTGGCTCCTGCTGTTTGCTGGGAGCCGAGTGTTCCCAGCACACAACGGGGGGGGGGGTGACGGGATGTGACGCAATGCCCGTCTTTTGCCCGTGAATGCCGGGCCCGGAAGTGGGTGCAAATACCTGTCTTTAGACAGGTATCTGCACCCCCCTCCCCCCTGAAAGGTGTCAAATGTGACACCGGAGGGGGGGAGGGTTCTGATCAGCGGGAGTTCACTTCAGGGTTGAGAACCGCTTTAAAGTAGAACTAAAGGTAACACTTTTTTTTTTCCATTTTGGATAGAATGAGGGAGGAGTATAGCCCCTGTCAGTTTATTTTTTACTATCTTTGTCCTTTTACAGAGATTTCCCTTCACCTTCTGCCCCATAGCCAAACAGGAAGTGAGAGGAAATCTATGCAAATTAAGGGAATCCATTGCCCCCTCCAGGCCCTCAGAACTAGTGTCCCCACTCGAAAACTTCAGGGCGGGTCTTAAACAGAAAGGGATGTGGCCTTGACAGAAAGGGGTGGGTCATATTTTAATTAGGGGGTGCACAAGTTTAGGCAGGCTTAGGGAAGCACAAAACCTAAATACACTACTGGCTAGAAGAGAATACGTTACTTTATGGAGGAATATCAGAACATGTCTTTACATCATGTCTTTATCATGGAGAGAGAAAACAGGAAGTTAAACACAAACAAGTTCACACGGATACAGAGGGTACTTCCTCTCGTATCATAGAATACATGAACTATACACTATAATACTACAGTGCCAACTACTGGTATATATAGGTATAATGCATATATAAAGTTCACAATATAGAAAGCTACTTGCTGTTGCTTCTTCCAACAGTCTTTTCTATTTGTACTGACCTTTAAGAAAAGCAGTTTGATTTGGTGTTTTATCCTCAGAAGTCCCAAACTGTCACATCCAAGAAACATCACAATGAAGGGCAGGTCAGCGAACCGTCATCTACATACCCGCCTGCATAATTTTAGATGCAATTTAATGGGAGGTAAATTATTAAAATGGCCAACAATCATGTTGAAAAAGTAGAGAGGACAGGAGTGCATAACGGTATGTTTAATGGAAGCCAGAGGATAAGTTAGCAGGACAGTAAACTGCATAGATATAAATATAAGTAGATAAAAGGAAGAAAGGTTACAGAGCCTCATAAAAAGGTCAACCATTAGACCTCACTTAGAGGATTCTGTTCCCCTCTGCTCACTATGACAATTATGGAATACTATATTTCACAAGCAATAAAGACTCATGCACACAGGCCTGCTGTCCCATATATATAATTTTTTAGATACAGGTTTTTAGCATTATGCTGTAGAGATAATTTATTTTTCTGACGTATGAAAAGTAAAATGTCCAGCAATCACACTGCAAGTAACCAGCAGGGATCATACTGTGTAAACAAAAGCTATAACTTGCATAATAAATTGTTACTACAGCTCTGCATTTCAACCACTTGAGGTCCCGAAAACCCTTATATACTTAAAGGGTCACTAAAGGATTTTTTTTTTTAGCTAAATAGCTTCCTTTACCTTACTGCAGTACTGGTTTCATGTCCTCATTGTTCGTTTTTGCTTTGAAGTAGTTGTAATTCTGCTGTGATCTCCACACTTCCTGGTTACCTGTTTCCTTATAACCATCGTACTGGGAGCTTTTCACGGTGGTCTAAGCTGTCATTACTGTGTGTCTAAAACTCCTCAGAACCAATCAGATTCATTTTAAAAACAAAACACTGCCCTGGATTTGTTGTTTTTGTTCTGTGAGTCTTCCCGACTCACCTCTCACCCGGAACTTCATGTATGTACCTTTAAAACCGAACGTGAAACTAGAAGAAAAATATAGGTGTCCCTTACGTGTATACACAAAGAGCAAGAAAACCCAAATCTCACCACATCCCTGAAATAAGCCGATTGCTGTACCCCCAAGGGGGTGTGTTTCCTCAGTGGGACTTTAAACGTGGGAGATGGGTTTGAGGAATCAAACTAATTTAGTCAACAAGTATTTATCGAAAATATCAAATTGTATTAAGTTTGAATAGAGTTGTACGTAGACAACTAATCAAGATAAAGATAAAACATTTTTTTCATTAACAGCATTGGGTGTAAACATCCCAAATGACCAACCATAAGAGGGAGGGCACGACCTAGGGTGGACAACTAACACAGATACCCTACATCATTCATAAGGAGACATATAATCAAAAAATCAAAAAGTTATATACATGTACAGACGACAATAAAAGCAAAAAAAGGCCCTCTAAATAACTGTCCTGTAGGTATGGACAGAGATGCCAACGTTTCGAGGCTTTTTAGGCAGGGTATGGCCTCTTCATCAGGGCGAAGGCGGTGCAAGAGTGTCGCTGTACCGTCTAGTTCTGGCAGCTCAATCTGTTCAGTCTGTGTTGTTATCCGCAGGGAGACTGAGGAAGGCCATACCCTGCCTAAAAAGCCTCGAAACGTTGGCATCTCTGTCCATACCTACAGGACAGTTATTTAGAGGGCCTTTTTTTGCTTTTATTGTTGTCTGTACATGTATATAACTTTTTGATTTTTTGATTATATGTCTCCTTATGAATGATGTAGGGTATCTGTGTTAGTTGTCCACCCTAGGTCGTGCCCTCCCTCTTATGGTTGGTCATTTGGGGTGTTTACACCCAATCCTGTTTATGAAAAAAAAATGTTATCTTTATCTTGATTAGCTGTCTACGTACAACTCTATTCAAACTTAATAAAATTTGATATTTTCGATAAATACTTGTTGACTAAATTAGTTTGATACCTCAAACCCATCTCCCACGTTTAAAGTCCCACTGAGGAAACACACCCCCTTGGGGGTACAGCAATCGAACGTGAAACTCGAGGCACATTATATGATAGATTCAATTACATTTTTAATCATTTTTAAAAGGAATCAGTTAACTTTTATGTCTCTATACCCTGTAAACAGTCATTTCAGCAAAAAAAAAAATTTCCTTTAGTGACCCTTTTAGGCCCCGTACACACGACCGAGGAACTCGACGTGCCAAACACATCGAGTTCCTCAGCGAGTTCAGTGTGGAAGCCGCCGAGGAGCTTGGCGGGCCGACTTTCCTCATTGAACAACGAGGAAATAGAGAACATGTTCTCTTTTCGGCCCGACGAGTTCCTCGACGGGTTCCTCGCTGAAAAGTGTACACACGACCGAGTTTCTCGGCAGAATCCAGCTCCGACCGAGTTTCTGGCTGAATTCTGCCAAGAAACTCGGTCGTGTGTACGGGGCCTAAGCCTTCCATTGGAGTGCGTTAATGCATATGCCGTAATGTGCAGCTCATTCATTAATTATGAATGGGCTAAGAACAAATGACTAACGATGCCAATCTTGAGAAAATTTGGCCAGGTTGGCCATTTATTAATAAATAAACAAATATAACATTCCTTAAAACAGAAACATTATAAATAATCCAGTACCCGTAACATAAAAGGTTGCCAGTCTCGGGAGGCACCAAAGAACCAAAATCAGGTTACGTATCTGCGCTACAAGTTACCGATCCCCAGCCGCGCAACACCGGCTCGGGGGAAAAACAAACTTCTCCGCAGATGCCTCTGTTACCACTTCCCAATTAATCCACCATTAACTGGAATCCAACAAAGGACGCCATACATTAAAAGGATCAAACTATGAACTGTTCAACAAATGTTAAAGCCTCCAAAGACCCCAATCGCCAAGACTTTAAGAACAGCAGTTCACCCAACACAATACAGGCCGGGAGATTCCTTCTCAGCTGTTGCTCCAAAGGATTTGCCTTGATTTCTGATCTCCCCCTGCATACCCCCCAGTAGCCCCATTCTAAACACCAGCCAATAATAGTAAGAGACCACCCATCCAACCATTAGCCAGATTCAGTAAGAGTTAGGTCGGGGTATCAGTAGATACGCCGACCTAACTCAGAATCTGCGCCGACCTATGTTTAAGTGTATTCTCAAACAGAGATACGCTTAAACATATCTAAGATACGACGACTTGCGCCGTCCTATCTTAGGTTGCAATATTTCTGCTGGCCGCTAGGTAGCGCTTCCATTGCGGTCGGCGTAGAATATGCAAATCAGTTAATACGCCTATTCACGAACGTACGCCCGGCCGCCGCAGTACATTTACGCCGTTTACGTAAGATATAGGCCGCCTAAAGTTATTCCATCAAATAGATGGAATAGTAATGTTAAGTATGGCCGCCGTTCCCGCGTCGAAATTCGAAAATGTTACGTTGTTTGCGTAAGTCATCCGTGAATAGGGATTTACGTTGTTTACATCCACGTCAACATCAATAGGCCCGTGCGGTGGACGTAGCCGCAATGCACACTGGGAAATGTAGGCGCACGGCGCATGTGCAGTAAAAAAAAAACGTCAAAAACGTCAGGTCAAGCCCCATTAACATAAAACACGCCCCCATAGCTAAATTTGAAGAATTAGGCGCCATTACTCCCGCCCGCTTTAGGCTACGCCGCCATAACTTAGCAGGCAAGTACATTGTGAATCATGTACTTGCCTCGCTAACTTACGGCGGCGTAGCTTAAATGCCTTAAGCTACGCCGCCTAAAATTTGCGGCCATGTATGTGAATCTAGCTACATATTCCCATATTCAAAATTAACCCTATCCTTTCTTGCTTCCCTTGCCCATCCCCCCCCCCCCCCCCCGTCCCGTCCCGGGGCCTTTTACCTATATATTTTTTTTTTTGTTGTTGTTTCAGCTTCTATTTCTTCTAGTAATGGGCCCCGAATCCCGTTTCTTAAATAATAAGGAAGAACTGGCAAACCTTTGCAGCATAATACTATGTAAATAATGACTAGTTATGGAGTTCCCAAGATTCAAACGCGCACAAGGCAATTTTATTTTATTGTAAGAATAAATCTTTTTATCGTTTCCACCTTGATATGATTTCATGTGTTTCACATCTTAAGAAATTGAATTATACAAATATGCAATATGAGTAGACTAGTTTGGCTCATTTTTCAATACTTGTGCCTCCGGAAAACGCCAACAGCGTTGCTGAAGCAAATGAACCAATCAAATTGCTTTAACTGAGCAAAACTCTAATCCCAATTCACTGCAGCGTTCACAGTTACCACATGCAGAACTTTGGTTTATGAGGTAACAATATTCAGGCAGTGATTCGTGAACTGACATGACAGCTAAATGATTATAATGACACAGTCTACATCAGATTATATATAATGGGGATAATTTACCCCCTACTGTAAGAGGCCACAGAAGAGGTTAACGACCACAGTGCAGAGAACGCAACGCTTATGTAGAGATGGAATTCTGAACTGGTTTCAAATGTATTTTTTTACATATTTCATGATGAAAGGGGCCAAATGGGTCTAAAGAAGGAAAATGTCAAGTAGACACGTTACAGTGCACGTACTGTATATTTCATTTGTAGGTTGCGTGTTGAGACCTCAGGACTCCTTGCTGCTTTTTGTTCCTCAATATACATGTGTAGGATAAGTGGTTGAGTTGGCAACCAACAAAAGGCTGGGTTTCCTGTTTATAACATGATTTACTTCAGTTGTTTTTTTGGGGTTATTTTTTGCTGCTATCCATGAATTTCATGTTTAAGGGACAACTTCCCCTTAGTTTTGTGATATACTCGCCATATAAGACGACCCCCTACCCCCCCTCACTGTACCATTGCCTCACCTCACTGTGCCATTGCCTCACCTCACTGTACTATTGCCTCACCTCACTGTACCATTGCCTCACCTCACTGTACCATTGCCTCACCTCACTGTACCATTGCCTCACCTCACTGTACCATTGCCTCACCTCACTGTACCATTGCCTCACCGTGCCATTGCCTCACCTCACTGTACCATTGCCTCACCTCACTGTACCATTGCCTCACCTCACTGTACCATTGCCTCACCTCACTGTGCCATTGCCTCACCTCACTGTACCATTGCCTCACCTCACTGTGCCATTGCCTCACCTCACTGTACCATTGCCTCACCTCACTGTGCCATTGCCTCACCTCACTGCGCCATTGCCTCACCTCACTGCGCCATTGCCTCACCTCACTGCGCCATTGCCTCACCTCACTGTACCATTGCCTCACCTCACTGTACCATTGCCTCACCTCACTGTACCATTGCCTCACCTCACTGTACCATTGCCTCACCTCACTGTACCATTGCCTCACCTCACTGTACCATTGCCTCACCTCACTGTGCCATTGCCTCACCTCACTGTACCATTGCCTCACCTCACTGTGCCATTGCCTCACCTCACTGTACCATTGCCTCACCTCACTGTGCCATTGCCTCACCTCACTGCGCCATTGCCTCACCTCACTGTGCCATTGCCTCACCTCACTGTGCCATTGCCTCACCTCACTGTACCATTGCCTCACCTCACTGTACCATTGCCTCACCTCACTGTGCCATTGCCTCACCTCACTGCGCCATTGCCTCACCTCACTGTACCATTGCCTCACCTCACTGTACCATTGCCTCACCTCACTGTACCATTGCCTCACCTCACTGTACCATTGCCTCACCTCACTGTACCATTGCCTCACCTCACTGTACCATTGCCTCACCTCACTGTACCATTGCCTCACCGTGCCATTGCCTCACCTCACTGTACCATTGCCTCACCTCACTGTACCATTGCCTCACTGTGCCATTGCCTCACCTCACTGTGCCATTGTCTCACCGTGCCATTGCCTCATCGCGCCATTGCCTCACCTCACTTCGCAGGATCTTCATTCCTTTATGCCTGGCAGAGTGAGTCAGACTGCGGGCGTCCATTTTTTAAAAGCCGTGCCTCCTCCCCGTGCTGTTCCGTGATAGGTGGAACACTCAGTTTCCCAGCAGAGCCTGGGTTCAGTGTTCCGCCTATCACGGACATCCTCTCGTCCGAGGCCGAGGACGAGACGACGTCCATGATAGGCGGAACACTGAACACAGGCTCTGCTGGGAAACTGAGTGTTCCGCCTATCACGGAACAGCACGAGGAGGAGGCGTGGCTTTTAAAAAAAGCAGTGCTTTGCTTCCACATGTCCAGAAAGGAGAACAGTGAACAAGTACAGTAGTGATATCACCAAATGTCACTCCAAATCTCCTAAAACTAGCAGTCACGGCCAGTAGTGCCTTAGATCTCACACTGCAGATATAGATCTATGAGGTTGTAGGTATAGGAGTGCCACAGTCGTTTACTAGAAAGTGCACTGCTTTCAGGAAAATCCAGGATACTGCTTAGACAATATATATATATATATATATATATATATATATATATATATATATATAACCAAAAGTATTGGGACACCTGCCTTTACATGCATATGAACTGTAATGGCATCCCTGTCTTAGTCCATAGGGTTAAATATTGAGTTGACCCACCCTTTGCAGTTATAACAGATCCTACTCCTCTGGGAAGACTGTCCACAAGGTTTAGGAGTGTGTCTATGGAAATGTTTACCATTCTGCTAGAAGCACATTGGTAAGGTCAGGCTGTTGGTCAGGCATGTTGGACAAGAAGGCCTGGCTCGCAGTCTTTGCTCTAATTCATCCCAAAGGTGTCCCAATACTTTTGGTAATATAGTGTGTGTGTGTGTGTGTGTATGTATATATATATATATATATATATATATATATATATATATATATATATATATATAGATATATATATATTATATACATTTTTTTACACGCATATCTATATATACTGTGTATGTCTATATATATATATAGACACACACATTTTTCGAACATCTAATGCAGTACATTCTAAACTACTAACTTTCTCATAACTTACAGGATGAAACCCCATACTTACAGGAAGGAGGAGGGGGGGGATCATATGCTATGATTGTAATATTCAGGACAAGAGGCATTTCTGTGTGAAATTGGAATGCTGGATAACATTACCTGGGTTCAAAGGGCAAAAGACTAAAAGGTAACATGAAAAGTAGGGACGATAAGGTCTAGATCACAGCCAAGATACTGGCCTAACATTATTAAAGAATTCAAACGCATGTTTTAAGAAAGAATTTTAATAAGAAATTGCTTGCTTAGATTGTCCATGAAATTCTTCTTCTTGGAAAAATATTAAGCAGCTTGGTCAACACATCAGTGTGAGTGGCCATATTATAACACAGTGCAACACTGTCTTGTAGGATATGGAAACCTAATCACTAAAATAAAATTTAAGCTTTAACATGTTATTATCATTTCACATGTCTTTTTCCTTTTTTTTTTAATCTTCAAAGCTTTCATTAAACTAGTTCTTGGTGACCATACCATTAAAGTGGTTCTAATGGCAGAATTTGTTATTTACCTTAAAGGAGTTGTAAAGCTTTGTGTTTTTTTACCTTAATGCATCCTACATGTAACGCCTGTGTACTTTTCAGTACAGGTGCTATCTCAAATTTTGTGGGACGAGAGAGTTATCTGCTCTCATCCATGTTGATTTGTTTAAATTTGGCTGTTCGCCAGCCCTGGACTGTCCTGTGGGTCATTCTGTGCTCCAGAGATGTAGTTCCATCTCTGGATGGCAGGTGGCGCCAGAGGGGTCCAGGCGGAGGCGCCCTTTCTCCAGCAGCCAATCGGAGGAGTGTTTCCCTCGCGGGGCATGCTGGGGAAGGGTATTTCTGTGGCGGGGTTCTTCGCCCGTTCCTGGTTCCAGGTGCGGCACCCACCTTTAGGGTGTGCGCACATCACGGGCCCCGGCCTGGCCTACCAGGTCGGGGCGCATGTGCTATGCGGAGTTCCTGACTTCTCACCCCCTCCCCCCTCAAGAGGCTTTCTCCACACCAGGAAGAAAGTTTTGCATTACGGTGTGAAGTGAGGATTTCTCAGAAGAAATAAGGACATTTAAAAGCAAAATGGAAGGATGAGGTAAGTGAAGGAGGACTGCACTAAGGTAAAGGAAGCTATTTAGGGGAAACATTTTTTACCTTTACAACCTCCCTTTAAGGTGAAAAAACACCTTGCAGTCATCGCCCCCCCCCCCCCCCTGAGCTCCCGTTTTACTTACCTGAGACCCGCATCTTCTAGGGTAACCACATTTCTAAACGGCCATTCAGGGACCCCCTTCCCAAAAATCACAGCACAGCTGAGGCAGCGGATGCGCACGCTACCCAAAAGAACTGATCACGCCCCCAAAAGTCCCGTTTTACCTTGTTCCAACGTTGGCTTTACACTTCCCTGCTGTGATTAGACACAAGACGTGTGATTTATGATTTCTCCAATTACAAGCAGGGGGCGGGGATTGTGCCTCTCCAGACATTCCCTGCCAGGATAAGTACTGTCAGTGAGTAAAGCGGGGAAGTGGTGGCCTTTTTTGGGGGCAAAAGATAGAGGGGAGGGGGAGTGGCTGTGTCAACTTCATTCCGGGACACTGTATTGTCCTGGAATGAAGGTGCCTGGGACCTGGGACAGACCTGCAAAATGCGGGACTGTCCCGGGCAATCCGGGACACGTGGTCACCCTAGCATCTTCTTGTGCACGATCCTGCGTTGCTTTCGCCGAGCTCTAGTCGGCTCTTCATTGGATGATTGATAGCAGCGCAGCCATTGGTTCCGGCTGCTGTCAATCAAATCAATGACGCGGCACGCCGGGGCTGAGTGATACAATCGGCAGCTATGGCCGCCAACTGTATCACACGGGAGCGTGCCCGCAAGCTAACCCCTCTGGGAGAGTGCTTCGCAGAGTAGGGCTAGCTCTTGCGGGGAGGAACCAAGACAGACACCAAAGGACCCCAGAAGACGAGGATCGGGGACACTTTGCAAAACGAACTGGTAGTAACTGAAAAAAAAAACATACAACCACTTTAATGCATTCTATGGCTTCTGCATACAGCTCCACAGCCCCCCTAAATACTTAAAGGAGTTGTAAAGGAAAAAAAAAATTGCCTAAATGTCCTGCCGCACAGATGTAGTTCCCAGGAGGGGGTGAGCACGTTACTGACCACCGCAGTAAAGCCTCCCATCACGGTGGTCAGTAAAATCAGACAAGCAGGAAGTGAACAGAACAGAGAAGAAATAGAGCAACTTCTGAGCAAACACGAACAATGAGGAAGTGAAAAGAAGAATGTCTGCAGGTAAAGGATGCTTATCATGAAAAAAATTTTTTTTCCGTTACAACCCCTTTAACTGAACCTAATCCAGCGGTGTCTCAGCTCTCTCTCCTTTTTGGACAGAGAGGCAGCAGTGAGAGACATGGGGGATTATTTACAAAAGTCAAATCCACTTTGCACTACAAGTGCAAACTACAAGTGCAAAGTGCACTTGAAATTGCACTGAAAGTGCACTTGGAAGTACAGTCACTGTAAATATGAGGGGTAAATCAGAAATGAGGGGAAGCTCTGCTGATTTTATCATCTAATCATGTGCAAGCTAAAATGCTATTTTTTATTTTCCTTGCATGTCCCCCTCAGATCTACAGCGACTGCACTTCCAAGTGCACTTTGCACTTGTAGTTTGCACTTGTAGTGCAAAGTGGATTTACCTTTCTTAAATAACCCCCATTGGCTCCTGCTGGTGTCACTCACAGCCGGTGAGGAGAGAGAGCAGAGGGAAGGGCCAGGCCATAGGATTGAGCACACGAGTGCCCCCATAGCAAGTAGGTTGCTACGGGAGCACTAGGCAGGGGGGGAGGAGCCAGGAGCGCCAGCGAGGGACCAAGAAGAAGAGGATCAGGGCGGCTCTGGGCAAAACCATTACACAGAGCAGGTAAGCAAAAGATATTTGTTATTTTTAAAAATACAATAATTTTGCCTTTACAAACACTTTAAGGTCATTGTTTAGACACTTAGGGCCAGATTCTCGTAGACTGGCTTAAAACTGCGGCGGCGTAACGTATCTCATTTACGTTACGCCGCCGCAAGTTTTACGGGCAAGTGCTTGATTCACAAAGCACTTGCCTGTAAAGTTGCGGCGGCGTAGCGTAAATCCTCCGGCGCAAGCCAGCCTAATTCAAATGATCCGGGTAGGGGGCGTGGATCATTTAAATTAGGCGCGTTCCCGCGCCGAACGTACTGCGCATGCGCCGTCTCTAAAGTTTCCCGACGTGCATTGCTCTAAATGACGTCGCAAGGACGTCATTGGTTTCGACGTTAACGTAAATGGCGTCCAGCCCTCGGATTTAATAGTTATCTATGCGTAACTGATTCTAATAATCAGTCGCATAGATACGATGGCCAAGATTAGGACTTACGACGGCACACATTGCGTTGCGCCTTCGTAAGCCCTTTCAGAATCTGGGCCTTATTGTTCTGACAAAGCTTTGTCTCTGTACCCCAGTTGTGCACTTGTGTTGTCACCCTGGCTGTCTAAATGCAATATAAAATGGTCCACAGTTTTCATCACCAGGAAACCTGTCATGAAAAGATCGCTGTTTTAGATAATATACAGACTATATAATTCTTTAAGGGTTTACATCTACGTTAAATGGATTTAAAGGAATAAAATGAAATATCCCAAGAAAAACACATTAATTTGGTCGGAGCCAACAATATCATGAACGTAATTGATTTGTCCTTGTCTACAATGTTAATTTCAGGATTTTTATTTGGTGTTAAAGGAAATCTGTGCTAAAAGAAATATCTGGGTGGCCATTGCTGACCTGCTTGGTGGTCCCTGTATTTCATACTTTCCAAGTGACAGACCCGTATGAAGCCAGATAACTCAGAACCCTTGATCTAAAAATACAAAGTCAGTGATTCAGAAAAAAAGACCATTGGATGAGCATGACAGCCAGGAGACTGTCTATTTTAATAGAAGTCAACAATACCATGACTTGTAGGTTATATTGGCCCAAGTGAGAACAATATGTCTTGTGCCAGGAGAGTGCCTGGAAACAGGGGTACTGTCTTTGGCTAGGTTCACATGTGAGCGGGTGTAATTGCCCCTCTTCCTGCACCCACAGTAAAAAACACACTGCTGTTTAGCGGATGCATGGAGGTGCCATTAATCTTAATGCCACCCCCCACACACTGGAAACCCCAGTGCGATTTCCCTGCTGTGAATCACACAGCCCTGTGTGGTTTGCCTGTGGCCATGTTTTTGGAAAAGGTGCAAATGAATAGGCTGCTCTGCCCATGCAAATGCCGCTGCCAGGTGTGAACCTAGCCTCCAACTGTTTCAACATTTAAAGAATGAAGGCCGGGGATGGACTGGCCATTGGGACTACAGGGCTTTTCCCGGTGGGCCGATGGCTCAGTGGGCCGGCTTCAGTGACAGCGGACCGCTGCCCCCCTCCGCTCCTCGGTCTCTCCCTTCCTGCAGCGCTTACCTGGGGGGAACAGAGAAGCATGGGGGAAGGGAACAGATAGCTGACTCAACAGCTATGGCCTGGGAGTTTCTCACTTCTGCCTAATCTTGTCCCATAAGGGGGGGCACCAAACTGATTCTTTGCCCAGGGTGAAATAATGTCTAGCTTCCCCACTGGAACTGCCTATAAGATTACCAGTATCTAATAAAGTAGAATGGCTAGTGACTAGTGAAGGGGGTGAGGGGGTTTGGGTGGTCAGGGGGGGGGGGTGCAGGAGTTGTCCGGCTGCAATGGGAGAGACCTATCAAAGTGGGCCAGTCTGGATGAAGTCCAGGGCCAAATTTTTGTCCCAGACCAGCCCTGATGAATGCTACATTTAAAAGAAGGGCAGCACAGTGGCTTGGTATTTCTTCCATGTAGCATTGGGGTCCTTGATTTAAATTCCAGCCAGAACACTATCTGCATGTTCTCCTTGTTCTTGCTTGGGTTTCCTCCGGGGACTCTAGTTTCCTCCTGCTCGCCACAGATATGCTGGTAGGTTAATTGGCTCCTTTCCAAATTGCTCCTAGTATATGGGTTTGTAGGTGACATAGGGTCCTTAGATTGTAAGCTTCCTGAGAAAACAGACTGATGTTAATGTACATATGTAAAAGGTGCTGTGTATAAAAAACAAAAGGAAGGATTAAATGGTCATTTGTCTAGGACAGGGTTCTCTAAACGTTCAAAACAAAGGGCCAGTTTACTGTCCTTCAGACTTTAGGGGGGGCCAGACTGTGGCCATTGAGCGTAGGAAAGGTCCTGACATCAGTGGGAGAAAGCAATGCCCCATCTCCGGTATTGTGTCCCATTGTTGGTGTCATTGAGAGAAATTGGGCCCTATTGTTGGTGTCATTGGGAGGAATTGTGTCTCATTGTACTCATTGGGCCCCACTGTTTGTGTCATTGGGAGGAATTGTGTCCCATCATCAGTCATTAGGAAGAACTGTGTCCATCATTGGTGTCATTGGGAGGAACTGTGCTCATTTATTGGTGTCAGTGGGGGGGGATTATGTTCCATTGTTGGTATCAGTGAGTGAGTGAGTAACTTGTATAGCTCTACAAATGCAAACTAAATCGCCTCAAGGCGCATTTTGCATTCAGTGTCGTCATGCTCCTTCAGAAGAGGTGGGTCCTTAGTTTTTTCCTAAAAGCCCGATGGTTTCCTTCCATGCGGATGGTCGTGGGTAGAGCGTTCCAGAGCCGAGGACCTTGGACTGAAAATTTTCATTCTCCCTTAGATTTGTAGTGGGATTTGGAGGAGGTTTTGGTTGGTTGACCGGAGGACGCGATTGGTGACGTAGGGTTTTATTTTCTCGCTTAAGTATTGAGGAGCGTTTACTTATGAGCATTTTTGAGTGAGGCAGAGGGTCTTGAATGTGACCCGATCCCTTACGGCTAGCCAGTGGAGGGACCTCAAGACCGGGGATATTGGTTCCCACATTTTTTTACCTGTTACCAGTCTGGCTGCCGTGTTCTGGAAGACTTGTAGATGCAAAATCTGGTATTTGGGTAGTCCTAGGTAGAGGGAGTCTGCGTAATCGAGTCGGGAATTGATGATTGTACTAACCACTACTGCTGTATTCTCTTCTGGGATGAAGGGGATGAGTCTTTGCAGTAGGCGGAGAAGGTGGTGAGATATGCTGACTACTGCTCCTATTTGTGCGTCCATCTGAGTGGGGGGTAGTAGAGATATTTGCCAGCACACCATGGAACGACATAAATAGTGTCCAAACGCATGTTTTATTGCATGATCACAACACAAAGAGAGTGTAATGTTTCGGAGCCGCGCAGGGCCCCTTCGTCAGGCATCGTCATTTCTGAGTCAAAGATGACTCCGAGGCTTTTGACTTTGTTGCTTGGGGTTATGGTTTGTCCAAGGATGGTGGGTGGTGTCCATGTGGTCCTAGAGTTAGATTTTCGATTTGCGTGAGGGATAAGAAGTTCTGTTTTGGATCCATTGAGTTTGAGGGAGTTTTCCGTCATCCATTTTTCGATCAGAGTGAGGCATTTTCCTAGTTCATGATATTGGTCTTTTTTGTTGGTGATTCTAAAGTAAAGTTACGTGTCATCAGCTTAAGAGTGGTAGCGCAGTGGATGATATAGTGCCTCAAGGGTCGGTTTAAAGCAAGCAAAGAGCCACATCTGGCCCCTGGGCCGCAGTTTGGAGACCACTGGTCTAGGAGGATATGACTCTACACAATGTTTACCTAAATCCTTGCACGGAACTTCTGTGCTCTCCAACACTCCTGGAATGTGGGGCCAGTCCTGGGCATGCTCACACAGGATGCAGGACCACCGGACTGTGATGATGTTGGAGAGCAGGCACTAGTTGGGATAGTGAAAAGAAGTGGCTTTGGGGGACCAATCCTACATAAGGAAGAAGCCTAGAGGGGCAAAGAATAGGTATTTTACCTTATTCCTATCCACTTAGACAAAATGACTATTTAACCATTTTAGTGCATGTGTGGGTTCAGGATGGGTGGTTGGTCACCACTGCAATAATTTATTCTGCCGCCTGGAGTTGAGCTTAAAAGGATCATGCCACCTAATACATCTATTTCAGATAAGTCTGGGAACTAGTGACTTTAAATACCCACTGACCTCTAAAAGGTACATTCAGTTTAACAAGAAAATGTAACCTTGATTCAGGGCAACCTGCGTTGAGCTGTTTTTCATTTTGGCAATGTGCCAATCTCCAGGCACTACGGCTGTCACCTGCACGATGGGAAGAAAGTCATAACCAAGTAAGTCTCAAATTGGTTGAGCTCGATCTTACAAAGGACTTCTTCATTTTACTCCCAGAGGCGGAACAGAGCAATTGGGGGGGAGCGAAGGGAAAGTTTATGCAGCTGGGGAGGCCGGAAGTTAACTGAACCCATTTCTTTACCCTAAATGGGGCGTCTGGCATGGTGATGTCAGTGTTAGCATGGAAACATGTACATTTAAAATGGACATAAAGTTTTATTAAGGAGATCGACAGAGAGTGGGACATTAGGTAAGTGCATTTGATTTTTAAAGCAGATATGACATTTTATGAAAAACATTAAGCTTTTAGTGGCAGTCCATCTAAAACATATATTTTTAAAATATTGGGTACAGCCTGGTGATCTGAACCACTAATGGATTTCTTATTTTTACTTGCAAGTAGTATATGTTCCACTTCCACGTCTTCTAGATGGCAATAAAAAAAAGCTGTGGTCTGTCTTCTGGATTTTACATCTATTTAGGAGAAGTGAGTCTCCATAGGTGGGGGGCAGGAGAGTGTCTTGGAACCCCAGTAGGGAAACTTTGCCATTGAGGTTTCTTTTATATACAAAGCCAGTGGGAGAGTCAGCCCACCAGAACACATACCTAACCAGAAGATCCGTTTTGGCTACGACAGCCATTTGGCTCCTAATGCACAAGTGACAGGTACACTTAAAAGCCTGTTTTATTACGGTCGGGTTATCCTGATTTGCCGCCAACATGAGCTTTTGAAAAAGCAGTTTATTGTTTGTTTAAATTCTCCAGTACCATCTTGGGATTACTGTAATTAATGATTGGCTTAAATTGATGAGTTGGATGTAAAGTTAAACACTGGGGGATTATTGCCAGTCACTTTCTTTTTTTTTTCAGGCTTTTCCTCCTTAATTATTAGCAGGAGTTTCCTCTTTCTCCAAGGCAATTAGTTTATTCTCTACCCCCACCTACCAGAAGAAACAATCGACTCGGATACGTGACCGCACAATTGACTCTTTTTACAGTGAGTGATGTCACGCTGTAAAACAAACCACACAGAAAGCAGAATGGCAGAATGGCAAGTTTTAACAGTTCGGAGGTTTGTAAACCGCTAATAATGAAACACATGGGAATGGTTGTAATCAAGTCATTGCCTAGAACTGGATGCAGATTATAAGGTTCCTTGTAAACTGAAAACAGGAACTTAACCTCCTGAGACCCGCGCTATAGTCGAATGACGACTACAGCGCGGATCTCAAAATCCAACTAGACGTCAATTGACGTCCGCCCCTTTGGGCGTTCCCCGCGCGCGCTCCAGAGCGCGCAGCGGGGAAACTCTGTGTTGGCCGTGTCCCTTGGACACAGCCAATTACAGATCGCCGCGAACGGCCAATCAGAGTGGCCGTTTGCAATGCGATCTGTGCGGCCAATGAGAGATGATCTCATATGTAAACATATGAGATCATCTCTCATTGCCGGCTCACACAGAGACAGCATCCTGTCTCTGCAGAGGAGACCGATCTGTGTCCCTTGTACATAGGGACACAGATCGGTCACCCCCCCCAGTCACCCCCCCCACCTACAGTTAGAACACTATACAGGGAACATATTTAACCTCTTCCATACCGGGCAGTTATACACACCTCCATACCGGGCCTATTCTGGCACTTCTCTCCTACATGTACAAATCATAATTTTTTTGCTAGAAAATTACGCAGAACCCCCAAACATTATATATGTTTTTTTTAGCAGACACCCTAGGGAATAAAACGACGGTCATTGAAACCTTTTATCTTGCACGGTATTTGCGCAATAATTTTTCAAACGCCTTTTTTTGGGAAAAAAATTGTTTCATGAATTAAAAAAATTTAAAAACAGTAAAGTTAGCCCAATTTTTTTGTAAAATATGAAATATGATGTTACACCGAGTAAATAGATACCTAACATGTCACGCTTTAAAATTGCGCACACTCATGGAATGGCGCCAAACTTCGGTACTTAAAAATCTCCATAGGCAACGATTTGAAATTTTTTACAGGTTACCAGTTTAGATTTACAGAGGAGATCTAGTGCTAGAATTGTTGCTGGCACTCTAACGCACGCGGCGATACCTCACATATGTGGTTTAAACGGCGTTTACATATGTCGGCGGGACTTGCGTGTGCGTTCGCTTCTGCGCGCAAGCTACCGGGGACAGGGGCGTTAAAAAAATAAATTTTTATTTCTTTTTTTTTTTTATATATTTATTTCTTTTTTACACTTTTTTTTTAATTTTTTTTTTTTTTTTTATCACTTTTATTCCTATTACAAGGAATGTAAACATCCCTTGTAATAGGAATGTGTGTGACAGGTACTCTTTATGGAGAGATGCGGGGTCAATAAGACCCCACATCTCTCCTCCAGGCTGGAAAGCATGAAATCGGTGAAAAAAAATTCACCGATCTCATGCTTGTGGTTGCTTAGCAGCCGCAATCGCGGCTTTGTTTACTTACGGGACCCGGGCGTGACGTCATCACATCGCGCCCGGGTCCTCCGACGGTCATAGAGATGACTGGTGACCATCTGGTCACCAGTCATCTCTATGCTTCCTGCGAGCGCCGGACGATTCGTTCTCCGGGCCCCCGATGGCACGGGAGAGCCCGGAGAAGCACCGGATGGCGGCGGGAGGGGGGGGATGTCCCCTCCCGCCGCCTGTAAGAACGATCTAGCGGCGGAACCGCCGCTATGATCGTTCTTACGTTGTGCAGAATCGCCGGCAGTTTAGAAGGATATCTGAATGATGCCTCTAGCTGCAGGCATCATTCAGATATCCACCCGGAAAGCCCAGGACGTCATATGACGTCCACTCTGAACGGCAGAAGTTCTTTGTGGACGTCATTTTACTATGGGCCGGTAGGGAAGTGGTTAACCCCTTCCTCACCCCCTAGTGTTAACCCCTTCAATGCCAGTCACATTTATACAGTAATTAGTGCATATTTATAGCACTGATCGCAGTATAAATGTGAATGGCGCCAAAAATGTGTCAAAAGTGTCCGATGTGTCCGCCATAATGTCGCAGTCCCAATAAAAATCGCAGATCGCCGCCATTTCTAGTAAAAAAAATTAAAAATAAAATAATAATTCTGTCCCCTATTTTGTAGGCGCTATAACTTTTGCGCTTATTGCGATTTTTTTTTT
Organism: Rana temporaria; assembly: GCF_905171775.1. NCBI lineage: Eukaryota > Metazoa > Chordata > Amphibia > Anura > Ranidae > Rana > Rana temporaria. The sequence continues at coordinate 124,674,213 of NC_053500.1, forward strand.
TTTTTTACCAAAAATATGTAGAAGAATACGTATCGGCCTAAACTGAGAAAAAAAATGTTTTTTTTTTTTTTAAATTGGCATATTTATTATAGCAACAAGTAAAAAATATTGTATTTTTTTTCAAAATTGTCGCTCTTTTTTATTTATAGCGCAAAAAATAAAAACCGCACAGGCGATCAAATACCACCAAAAGAAAGCTCTACTTGTGGGGAAAAAAGGACGTCAATTTTGTTTGGGAGCCACGTCGCACGACCGCGCAATTGTCAGTTAAAGCGAAGCAGTGCCGGAAGCTGAAATTTCACCTGGGCAGGAGGGGGGTATATGTGCCCAGTAAGCAAGTGGTTAAAGAGGTCCTTGAGAGGTAAGAAGGTACTTCATGGCCATCCTAAAAGGACTTGAAAGTACAAAAAAAAATTAATTAAAAGAATTTTAGACTCTTTTACCAAACATTCATACTGGTGGCAATATGGTTTGCTCAGCAGTAGCAGGCATGGTCCCTAGATCTAGTTCTATTGGTTGAACTAGATGGACTTGTGTCTTTTTTTCAACCAGACTAACTATGTAGCTATGTCAACAAAAGGGTGTTTTGCTTATGGGCATTTAAAGTTTAATTTTCAGTTTCAACTGAGGGGGGCGGGGTCACGGGATGACGCCGCGTCCTCAGTTATAAAATTACTGTCAGAAGAACGGGAGCGTCACACAGCGGGAACTTCAATTGCAAGCGGGTCGTCCGGGGAAGAAGAAGCCGGTGCAAGATGCGGACGAGAAGACCGAAGGGAGGAGCAGAGGAAGAAGATGGAGGAAGAAGCCGGTGCAAGATGCGGACGAGAAGACCCAAGAAAGAAGCAGAGGAAGAAGATGGAGGAAGAAACCCGAATCAATGCAGAAAAGAAGAAGATGGAAGAAGAAGTGTGGAAAGAAGACATTAAAGGAAATGTCAAAAACCGGCGATTGTCTTTTTTTTTATTTTTGACACTTTTTTGGGGGGGAAATGGTAGAGGTACAATGTACGCCATTACCATTTAACACAGGGGGGGTCGGGATCTGGGGATCCCCTTTGTTAAAGGGGTCTTCCAGATTCCGATAAGCCCCCCACCCACAGACCCCCACAACCACCGGCCAGGGTTGTTGGGAAGAGGCCCTTGTCCCCATTGACATGGGGACAAGAGTGCTTTGGGGTGGGGGGCGCTCGTCCCCACCCCCATCCGTGCTCGGATAAGGGTTTGGTATGGATCTTGGGGGTAACCTCATGCCGTTTTTTCGGAGTAGGTGTTCCCCCTTACAATCCCGAGACTACATATACCCCCGCCCCCTCATCTTTTTTGGGGGAAGGTGAGAGAAAGAGGGTGTGTCCCTGAATGGCAGTTTGGAAATGTGGTCACCCTAGAAGTACGTCAGTTTACTTCTCATTCTAATATACTATGAGATGTAGATCTAGGTATTAGCAGGGGTTACCTGAGGCCTGAAAATATTTCAAAGGGTTCTTCTTTGTTAATAAGGTTTAGAAAGACTGGTCTTGAAGCTTCTATAAAAGGGAATGTGCTAAGGGGAGAGAGAGACAGACAGGAAATTTTCTGGTTTTACATGAAAAAGTATCCCCTGCATTCCTTTAGATAAGCATGCTCACCGCTCATCTCTAGCTGTAAGCTAGCTTTGGGAACATACACTTATGATAGAATGCCCGGTATATAACTCAGTATGCAGGGTGCCTGGAGATGTTACCTGGAAGGAAATGTGAATTGGCAAGACTTGTTTCCAGTACAGCTCTAAGGCCCCATACACACGGGAGTATTTATCCGCGGATACGGTCCAGCGGACCGTTTCCGCGGATAAATACTCTCGAGGATTTCAGCAGATTTTAATGCGATGGAGTGTACTCACCATCGCATTGAAATCCGCGCCGAAATCCTCTGGCGATGACGTGTCGCGCCGCCGCCACCGATTATGACGCGGCGACGTGCGCGACGCTGTCATATAAGGAATTCCACGCATGCGTTGAATCATTGCGACGCATGCGGGGGATCCCTTCGGACGGATGGATTCGGTGAGTCTGTACAGACCAGCGGATCCATCCGTTGGGATGGATTCCAGCAGATGGATTTGTTCTGCATGTCAGCGAATATCCGATCTGCTGGAATCCATCCCAGGGGAGATATATCCGCGGATAAATATCCGCTGGCGTGTACACACCATAGGATCTATCCGCTGAAACCCATTCGCTGGGATTTATCTGCGGATGGATTCTATGGTGTGTATGGGGCCTTAGAGCACAGAAAGAAAAGGTACAACGCTGAGAGCAAATATTTTCAGTTCTGCTTGATTTCTCATACTAAAGCAGTGGTTCTCAACCTTTCTTGTGCCGTAACCCCTTGATAACGTTTCCCAAGTGGTGGGGAACCTTAATGCCGCGTACACACGATCGGAAATTCCGACAAGAAAACCGTGGATTTTTTTCTGATGGAATTTTGGCTCAAACTTGTGTTGCATACACACGGTCACACAAATCTTGTTGGAAATTCCGACCGCCAAGAAAGCGGTGACGTACAACACGTACGACGAGCCGAGATCATTGAAGTGCAATAGTCAGTTTGGCTCTTCTGCTTGATTCTGAAGATGCATGTTTTTTTTTACGCTTCGGAATTGCATACAGATGAGTGGATTTTCCGATAGAAACTTTTTCCGTCGGAAAAATAGAAAACCTGCTCTCAATCTTTTGTTGGCAGGAATTCCGACAGAAAAAGTCCGATGGAGCATACACATGGTCGGAATTTCTGACAAAAAGCTCACATCGGACTTTTCTTGTCCGAATTTCCGATTGTGTGTATGCGGCATTACAGTAAAATTATTTTCGTAGTGTGGGTTGTCAGCACCCAAGGCAAGACAAGTAATTGTGCACCCCTAACCTCCCTGAGTCCCTTCCACTCGTACAATATTAACCACTTGCTTACTGGGCACATAAACCCCCTTCGTGCCCAGGCGAAATTTCAGCTTCCGGCACTGCGTCGCTTTAACTGACAATTGCGCGGTCGTGCGACGTGGCTCCCAAACAAAATTGACGTCCTTTTTTCCCCACAAATAGAGCTTTATTTTGGTGGTGATTGATCACCTCTGCGGTTTTTATTTTTTGCGCTATAAACAAAAAAAGAGCGACAATTTAAAAAAAAATATATATATTTTTTACTTGTTGCTATAATAAATATCCCAATTTTTTTTAAAAAAAACGATTTTTTTTCTCAGTTAAGGCCGATACGTATTTTTCGATGTATTTTTGTAAAAAAATCGCAATAAGCGACTGGTTTGCGCAAAAGTTATAGCGCCTACAAAATGGGGGATAGATTTATGATTTTTTTTTTTTTACTTGTAATGGCGGCGATTTGCGATTTTTTTGTCAGGGCTGCGATATTGCGGCGGACGTATCGGACACTTTTGACACAATTTTGGGACCATTCACATTTATACAGCGATCAGTGCTATAAAAATGCACTAATTACTGTATAAATGTGACTGGCAGTGAAGGGGTTAACACTAGGGGGTGAGGAAGGGGTTAAATGTATTCCCTGGGTGTGTTCTTACTGTGTGGGGGGAGGGGACTGACTGGGGGAAGTGACCGATGCTGTGTCCCTATGTAAAGGGACACAGATCGGTCTCCTCTCTCCCTGACAGCACGTGGAGCTCTGTGTTTACACACAGAGCTCCACGTACTGCTGTGTCACCGACGATCGCGGATGGCTGGCGGACATCGCGGCCGCCAGGCACTCGCATCGGCTCCCGAACGATGCGCCGGGCACGTTGTTTCCCCGCTACGCGCCCCCAGTGGCGCGCACAGGGAACAACAACAACAGGACGTCCAGGGACGTCCACCCGGCACTTGAGAGCCGCGCTGTGGACGTCTTTCGACCATAGCGCGGATCTCAAGTGGTTAAAACCCCTTATGATACATTTTAGGATGTACCACTCTGTTCTCCTTTTTTTCCCTTTTATCTCTCTCTCTCTCTATTCTGATTTCTTGTTTTTTTCCCCCATCCCTCTCTAAAAGCTGTTTTTCTTGTTCTTTCTCTTATTCGTTCTCTCTCTTTATCTTTGTTACTACTTCTCTTTTCCTCTCCCTTCCATGTATTCTCTATTTTTTTTCCTTCTCTTACTCCTTGGTGGGGGGTGGACGGTGGGATGAGTGGCAGTGCTGGGGCGAGTTCTGATCAGCCAACTTAGGTGCTCTTAATCAGGGTCATATGCTGATCTGAGAACTGTAGTGGGGACTTTTATTGGCAACTCTAATCACAGGTAGTGATATGCCCTATACACACGTATGGGTTTCCCGACTTTTTACTGCCGGGAAACCCAAGGGGAAAGCCAAGAACTGGCTCGGCATCCTTTTCCCCCTACACACGGCTGGTTTTCCTGGCAGGAAAACTGCCATGAGAGCTTTGGCCGGGAGACACGGCCGTGTGTATGCTCCATCCCATAGGAAAACTGCCGGGAAAAAAAACGCCGGGAATCACGGCAGGAAAAAAGAGAACATGTTCTCATTTTTCCCACCGGGATTCCCGGTGGTTTTCCTGCCATGGAGCATACACTCGGCCAGTTTTCCCGGCCAAAAGCTGTCGCGTAAATGCCCTAATAGTAAAAGTCAGCAGCTACAGTATTTGTAACTGCTGACTTTCATTTTTGGAGGGGGTGATCAGAACGCCACTTTAAGGATGGAGGTCAGTTTTAAAGAAATTCATGGGCCATTCACTCCTCCAGCATTTACCAAAGCCCTAAAACATAATTTTCAGTGGAAAGATTTTTAAATGAACACCCACGGGCCTACAGTTTCCACTTGGCTTTAATCCTCTTTAGACATATAAAGATGACATGAATGCAAACGAGAACGCCAAGGAATGTCTAAAAATTTTAATTGTTCCTAAGCAGTACCCTGAAAATCATCTTTTTTATTCCTCCTAAAAAATAGCAGAACCCTTTCTGTGCCTTAAAGCGGATGTCCGATGAAAAAAAATATTAAAAGACAGCAAATGATAAAATGGGGGATGAGGTGGCGCTTGCAACAAACAATCACTAAAATAGTATTGTAATAAACTCTGCCTCCTGGTACTGATTAGCAGTGTATCACTCTTAGACCGAAATACCATCCAACAAAAATAACCATAAAGTGGAGGATATTGAGAGTGAAAAAAATATAATGAAAAATAATATGTGACCAATGTGCTAGTGACAGCACAGTAGTCAAAAGATAACAAACTTCAAACTGTGCATATAATAAATCCTTCAAGTAATAATAATCCAAACAGTGCTTCATCTATAAATAGTGCAATGTGCAACTAAGCAAATAAATAAATAAATATATATCCAATCTATAACTGTCCACAAAAATGATGCAAATAATGCAAATAAATAAGGGTGAGTAAATCCGTGGATAAAAAACAATCCAAAAAATGCAAAAAAGTGAAAAAATATTATATATATACAAATATAAAAATATAAAATCCACACGAGAATCCCTGTGTAAAAAAAGTTCCAATAAGACTATAGGATAAAGATCAGTGTCCAGTGCACAAATCGTGCAAAAGTGAAAAATTCCGGTGGCTAATAAACAAAGTTCATAAAGTGCATCTGTGCTCTGGTTTAATGTGACATGCAGAGTAGTTGTGATTGCAGTCAGCCAGATCCTCCACGGTGACCAGAAAATAAGCGTGCTAGCCCCTTACCTCAAGAAGGCTAATAAATAGCCTATAGAAGTGGTTTCCCAATAGTATCTCCCACCATCAACAGATCGATCCACTCCAGTATATTTACAGGCTCAGCGCGATGACTCTCAAAATAAAGCAAAGGAATGCCTCCATAGTGTAGGATTACAAACAGTATTTAATGAAAAAAATATTCACTTACAAACAGTGCTGTAAGATCAGCATAACAGCGGCGTGTGTGTAGTCCTGTGTCTCCCGCTCTGCGGCCGCAAGCGGGTGACGTCACCAACAGCCCTCCAACGTCCTCACGCGTATCGCAACTGTCAACGTTGCTTAATCATAGGATTATCCTATGATTAAGCAACGTTGACAGTTGCGATACGCGTGAGGACGTTGGAGGGCTGTTGGTGACGTCACCCGCTTGCGGCCGCAGAGCGGGAGACACAGGACTACACACACGCCGCTGTTATGCTGATCTTACAGCACTGTTTGTAAGTGAATATTTTTTTCATTAAATACTGTTTGTAATCCTACACTATGGAGGCATTCCTTTGCTTTATTTGAGAGTCATCGCGCTGAGCCTGTAAATATACTGGAGTGGATCGATCTGTTGATGGTGGGAGATACTATTGGGAAACCACTTCTATAGGCTATTTATTAGCCTTCTTGAGGTAAGGGGCTAGCACGCTTATTTTCTGGTCACCGTGGAGGATCTGGCTGACTGCAATCACAACTACTCTGCATGTCACATTAAACCAGAGCACAGATGCACTTTATGAACTTTGTTTATTAGCCACCGGAATTTTTCACTTTTGCACGATTTGTGCACTGGACACTGATCTTTATCCTATAGTCTTATTGGAACTTTTTTTACACAGGGATTCTCGTGTGGATTTTATATTTTATATTTGTATATATATAATATTTTTTCACTTTTTTGCATTTTTTGGATTGTTTTTTATCCACGGATTTACTCACCCTTATTTATTTGCATTATTTGCATCATTTTTGTGGACAGTTATAGATTGGATATATATTTATTTATTTATTTGCTTAGTTGCACATTGCACTATTTATAGATGAAGCACTGTTTGGATTATTATTACTTGAAGGATTTATTATATGCACAGTTTGAAGTTTGTTATCTTTTGACTACTGTGCTGTCACTAGCACATTGGTCACATATTATTTTTCATTATATTTTTTTCACTCTCAATATCCTCCACTTTATGGTTATTTTTGTTGGATGGTATTTCGGTCTAAGAGTGATACACTGCTAATCAGTACCAGGAGGCAGAGTTTATTACAATACTATTTTAGTGATTGTTTGTTGCAAGCGCCACCTCATCCCCCATTTTATCATTTACTGTCAGTGTGTGAGCACTATTGGTGGTGGCTGCTGCATTTGAATATATATTTTATTTATTTAGTTAATCTTGGCTAGGTTGTTTTGCGCATTAGTTCCCCCCTTATTTTATTAAAAGACAGCAGCTACAAATACTGCAGCTGCTGACTTTTAATATCGGCACACTTACCTGTCCTGGAGTCCAGCGCCGTCAGCAGCAGAGGACGAGCGATCGCTCGTCACCCTGCTGCTCCCCCCTCCATCCTCGGTGAGGGAACCAGGAAGTGAAGCGCTCCGGCTTCACTGCCCGGTTCCCTATGACGCATGCGCGAGTCGCGCTACGCCTGCCGATTGGCTCCCGCTGTGTTCTGGGAGCCAAGTGATTCCCAGAACACAACGGGGGGGACAGGAGGTTTACCCGCGACTGTGTGGCCATAAGTGGGTGCAAATACCTGTCTTTAGACAGGTATCTGCAGCCCCCTCCCCCTGAAAGGTGTTAAATGTGACACCGGAGGGGGGGAGGGTTCCGATCAGCGAGAGTTCCACTTTAGGGTGGAGCTCCGCTTTAAGCCACATAGCTGTATATCAGTGATGGCAAACCTTGGCACCCCAGATGTTTTGGAACTACATTTCCCATCATTCTCAGCTACACTGCAGAGTCCATGAGCATCATGGGAAATGTAGTTACAAAACATCTGGGGTGCCAAGGTTCGCCATCACTGCTGTATATGCTAGTCTCATGAGATTTGAAATGAGTTAGTAATGTCACTCCTGTGTTGCTCACAGTTCTCCTTTCTGTTCTCCTTCCTGGAGAGGAATCTGTACCTGAGGACCTACAGAAAAGCATCTCCTTATTACTTCTACATTCTTCCTCTGGATCTGTGTTTTCTGAATCTTTCCTGCTGCTTCCTGAATACTCACTTAACAGTCATCATATCACAAGTCACCATAGGGGCAGCTTTGAGATGAGGAAGCAAAGCTCTGCCTTTACCAAGATGGCCGCCTTCACAAAGTGACAGTGCAGAAAGAGGCATGTAAAGTGGAAAATATATGCTACAAGAATTATACAGGCAACATTGCTTTCTGCTTGCTTTTGTTTTTAGACATCCATAGTACATGTTCAATGACAGTGCACCTGATTATGGACTTTAAACTACCGTATTTATCGGGGTATAGCGCGCTCCCGCGTATAGCGCGCACCCCTACACTTGACCCGGATTCCTGTGAAAAAAAGATTTTTTGTACTTACAGTTTTGGTGTCTTCCGCGGTATCCATCGGCGGCCTCGTCGGGTCCGGCGTCCGTCTGCGGCTTCGGGTGTCCTCTTCGTCGGGTCCGGTGTCCTTCTGCGGCGTCCTAGCGTCCTGCCCGCTCGTTTCCCGCGCCGAGTTTGAATACTGCGCCGACATATACCGAGCGCAGTACACTCGTGTATCGTCGGGCAGGCTCGGCTACTCTCGCGCTGACGTTCTGTACATCCAGGACGTCAGCGCGAGAGGCGCGGAAACTGCCCGAAGATACACGAGTGTTCTGCGCTCGGTATATGCCAGCGCAGTATTGAAATTCAGCGCGGGAAATCGGGTATCGCGTATACCGCGCACCCACGATTTTGCCCTGATTTTCAGGGCAAAATAGTGCGCGGTATACGCCGATAAATACGGTATTTACATAATTATTTAGTGCACATCACGTACACATACAGGTATGTAGCTTTGCCTGTCTGTGCCATTCTGCCGATATAAATGTACGTTAGGCAGTCGGCAAGTGGTTAATTTGCAATGCGCATATGCGCACTCACAATGGCAGCTTGGTGCCGTATCGACTAGCATTAGTCTGATTCCCAACAAAACTCGAACTGGAATTTATAATTGAATCCCAGGTTTAAATGAGTTTCTGCTGGTTCTTCAATTTTTATTCCACTATTAAAAAACGGTCAAGCTTTAGAGGAAGAGAAGACGCAAATAGCTGTAAAGCACTGCAGAATATGTTGATTTTGTAAAAATGAAAGATGTACATCTGCCCACCATACCGAGTTTTGCTCTCTGCCCCATGTTATTAATGTCATGTCAGGGCAGGTGTTTAGCAATAGCTCAACAGCCATGGGGAACTTAATAGAGGATAAACGTTGACTGCATCCATCAATAACCCAGGGACATTTGTTCATATGATCTTCATATACACCTCTGGGAATATAGCATTACACTGTTGCTAGCAGTTGGGTCTGGTTTACATTTTTGTGATATATGAAGAGTGCCACATAATTTGTTGTGTTTAATGCTGAGTTGGTCAATGTTCCAATTATGATCTGACTGCACTATGTTTTCATTAACACCGTACTCCAGGCATACAGCTAAATGCACAAATAAAACGTTTTTTTATCTGCCAAAGGAATAGTATTGTCCCGAAATGTACACAGCCCTGCTTCCCAACACAGCCTTGCCTGGCAGCAAAAGGAACCTGAACTTTCTCGGTTGCGATGTAGCCCTATTACCTTAATTGGGCTGCAGTGCAATTTGGCAGCACTACCACCCATCGAATGTGACAGGGGATTTTACTTTTACCTTGAAGCAGAGCATCACGGTCAATTCCTTCCACTGACACCAACAATAGGGTGCAATTCCTCCCACTGACACCAACAATAGGGCACAATTCCTCCAACTGACACCAACAATAGGGCACAATTCCTCCCACTAACACCAACAATAGGGCACAATTCCTCCCACTGACACCAACAATAGGGCACAATTCCTCCAACTGACACCAACAATAGGGCACAATTCCTCCCACTAACACCAACAATAGGGCACAATTCTTCCCACTGACACCAACAATAGGGCACAATTCCTCCAACTGACACCAACAATAGGGCACAATTCCTCCGACCAATAACAATAGGGCACAATTCCTCCCACCAACACCAACAATAGGGCTCAATTCATTCCACTGACACCAACAATAGGGCACAATTCCTCCCACCAACACCAACAATAGGGCTCAATTCCTTCCACTGACACCAATAATAGGACACAATTCCTTTTATTGACACCATCAAAAAGGCACAATTCCTCCCACTGACACCAACACTAGGGCACAATTCCTTCCACTGACACCAACAATAGGGCACAATTCCTCCCACTGACACCAACAATAGGGCACAGTTCCTCCCACTGACAGCAACAATAGGGCACAATTCCTCCCACTGACACCATCCAAAGGGCACAATTTCTCCCACTGACACCAACAACAGGGCACAATTCCTACCACTGACACCAACACTAGGGCACAATTCCTCCCACCAACAACAATAGGGCACAATTCCTCCAACTGACACCAACAATAGGGCACAATTCCTCCCACTGACACCATCAAAAGGGCACAATTCCTCCAACTGACACCAACAATAGGACACAATTCCTCCCACTGACACCAACAATAGGGCACAATTCCTCCCACTGACACCAACAATAGGGCACAATTCCTCCCACTGACACCAACAATAGGACACAATTCCTCCCACTGACACCAACACTAGGGCACAATTCCTCCCACTGACACCAACAATAGGGCTCAATTCCTCCCACTGACACCAACAATAGGGCACAATTCCTCCCACCGACACCAACAATAGGGCTCAATTCCTTCCACTGACACCAACAATAGGGCTCAATTCCTCCCACTGACACCAACAATAGGGCTCAATTCCTCCCACTGACACCAACACTAGGGCACAATTCCTCCCACTGACACCAACAATAGGGCTCAATTCCTCCCACTGACACCAACAATAGGGCACAATTCCTCCCACCAACACCAACAATAGGGCTCAATTCCTTCCACTGACACCAACAATAGGACACAATTCCTTTTATTGACACCATCAAAAAGGCACAATTCCTCCCACTGACACCAACACTAGGGCACAATTCCTTCCACTGACACCAACAATAGGGCACAATTCCTCCCACTGACACCAACAATAGGGCACAGTTCCTCCCACTGACAGCAACAATAGGGCACAATTCCTCCCACTGACACCATCCAAAGGGCACAATTTCTCCCACTGACACCAACAACAGGGCACAATTCCTACCACTGACACCAACACTAGGGCACAATTCCTCCCACCAACAACAATAGGGCACAATTCCTCCAACTGACACCAACAATAGGGCACAATTCCTCCCACTGACACCATCAAAAGGGCACAATTCCTCCAACTGACACCAACAATAGGACACAATTCCTCCCACTGACACCAACAATAGGGCACAATTCCTCCCACTGACACCAACAATAGGGCACAATTCCTCCCACTGACACCAACAATAGGACACAATTCCTCCCACTGACACCAACACTAGGGCACAATTCCTCCCACTGACACCAACAATAGGGCTCAATTCCTCCCACTGACACCAACAATAGGGCACAATTCCTCCCACCGACACCAACAATAGGGCTCAATTCCTTCCACTGACACCAACAATAGGACACAATTCCTTTTATTGACACCATCAAAAAGGCACAATTCCTTCCATTGACACCATTGATGGGGCACAATTCCTTCCACTAACACCATCAAAAGGGCACAATTCCTCCCACTGATACAAACAATAGGGCACAATTTCTCACACTGACACCAACAATAGGGCACAATTCCTCCCACCGACACCAACAATAGGGCACAATTCCTCACACTGAAACCAACAATAGGGCTCAATTCCTCCCACTGACACCAACAATAGGGCTCAATTCCTTCCACTGACACCAACAATAGGACACAATTCCTCTCATTGACACCATCAAAAAGGCACAATTCCTTCCATTGACACCATTGATGGGGCACAATTCCTTCCACTAACACCATCAAAAGTGCACAATTCCTCCCACTGATACAAACAATAGGGCACAATTTCTCACACTGACACCAACAATAGGGCACAATTCCTCCCATTGACACCATCAAATGGGGCACAATTCCTTCCATTGACACCAACAATAGGGCACAATTCCTTCCATTGACACCATCAAATGGGGCACAATTCCTTCCATTGACACCAACAATGGGGCAAAATTATTTCCATTGACACCATCGATGAGGCGCAATTACTTCCATTGACACCAACAATGAGGCAAAATTCTTTCCATTGACACCAATGTTGGGGCAGTATTACTTACACTGACATCAATGATGAGGCACTAGTCCTCCCGCTGACACCAAAGATAGGGCATTGTTTAATCCCAATGGACACCAGGACATTTTCTACTCCCGCTGGCCCTAGTCTGGCCTCCCTAAAGCATTAAGGACAGTAAACTGGCTCATTGTTTGGAAAGTATGGAGACCCCTGTTTTAGGATATAGAGTGGTGAAAGATTAGAAGTCATGTCAGGTATTAAGGCCTTTATTACATGGCTGTTATACCCTGGATATGAAACAAAGCATTGACAGGCTGACAGCGGCTGTTCGTATGTAGACACACACCAAGAGATTACCTGCGGTTAGGGATGGGTGTCTGAGCCTGGATATAGTCAGCCATGTGAGGGAGGCCTAATCCCTGCAGCTGGGATTGACAGCTGCGCGCAGCCAGCCGCAGCCGCCATTTCCGTACACTGCAATGACAGGCTGTTGGCACCGCGGGCTTGGTGGCCACAGCTATCTGCACACAGCTGTCAATCTCAGTGGCAGCAAACCGTAGATTCCTGCTGCTGGAATTTGCATCGTGGCTAAACACCAGTAAGAAAGCTGCCCTTTGCCCCGCTTCCATTACAAATCTTCAATACATCAAACGCTATTTTTAAAAATGAGTATTTAATTACTATTGACGACAGATGCACATTTATTTTAACCTGTTTTCACAAACTAGCCCCACTGTCTATCATTACCACTAAGTGATATAAATTGTGAAACTGAAAAGAAAAATCAGACCACACCTCACACGATGATAGCTTAAGCTATCTATTTATACATAATAAAAGCCAGAACATCCACAGCAAAGGACACCATCAAAGTGAACCACAGGGAAATGTTTAATAGAAAACATAACATATGCTAATGCCCGGGACTTCATCCATAACTATATATGTGTAAGGAAGACATCTTGATTTTTTAACGGTAATCAAAACACTACATGGGATTTCACTAGCATCCTTTATGGATTTAGAAGGATTTCATTTGTCTTTTAAGTTTGAAAGTAATATAGTAGGAAAAGCAATTATGTGAAATTTGCATCCATAGTTTACAATATACAGTAATGTCTACCTCCCAAATTTGTAAAACCAGAAAAGGGCACTTTTCAGTGTTGTGACTTATTCTCATTGTGATGTGTTAAAGCATGTTACGCTAAAGAATAATTCCAAGCATTGGTATGCAATACATAGTTACAGCTTGAACCAATGTAACTATGAATATACCAGTGGCGGCCCATGCATTGTGGGCGCACGGGCGCCGGTCTCCCTAACACCTTCACCGCCTTCCCTATCCATGGCCCCAAATAGGACACCAGACCAGTTTCCGCGGACATGTCCGACCGTGTGTACGGCCTAGCGGACAGGTTTCCAGCGGACAAAAGTTTCTTAGCAAGCTAAGAAACTTGTCCGCTGGAAACATGTCCGTCGGACATGTCCGATGGTTAGTATACCTAATCGGACATGTCCGCTGGTTATGACGTGTAACCAGCGTCCCGAAATCCCGCGCATGCGTCTAATTGATTCGACGCATGCGTGGAAGCATTGCACTTCCGTGTTTGAGAACGTCCGCGGACCGTTTTCATCGGACATGTCTCCTCTTGTGTACGGGGCATAATAGTCTTCAAAACAGAGTGGGATCAGGGCGCAGAGCACTGCATCCTGATCCCACCCTGGAATATACCATACCTGGCTGATGTTCCTGATGTCCCCCTAGATGACACCTCTATTCCATTGATCTCAACTTGCTTCCAAGACACATCCTGATGCATTCTGAACACTGGAGGTCGGCCACTCGGCTTGGACACCATCCTGAAAGAATGCAAAGGGCAATGATGTCATACTGTTCACCTCAGCCAATCTGAGAAGCTTTGTATTCATTCAGAAGGTGCAAAGAATTCTCTGAATGGTGCCTGTGCTGAGTAGCTGATCTCCTGTGTTCATAATGCAGAAGGGAAAAAGAGGCTTTTTGCTGTGAGTGACAGATGATTTACATATCTAATGCACGAGCCTGAGAGAGACATTCTGTGTACATTCTGTGTACTTCAGATCCCCTCCTCCTTTCTTCTCCAGCTCTCCCAGGATTGGCTGCACCACACCTCAGCATGATTGGGCATGCTTAAGTCATGTGGTGACTTTTCTGGGTTTTGACTGGATGTTAGTAATCATAGCAGAATTGAGATATCCTCAACTCTCCAATATAACCCCTTACCCCTTTTGAACCTTTCTTGTAACATTTCCCACTATCTTACCCCTTTTCACCAAATAATAAACCACACCGGAGTTGGAGTATAATTGACCATAACAGCCTTTTTATTAAACAATAAAATAAATAACTTTAATCCAATAACTTTCAATTAACACATATTCCACATTTTAAACCACAGTTTCTTAACTCCCAGTCTGTTGATCTCTGACGGCACCCCGAAACGTTTTCACTTTCCACCACTACACTGTGGGACCATAATTTCACCATACCAGGCCTCCAGCCGTATCACCAGCTCTGAGACAACCCTCTCCCGCTGTGCAACCATAAACCGTATTCCAGCTGACACCATTCCAGAGGGGCACATACCACCGATGAGCCCCCCGCCATTTCAATGACATCTGATTTTAGCCACCGTCAAAGACCAAAGACACCGCCTGCTCCAGCTGCTATGACGACCCGAATCCATCCATCCTGCAAAAGAAGAAAACAAAACAAGGCAGAAAACACAACACAACAGGGAGGGTGGGTGGGAAAGCTTCCTCTCTCTAGCTCAGGGGTGGGCAATCTCGGCCCTCCAGCTGTGATGAAACTGCAAATCCCATCATGCCTCTGCCTCTAGGAGTCATGCCTGTGATTGTCAGGGTCTTGCAATGTCTCATGGGACAAAACAGCTGGAGGGCCGAGTTTGCCCTCACCTGCCCTAGCTTCAACTTCTCCAAGTGCCCTCGGGAATTCCCGCCCCCTCCTTTTATATCGCTCCACCCCTCAGATAATTTTAACCTATAGCCTCCACCTCTCTGTACTTCCCCCCAAATTTTAACCCTGTGTTGCCTCTCCTCTCCACCCCTTAATGCCCGGCCCTCCATTACTTTGTATTTCTTGCCTCTCCATTCCGGGCCTCCCTGTCCATTGATACCAACATGTCCTGGAGCTTTTCCTCCTGATAATAAAGGAAACCTTTAAGCTCCCCCATTTGTCTTATCATAACCTAATGCCTTTACAACTGCCATATACTAATGTAGGTTGTATGATAAATACGATAGGTGGGGCTCGCTCACATTTTACCCAAATACACTGGGAAAAAACAAGGGCAGTGCCTATCTTCCAAAGTGTAACTGTATCAGATTTCCTCTCACTTCCTGTTGTGTCTCTGGTATAGGAAGTTAAAGGAAAACCCTTCCCTAGTGGGACACAGAAAGCAAAAGAAAAAAAATTACGGGGGTTTTAACTATTACATTATTTCATCCAAAACTAGAAAAAAGTATTGACTGTAGATATATTTTATCCATAGATAAAGTACAGTGTAAAGGTTGTGGCATCACATTGTGTGTTGTTCAGTCTGGCTTGTTGTCTGGCAAGGAAGGGGTGCCATGTGGATATTTGCGTTCCTATAATATTTCACATTCCTTCCCCTCCGGCTCTCATTAGGAATTATATAATAAGCATTTAATTACTCTTCCTCTGCTTACTTCCCAGCTATCAGATGCCTACAGAGGTTGCCTCTAATTGAGTTAGGGCCTGTGTGATTAATTAGCTGGGGAGCTGTCAAGGTTGCTCATTGTCTGAGTGTGGGAGACTTGTACAGACTGGGGGTCCCAGCTGAGGAAAGTCATGTCAACACTCCAGCTGGAGCAATCATAGCGAGCACACTGGCATGGTAACTAAAGCATATTTCGGCTGTTTTACAAAATCTGACAAAAATGAAAGGACGTGCGTTGCCCCTAACAACAACCCAGCTGTCTAGTGTCTAACCAAAACTGATAATGGCAATAAGGATACAACTCTGTCTTATGGTGCCCAAAAATGCTTTGATAAATGATTGATTTCTTTTCTGAACTATCTCTTCTGATATGAATAATTGATCTATAGTTGACAACCCATAATTATGAGCCCACCAGTAGGCTCACCATGTTTCCAATCAGGCAAGCCCTTGCACTGCATAGTTTTTGAGAGATCTGAGGCTTGGTTCTCACATATGTAGGCACACGTCGACTGTAGGGCAGCCCTTTCATTCCAATAAGCCGCCCTACCCATGAGAAACACAGGGTAAGACGTCCTCGACCCCCCTTTTTTTTAAAGAAAAAAAAACTAGGTTGTAATGTGTGTATGGTGAGGTTTAATTAGTTTTGCTGATACACTCTAGGTTGAACCAGAGATGTCATTTTGGCGCAAGGAAAGTGAAGAGATCCGTTGGGTCTCGGCGGGTTTTTTCTTTTTGCAGTTCGGCGACCTTCTCTCCTCGTGATTGACTTGCATCACTGAACGATCTGATTGACAATGGATGTACATCAGGGGACAATGTTTAAAAATGGACTTGTAAAAATCTGTTTGTGTTTTCTATTTTTACTTTACATTTTTTTGTGAATGAATAGGAGTACCCCATTCACATGGAGGTATTTGGGGCCCCCTTATTGTTAAAGGGGACTTCCAGACTCTGATATGTCCTCTGCCTGCAGACTCCCACAACCACCTGGACAGGGTTATGGGCAAGAGGCCCTTGTCCTCATCCATATGGGGACAAGGTGCTTTGCCAGGAAGGGGGTCCTCGCCACCACAATAAACCCCCATGTTGAGGGCATGTGGCCTGCTATGGTTCAGGATGGGGGTGCACGCTCACTCTCCCCCTTTTCCTGGCCTGCCAGGCTGCATGCTTGGATAAGGTGCTAGCATGGATTTTGGGAGGTCTCACACAATTTTTTTGGGGGGGGGGGGTTTTGGCGTTGGGTCCCCCTTATAATTAATACCAGACCTGATGGGTCAGGCCACAATTGAAAATAATGTGATTTACATTGACGTACGTCCAGTCACATCTGAAATTGCACTATAGTGAATGGGGGCTCAATGTAACGCCTACTATAGTAGACTCAGTATATGCAAGTGATGCAAAAAATTACTTGCAATAAGCCATTTAGGGGTTAAAGTTACCCTAATGCACCTCTGTGTTTTTTTTGTCATACACCCTTACAGCATAGCTCCCAACTGTCCCTGATTTTGAGGCACTGTCCTTGATTTGGAACAAAGTCCCTCTGTCCTCCTCATTTGTCCCTCATTTTGGTCTGATCTATATATTTGTATGTAAAATGCACCTTTTATCTTTCAAAAATTATTTCCCAGTGCAAAACCTATATACTATATATTCTATATGGTTGCATTTTAAATTTCAAATGCCAGTATAAAGTAATAGTAGTGTTAAAAAAAGAACTTCTGCCTGCATTCTTTTGCCAATAGATGTTCCTTGCTACCATCTTAAAAATTTGGGAGTTATTCTTAAAGGCATTATAAACCTTCCTACCTGCATTCTGTGTTTTTAACCTGTATAAGATGTGCATTGATCATGTAGTCTCAGGCCTTGAACACACGACCGAGTTTCTCGGCAAAAACCAACAAGAAACTTGCTGGGAGATATTTTTTTGTCGAGGAAACCGGTCGTGTGTACATTTTTCGTCGAGGAAACTGTCGAGAACCTCGACGAGCCAAAAAGAGAGCAAGTTCTCTATTTCCTCGACGGGAGTCCAAATTGGCTCGGCGAGTTCCTCAACGGGCTGGTTTTCGACGAGAAACTCGGACGTCTGTATGCTAAGAAACCCGCGCTTGCTCAGATTAAAGTATGAGACGGGAGTAAAAGTAGCATTTGTAATGGAGATAACACATTTTTAAAGCTGTAACAGACTGAAAAGTGCAAATTGTCTCTTACCAAACTTTTATTTAACACGCAAACACATGCAATTAGCAAAAGCAACCCCAAGAGTTTAGCCAGTGGAATCGAACTTCCCCTGCCGTTGTATGTCACCGCGTTTGAGAACGAGGAGATTTTGGCTTGACAGTGTGTACGTAAAGCAAGCTTGTCGAGTTCCTCGACAAGCCTAACAAGGAACTTGACGAGGAACTCGATGTGTTTCGCCCGTCGAGTTTCTCGGTCGTGTGTACGAGGCCTCATGGTTTAATTTGTTGTCATGTATGCACAGCCTATAGTGAAATAAATCGTCACATTCCTGTGAAATTTCTGTTTGTGTTCAAACATGAAGCATGTGGCATAGCGCTGCACAGGTTAATACATGACTTCTGTCTCTAGTCTAAAAACTGACACTTCCTGTGAAGAAACTATATATCCCACAATCCCTGGGTCTCTCAGTCCAGTGTTCTGCAAATGAGAGCTGGAGAACTTGTCCGCCTGTCAACACAATAGCACAGCGGGGAGATCACAGAGACCTCCTAATTTTTTATTTTCATCTTGTTAAGATGAATAAAATAAAACTTACTGGGCCAGATTCACGTAGGAGAGCGTATCTTTATTTGGGCGTAGCGTATCCTATTTACGCTACGCCGCCGCAACTTAGACAGGCAAGTGCAGTATTCACAAAGCACTTGCTCCGTAAGTTGCGGCGGCGTAGCGTAAATCGGCCGGCGTAAGCCCGCCTAATTCAAATGTGGATGAGGTGGGCGTGTTTTATTAAAATGAGACGTGACCCCATGCAAATGAAGCGCTGATCGTACGGCGCATGCGCGCGAATGCTCAGTATCACGTCAAATTTACTCCATAAGATACACCAGGCCTAATGTCTGTGACGTGAACATAACCTACGCACAGCCCCATTCACGTACGACTTACGTAAATGACGTAAAAAGATAAGCTTGCCGACGTCAATACTTTGCATTGGCTGCGCCTCATATAGCAGGGGGAACTTTACGCCGGACGTAAGCCTAACGTAAACGGCGTAGCAGGCGCAAGTACGTTCGTGAATCGGCGTATCTAGCTCATTTACATATTCGAGGCTTAAATCTATGGAAGCACCCCTAGCGGCCAGCGTAAATATGCACCCTAGATACGACGGCGTACTAAGACTTACGTTGGTCGGCTGAAGCCATATTTCAGGCGTATCTTGTTCCCAGAATACCGCACAGAGATACGACGGCGCAACTTTTAAATTACGCAGCGTATCAATAGATACGCCAGCGTAACTTGTTCCTGAATCTGGCCCAAAGTGTGTACCAGGCATGACTCTCCAGGGCAGAGAAAAGGTCAAATAAATTCCATGGTCAAATGTCCATGGAAAAATTCATGATGAAGGCATCAAGCTGTTGGACAAGCAGTCTGGAAGATTTATGTTGACTTGTCAACAGAATTCAATGAACACAGGGGATGCAATTAGATGCGCATGCATGTTATATTGCATCATAAGAGGAAAGGGGGAAAGTCACATGGTCCTCCATACCTAGCAGTACCAGGTTTTTTTTATGGGCCACTGGAGGGCAAAGTCAGGTTAAATTTCATAAGTGGGTGAGAGCTAAAGCAAAACTTTTTTGATTTTGCATTGAATAGACTAAGCAAAACTTCTCCTTTTGGTGCCTACAGACTACGGTTGAATATGGAAACACATGGATGTCTGCATGAAATACATGTCCATACCAGACATCATCTGCTCAAACTTTCTCAACAAAAAGTCCATTGGCAAGGTTGGGTTCTTTCAGAACTGTGGGTGAGAGCTGCCCAAACTTTCTCAGTCAGTCTGCCCAAACTTTCTCAATAAAAAGTCCAATGGCGAGGTTGTGTTCTTTCAGAAGTGGATGAGAGCTAAAGCAAAACTTTTTTGATTTTGCATGGAAAAGGCTAAGCAAAACTTCTCATTATGGTTCCTACAGATTACAGTTGGATAGGGAAATGCTGGGATGTCTGCAGACCATACATCACCATGCCAGACATCGTGTGCCCAAACCTTCTCTATAAAAAGTCCAATATCGAGGTTGGGTTCTTTCAGAAGTGGATGAGAGCTAAAGCAAAACTTTTTTGATTTTGCATGGAAAAGGCTAAGCAAAACTTCTCCTTATGGTTCCTACAGATTACAGTTGGATAGGGAAATGCTGGGATGTCTGCAGACCATACATCACCATGCCAGACATCGTCTGCCCAAACCTTCTCTATAAAAAGTCCAATGGTGAGTTTGGGTTCTTTGGTATTAAAAGGTCAGTGACAAGGTGTCTGATAAGCGCTACAGTTATAAAAAAAATGCCTAATATTTCACTTTCCAATCTATGACCACTGTAACAGTTCACTTATATGTAGGCCCAAGGACATTTTATAGAGTCATAATGCTCTTATGGAACGTTTTAGGGCAACAGTTCCACCACTGCTGACACTGGTCAAACAACCAAATCTTTGAAGCCTCGTACACACGACCGAGGAACTCGACGGGCGAAACACATCGTTTTCCTCGTTGAGTTCCTTGTTAGGCTGTCGAGGAACTCAACAAGGCAAGTTTCTCCATTCCCGTTGAGGAAATAGAGAACTTGCTCTCTTTGTTCTCGACAGTTTCCTCGACGAAAATGTACACACGACCGGTTTCCTCTGCAAAAAAATATCTCCCAGCGAGTTTCTTGCTGGTTTTTGCCGAGAAGCTCGATCGTGTGTACGAGGCCTAAGACCAAATAATACATGTACTGTTATACCACAGAAACTATTTAGGGCTGAAGTACATTTTAATGGGGATTTATTATTACCATGGCTGCACGCAAGTTCTGGGTGTCCTGCAGCATGCTCTCCACAGCAGTCAAAACATTACCTTTCCAGTTATCAACAGGGGGTTATTTGGTAATGGCTCTCCTTAATAAGCCAACATGTAGGCTATTTCTGCTCTCTGCATGCGGCAATTGGATTGCCAAGAGTCAGTAGATATTAAATCAAACACATGCACACCTTGGATAACTTCATTTTAATAAAAAAAAAAAAAAAAAAAAACAAGCTACAGTCAAAAAGCACTTATTAATTTTTGGAACAGACATACACGGTAGAGATGGTGTCCTGAAGAAGTCATAAAACCTGGTGACATTTTTAAAACTGTTGAAGCAATTCATCCATACAGTATAATGCTATGGACCAAAAAGCATCAAGTTAAAGAGATACATTACGATTTTACATTTAAAATGAGAGCTTGCCCCTCTTGATGAGAAACAGCTGGCAAATATGTATGTACTAAATCACTTGCAGAAGTACCGTAAGAAATCAATTGTGTTCCGACTGCGGGGCTGTGAGATCATGAGCCCACTTTTGGCTCAGTTTTGGAATTGCTACTTTTACTTTGTGGAAATATTCTGACAAAACCCTAATGCGAGTGAGTAATAAATGCCTCTTGTGAGTATATTATTTATTACTATGTTGATAGAATTTAAAAAATAACCGTCTGACATCCTGGCTTCAGTCTTTTTTCTCTGGAGACTAATCCTTGTAATTGGCAATTAGTGGTAATCAATGAATAATAATGAACTCTCATGGGCGTGGAAGACCTTACCATCAATCACACAAGTTTTAAAGAATTCTTGGCTCTGACTGTGACCAAATAAGGGGAAAAGGCGATCTTTACTTTACTTGTAGTATGTTATAAACACCAAAGATCAATTTAGAAATCAGAGTTTTACCCATGTATGGCCTGCCTGTCCAACTGTGAGGCCTCATACACATGCACGGTTTCCTCGGGAAAAAAACAGCAAGAAAACTGCTGGGAGAGCTTTTTGCAGAGAAAACCGTGCGTGTGTATGGTTTTTCGTCGAGAACACTGCCGGGAATCTCGACAAGAAAAATAAAGAACCTACTCTCTATTTTCTCGTCGGGATTCTCAGCAGTGTTTTCCTGCCGAGAAACCCAATCATGTGTATACTTACCTGCTTCCATGGAAACCCGCGCATGCTCTATGAGACTTCAGCGCATGCAGGGTAGATTTCAAGGCATAGTGTATGTAGTGCCCCCCCTACTTTCAGTATGGGCACTACACTTAAGTTAGTGGGGAATGGGAGAGTTACCTTGCTCCCATTGACTAATTGTTTAAATTTCTGGGACTTCTGTCATTCCAGAAATGTCCGCTGGGTCAGTCTGTGGTCCAGGGATGCAATATCATCCCTGGCCAGCAGTTGGAGCCAGAGGGATTCTGGCAGAGCACGTTTTCCCCAGCAGCCAATTAGAGAAGTTTCTTCCTCGCAAGGCATGCTGGGGAAGGGTATATCTGTGACAGGTGTCATGTGTTCTAAAATCTTTGCGGGGTCCCCGTTCCATGCTTCCAAGCATGCGTCAACTTGATTCTGAGCATGCGCGGGTTTTGAACTGATGCTTTTGTGTACTAACCATCGGGCAGCGGTCCATCGGTTAGATTTTAAAGCAAGTTCTAAAATTTTCGACCGAAGGACAACGGAGCAATGGGCTGTACACACGGTTGGTTTGGACCTTTGAAACTGGACTTCAGGCCGTTTTCATCGGTTTGAACCGACCGTGTGTACGCGGCCTAAGACGTGGCATCGTGGGGGATACTCGTGATCGTCTCACGGAGAGGAAGAACAGGAAAATGCTGATGTAAACAAGCATTTCCCCATTCTTCCTAGTGACAGGACACTGATCACTGCTCCCTGTAATTGGGAGCAGTGATCAGTGTCGTGACACACATAGCCCAGGCTTTGCCTGCACTGCACGGGTCAACGGTTTGTTTTTATCTAGGGAATTTGAAATCGGAGATATACTTATCTAATCCTTTGATCCCCCCCCCGCACAAGACCTGTCCCTTTGGCTTCTGCCCTCCTTATAGTAAGTCAGATAATAAACCTCCCATTGCCATATTACCCAAAATATACCTTAACTTATAAATAACCAGGCGACATATATTTTGGAGTAAAATTGGCCGCTTGGCCATTTTATTAACAAATTAACCATAACAAATTAATCCAACATCTTTATTTCACTAAACAATCCTTCACAGATACAATTGCCACCCTGTTGGGGATGATTGAAGCTATTGACCAAATTTCCCTCGTACCAGCGTGGCCATCCAAGATCCCAGTCCCAAGATCCCAGTCGCAGTGCGACCCATCAACCGATGCCAGTTAAACCACGGTTAGCTGGCATCAACCCGAGGATCCCATACGTTGATGGTTCCCCACTTATGCCAAATTGGTCAAAATGTCTACTGCCTCCAAAAATCCCCAACCGCTAAATTCACCCCAACACAACACATTATATACACTCACAACATAATAGGGCAGGAGGGTGGGAACTTCCTCTTCCTGTGCTTCCCCCCGCAACTGAACTGCAGACCTGCCCCCGGCCACCCCCCTCTACACTGAAGTTGGCACTCCCCTACTTTTAACTCTCTCTACGGTTCCCTGCTATTTAGTCATGCCAGCCCTCTGCCTATACTCTGTATTTAGCTCCAGGCTTCTCTAACCTGTCACATGAGAAAAAGTCTGTATGTACTGTACCTGTAAAGAAGAATATTTACCTCTCCTACTACCTGTGCTATTCCAGTGAGGAATCATCTCCTTTGAACCTGACACTTCCTGGAGTGTCAATCACCTTGGTCCAGTGTTGCCAACCTACCAGATTGAAATTTACTGGCACAGCCACATTTTTACTGGCATTTCACAAAAGTTACTAAATTACATTTTTAGGTGCAAATTTCAGTATTTAGGCTACAAACAAGTACGCTAGGCAAATAGCAATGTGATTTAAAGGGGAGGTTCCCCTAAAAAAAACTTTTAACATTGCATTTCCCACATTAATGACAATTAGAATCGGCTGGTTTTATTTAAAAAAAACGTCCGTACGTACCGTTTGCTATATGCGTTCTCACCGCCGCTTCCGGGTATGATGGTGGGGCTGGGCATTCCTAATTGATGGACAGGCATCCGACCGACGCATACATCGCGTCACGAGATGCCGAAAGAAGCCGAACGTCGGTGCGCATGCGCCGTATAGAGCCGCACCGACATCCGGCTTCTTTCGGCATCTCGTGACGCGATGTATGCGTCGGTCGGATGCCTGTCCATCAATTAGGAATGCCCAGCCCCACCATCATACCCGGAAGCGGCGGTGAGAACGCATATAGCAAACGGTACGTACGGACGTTTTTTTTAAATAAAACCAGCCGATTCTAAGGCCCCATACACACGATAGAATCCATCCGCAGATAAATCCCAGCAAATGGGTTTCTGCGGATAGATCCTATGGTGTGTACACGCCAGCGGATCTGTTTCCGCGGAGAAATCCCCTCTGGGATGGATTCCAGCAGATCGGATATTTGCTGACATGCACAACAAATCCATCTGCTGGAATCCATTCCAACGGATGGATCCGCTCGTCTGTACAGACTTACCGGATCCATCCGTCCAAAGGGATCCCCGCACGCGTCGTAATGATTTGACGCATGCGTGGAATTCATTATATGACAGCGTCGCGCCCGTCGCCGCGTCATAATAGCGGCGACGGCGCGACACGTCATCGCCAGAGGATTTCAGCGCGGATTTCAATGCGATGGTGTGTACACGCCATCGCATAGAAATCTTCTGAAATCCTCGAGAGGATTTATCCGCGGATACGGTCCGCTGGACCGTATCTGCGGATAAATCCTCTCGTGTGTATGGGGCCTCATTGTCATTAATGTGGGAAATGCAATGTTAAAAGTTTTTTTTAGGGGAACCTCCCCTTTAAATCACATCGGACGATTTTTTTTAATAAAACCAGCCAATTCTAATTGTCATTAATGTGGGAAATGCAATGTTAAAAGTTTATTTTTAGGGGAACCTCCACTTTAAGGAAAAATTAAGGTAAAAAAAAATTGTTGTTTTCAATATAATAAGGGCACATTATTTAGTATCCCCCTGCCTTCAATCTCCCCCAGGCCCCCTGCCTCCAATCACCCCCTGCCTCTATCCCCCTCTGCGGTGCCACCAGGGCCGTCTTTACCGCAGGGCAAATGGGGCAGGTGCCCTGGGCCCTGTCACTGTTGGGGGCCCAAAGCAACCCCCTTTAAAAAAAAAAAAAAAAAAAAAAAAAATTTTTTTTTTTTTTTTTTTTTTTTAGGGGTCCGGAGGCCCCCAGGGGCCCGGAGGACCCCAGGGCCCCAGATGGCAACCCCCTCTTTTTTTTATTTATTTTTAAATTAAAAAAAAAAATTATATATTTTTATTAAACGGACAATTTTTTAATATATTTTTATTTTATTTTTTATTAAAGGGGCAATTTTTTTTAGAGGTCTGGGGGTCCCCAGGGGCCCATAGTTCCCCAGGGCCCCGGATGACAACCCCCCTTTTTTTATAAAAAAAATCTTTTTATTTATATATATATATATATATATATATATATATATATATATATATATATATATATATATATATAAAAATGTTTATTATTATTATTATTATAGGACCCAGAGGCCCCGGATGGCAACCCCCCTTTTTTTATAAAAAAAATCTTTTTATTTATATATATATATATATATATATATATATATATATATATATAAATGTTTATTATTATTATTATTATAGGACCCAGAGGCCCCGGATGGCAACCCCCCTTATTTTTTATAAAAAACTTTTTTTTATATATTTTATTTCTTTTTTTTCTTTTTATCTATATATATATATATATATATTTTTTTTTTTTTTAATTAAAGGGCTCAGAGTTCCCCAGGGCCCCATGTGGCAAACACCCTTTATCTTTTTTATAAATGTTTATTTTTTTATTTTTGTTTATATATTTTTTTATTTATTTTTTATTTAAGGGCCCAGAGGTCCCCAGGGCCCTGGATGGCAACCCCCCCTTTTTTTTATAAATGTTTGTTTATATATATTTTTTATTAAAGGGCCCAGAGGTCCTGGATGGCAACCCCCTTTTTTTTGTAATTTATTTTTATTAAAAAAAAAATATTAAAGGGCCCAGAGGTCCCCAGGGCCCCAGATGGCAACCCCCTTTTTAAAATATATTTTTTATATATATTTTTTATTTCTTTTTTTCTTTTTATTAAAGGGCCCAGAGGTCCCCAGGGCCCCGGATGGCTACACCCCTTTTTTATATATATTTTTCTTTATTTCTTTCTTTATTTCTTTTTTTGTAAATGGCCCCCCGCTTCTAAATTTGCGGCAGCCCCCCCCTGCTTTATTAATTTCAGGCGGCAGCACCCCCCATCCCTGTTCTCTGCTCCAGGGGGCCCATGCCTGAAGCTGTGTAAGTGGCCTCATAATTCCTGATGGCGGCCCTGCCTCCCGTTAAGCCCCTGTGCTGCCCACAAATCAGGCTGAAAATCATCAGCGGCACGCAGCCAGTGACAGTACTGCTTCCCTTCCCAGTGTTTTAAAATGTACAGCACCCCTGGCTTCCCTTTAGACGTGCTCTTCTCCCTTTCCTGCCACTGGGTGCTGCTTGTATATAAAAGTGAATTAGAATGTGATTTTATAACATCCCCAGTTTGCTCTTCCTGAGACTGACTTCTTCATGTCCTGCTCCTCAAGGTATGTCACTGTTTGCTAATCTATATTGTATATAGAAGTTTTCTGTAGAGTGTGCCCAAAGTCTTTATAATATTTGATGATTCACTGCAGGTCTGGTCAGTGTTTTAAAAAGTTCCTCTATTTTACACATGGCATGGCATGGGGGTCACAGCACTGTCTGTCCATTCTGCTTTAGCACCATGGGACCCCATGCCATGCCATGTGTAAAATAGAGGAACTCTTTAAATAACAGACCAGACCTGCAGTCCAGGCTGAGTAAAGCCTCAGAGCAGATGACATTACTGTCTGTATTTAACTGCTTGACGGGCTTATTTTGGGCCTGGCTGGTTCACATGTATGTGTTTTGGCGGCCCACATTTGCGCAGGCACAGCAGCCCATTCATTTGAATGAGCCGCCATGCCTGCGTTTCCTGCAAAGAAAAGCGCATGACTCATGTAATAGGCTGCGCACACGGCATGCCTATGCCCATCAAGCACTGAAATACAGCACTGTCTGTCCATTCTGCTGTCTGCTGTGACTTATCTGCAGTTCCCGCACTGTCAAACTTGCTGCATTTTTAGACGTTTAGGTCACGCTTTTAAAAACACAGTGCGTTTGTGTGTGCAAGAACTGCAGGTAAGTAGCATGGTGCAAAAGCAGAATGGATTTCAAGGCAACTGTATTTTTAAAATGCTGAATGCACCTTTTTTCTGCAGGAAACAAAGGCATGGCAGCCCATTCAAATCAATGGGCTGCTGTACCTGCACAAATGAGGACCGCCAATACATACATGTGAACCAGCCAGGCCCAAAATAAGCTGGAGGGGGGCCCAAAAAAAATGTTTGCCCTGGGCCCAAACCATATTAAAGACGGCCCTGGGTGCCACCAACAACCCCTGTCTCCATCCCCCACTCTCTGCGGTGGCACCATCCCCCTCTGCGGTACCACCAACGCCCCCTGCCTCCAATCTCCCCTTGCCTCCATCCCCCTCTGCGGTGCCACCATCACCTCCTGCCTCAAATCACCCCCTGCCTCCAATCTCCAAGCCAAACCGATCTCGGCTATTTTTACTGGCACATTCCCGCAACCACGGACATTTACGAACGGGGGAAAAAGTGCCCGTTTTTACGAACTGTCTGTAAAAATACAGACGGTTGGCAACACTGCCTTGGTCTCCTATGTTCTCCTGCTGACTTCCACTTAATACAGGAGACAATAGTGACGTGAATGTCAGCAGGAGAAACCAGTTGAGAGCTGTGGGGGACAATGGAGATTGACACTCCCGAGGTGTTGGTTTGCCTGCAGACTTCAAGGGGCAATTAATTAACAATAAATCAAACAACAGTAGAGGTAATAGTTCCTTT